>NC_092522.1:121582160-122182160 GCF_037038585.1 Patagioenas fasciata | reverse complement strand
GGCCACTTCCTCTCATCGTATAATTGCAGAGCACAGGACCCATCCTTCATTTAGCCTCTTGGGTACCACCAAAAGTGATGCTTCAGTGACACATATTTTTCCAGCCCACGTGAAGACCTGTGCTTTCGCAATGTCTTTGCTGTTATGTGATAAATCAAAGTCTGCTTTGTCCCCACCTTGCCTGAAATGCTATCAGCACATCTTTTCACCAGCGTAATATTCCCCTTAGGGTGAAACATGAAGACAGTGACCATCTGGATGGGGGAGCAATGGGAGATATCTACCTCCATCCAGGACCTCTGAAGGGTCAAGGAATCTGCTCATCCTAAAAAAAGGGTGATGGCTCCCAGGCAAAAGCGGACATTTTTTCCCCAAAGATGTTAAGTGGTCTAATAAAAGCTATATCCTCCTCCTGCATTCCTTTTCCTCCTTTGTTACTGTTTTTATGATATTAGCAAGAATCTTAAGCCAAAGAACTCCCAGTCTGGTTATGGGGTAAGACCCCTTACAGTCTCCATCCAGTCCCTGGTACTTGGCCAGGGTAGGACAACAGGATCTGAGCCCAGGATGGTCTCTCCCCCAAGCCAAGAGCTTTATATCTCTGTTTGAAGACTGCCTGTCCAGCTAACAACACTACAAACTATGTAGCTGCGTATACCAGTGCATCAGGCTTTATCTAAATCTATATTTATATTTTTTCCACCTGGAATGGTGGACAAGGTGATTGATGGATTGAAGGATCGATTGACAGACGATAGTTAGCACAACAGAGAGATTCAAGCCCAGGTTCCTCTCGCCTCTAACAGGTTTTTCTAATTTTTCCCAGTAAAAACCTCCAGAAATCAAGCAATTCCTGGGAATCACCCTCAACCCCCTTCTCCACCACCAGCCCCGGGATCCAGGGAGTTTCTCCTGATCTGTACGATGCATGAAAATTCAGAAGTGCATCTGTCTCCAAGCCCAGATATTACTGTTTATTAATAGTATCAACGCTGTATTAATGATCTAAGAATGAGGGCTAACCAGATATAAATTCGCCAGCGTACCTGAGTATTCTTTCCACAGTGTGCTGCACTGGAGTTTTGCTTAATGATAACAGTATCATTTCGTGATAAAATGTACTTTCATGTTATGGCACCTTTCATGATTACAATGTGCTGTGTATTTTCTTTCTTTTTCCTCCCCACAGATGACAAAATGCCACCTTCCCCCAAGCTTTTCCACCCCGTCCAGCACTCCTAGGCCAGTGTGAAGCTGCATGCCAAGTCTGTACCCCAAAGCCAGGCCAGATTTAAGGGATCACCAGCTCTGCTGCTCTCCAATAACACCAGTGCACCAGCAATATTAACACCAGTGATATTTTCCTTTACAGCCCAAACCCAAATGAGGAGAAACAGAAGGGTGAGGAGGCTTTTCCCAATGGGAGAGGGCAGCTGGGAGCTTTATGTGTGCAGCCATAGGAATCTCGGCAGCATAGTCGGAATTCCTGCTGCCACGAGCGAAGCCGGGGAAGGAGAACAGCAGCACCAGAGGTGCTTCGGGTGGATATTTGGTGGGATATTTCTGCAAAGTTGGCTGAACTCATAATTGGGAAAGAAGAAAGAGCCCACGATGTCACCTTAACTCCAGAAATCATTGTATAGATCACTTGGAAATCAGATAAAATGCAAAGCAGAAACTTGGAGATTAATGACTAATTATTTATTAGCACCAGCTCTGCTTTATCCAACCTCCGATCCTAAACATCCCCAGCACTCAAGGAGCTGAACCTTTCCCACGTGCAGTTGTCCCAACACCTCTGAGGCTTTTAGATCCCTCATTCCCATGGGAGTTCAGGTCCTCCTTTCCTTTGCAAAGCTGAGACCAGGGGATTCAGGTCCCAGCCCAGTGTCCCAAGCTCAGGGAATTCATCTGTGACAGATCCAGGTGAAGAGAGGAAGATTCCAAATAAACTCCCATCTGCCTGGAGGACACTGTCAACCTGAGGTCACACACTCACCCTGTGCCGGAGGGCTCTTTCCTGCTTGAAAACAAGCACTAGACATTTTTATGTTGGTTTTTTGGTTTGGTTTGTTTTTTTCCCAAGTTTTCCATTTTTAAATTGTCAATATTTTGTGGTTTTTGACTGGCAATCTCGTCCAAGGTCAAACCAACCTCCTGCCAGCAGTTGCCTTTACGTGGAGTCCTTCTTGTTCTTTGCTGGCATGAGAGCATTTCACGTGGATTTGGCACTCGCAGCACTGAGCATCAGCATGAAAAATTACCATCTGGCTTTGTGGTTTCATTTTTATTTCTCTTTTTTATTTTAGTCCAACCAGAATAGGTGGATTAATTCAAACCCGTGCAATCCCCCGATGTGTCAGCGCAGAGAGATAAAAGGGATTTTTTTTCAGCGCAAAAGGAAATCGGTGATGACACCGCATCTGCCACCCAGGGGCGGAGGATTTGGGTCAAGATTGGCCCTTTCTCATCACACCCAGCGCCAATTGCCACAGCCCAGCGCCCGGTGGGTGATGCTCGGAGGGGGAGCGGGGGCATCTCCTCCAGGTCCAGCCCTTCCCTTCCCGGCGGCGACGGGGCTGGCCGGGGCGCTGACCCCAGCGCCGGGGAGTCTGGAGCGGAGCTGGCGGACGCCGTTCCCCGCCATCAGCCCACACCTCATCAATAGGGGCTGACAGCCGCGGCCTCGCCGCCCCGACGGCACCGCTGACGGCACAGCACGGCTCGGCACGGCCGGGAGTTGGGGGTTGAGCAGGCAGCCCCCCAAAGTCTGGGGTGCGGGCAGCCTTGTCAATGTGGGTTTGGGGAGACTAGTGGTTTGGGGATACAGGCAGCCACATGGGTCTGAGATGCAGGCAGGGCTGTGGGTCTGGGTGGATGCAGCCCTGTGGGTCTGAGGTGCAGACAGGGCTGTGGGTCCAGGTGGATGCAGCCCCATGGGTCTGAGAGGCAGGCAGGGCTGTGGGTCTGGGTGGATGCAGCCCTGTGGGTCTGAGATGCAGGCAGGGCTGTGGGTCTGGGTGGATGCAGCCCTGTGGGTCTGAGATGCAGGCAGGGCTGTGGGTCTGGGTGGATGCAGCCCCATGGGTCTGAGATGCAGGCAGGGCTGTGGGTCCAGGTGGATGCAGCCCCATGGGTCTGAGGTGCAGGCAGGGCTGTGGGTCCAGGTGGATGCAGCCCCATGGGTCTGAGGTGCAGGCAGGGCTGTGGGTACCACTGCAGGCAGATCTGTGGGTTTGAGGTGCAGGCAGGACTGTGGGTCTGGGTGGATGCAGCCCCATGGGTCTGAGATGCAGGCAGGGCTGTGGATCTGGGTGGATGCAGCCCCATGGGTCTGAGATGCAGACAGGACTGTGGGTCTGGGTGGATGCAGCCCCATGGGTCTGAGATGCAGGCAGGGCTGTGGGTCCAGGTGGATGCAGCCCCATGGGTCTGAGGTGCAGGCAGGGCTGTGGGTACCACTGCAGGCAGATCTGTGGGTTTGAGGTGCAGGCAGGGCTGTGGGTCTGGGTGGATGCAGCCCCATGGGTCTGAGATGCAGGCAGGGCTGTGGGTCTGGGTGGATGCAGCCCCATGGGTTTGAGGTGCAGACAGGACTGTGGGTCTGGGTGGATGCAGCCCCATGGGTCTGAGATGCAGGCAGGGCTGTGGGTCCAGGTGGATGCAGCCCCATGGGTCTGAGATGCAGGCAGGGCTGTGGGTCCAGGTGGATGCAGCCCCATGGGTCTGAGGTGCAGGCAGGGCTGTGGGTCCAGGTGGATGCAGCCCCATGGGTCTGAGGTGCAGGCAGGGCTGTGGGTACCACTGCAGGCAGATCTGTGGGTTTGAGGTGCAGGCAGGACTGTGGGTCTGGGTGGATGCAGCCCCATGGGTCTGAGATGCAGGCAGGGCTGTGGATCTGGGTGGATGCAGCCCCATGGGTCTGAGATGCAGGCAGGGCTGTGGGTCCAGGTGGATGCAGCCCCATGGGTCTGAGATGCAGGCAGGGCTGTGGGTCTGGGTGGATGCAGCCCCATGGGTCTGAGATGCAGACAGGGCTGTGGGTCCAGGTGCAGGCAGGGCTGTGGGTCCAAATGGAGGCAGTCCCGAGGGGCCCAGTGTGCTGGCAGCCCTGTAAATCAGAGTACAGGCAGCCTTGTGGGTCAGGATGCAGGTAGCCTCATTGTTTTGGAGGGTAGGCCATCCTGTGGGTCAACATTCCCACAGGCAGCCCCATAGGTCTGGGGTAGTGGCAGCATCACTTGTCCGGGGGATACAAACTGCCCTGTGGGGCTGGGAAAGACTCAGACCAGGTAGCCCAGGTAGCCCTGGATTTGAGGGGGGGTACAGGTAGCATCACTGGTCAGGGGATGTGGGGAGCCCCACGGGCCTGGGGGTACAGAAAGCCCCATAGATGAGGTGGTGCTGACAGCTGTGTGGGTCAGGGCTCAATAGAAGAGACACATAACAGACATCCACAGGGACGGGTACAACGATGCAGTTGCACAAAGAGAGGCAGGGACAGATAAGGACGTATAATGACTACCTATAGGCAGGGAGACACATAAGCGTGACATACACACACGGATAGTTATGTATAGGTAAATAAATAGGTACTTCAGTCAGTAGATAGGCATAAACAGGCAAATAGACATAGGAATAAATAGAAAGTTACATGGATATATGAATAAAGGGATATATGGATAAGGGATATATGGATAAAGGGATATATGGATAAAGGGATATATGGATCAAGGGATATATGGATCAAGGGGTAAAGAGATAGCAATATAACTGAGGTTCTGCCCGACCAGGGCTCCAGCCCATGCATTTCCAGGCAGCTCAGCCTTCTGCCTGATGCAAGAGGCTTTTCCAGCCTCTCTGACACGGGAAGGCGTTTTCCATCACCGCTGCCGTCACTGCCGGACGTGAACGGCCGTGACCAGGCCTGAGCTGGTACCCAGCAGCCAGGAAGGCGATTTCACATCAGCGTGGTGACAGCGCGCTGCAAGCGTGCTCCACGCATGTGGTTTTATTGTCACCATGGTGCTTTGACGTAATGACAATAAAAACACACGTGGATGGCAGTGCAAGTGGGTGATGGGAACCCTGGCAGGGATGTGCCCCCATTCATCCTGAGCTGGTGAAGATGTCCCTGCTCATTGCACTGGGGTTGGACTGGATGAGCTTTGAAGGTCCCTTCCAACCCAAACCATGCTATGATTCTATGATCCCCAGGGGGTTCCCCCCGTCTCTGGAGCCAATGCTCAGGAGCTGACCCATATTGTATTTTCAGTTCCCCCCCTGGGACACCTCTGTCCCTGAAGTGGGAACCCACCACGCACACAGTGACACAGACACAGGTGGCGTGACACAAGGACACGTGTCCGCATCCTGTAGCCCCCATTTCCCTAAAGATCCCGGTTCCAAGTGGGTTTTGGATCCTGACTCTTCCCAAATCACCCCAGCACTGACCCTCAGCCTCTCTCCCCTCCTGCTGCATCAAAGCACGAAACGCTGCTCCATGCACCTCTGCACCAACAGCTTTGTCCTTGAGGGAGTCATTTGTATTTATTCCCATTGGGAGAAAACAAAACAAAACAAAAACAAAAGCAAACAAACAAAAAAAAAAAAACTCAACCAAGTAAAACCAGAAAAAGCAATAATAAAATATTTGGAGGTGGGGCAAGGGCCAAAAAGGATTTAGAAATGGCCCTGGAGCATCACTGAACAGTGATGCTCTTTGGACACCCTTCTCCCAAGCAGTAGTACCTCGCCTTGGGGGGGTATAGATTTTGGGGGGGGGGGGTCACATTTTAAGACTGCTGTCAGTCTGTAAACAGATGTGACTTTTTTTAAGAAAATGTCTCTGAATGTGCAACAATAGACTTTGATAATTTGGGGGGTGACAGCCAAAGCAAGGACCCCTCCAGCTTTGACACCTTCCTGCCCACACTGTCCCCTGCTTGTGGGTGGGGGGTTATTGCCCACTTGGTGCCCCCCCAGCTGTGCGGTCGGCTGCCCACCGTCTCCTGTGGGGTTTCCCTGGGCCAGGACATCCTGACATGTGTCCAGGGGTGCAAGGGGGTTCAAAGCTAATGGGTGGGGCGCAGGATTAGTCTCCCAGGAGGTAAGACGGATTTACCCCCCGCAGCAGGGGTTTGGATGCTCGGGGGTCGCCGCCCTTGCTCCGTGTCCGCCAGATCAGGGGAAGGGCAGGAATGGGCGGGGAGGGGGTCAATGGTATCCCCCCCCCCTCCCCATCCTAAACCCCCCCTCTCTCTATCCCAACCCCCCCCAAAAGGCGGGCAGGGGGGAGGCGGCTTCGTTCCGCCGCGGTGCCGCTCCGAGACGTCTCCTGGTTCGCCTCGTCCTCCCCCCCACAACCCCCGGCCAGTTCCCCCCACCCGGCCTCATCCTGCCCAAAAAGCAGCGGGTGCAGCCGCGTCCGGTCCCCTCGACTTGGGAACACCCCTCCCGCTCCAGACCCCCCACCCCCAAATTACACCGGTTGCTCTAATGCAAGACAGCGCCGTGTAAACCCCGCCGGCTGCATCTCCATAGCCTCGATACCCATGTATATATATATATCTATATATATGACACCGAGACGGGGGCACAGATATTTTTGGAGCCGAGTTGCTCACCCCGGGATGGTTCGGTCGTCCCCCCCCGCAGCCCATAAACCCCTTCAGACCCCTTCCCGGCTGACAGTCAAAGCATGGAATAATTAATATATATATATGTATATATATATATTCTTTTTAAAGTTCAAAAATACCCGTGCACGCTTGGCACAGCAGCAATTTATCCCTTTCGCTCTGCTCAAAGCTGTTTCTTTTTAATTATTATTTTTTAACCATTTTCCCGCGATTTTTTTAAAAATTCAATTTTCAGCACAATCCCGCGGATAAATTTTTAAATGCACTCTCCCCCCACAGCCCAAATTTCTCATGGCTTTACTGTCGCTGTTATTGTCGGCTTTTGTGGGTCTTTTTGGTGTCTTGTTGTTGTTGTTGTTCGCTGCCACTCACGGATGCATCCATCAGCACCCGGAGCTTTAACTCTAAAAGCGCCGCGGAATTAACTTCGATGCGTGAAATAAAATTAACGGGCATCACATCGATTTATTTCGTCCCCGGGCGGGGAAGAAGAGTCTGGAAAGGGGAGCGAAAAGGCCGAGCTTTGCTCCGCAGGGTTATTTTCAACCAAATTTCGTTAAACGTTTCTCTTTTCTGCCGGGAGCACTCGGTAATCGCAGCGAAAAGCAGCTCCTCGGAGTGCAAAGCGGGGATTTCTTTCTCTTGTCGCCGCTCTCTGCTGTGTCCCCATCCTCTGCTTTTTCGGGATAAAAAGTGTCCGAAATCCATCCTCACCCTCCCGGCTGTTGATTTACACCCGGCTGGGGCTCAGCTCAGCTCCTCACGGCGTTGATTTTTGGGGTGCGCACCCCACGGACCGATGTTTCCCGGTTGAAAGAGGCTGAATGCGGTCACGCACACGCAAAACCGGCCGCGGGGTTATTTTTTAATGTGTGTATGTGTTTTATTTTCCTGGAGGAGGTAACGCCAACACAGGTCCTTGAAATCGTCTCTGTTGCTGGTAGAGCTGCTTGGCCGGTTTTAATTGGTTATAATTGGATTTTTGCCTTTTCTTTTATTTTTCTTAAGGGAAACGGTTGATCTTGAGTAGAAACTCAACGAAATTCAAGCAAAGCGCTGCTTTGGTAGAGAAAATCGACAGAGGTTTTGCAGGGCGTGGAGAGGGAGATGTGTGTCCAAAACCCTGCACATCTGGATACACAGCTGCTTTGGGAAAAAATATATATAAAAAAAAAATTAAAACATCCATATATTTAATTCTCTCTTCTCTGCATAAACATATTTTTATATATACACACGCATACAACGTGGTATAAATTGCACTGTATATTTAGGTACGGGTGTATATACATGTTTATACATAACACACCTACCTATGAATGTCTAATATACATTAAGTCCCATCTCTATGTATTATGTTTTCTATGTGTGTGTATATAATTACATATTTCTTATTACATGCCAGTTATTACCCCCGTATGCTTAAAGTATAAAAATCCGCAGCTCACACAGAGCCGATATTTCTCTACGTGCTTATAATTTTATTTCCATACTTTCCTATAACCGTCTTCGTGTCCATATTTTGTGCATTTGCCCGAATTCAGTTCTGTTTTTTAGCATCTGCCGGTGCACACACGCAGCCCCGCCGGGCTGAAACCCCCTTTTTGGGGGTTTCCTTGTCAGTGTCCCTGTGTCCTTTCCCAACCTCCCCGGAGTAATGGGGCGGGGGGGATGCGGGAGGCTCCGGGGCGGAAGGATGGAGCCAATTCGCGTTCCCCGGGACCCGCTCCCGGCTCCGGGGAAACCCCGAGCGCTCCCTTCGCCTTCCGACCCCCCCTTAATAAATCGCTTCCCCTTCCCACTCCTTTTTTTTGTTTTGTTTTAATTAGTATTATTTCCCTCCTCCCCCCTGCTTCGTCTGACTTTTTTCACACGGAGATTTTTTAATTTGCTCCGAGATTTGTTTCGTTCCGAGTCCCAAAAAGCTGCTACCAGTCACCCGCTGCCCCCGCCCCATCGACTGGGTAGGAGCCCCAAATTTCCAAGGGGAACCCTGTAGCCGGGGTGTAGGAAATATTAAGGGTCTGAGCGTTATTCCCGGGTCCGTGGGACCCAACCCCCCGGCGGCTTTTACAGCCTGGAGCCGCCCCAGAGCGAAATAAGCCCCCGGGAGAGAGAGGCCGGGGGGCTGAGCCCCCCATGGTCCCCCACATGGGCTCGGTGCCGGGTGGGACCCCGCGTTGCAATGGGGTGCAGCACCCCCTGTGCTGCACCATTGACCTTTAGACCCAGCGCACAGGAAGGCAGTGGGGGGGCAAGAGGTGGATGTTCATTTCTTTTTTTGGGGGGGGGCGCCCCCGAACAGGTTGGAGTGGAGGGGAGAGCGTCTGCGACCTCTTCGCTGTGCTCAGACCATGAGGGATTTGGGACAGGGGCTCGGAGAAAACGCCCTTTACAACATCCCCACGGAAAGGGGGGGCGTTTCCAAAGGGATTGGGGAGCCGGAGAGGTGTCATGCTCCCCTCCCGAAAATACCCCGAATTATCTCTATGTCCACGGGTGTCCCTCCGGGTGCACGGGGAGGTGCGGAGCGGGGCTGCCCGGCTGGACTTTGCCTGCAGCGTGGGGCCGTGTGGCCATGCCCGGGGTGGTGCTTTGATTTTATTATTTTATTCCTTTTTTTTTTTTTTTTGCACGGCAATGAAACCTGGCGCCCGGCTGATGGTGCAAGAGATACCAGCCACCCCCCTCCTTACCTCCTCACCCCCCCCCGCCACCTCTTTCCTCCCATCACCGCCCATTTCCATGTGACGTGGGCAAACCAGCCAGTGGGACTGGGAAGTCTGGCCACACTGGGGAGCCAAGTCGGGGGGCAAACAGAGCCCCATCGCCCCCTATTTCCCCCTCCCACGAAGCAGGAGCAGGCAGGAAACTCATAGCCCTGTGCTTTCCCCACAGCGGGGGGGTGTCCTCGCCCCCTCCACCCCTTGTCCCCCCAGCACCGAAGGTGGGTAGCGCTTCTCTGTCCCCTCGCTCCTGTCCCTTCGCTGTCACACCTGGTGAGCCCCTTCCTACAGGTCTCCCCTAAAAACTTCCTCCTATTGTCTCCTCGGGCTTGAAAATCGACTGGATTTTGTTTTCATTTAGCATTGATTATTATTATTATCATCATCATCGTTTCTATTTTTAAGGCAGGAAGGGAATTCACTCCTTTTTCCTCGCCTGTGGATCCTGCTCCTCTTCGGAGCGTCCTGTGGAAACCCTCTATCCCAGGCTGGTCACACGCACAGAAAACAGCCGTTCCTTCGTCTCCTGGGTTTTGAGGGGAAGCAGAGCCCCCCTCAAACCCCTTTTTCCCGGCTCGCTTCTATCCTTACCCCTTCCCAACGCTGCCTCCGGTTTCTCCCCCCTTTCCTCGGCTGCCTGCCGGTCTCCCGCTGCCCTCCCGGGTATCAGGCCTTATCTCCTGGTTATCTCCTCTGCTGCTAAATTCAGCCCAGCGGAGGGGTTCAGCCTGGGGAATCTGCTAGTTAAATCTAAATCAGTCCCAAGAG
Organism: Patagioenas fasciata; assembly: GCF_037038585.1. Taxonomy (NCBI): domain Eukaryota; kingdom Metazoa; phylum Chordata; class Aves; order Columbiformes; family Columbidae; genus Patagioenas; species Patagioenas fasciata. Next base: position 122,172,025 of record NC_092522.1, on the reverse strand, counting down.
TTATTTCTCCAGCCATAATTCCCCTCCATCCAGCCCTTCCCCGGCTGTGAGATGATTTTCCAGGATCCCTCCATGATCCGAAGAGAAAACAGCGTTTCAGATCATTTCACACCCCTCCTGGACCCTCCTTGGGAAGGCTATTTCCTCCTGATCCCCCACAATACACAAGCATTTTTTGGGGGTCTCGCTATTGCAAGGCACCGATGGCATCCCAGGGCCTGTGCTGTGCCCAAAAACCAGCCCTTCCACCCCAAAAAAATGGCACCCGAAAGAGCCCAAGTCAGAAACCAAACCGACACGGGCAAAAACACCCACTGCACCCACTCTGCCCCGGACCCACGGTATCCCTGGTCCCCAGTGGGTCCCCACTGGGCTTCCAGTTTCTCCCAGTTCCCCATGAGGGAAAAGTGTTGTGGGGGGAGGGAGGGAATGAAAAACATCCCAGACGGGGAGTTTTGTGGGTGCTGTGAGGGGTCTGCTCCCCACTTGTAAGTGGGTCTGGGCAGCACTGATGAGGGGTGCAGTGATTAATGCCCCCTCTCCCCTTTTCAACGCACCCCCCTCCACGCGTGGGTGCGGACACGCATGGGGCAGGGTGGGAGGTTCGAGCCAACCTTCCTCCCCAACTTTCCCCACCGTCTGCCTAATTTAATTCTTACACCCCCCAAACCCTCCGCAGTCTCAGACACCGGGTCACCCCGCCCCCCTTTCCCCCCCCACCCCGCCGCCATCCCACATCAAACGCCGGCCCCGGGGGCCCATTAACAACTTAAAGCACCGATCGTACCTGCGGGACAAAGGTTTTTTTGCTCCAGGCTTTAAGAGAGAGCATCGCTGTCTCTCACCTTCCCGGCTGTGTAACCCCCCCCCTTTTCATCTCCCCCCCTTCCCCAGGACTGCTCTAACCTCCTTATCTCCTCCGCCCTGGGGGGGGTCCCGGCCCGGCCGCCGCCTCCTCCTGCATCCCCGGCAGCATCTCCCCCGGGGAGGGGGGTTGTTGGACGGGGCGTTGTGGGGGGGAGAAAAGTGGGGAGGAGACTGACCGAGGGTTTTAAACAGCCCAGCCCCATCGTGGAGGGTGTGGGGGGGGTGGGGGGGGGCGGGAGGTGATGGATGGAGCCCGGTGGGAGAAGCTAAATCCAGGCGGGAGCTAAATCTCTGCTCCGGAGGGACCTGGACTTCTTGCTTGGGGTGTCGAAGAGGCGGCCGGACCTGTTGAAGGTGGGGAAGGTGGGTGGTGGGGGTAAAAAGCTGGGGGGGAGGTGGAGGAAAACTGCATCGCTGGTGCGTGTTTTTTTTTGGTTTTCTTGGCTGGAAGGTTGTACCCACGCGAGACCGCTCCGGCCACCACTCGCCGCAGGGGAAAGCGGATTCCTGGGGTTTTTCACCCACTGGATTGTAGCCGGGGACCCGGCTAGGGTTTTGGGGGGGCCCATCGCGAGATGTACCAGAGTTTAGCCATGGCAGCTAACCCCGGCCCTCCGGCTTACGAGGGGGCAGGTGGCTTCATGCACAGCGCGGCCGCAGCGTCCCCAGTCTACGTGCCCACCACGAGGGTCACCTCCATGATCCCCAGCCTGCCTTACCTCCAGAGCAGCGGCTCTTCCCAGCAAGGCAGCCCCGTCTCCAGCCACTCCATCTGGACGCAACCCGGAGCCGAAAACGCCGCTTACAACCCTGGATCTTCTCACCCTCCTGTGTCACCTCGGTTCTCCTTCTCCACCAGCACCCCTATCCCCGCCACCTCTTCCCGGGAAGCCGCGGCAGCTTATAGCAGCTCCTTGAACCTTTCAGCCAACGGGAGGGAGCAGTACGGCAGGGGTTTCGGCAGCTCCTATTCCAGCCCGTACCCGGCTTATATGAGCCCTGAAATGGCCACGACTTGGACTTCTTCCCCCTTCGACAGCCCCATGCTGCACAACCTGCAGAGCCGAGGGACGCCCGCAGCCACCCGCCACGCCAACATAGGTGAGCGCAGCCAGCGTTGGGATAACGGGGAGGGAGGGTTTCAATCCATCGCCGTCCACCCCAAATTGTTGTGCACACACCACTCTTTGTGTGCGGCGAGGAAGCGCGAAGGGCAGGAGGGAGAAATGTGGCGTATTCGGGGTGTTGCTGCCAAACACGGGGGTCCCCGTGGTGCTGTGGTTACCCCCGTGCACACGCAATTCCTCTGCAAAACCACCATTTCCAAATGTCCTCAAGGACCACGCTTTCAAAAAAATCCCCAAACAACATATACATATATATATATAATTTAGGGTAGGCCTGAAATGATGTGCAAGGGCCTGTTGGCTCCGCAAACAGCTCCGAGGGGATCCAGGGGTTGCAGTTGGGTGTGCAGGACCACGATGCTCTGGGGATGTGCAGGGAGCCCCTTCCCAGGCTCGCTCTAGGTGTAAAAATGAGGAAAAATGCTTGGAAAATGAAGAAATCAAAAGTTTGGCCTGTGAAGCCCAGATTTTCCCTTTGGGCTGTTTCATGTTATGCCTTTTTTTTTCATTTTTTTTAATTTTGAAAGGTTGATTAGGCTAGAAAAAGGGAAAGCAAAGGGAAATTTGGTGCCGATGGGGGAGATACGATGAAGAAGGATAAAACCAAATGAGTTTGCATTTATCATCACGCTATTTGGGGAACTCACAGGCACATATGAATGACTCAACCATGTATTTTATGGTCTTCCTGCTCCAAAAAAAATCTTAGCTCCAATCTCGGAGTCTTTAATTTCATTAAGTACCCCTGAGTCCTATGATCAGAAGTTGGCCTGAATGGCCTAAAATATCACTGTTTTATTTTATACAGTGGAAAAGGGAGAAAGGGGGAGAGAAATATGGGACACACCTTTGTATTGCAGTTGCATAAACCCTTTTTTTCCTCCTCGACTTCTCTCCGTGAAGGTATTTCTATTGGCTTTGGGGTTGGGGTTAACAAAGAAAATGACTCAAATTTGTCTGCTGATACGTTTTAAGATTGCGTTCTTTAGCCTGAATTTCGGAGGGTAATTTTTCCATCGCGTCTAGCACGATTTGCTTTATCTTTAGCATTATTTTAAGATGTTAAAGAAAGGAAAGTTGGGCGCCGGTGAAGGCTTGGCCTTGCCAATGCCTTTTGCTTTTCTTTGGGTGTTATGAAATTGCTTAAAATAGGGAAGACTTTATCTTTAAGGATAAAGTTTTGGCCAAGCAGACAATGTTTTTAGGAAGCCCTGAGAAGGTAGAAAGTGTAGAAAAAAAGCAGGATGAATCGAATAATCAAATAACAATTGAATATTATCAACAAGGACATATCCGCATTTGTGCTTGACTACCGTGCCGTCTTTTCTTGGGGAAAAAAAAACTGCGTTATTGAAATGGTCTCAAAAGGTTTATTGGGAGTAAAAATAACTTAAAACCAACTTCACGCAAATGAAGAATTGCAGCTGCAGAAATACCCGGCAGTTTTTAACGTGCCGGAGATGGACCGCAGTGATTTTGGGGTTTCAAGCCCTGCGTTAAGAAGCGATTTGTGTTGCCTTTCGGTGGCAAAAAGTGGCTTTTTATCTGGGCTTTTAAACAGCACCGGGAAGCCAGGATGTGTTGAGCCAGTCCAGAAGATGTTAGCGGTCACTAACGAAGGAGGAAGGAGCCGAGAGTCCCATTCCATCGCCAGGTCCCAATTCGGGTGCTGGATTCACGGTGTCGCTTCGTGGGGGGATTTATTAGTGTGGGTCTGACTACACGTTTCCCTGAGTGTGGAGATGGGCCTTGGGTTTAAATAAAATATGCTAATTTTTCGTTAAAAAAAAAAAAAAGAAACTGCCTAAAAGCTGGCGAGTTTTAAATTCAGGATTAAAACGGCCGTGGGGATTTCAAGAGGTTTAATATGCAGACATTCCCTCTTCTCCTCGCATCGGGACGCGGCCGCTGGTCTGTTCCCAACCGGGTCCATTCTCGGCGATGCTTTGCACAGGCTGTGGGTATCGAGGGGGTTAGATGAAGCATTTCAAGCCTGGCTGGTGTTTTCTGAGCGGGGAGAAGGCGAGTTTTTTGTTATATAGTGGGTGGAAAACACCACTGTGGACTGTGCCCATCACCAACACATCCGAGCCCGGCTCAGCATCCAAGCGGCCACCGGCACAGTGAACTCCAGATTCCTTTCCTTAAGTCTAAAGATATTTATATTCTCCGCACGATGAGGAACCTCAAGGTGGAAACACAATCCTTTCGTGCAAGGCTTGATTTAATAAATCACTCGGTTTAATAAACCAAGTGATTTTTGCAGCGGTCCCATTTCCCTCCGGTGATTTTGCTTCCCGGAGAACCACCACCTTTGGATAGTGCTAATTGCACAGTACCCCCACGGATCCTTAGAATATTAATTATTATAATTTTTCAACAATGAAGATCAAGTCTACACAGGTGTAGCTGGTTTGCAGATACAGATATGCAGTTTGTGCAGTTTGGCATAGCATTTTTTCCTGCTGTAAAGCAATGTACTGGGGAAAGAAGTTTAGGGAAACTGTACACAAAGAAGGTAGAAACTGAAAAAAGCAATAAAATATTTATTTCTACTAAAAAAATAAATAAAGATCTTATTGTTTTTTTCTAATGGGAGGAATTTTGGTTGAAATGTGCCTGTGAAGCTCTGTGGTACAAAGTGGGAAGGATGGGTGCATAAATCACATGGGATTCTCACCGGTGTGAGTTCAAAATGCCAAATTTGAGCTTTTCAGAGTCAGTTTGGTGAATTATTTCATTACTCCGAAGGGCAGGATCAGACCCTGCAGCTGAGGCCGTGAACTTGCTCCAGGCATTGCCTGGGATGGCGTTACAGTGAATTCCTGACTTAATGAGGCATGAAAAGGACCCGTTGCAATGTCCCCTTTCAGGAGGCTTCCCCGCCAGAGCCAAAAACCACTTGAAATCTGTCCTAAAATTAGCAGTTTGCCCCTTTCCCCTTCTCCCCTGCAGAGGGGAGCGAGGATGGAGGGCGGTAGAGGAGCCTAAATGCATCCAGTCCGTTGCTGCTTCTGCCTCCTGGATCTTTCCAGGCTGGGGATGGGGGGTCAGATCCTGGTTTGCTATCCCAACCTCTGCAATTTTGTTTTGTTGTGTTTTTTTTTTTTTTTCGAAAAACAGGAAAAAGAAATAAAAGCAGTGAGGTTTGGTTTGGTTTAGGTCTTTTTCTTGCAGTGCCGTCAGGGAGGTTGATGTGGTTGCGAGTAAATCAGGGCAAGTCACTGTGGGTATTTCTGCTGGGTGCCCACATTTTGTTTTAAATAAGTCAGAGTTCCTCGCTGTTTGAACGCGGCAGCAGCATCTGTGAAGATCAAAGCCCGGAGCAGGCGTTGGGTTTGGAAAAATGTCTTCTCCACTGCTGGTGGGGGAGAGATTGTGAACCAGATCTTCAGCTTTCCCATAGGGATGCGAAGAGATTTGTCCCATAGCATCACCCCCCGCCCGGGGCCCGGCATTTCCAGTGACTCATCGGCATTTGTCACAACCCTCTGCCCCACAAGCAGCTCCTGACCTTCCCCATAATCCTAAGGACAAGGCGATATCTCCCCGTGGGGCAGCGGGTTGTGGGGAGGGATGGGAGCGTAGGATGGATGGAAGGGACCATAGGATGGGTGGAAGGGACCATTGGATGGATGGAAGGGACCTTAGGACGTGTCCGCATTTTGCATGGGATCCTACATCCCCCGTTTTGCAAGCGGCTGCATTTCTCACCTCAGGGGGAAAAACCTTTGGTCCCCACCATGGGTTTCAAGCCACCTTCTGCTTTCCAGCCTAATTTAATTGTCACCGACCAGTCTGGGATTTAGGATGAAACCCACAGAATTAGGAGATACCAGGTCAAGCTCAAACACACAACTTTTTTACACCCTTCCCCCAAGCCCCCAGACAGTTTATTTTAAATTATAAATAACGTAAAAATTATAAATAATTTAAAAAATCACCATCACGGGCACTGTATCATCCTTATTAATTGAATTGAAAACTTCATTGAAAACTGCACTTTATGACCAAATACAAATGCATATGCTGCATAGAATAGCCATGGTGTGGTATATAATATGTTATACATGCTCATGAATTTTTGTAAAGCAGTAAAACTTGAGGTAGTGGCACTAAATCCAAGACTTTATTGAGTGAGGATTAATTATTATTCTCCTCTATGCGTCTCTATCCCTGTAACAATAACAGTATTTTTTAAAGACACATCCAATATTTTGCTTTCTCCATGTATATATTCCCTAATTTTGGGGGGAAGAGGCAAAACCCTTGGAAACAGATGAGCGTTTATCAGGCGGTGTTACCCAAAGGAAATCGGGTCCGATCCTGCTGTCTCCGTCCTCTTCTGATGATGGACAAACCCTTTCTCAGCAAGCAGAGGGGGTCCCCAAAACCAGTCATTCCTAACACAGTTGGGTATTTTGAATGGGCAAAACACCTCGCTCTGAAAAAATTAAGGATAACCTCAAAAAGAAGAAATAAAACAAAGCACCAAATGGCAAATCAAATCCCAAAATGGGTGAAAAAGCTGCAGCGTAGGGAGTTGGGCAAGTTTTTGTGCCTGAAGGTCGGCAGCTCTGTGTGCAAAGGCAGTTAAAATAAAGGTGGGAAAATACAATTTTTAAGGAAAATTCAGTTAAAAATAATTGATAGTGTAGTTGCAAAACCTGCAGAGACCTTGTTTCTCATCGGCACAGGGCTCTGGGGTGAAAGCTTTGCTCCTCCAGCCCCACAGAGCTTTGCATGTGTAGGAAAAAGAGGTGAAAATACAATATATTGTCTTTCAGAGATTTTGTTCCCAAATTCCCGGTGTGTTCTTCCCTCACTACAATTCCCTTACAGAAAATGAGGTGCAGAAAAGGGTTATTCGGGGATCTCCCCCCTGCTCGGCAATGTTCCCGGGAGGCACAAGGCAGAGGAGATTCAGGGGATGTAGCTGAATGTCTCGGGTCCTTCGAGGCTTTTGTGACTTTATTATAAAAGGACTTAACGAAGTGTTTGCCTCTCATTTGGGGCTTCACCACTGCCTGCAAAACCAGGCGGGGAATTGTAGCGAGAGCTCCGATTTTGAGCTTAAAAGCGGCCGGTTTGGTCACACCGGGAGGGCAGAAATGCAGATTCTTTGCTGGGACGGCCGCGCTCTCCCCGTGTTACTGCGACCTGTGATCACCAAATAACTCAATTATGTAGCCAAAATCCCTCGGTTGTAATGGCAAGGTTGGGTTGTTAGGGATATAGTTTGCTTTTTTCTGGGGGGATGTGTGTAATTACGGCTGGAGGACTTCAGAAAAGGACGTTGGAAATGCCGAATATTCACTTTGTCGATGGATCCCGAATTCACGCTGCTGTCTGGCAGGAAGGTGTAAATACGCTTTTGGTGCCCGAATGTGAAATGCTGCTCGAATAACCAGGGAAATACGTGAGAACGTGCTCTTACCTCCAAAATTAAGCTGAATTATAGAAGCAAATTTCATTATAAGGTTGGATTGAGGTTTTATTTTTGCGGGGGAAGCAATAAAACCTCGCAGGGCAAAAACTTCGCAGCATTACGGCAAAATATTAAATCTCCCTGGCCTTTACAAGTCTTCCCCACATCATCGGTCACGGTGACCGCTCCGAGCCGTAAATACATCCGTAATGACAAATTAAACCCAATTATCTGCCATGCCTGAGCAGTGAGGTCTTTAGACACGGGTGCTTACACGTGCGTGACAGCGCTTGAGAATAATTCGATCATCGTTGCCTTCGCGGTCGCTGGTACAAGTGGAATTAAAGACTCTTTAATTAATTAAAGACTTGTTTCTGCCGCAGCGAGTGATGCCGATGTAAGGTCTCGTATGGTAGAAATGTTATTATTTTCCTTTTTCTCTGCATTTTTTCTCAAGGTCGCTCTATTGCACCCTTTAAAACACCCTCGGGCCGCTCGGTGCCGATTCTCTTTTTCAACGTGATAAACTGGAGCTGAATTTTCTCATCTGCTGGGCACAGGTTTTTCCAAGCTGGACGTAGATCTGACCCCACCATCAACGCTGAAATATTTCAGTCTTCAGATTTTGGCAAGGTCTGGATTTTAAAGCCAAATTTGGGGCAGTGTTAAGTGAAAGCAAAAATAATTGGTTTCTTTTCCAAGAAGTGCTCGGTAATTATTTTTTTTCTCAGTTATTTGCTGGCACAAAAGGGTTTTCTTTTGTTTAATTAAGTGGACACCTAAATGTAGGATGCACCCTCTGCCTGGGGGTTGGCAAAGTTGGGTCCGTCCCACGTTTTTTTGCCCTTTTTCTGTCTTTCTAAGGCAAATTCTTCTGTTTCATCCAGATCAGGCTGTCCTGGAAAAAAAGGTTCAGTATAGGCTATGGAAGCAAAAAATACAACCCTAAAAACCCCCACTTTGCTTGTTCAGAGGTGAAACCACCCCTGTTCTAAAGCAAAGGGAGTTTCACCTGGGGCTGGCGCAGGATCAGGCCCATGCGAGAAGCTTCTATGGGGAAGAAATGCAAATAATATGGGGACTTACAGGTTTACTTGGGGGGGTAAAGGCCCAAAATCGGTGGAACTTTTATTTTTCCTTCCTGAAAAATGGACTCTTGGTTTTATATGTCGCAGGATGAAGGGATTTGTGCTTTTTTAAGATTATTTTTAGTGACCTGTAAGGCCGGTGGTTCCCTTATCAGAGCCAGCTGGGCTCGAACAGCTCGCGTCAGCCTTGGGAGCGCACTCGGAAACTCGGGTGGTTTTTTTGTGAAAGAACAAAATAATTCATAGAAAGTCAAGGAAAAAACACCTCAAGTTTTCCAGTGGCAGCAGAGGTGGGGTGAGGGCAGATCTCCCGTTTCCAGCAGGGACTGGTACGGGATGCTGCTGAATCTGGGATAGGAAAAATCACCGCCTGGAAAAGTTTCCTCTTAATCCCTGGGAATTAGGTCGGTGTCTGCCCAGGGGGAGCATTTCAGGAGAGGTCCCACCGTGGGACGTCGCTGCCTGATCTTGTTTTTTTTCCCAGAACTCAGGCATTTTCCTCCGGTTGATGTTTCCATCCCCATCGTCGCGTATTTACAGGGTGCCGGGGTAGGGCTGTTGCCGTCAGGCTCTCCTAAAAGATTAAAACCAAGCCCAGCGGGGCAGAGATGGAGCTGGAGGGAGAAGGAGGAGACCACACTTCTCCCTCAGAGCAAGATTTTGCCAATTCTTCCTTTTTATATATATATTTTTTAATTGTTTTCACAGCTCCTGCTTGCACGGTGCTCTCTGGTTGCACCTATAATATTTAAGCAAATTCCAGGCTGTCCTCTGGCCTCGAGGACCGGGGGAGTGAGTTGTCTCCTTTGATTCTGCAAACGTCTCCAAACATTTTGGGAGACATCACCCTCTCGTCTGCTGTGGGGCATTGGAACAGGCTGCCCAGGGCAGTGGTGGAGTCAGCATCCCTGGAGGGGTTTAAATGGCGTTTAGATGAGGTTCTTAGGCACATGGTTTAGTGCTAGAGATAGGTTATGGTTGGACTCAATGACCCTGAGGGCATCTTCCAACTTAAATGATTCTATGATTCTGTGCTCATCTCTGGCTGTTGTGGCTCCATGCGCCTCGGTTTCTCTTCAAATCATGTTATTGTACAGCAGGGTGCTGGTTTTACAAGAAGGGAAGGAGAAGCTTTTCTGGGCAAGATAAAAGCTGGGAAACCCTGATTCCTACATGCTGAAACCCTGGAACAGACAAAAAAATCCAACAACCTGAATATTTATTATTTAAATTCCTATGAGTTTCCAAGGCAGGCTGTTGGGTTTGCAAGCCAGGGAGCCATTGTTATTTGATATTCAGGATCTGCAGCGCTGGAGCTGTAGAAAATGAGTGAGATGGTGAGCCCCAGACATCAGGACTCCTTCGAATGACATGTTTGGCCCCAGATGTCTGAGGTTATTTTGGGAACGGAGGCCTGGCCCCAGGGGCTGGCTGCTCGGGGCTGGGCAGCTGGGAAGGACGCTGAGCTGGGACATGTCTTGGTGGTGTGGAGCATGAGAGAGGCAGATGGCTTGGTGGATGTCACCTCCTTGCGGTCTCCTCGTCTGGGATGATGCCCTGCATCCTGGGCATGACCGAGGTTTTTCTCCAAGGGCTTCCCACATTGGGTTCTTCACTGCTTCGGTGGGGCAGATCACAGAATCACAGAATAGTTTTGGTTGAAAGGGACCTTCACAGCTCATCCAGTGCCACCCCTGCCATGAGCAGGGACATCTTCACCAGCTCAGGTTGCTCAGAGCCCCGTCCAGCCTGGCCTGGGATGTCTCCAGGGATGGTTCATCCACCACCTCTCTGGCCAACCTGGGACAGGCTCTCACCACCCTCATTGTCAACAATTTCTTCCTCATGTCCCACCTGATTCTCCCCCGCTTTAGTTTAAAACCATTATGCTGTGGTTTACCTGGACCCTCTGGATGTGAACATCTGGCCTCAAGGGCTTTCCCAGATCCCAGTACAAGCAGGACCATAAGCTGGGGGGTGAAATCCCCCTTGTACCCCATTTCCCTTTGCCTCCAGATGGGGAATGGTCTCACCCCGCAGGGATTTCTGCCTACCCAGCTCAGCCATTTCTATCCCCAACCCAACATCCGAGTCAGACTCTGTCACCTCCCTCCCTTCGCTTGAAATCAATAACAACGGGTGAGCAGGTTAATTATAATCGCAGAATAAACGCCGCGGTCTCAAAGTTCACTCAACTTCAGCAGCGTTTCAAAACGAGCGGACGACGCCAAGAAACTTTCATTGATTCCTCCGGGGCAGGTGTGGGAGTTTGAACCTGTCCCTGAGCTGATCTCGATTCAAGACCTACTCCATTTTCCTCCTTATCTCGACTTTCGCCTATCTTATAATGCCTGTTATTTTAGATAAAAAGTCCAATCAATTGAGTTAGAAAAACTGCAAGTTATATGCTGCCCTGATAAGTTCGGTACCTGCCGTTTTATTGGCCTGGGCTGCAGTTTCTGTGCGAAATGACCTTTGCAGATGCTTTATCGGCTCCATCCTCCCACCCTGCTCGGGGGCTGAGTTGACTTAACGTTCAGAATAACTAATAAAAGAGGAAAAGAGAAGGGCCAGGGGTTAGACAAACTGACTCTCCCCTATAATGTGATGAACCGTAGTAAACACCTTTTTTGTTTGTCCCTGGCTGGTGTCCCGCAGGGAGGCCGGGATCTGGACTAACTTATTTAGGCGTAGCTCCTCTGAGTGGTATTTATCAGTGTAACACCTCCGGGTTGCAGTCAGAGCCTGTCTAAATTAGTGAGCTAAAGAAAACTGGGGCGGGGGGTTGAATACACACAGGATAATCAGTATTTGTGCCGTCACGCTCAGAGCTCAGACACGTGGACCAGTATATGCTTTCTATATTTCGTATATTCCTACACATGGTATATATAGGTTTTATATATACAAAGTCAGTGGGGTTTTTTATATACATGCATATGTGTGTCTGTGTGTTATATTTGTGCATGTATATCTATCTCTATATATATACATACACACAATTCTATGTAGCTGTGTTGTATATAGCTACAGAATAGTAATTCTAATAGCAAAACCAGACAGAATCGATTACAGGTGACTCCTAGCTTGCTAAAATGGTATTTTTAAGGAAATGCTATGTGTCTATATATAAAAATATATACCTTTTTATATGTTTTTATATATACACTTATATATATATGCACATTTATACATACCCATGTATAATACACACACATCATAACAATAATAATTAATCGTATTCCTACATGTAGGATTTTCCCCATCTGACTTGTATAAATGTATTTTCTTCTGATCTCCACCAGTCTGGGGAAACAAAAACAAACTAAAACAACAACAACAATAACAACAAAAAAACCACCACCTTTGATTTTCTGGAGTTGCAGGATTGTAGAAATGCAGGTTGGAAGAAACTCTAGCCCAGCCTCCTGCTTGAAGCAGGACAATCAGTGGCAGTAGCCGAGGTCAGCTGTGGATTCGCCTGGATGAGGCTTGGAAATGCCCAGGGATGGAAATTCCACCACATCTCTGGGTGCTTTTTGCTCCTGACCCATGTGTCTTCTCCCACTGCTGAGTCGAGCTTGGCTCTCTGGTCTGTGTACATCTGCCTGTCTTCTCCAGGTGTCTTTGGAATGATCCCAAGCAGCACCAGTGTCCCTGGGCCCAGAACCAGCCCTGGCTTTGGTCCACCTGGGTGCTGGGAGGCACCTCTGCAGACAGACAGATGGTCACCATCAGACAGACAGATGCTCCACTAGGACGTATGACCACAAAGCACTGGGTTCCTGCAGTTTAAGGAGTTTCAGCTCATAGAATTGTCGAATCATAGAAACATTTTGGTTGGAAATGACATTTAAGATCACCGAGTCCAACTGTAAGCCTAACACTGCCAACTCCACCACTATACCGTGTCTCATCATCAGCTGCTCTGCATGAGCCCAAGCAAACCAAGAGCACGTGAAGGTTGTGTCATGTTTGATGACAAACTAGGGCCAGATGGCGACAATGAGAACCCAACAGACCATGCTCTTCAGTCGTTAGCACGGTCCCTGGCGTGGTCCAAGCACAGACCATCTCAGCCTGACACAAACACCTCCTGGTATGGGTCCTGGAAAGTAATTTGGGTGTGACCACTGTAGACTGGAGTCTGAGAGAATATGAATGTGGGCAGAGCCTTCTTAGGCAGGCTCAGGGTCAAGGTCGAGCAGTTACCCAGTTGCCATAAGGCTAGTTCCCATGGCTCAGCCATGGAGCAGCAGCTTGGCATGTCTCCACAGCACACCTGCTTGTGGTCCCCTGTGGGTACATCACATTAGAGGTGATCCACTACCTATGCCCAAGTCACAAAGAGCCACCCAGATGGGAACATGGCATTGTAATAGGACAAAGGGTGATGGTTTTAAGCTGAAGTAGAGGAGATTCAGGCCAGACATGAGGAAGAAATTGTTAACAGTGAGGGTGGTGAGAGCCTGTCCCAGGTTGGCCAGAGAGGTGGTGGATGAACCATCCCTGGAGACATCCCAGGCCAGGCTGGATGGGGTTCTGAGCAACCTGAGCTGGTGAAGATGTCCCTGCTCATGGCAGGGGTGGCACTGGGGGAGCTTTGAAAGCCCTTTCCAACTCAAAACTATTCTGTGTTTCTCTGACTCTTCCTTTTCAGTCATCAAAGAAGAGCATCTAGCCAGGGCATATCCATTTAGAAATGGAACATATTTCAAGGAGGATAACACTGTAGTTGTTTTTCCTTTGTCAAGAGAGAGAAAGACCATTTCCAGGTGCCTCCTGCCAAGCAGACCCCAGGCTGTGGATGGCCCCATCATGGCCATTCCCTGGGCTCTCCATGCTAATCTAAGATTTGTTAAAAAATATTTGGACAGCCGATAAGCAGAGGAATCTCCTGTTTATCAGAAGAGCCTCAGATATTTACAAGTGTAAGAATTGTAAGTAGTAGTAAGAAAGGGGAGGTCACTTTGGTGGGTGGGATCAGACTTGCAACGCAGCAAAAGAAAGCAGACCTTGAACCTTTGCACATGCACAACTTGACAGTCAGCAGAAGTTGCTGTAGGACACCAGGTTGCTTTCAAAGGGATGGCCAACAACTACTCCAACCAAAAGCACCTTAGGGGGGTCTGCACGGAATCACAGAATAGTTTGGGTTGGAAGGGACCTTCAAAGCTCATCCAGTGCCACCCCTGCCATGAGCAGGGACATCTTCACCAGCTCAGGTTGCTCAGAGCCCCGTCCAGCCTGGCCTGGGATGTCTCCAGGGATGGTTCATCCACCTCCTCTCTGGCCAACCTGGGCCAGGCTCTTGCCACCCTCACTGTAAACAATTTCTTCCTCATATCTGGCCTGAATCTCCCCTCCTTTAGCTTAAAACCATCACTCCTTGTCCCCACGCCTGTCTGCCCTATAGCAGACTGTGTGCCTGTTGGATGTGGGACACAGTACCTCAGCATGTGGTCAACAGTCTCTCCACTCAGCTCTGGTAAAACCATTGGGCTTGATGTTTTAGGCCTGGTGGCTCTGATGTGCTGAAGAGCTGTCAATGTTTTTTCCAAGCGACCAGACTGGCCAGTCCCCCAGAAGCATCTCCTGTCCCTTCCCGAAACAGATTGTCTGAATCTGCTTCAGAGGCGTACAGCCCATTTCCACACACTTTTCTTCCATCCACTGCTTGTCTCCACATTTATGGCTGTGGCCTTTGAAAGTTGATCTGTTGTCCCCCTCCACTGAGGCAGGGAAGAGCCTTTCGTCCTCCTCTCGGAGGAAGAACAGTGTTGCAAAGAGATGAAAAGCCTTGCTCAAGTGAAGCCCACCACAGGGCCAAGACTAAACTCAAATTCCAGCCCAGGGTTTGACCCACCTTCCCGTCATGTCCGTCTTGCACATGATCTCAGCTGGTCCCTTGGCTGCTTCCACCTCCACTGTCCTTCAAACTGTGGAAAACACATCCATGAAGGAAAAGAGCATTCTTGGCTGTTGGCAATGGTGTGTGCCATAGACCTTGGCTTGCCGCAGGCAGAGGAGGGAGCTTTGAAGGGGAGGGACGTGGTGTTCCCTTTGCCTTGACGTGAAACATTTGGCCTGGGAAGGGTTGGACATGAACAGTCTCCCTGTGGCGTTTCACAAAGAAAGGAGAAAAAATCTTCTCTGCCTTTTCAAAAGCAGCGTGTGGCTCAGCCAGACTGTAGATTCAGTGTTTTCTTAAGCCATAAATTGGGTCTTTAGGTTTGCAGAGGGAAAGGTGTTCGGTCAGGGCAGTCAACTGAGCAACCAACCATTTTCTCCACTGTAGACATGTCATATAAACTCCAAAACATTCTGAAACAGCATCAAGCCTTTCTGGTGAAGCTTCATGACTCATTTTGTTCGAAACTGTGCTGCTGGTTAACAGCGAGGAATTTCCCCCCTTCTACATGTCCTGCAGATCAGCAGTCACACAGATGATGCTCTGTGTCAATCCAGATCAGAGGAGAGCTGGGAGCCACATTCTCACCAAGAACCAACCCAGTGATGGGCGCTATTCAAACAGGCACTGTCCTGCTCTCCCCATGTCTAAGTCCCATCAGTTTCTAAAATGGTGGGTTCTTTTATTTACAGTTGCTCCCTGTCCCTTCTACTTTTGTCTCTCCTTGGTTTTTGCTGCCGTGTTCCTGCCCGGTTCAGCCCTGCTCTGCTATGATATTGGAACAACCAGCATTTTAAAGTGCTGTGATCTGACCAGAAACTTCTCGCTGGGATTTTACCCTTGAAGCTTCAGCCTCTGGAGTCACACAGTTCATGGCAGCATCTCAACCCATTCAAAAGAAATAGAAGTTGTGCCTTTCAGCTCCACTAGCTGCAGTAAAACCTTCATTGAAATGACTTCTAAAAGCTTTAACTGTAAGAAGTATTTCCACGCTGTCACTTTTTAACAGAAATAGTCTTGGGATTTGGGGACAAACCATCCTGGGAATGGTAAATCTTGTTTCACCCTGCCATGCTGTCATGTCTGCCCCTTGAAGAAGGAGGTGAGGTTCTCTTGGGTGGGATCCCAGAGCGTCCATGTGTCCGTGGGGCCAACGTCCTTTGCCTCAGCTGTGAGTGGCTGAGACTCCATTAGAAATTCATGTATACACAGGACCGTGGCTCTCACCCCTTATCATAACAAATTGTTTTAGGAAACTGCTTCTCTGCGGGGAAAACTGCTCTCAGGGTCTGTTTAGAGCCCGTAAGTGCCTGGCGGTGTTTGAAGGACAGCTTCTCCTTTGCCGAGTTGCTTCGCTGGGTTGAGAAGACACTTCTGCAGGGGGAAATGTTGATATTAAATATCCCTCCAGCTATAAACAAAACTCCAGTGCTGTATTAATGGAAGACTCTTTCCATTCTTCTTCGCCCAGAGAGGGTGAAAGGCAGAAAGGGGCTGGAGGGCAGAAGAAGGTAGACAACCTGGTTCTTGTTTCTCATGCAGCCGGGTTTGATCCAAACCAGTGCAGGAAGGGCTCCTTGTCCCCTTCTAAAAGCTGGTTTGGGAACAGAAACTTAGAAACTGGTAGTTGGCTGTGAAGGATCCAACATCTCTCTATCAGAGGCGCTTTTACTGTTATTATTCTTTTGGGTCCTGATCCATCAGGTTTACATGTTCAAGATGATCTCTCCAATGTTAACAGGTTTAGGGTTGCTAAAGAAAAGCCCAAACAAAACCAGAAGGTCCGGACCTAGGAATGAGCATGCTGTCAGGCTAGAAGATCTAAGGTTTGCAGAGATGGTGGAAGGACCCAGAGAAGAGAGAACAAGCCACCCTTCAGACTCAAGCCCTGGGCAACCTCCCTCTGATCCCCAGGTGACGTGGTTGTGAGATGGTATCTGAGGCTATTTAGACATGAGGAAGAAAACTTTTACACTGAGGGTGGCAAGAGCCTGGCCCAGGTTGGTCAGAGAGGTGGTGGATAAACCATCCCTGGAGACATCCCAGGCCAGGCTGGACGGGGCTCTGAGCAACCTGAGCTGGTGAAGATGTCCCTGCTCATGGCCAGGGTTGGACTGGATGAGCTTTGAAAGTCCCTTCCAACCCAAACTATTCTATGATTCTCCTGGCTGGGAAGGCAAAAGCACTCAGACTTTGGGTGGGCCATATCCTTGATCTGAGATGCTGTCATGTCCTAGCCAAGCTGGAAAAAGTGCCTGTAGGTGTGGGCTGGCTGGTGGTGCTCAGATCTGCTTTCTTGTTGAGCCCTGCATCGTCCTTACCACTTGACCTCTGTGGACCTGGTGGTCAATGTGAATGACCACTCCCAATGACTAAGAACCATGATGGACATATCCAAGAATGCTTTTTCCCTACCAGATCCCACTTAGGTGTTGCTCCTGGCTCCCTGGCAACTGAATTTCCTGTTGTGGAAAGTATTTCTGACATTACCATCCTCAAGGCCTCACCCAAGATTAGGAGAATGTTGTGCAAGACACAAGTGAAATTTGCTGCCCTGGGGACCTTGCAGTCCTCATAAATAGTACGTGTCAGAGGAGAAAGACCTCCTTTTATACTGCAAGCTGATGACCAGTCTAGGGGCAGGACCCGGACCATCCTCTCCACCAGCCAAGTCATTAAGTGAGATTTCATGATCTGCTCTCATGTGAGAAGCTCCTTCATGGACTAAAGGCAGAGTCTTATGAAGAATTAAGTAGAAGATCATTAGCATCAGCCAGCATCAGGGACTCAACCCATAAAAAGGACAGAATGATCCCAAGACTGATAGTATCCAAGACAAGGGCTAGTCAAAGGCGCTTGGGACACCTGTACCTTCAAAGAGGAAGATGTGACCACCCAACACACAAGAGGCCACACCAGCCATGGGCTGGTGTCCTTCTGAGCCCCACCAGCAGATGTTACCCTTTTCTCAACGCTGTCCCAGTGCTGGCCATACCTGGCTTTGGGAGAGGGAGTAAATCTTTCCAGCAGAAAGGCTATTACAGAGGTCACCGGATGGACCCATAAATCTCCATTATCAGGCAGCGGCTCCTGTGCCACGAAACGGAAACTATTGCCCTGAGCATGACTGGGGGAGCTTTTCCTTCCCCCCGCATTGTTCCGAGCCCTCCAGGAGCTGCTCAGGCAATTTGCTGCCTGAATAAACGTTTCCTTTCCCGGCTGCTGAGTACAAGGAATAAGTGTCAGGGGATCTCATAATGCCAGGATTTAGAGCTCCAACCCTGAGACAGAAGCCAAGAAAACACTTTGCTGCTTCACAGTACCTTAATCCCCATTATTAATTACAGTGGCAAATGAAACAATCGCTGCACTCAAAGCCCAGTGACCTCTGTGACCAATATAGTTCAGCCTGTTGGTGGATCACGGTTCCTGAGCCCTGGGAACATTTCGGTTTCCTTGCTCTTGGAGATGCATCCGTGTCAAACTGCTGGGCCTGCAACTTCTTTTTTAGATTGGCTATTAGGAAAAATTTCTTCATGGAAAGGGCTGCAGGCTGCAGGCTGCCCAGGGAAGCAGTGGAGTCACCATCCTTGGAAGGGTTTAAAAGATATGTAGATGAGGTTCTTAGGGACACGGTTTAGTGACAGTGGGAGGTTAATGGTTGGACTTGATGATCTTGAGGGTGTCTTCCAACTCAAATGCTTCTATGATCCTCAGGTGATACTTTCTCATTATTTTGTAGACACTCTGGTTTTCAAGAGCAGCTGGGTTGTCTGAGATGTGTGGCCAGAAGGTTGGCTTAGAAAGCTCCCCTTGGTGACTTGACTCATGAGTTTAGTGATACTGGGAAATTATAGTACCCCTTATAGAAAGAAACCCAGTCCCTTGCCTTCCACTTCTCCACTGGTGTTAAAATGCCCTTCTATTCACTGCAAGGTGTGCACTGCGCCTACATTGTCTTCTCTGAGCCAACATCCAGTAGTGCCCAATACACGTCCCTTGCCATCACCAAACATGCTTTGAAGCAGGAGAGGATTTTTCTCCTCCAGGTGAGATATCTCGAGGTCAAGGAGCTCCCTCCGCTCTGATGGGGCTCCAGGGGTGGTTTTAATGAGGTTGCACTCTGTTAGATGTCATCTTCTGAGTCAGCACCGGCTGGTGCACGCAGGGGACGCACCCATCTGATATTGCCCCACGAGGGCTGCAATTAGGGGGAGCTACCCATTGCGTGGAACCTCGATGTGCCCTGGGAACAAAGTCTGGTCCTTCCCCATCTCCAGCACCAGTAATTCCTGCTTATTAACGCTCGCAAGGATCACCTTTGTCTGCAGCTGAGAGGGGGAAATCACACAAATGCCGTTAATACAGAACAGAAGAGGATTTTTGGGAACTTAAAACCAGTGAAAGTCCCTCAAGAGAGAAGCTCCATTCCAAATCTCATGGAAACTTAAAAAATAAATCCCAAACCACCCAACAAGTAGTGAAGAATATAGCTCAAACAAATAGGGATGAAAAAGCAGAGATCTCAAGACTGCTTTGTAGCGGTGTCTGATTACAAACCAACAGGGTAAATAACGTGGATGGTGGAGCTGGATGTCACACAAACTCTTAGGAAGTAACACCCCAGATTCAATAGCCAATTTACTTTTTGTCAGAAAAGATTTGCAATTTGTCTGGTTTCAACTCCACATCCACTGTTTGTTTGTTTGCTTTTTCTAAAACCAGAATTATACTTGACATTTCTTCTTATCACACCCATTTTGAGGGACCTTCTTACTCAAGAGCTAGTCCAACTCTTCACAATTCTGAGGGACTGTTAGGAATTTTTTCCTTTTCCTTTGATTGTAAACTTTCAGATTTTGGCTCTCTAGTGGGAAAACCTCCAGGAAAGCTGGTATTTTGTAATTAGTCACAGACACGACTCAAATCGGTCAAGAGTTTTAGTGGTTACCTTTGGACTACCTCTGCTCTGCTAAATTCTCCCTGGATTATATCAACTGCTTTGTACTGAGTTATTTTCAAAGGAAAAGGGATTTTCTCATAGGACAAAAATCACTGTGAAAATAATTTGGCTTTTTTTTGGAAAGTGAGAATCAAAAACCTCAACAACTTCTAAGATGAAAAAAAAAATAGTGAAATGTTTTCTTTTCTTGAGATTTTTCAAGGAAATGAGTTCTTTCCTGACCAGCTGTTCCAATCCCTTCTCTTTTCAAAGGGAGTTTATTTGATCTAGATTTTGGCTGTGACTCAATGGTGATTTTAAAGAGGAAAGTGAGGCGTTATGGTTACGGTATCACTGAATCCACATGTACAAAAAACACCTGGAGGGATTCTCATCTTTCCTAAACCACCAGAATTGCTCAAAGGTAATGAGATTTCCCTAAGCTGCTGAGAAGATACTGGATTCCTTCTTTTCAGGCTCCAGAGCTCCTTGAGTACATCCATTCACTGTTTTCTAGTATTTCCCCATGGTCACACAATGTAATCTCTTGCCATTTTTAGCCTGCTTTTCTAAAGAGAATTAGGTTCACGTGAATGTTTTTCTCTCTGTCTCTGTTTACTGGCGCCACTTTAGCAGTTTTTTTAATCCTTTGGCTCTTTCAGGGTTATGTAGTTTCCTGCAGATTTTCCAAAAATATTCTGGAGAAAAGAGAAAATGAGGCCGACGTTTGAACGTAACCCTTATTAGCTATCAGAGAATCCACACGGGATTGAGGCATAAAGCGGCAAGAAGCCAAATTTTGTCGGTTTGCTCTTTGGGGAACTATTGTTTTCCAGCAGAAAGCTGAGATACTTGTATAAAAAGCAGGTGGGCAAGCAGAAAACATAGTGAGATGCATGATAACATTTTAAAAGTTAATATTATGCTTGTCTGTAATGGTTAAAGGTCCTGATGCAAAGTTCTTACTGTCCTCCAAACATCTCCTGCATGCTGCAGTATGTTGGGAATTTTTACCGCAGCCTGGTTTATTCCCAGCCTATGCTAAGTAATGGAGCCTTTGCTGTAATTTGTCATTTTCTTTGTCTCTACCAATTATTTTACCATCAGGAACACACACTTTGAAGGGCCACGCCAGCTGGACGCAGCTATAATTTACATCACAGCAAGACCTATAGCTGATGCTTATATTTTATTAGGTGAATTTCTTGGCTTTTCAGAAGCATTGCATCCAAGGGTGAGCTGACCTGTATCTTTCCAAATTATGATGCAGTCAAGGTGCACTGTCTTTGCCTCTGTACCACCTTGCAGATGATATGGACCTGTCACAGCCAGAGGTGTGGTTGTCCTCACCCTCACATCACGGACACAGCTGGGCCACAGTGCAGGGTGAACCAGGAACATGGTGGGTGAACCAGGAACATGGTGGGTGAATGCACCAAGCTCTGGAGGGTTACATCAAGCACGATGGAGTTTTGCATCAAAAGCTGAGTCTCTGACACCCGTGAATGCCCCAGGATGTCTGTCAGTTGACAGGCTAAGCTGGGGTCTGACATGTGGATTCTTGCAGTTCAGGAGATGCTTCTCGTGCAGAGAGCAGGGTGAAGGAACATGAACATCTCTCCCCCTTGGCTTTCTGCAGCCATTCATAGAATCATAGAATGTCCTGAGTTGGAAGGGACCCACCAGGATCATGGAGTCCAACTCCTGTCCCTGCACAGGACACCCCACAGTTCACACCATGTGTCTGAGGACGTTGTCCAGTCTCTTCTTGAACACTGTCAGGCTTGGGGCCGTGACACCTCCCTGCGGAGCATGTTCTAGTGTCCAACACCCTCTGCGAGAAGAACCTTTTCCTAATGTCCAACCTAAACCTCCCCTGGCACATCTTCCTGACATTCCCTCGGGTTCTGTCACTGGTCACCAATGAGAAGAGCTCAGCCCTGCCTCTCCTGCTCCCCTTGTGATGAAGCTGCAGCCACCATGAGCTCTCCCCTCAGGGTCCCCTTGAAGCAACAAACCCAGTGACTTCAGCTGCTCCTCAGGCGGCTTCCCCTCCAAACCCTTCACCAACATCACAGCCTCTTCTGGACACTCTCCTGTAGCTTTATGTCCTTTTTATACTGTGGAGCCCAAAACTGCACAAAACCGCACATAATTTTGTGCCATCTTCCCCTCTGCAGAGGGACCAGGGCGGGAGCTGGCATGGGCTGGGTAGCAGGGTCGCAGGACATACAGGCAGCGCTTTCCCTGCCCACATCTGCTTGAGCCCCACTGAAAGAGGCTCGGGCAGCTCTTGGACCCCTGGGCAGTTCTGCTTTGTGGGTTTGTGTTCGTCCATGGTCGTAGGCAATTTGTCTCGGTTGTAAACATGGCTGTTCATCTGCCTCAATCCGTTTGTCCTGGCGATGTCCAGCCTCAAAAACTGGATAACATCAGAGCAGAAGGGAAGGTTTCTATTTCTGTCTCCCAGTATCTGTGTCCCAGCACATCCCTGCTGCCACAGAAGTCCTGCAGCCAACTCTGTATGGCAGGGAAAGGGGTTCTTCTTCACAATAATCCCAGAGGCTTCCTTGAGAACGGAAAAGTTGCTTCTTGCATCCTGTAAAATCCAAATCTGGTGATTTCTCGAAATGTCACTTCTGGGCTCAAATACTGAGAACCAGGTCAGAAATTAAAAGTACGGCTGCCTAATTAACCAAGTCTTTTCCCTTTTCTCCCATCATGGCAGCAGAATTTTTTGACGATTACTCAGAGGGGCGAGAATGTGTCAACTGCGGGGCCATGTCCACCCCGCTCTGGAGGAGAGATGGCACGGGGCACTACCTCTGCAACGCCTGCGGGCTCTACCACAAGATGAATGGCATCAACCGGCCCTTGTTCAAACCTCAGAGGAGGCTGGTAAGTCAAGATCACAACAACGCATGTAGGGCAAGGCTGCAGGCAAGGATGAGGCAAAAAGACCTCACCTAGGTGGGGATGCTAGGGGTGTTTCAACTCCTTGGGTCCCCACGTGCCCAAAACTAAGTGGTTTTGATCCAGATTTCCAAAGTAAGACAGGTTATCTTGTTCTTGGTGCGTTCTAACACCATGTATTGTCCAGATTAGTTCTGAAAAGACATGCAGGCCGGGCAGTGGAAGGCGCTATAGGACACAGGGCAGTACCACGGTGTTGGTTTCGCACAAGCCAGTCTTTGCTTTAGCACACCTGTAGGCATATTAAGATGAATAGAAACCCTTTGCGGCTCCACCAAACCACCAGTCCATCTTCTCTTTACCTTCAGGGTCCTTATTCACTGGTCATTTCATGGTGACCGGCCACCTTTTCTGGATACCCTGCTCCTGGCTCTGTTGGGTGAATTTGTGGGACAGGCCAGGGCATCCTGAAGCCTGTGGGATCAGGATGGGTATGGATGAGGAAGCTGCTGGGTGGAGACATCTCAGTGTTGATATCCTGCCTGTCCCTGCCCATTTTGCTGAAGTGTTTTGGGAAGATCTCTGCAGTCTGTGCCCCAAAGACACAAGGCCATCATGACCCTAGACAGCAAGAACTCAGCAAGACATTCCTCAGGGCCATACTTCCATGAGGCTCCATCCCAAACCTGCTCTGCCCTTTGCATCACCCAGACCTGTCTGTGCTCAAACCCAGCCATCCGCTGCAAGTGCCAAAAATGACACTGGCAGCTTGAGGGCTGTCACCAGCCACAGCCACCCAGCGCCCTCTTGTGAAAACCCCTTCCTAGACATCACGGTGCTCGCACCCTGGCACTCAGGCCCTGGTCCTCGTTCGTTTATGGGTCTACATGCGTAGGACCAGAGGAAATGGCCTCAACATGCACCGGGGAGGTTTAGATTGAATATCAGGAAAAATTTATTCCTGGAAAGGGTTGTCAGGCATCTCCCAGGGCAATGGTGGAGTCACCGTCCCCGGAGGTGTTTAAAAGATGCATATATAAGATTCTTAGGGACATGGTTTAGCAACAGTGTGAAGTTAACGGTTGGATTCAATGATCTTGAGGGTCTCTTCCAACCAAAATGATTCTACGGCTCTATGGTTCTATGATTCTATGCTAGACTTGGGCACATCTGTGCAGTCAGGAATGGCCCATTGGGCACCAGGGTTGGTCCTTTGGAGCAAGCAGCAATGCAGGCTTTTAACTCTGCACAGCCTTGGGGTAAGGCTTGGAAAACCCTATGAGGAATATAAATGCATGAGCTGTGCGTACCCATATATGCACTTTTGTCACTTGGCTGGGCAGCTGGCAATCTGGAAATCTTACAAGAGTGGCCAAATTCCTGATTTTCCTTCTGGAAGAGAATTTCCGTGAAGAAAAGGAGGATATGTCTAGGGTTGCAACGTAGGGGTGTGGTTAAAGTAATGACAATTGGTCGACCTGAATAAATATATTCAGCACAATTGATTTGGTTTAATCTGTCACTGTGTAACCCCTTTTTTTTGGAGACTGAGATATGCCAGAAAGCCCTGTGAGGGGAGATCTTTGCCTTTGCTGCGAGATCTCTTTAAGAGATCTTGCTCTTGGTCTACTTGCAAAGGCTGATGATTGAAGCTAATACACGTTGAGGTTACAACTAAAGCAGTGTTTTGTTTCTCCCCACCAAAGGGGTTTACACTTTTCCAAGCCTTTAAGAAGTACTTGAATTTCACTTTTAATTGTCCTGCTGCCCTAGAGTAACCGATCCTGTTTCATAACGAGGGGGAGGATGCAGAGAAAAAGCTGTGGCAAGGATCACAAAGGAAATCCCTGGTAGATGCCAGGTCCTCATCTCACAGGCTTTCACCCCATCACACAGCTGTTCAGGTTTGCAGAGCTGGGTAGATGTCCAAGACCACCAGATTTCCTCCTCTTCAGACATCTTCACACATCTCTGGCACCTCTGTTCAGTCCACAATTTATCAGCCAGCAAAGAGGGAATTTGACCCCTGCCCATCCAGACTCTATCCACAGCCTCTTAAAACCTGAGCTTTGAAGGATGCTGGGAAGAGTCAGGTAGGTGTGGAGAATGTGGCTTTTTCTTCCCCCATCACCAACTCCGCTTCCCGGCATTTTATATGGTTTCAAGCTCTGTCTTCCTACTGTGGCCTTCTGAGCCCAGCTAAACCAGTTCAGCCAGAAAGCCTATTCCCTGCAAGGCTTCATTAGTGGGGATTCCTATTAACAATCCCTCTTTAGGAAGATGATGTGGCTGGAAGCACTCTTTTTCTTATGTCCCCTCAAGCCACATGAGCAACATCCTGCAAACCCAGCAAGGAGTATGTAACGTTCATGGCATTGGTAATGTCTTCTTGGGATATGCCATGATGCTTGGAAGATGAAGGGTTTGGGAGCCCGAAAGGGCAGGACTGTCTGAGATCCAGACACCTCAGTGTGGGTGTCTGCACATGCAGTGGGGCTTTAACTGCTACCAGACCTGCTGGAGATGTGGGACTCTGTTCAGGTGGTGTGTCTGGCACCATCTGAGATGCCCCACAACAGCGGAGATGTCTCTGCATCACAGGCAGGCAGAAGGCAGTGGAAAGGGAGTGTAGCAGAAGATAAATGGCCAGAAGGGAAGGAGAAGGCAGTTGTGATATTCAGTGCACCAAGGCACTGAGAGAAATCATAGAATGGTTTGGGTTGTAGGGACCTTCAAAGCTCCCCCAGTGCCACCCCTGCCATGAGCAGGGACATCTTCACCAGCTCAGGTTGCTCAGAGCCCCGTCCAGCCTGGCCTGGGATGTCTCCAGGGATGGTTCATCCACCACCTCTCTGAGCAACCTGGGACAGGCTCTCATCACCCTCACTGTAA
This sequence comes from Patagioenas fasciata, assembly GCF_037038585.1. Classification (NCBI taxonomy): domain Eukaryota; kingdom Metazoa; phylum Chordata; class Aves; order Columbiformes; family Columbidae; genus Patagioenas; species Patagioenas fasciata. The sequence continues at coordinate 122,146,857 of NC_092522.1, read as the reverse complement.
ACAATTTCTTCCTCATGTCTTGCCTGAATCTCCGTCCTTTAGTTTAAAACCACCACCCCTTGTCCTATTGCAACAGTTCCTGCTAAAAAGTCCATCCTCATCTTTCTTATTATGTCCTTTTAAGTGAGAAAGGCTGCACTAAGTTCTCCCTGGAGCTTCTCTTCTCCAGCTGAACACCCCAGCTCTCTCAGCCTGTCCTCCCAGCAGAGCTGTTCCAGCCTCGCATCATTTCTGGGGCTCCTCTGGCCCCTCTCCAGCAGCTCCATGTGTGTCCTGTGCTGAGGACCCAGAGCTGGACCAGCACTGCAGGGGGGTCTCACCAGAGCGGAGCAGAGGGCCAGAATCACCAACCTCCACCTTCTGCCCACGCTCCTTGTGATGCAGCCCAAGATACAATTGGCCTCTGGGCTGCAAGCGCACATTGCCGGCTCATGCCCAATCTTTCACCCCCCCAGCACCCCAAGTCCTTCTCCTGGGGCTGCTCTCCATCCCTCCATCCCCAGCCTGTGCTGATACCAGGGGCTGCCCCGACCCAGGTGCAGGACCTTGTACTTGGCCTTGTTGTGAGAAGTTGGGTAGGAGAAGAGGAAAACCTGAGGCGTGCTGCAGCAGGCTTGTTGGGGTCTGATGCTGCCGGCGGTAGCAGTGGAGGGCTGACATGTTTTCTCCCTCTGTTTTTTCTCACAGTCGGCTTCCCGCCGCGTTGGCCTCTCTTGTGCCAACTGCCACACGACGACCACCACGCTGTGGCGCAGAAACGCCGAGGGAGAGCCCGTCTGCAATGCCTGCGGACTCTACATGAAGCTCCATGGGGTAACGTCTTCACTGATCTCTGCTCTCTGTGGGGAGGGTATCGATAGCACCAAGTTGGGGATTGGGCTCATTGCACAACTCCGTGCTCTCCTGGAGCTGTTTTTCCTCTGGGATTTAGTCCCCCGCAACATTATATCATGGTTTCATTGTCAAGGGGTGATGCACACAGGGAATTTCTCACATAGCAATTAGCTGCCCTTGGAATTGAAGTCTTGAAACCCCACAAAACTAGGCCCAGATTCTTTCCACCTAAATTCAGGCACTTTGGCGAGAAATCTGAGTCAGAACTACAAAGAAAGACTGAGTTCCTTCACACGGGGTGTCAGATCCCAGCCAAGACTTGGTTGTAGACTTGTCATGGGAGCAACCAATGGCTTTTCTTGCACACTTGCCTTTTCCTGCCAATGGGTGCTTCATGTATCTATGTCATTTCTGATACATCTAGAAGAGTCCTGTTGGGGTCCAAGATGTAGCAGGACATCAGGGCACTTCAGGGATGCAAATCTCCAGTCCTTCTCCCATCGGTCAGTGGCAACGGGGCCACCCCTGTGGCAGAGACAGAAGCCTTCAACACCCTGGAAATTGGTTAATACCAAGCCCCAGTTTCACTTCTCATTGCTACTCCCATGTTTTTTGTACACATCCATGCTCTCAAAGATGTCCAGAGCTTCAGCATAGATGGAAGAGCATTCGTGAGAGACAGGTCAAAGCTGGAAGACCAGGTGGATGAGGGGAAGTCTTACTTAACCCAACAAACTATTCCTAGAAATCCCAGTGTTTCTGACCATGAGGGTGACTACCTCAGGGGGATCAGCTCCTAAGGGAGGTCTCCCCACATAGCCTCGGTACCTTTCCAGAAAGCAGGTATTAACCAGAAAAACGTCCTCATCTCTGAAATACTTACTTTCTCCTAAACAGGAAAGTAAATCACATGAGCTGTTATTCCCTTCTAGCCTTAAAACACTTTCTACCTATGATGTGATAATCCAATATATTCCCATTTGGATGCATATCTTGTAGCTTTGAAATATCTCTTCACACAGCAATGTTGATCAATGACTTTGGGCTCCATCTTGTTGCTTTGAATTAAATCAGCTGGCTTTTGTGGGGCCTACAAGGTCGAGCTGGAATCACGTTCTCCTAGGTGACCTCATGGCCGTACAGAAACTAATGTGCTTTTATATTTGGTTCTGTAGGTTCCAAGGCCTTTAGCAATGAGAAAAGAGGGCATTCAGACAAGGAAGCGCAAGCCAAAGAACCTTAGCAAAACAAAGACACCGGCAGGTAAGCGTTGAACGAAGGAGTTTATTCTATGTGCACATGCGCGTGCACTTGTGTTCCTGATCATTGTGTCCTGTGAGTCTGACACCCAGACACAAAATGGGCTGATTCTTCAAAAATAAGGGATGTCTGAATGCCTTTCAGCAGTAGAAAAGCTGATTTTTACCTGTACTAACTTTCTGTGGGAGGGCATAGCTCCGTACTGAAAGGTCTTTGTAAAGAGCCTGGTTTACCATTTGCTTTCTCCAAGGTCCATCCAGCAGCGAGAGTCTTACCCCGACCACCAGCTCCGCCAGCAGCAGCAGCAGCAGTGCCACGACCACCGAGGAAATGCGCCCCATAAAAACAGAACCCGGGCTCTCATCTCATTATGGGCACCCCAGCCCAATTTCTCAGGTACGAGGGGGAGATGCTGGCAGTGCCACAAAGATGAGAGCTAAGACAGTAGACACAGTGAGAATATCCTCAAAACCTCTGTGGGAAGAGGCTGCCTCTTTTCAACCCCGGGGTCTAGGAGTTCACAGTAAGAGATCTGTCTTCTGGGAGGCTGCAAAAACCCACATTCTTGTCACCACGTCTACAGCACAATATGGCTTTTTAATGACGTGTAGTTATTCTGAATGGACAACAAGAAGTAGCAGCTTGGTTGAAAACACAAAATTCTTTCTGGCTGGACAGCTATAGAGGTCACATAGCAAGAAAATGACCATTTCCTTTTTATTATTCGATTTTATTTGTCTTGAGCAAGGATAACTTGGCAATATTACCCTACTTTCTCTGGCTGTGTGTTGAGCCGTATGAGAAATTCAGTGTGAGGAGAATAAACTCACAGAGTTCAAATCTGAGTTGAATCTCTGCAAATGTAAAGCAAGGCAGCATGATGGCAGAGAGCTGCAGGATAAAGTGGTGAGTTCTGTGCCATAACCACCCGAAAGGAGGTTGTAGCACGGAGGGTGTTGGTCTCCTCTCCCAAGTCACAAGCGACAGGAAGAGAAGAAATGGACCTAAGTTGTCCCAGGCGAGGTTTAGATTGGATATTAGGAATAATTTCTTCCCAGAAGGATTTGTAAGCTGGGAGAGCACAAGGACAATGAAATCTCAAGCCTCAGGAGGTAAAATGATCATTTCTGACATTTAGAAGGGAACAAATTGTCCCAGATGCAATTAGAGGAAAGAACAGGGTCTGGAACAAAATGGAAAGAGCCTGTCCACGTCTTATGAGGAGCAGTTGAGGGACTTGGGGGTTCAGTTTGGAGAACAGGAGCTGAGGGGAGACCTTCTGACCTCTGAACTGCCTGAAAGGAGCTTGGAGCCAGGGGGGTCGGGCTCTGCTCCCCAGGAACGAGCGCCAGGAGCAGAGGAAACGGCCTCAAGTTGCGCCAGGGGAGGTTGAGGTTGGATCTGGGGAACAATTTCTTCCCCAAGGGCTGTGGGGCATTGGAACAGGCTGCCCAGGGCAGTGCTGGAGTCACCATCCCTGGAGAGGTTGAACAGACATGGAGATGAGGTTCTCAGGGACATGGTTTACTGCTAGATTTAGGTTATGGTTGCACTTGATGATCTTAAGGGTCTCTTCCAACCAAAATGATTCTATGATTCTATGATCATGCATGAGCTGCGATCTGGAGCTCCACAGCAAGCCCACAGATGTGTTATTACAATAGCACCACTCCCTCATAAGGGTATTCATATGGTCCACTATGTTTTGAAGCTTTGTTCACAGGATTCTTCTTTATCCATAGGCATTCTCAGTCTCTGCCGTGTCCGGCCATGGATCCTCTATTCACCCTGCGATTTCGGCTCTGAAGCTTTCCCCGCAGGCTTACCAGTCAGCTATCAGCCAGTCTCCCCAGACCAGCTCCAAACAGGACTCCTGGAACAGCCTGGTGTTAGCTGAAAACCATGGGGACATCATAACTGCATAAGCTGGTCTTCCACCCACGGACTTCAGGCTGATCCACTTGAGAGATGAAGAAGAGGCCGTGTAATCATCAAGTCAATGTCGTTTCCCACCTCCCCTGCTCTCCTGCCTTCTCTACCCTTGTGAGATGTTCCAGCAAAGAGGTAAAGAGAACTTATCTGAGGTGCAGGAGAGCTCTCACGAAACAAACAGAGAAGACTCAAATCTCAAAGTAATTAATGGACTTCAAGACTTTTTTCCCCCACTTTAAATGAGCCTCTCTATTTGATTGCCACCATCCTCTACAAAATAGCCAGGAACACAAAGTTGGACACAATTCTTGAGTTTTGCTTATTTAAAAACATCTGGCATTTAAGACTCAGATGATGGTGGAGCAGAGACACTTGGCTTTTTTTTCTTCCGTCACCATCTGTTCTTTTCCTGACCAGAAGAAAATGTCACCACCTTCTCACTACCCAAATTCAGTGATCCTCCATCAAATGAAGCCAGTTCCAGAACAGTTTGTTGAATAGACTTCACTAGACATGTCGTGGTGGCTTTAGAGGATTTGATATGATGCAGGACACAGAAAAAAGAGACCCTCCCTCACACACATCCTCAGCTCACACATCTAGAGAATTGTCTTCATTTTCCTAGATGGTCTGAAAACCTAATGAATGTCCATATTTAATAGTACCTCCTTTCCTATTTATCATTACAAAATCATGGGACTGTGTTTCCAAAAGGTTGTCAGCTGAGCCTGGAGAAGGTCTGTCCAAAGTCGAAGGGGGATTTTGGAAGGAGGAACCTTCTGGAAGCAGGTAGAGGAGACCCACAGTGGTCATCAAATCCTGAAGGAGACTGTTCCCTTATGGAAAGCAACAAGCCAGGCTTAGAAATCATTCAAGAGCACAGCAAGTGAAAGATGTTCTTCTAACACTGCTGTGCCACTGCTTTTCGAGACAGCTAATTTAATTATTTTGCATACTTTTCTGCTGGTTTTGATGTCATCGGTGAAATCTGACTGTCACTTCTTTTTGGCTGTACTGTGAGTGTCCACTTTCCCCTAACAGCTGGCTCATGACCATTTCACACGTCTAACCCTTTAGGACTTCACCTTTTGCCACAAGCAAAGGCTTCAGCCTCCAATGGATGTAGGCAGGGGCCGATTTCTTTACCACGCATGTGCACAGACTTGCTTGCCTGCAAGAGAAGCATAACTCCATTCATACACGAGTATTAAATAAGACTCGTATTTTTTTCTTGCCCATAAGGCTCTCAGTAACCAGGGAATCCTAGAAAATGGGGTTGGAAGAGATGCTGAGAGCTCTCCTGACTCATTCCCTTTTCCCAAAGGGATCAATTCTACCTAACCCAGCCCTGGTTGCTCTTTCTCCAGCATGTGCTTAACAAACTCCAGCATCGCAGATGCCACAGCTCCCCTGTGCAAAGTGCTGCACCAGGTGTTTGCCACGATGTTTTCATCAACATTTCCAAGGAGGAAAGTTCCATCTCCAGGCAGAGAATTTCTGGGAGACCCCACCCTACAAGATTCTCCGCCCTTATTTCTGTCTGCTCTCAAACTCTGTTATCCTTCTTGCCTTCCCAGCTCCTCTCTTTCCTCCCTGCACCCACAACTCAAATACGGAAAACTATCAAGTGAAAAATATAGAAGAGGGATTGTACATCCCCCACCCAAAATGTGCCATCCTCTGTCTCTCACTGTTTAACATTCCCACAAAGAGTGTTTCCACCGAGATACACGGCTTGGCGAAGAGGAAAGCTGCATACACGTTTGAAGCAAAAGCACGGCATTGCATTGTCTTTGTTTGAACTCACCATTTTCTTCCGGATGGGAGAAAAGCTTCTTTAAGGAGAAGGATCCAACTGGACTGGTTGAGATAAAGACTGGGACTGGAGTCACAGTAGAGACCTGGACCCTTTCACATTCCCTGTGCTCTGCATAACTCTTATCTGCAGGGTTTTGGGAGGGGGTGACAGAGCCTCTGCGCTCCCCAGAGAAAAATACCATGGCAGTGATGCCATGGAAATGGCTGGATGGTGTTTGCACCACTTCCCACTTTGTGCGGCTGAGCAAATACAGGGTCTAGCCTCATTAGTGCTAATTACAGACAAGGAAAACACATTCATGAAACATGGATAAAAATAAATGAAATTCTATTTCTCTGCTCAGGCCTGCTAGGTTGCAGAAAAGAGGCCAGAAATAGCGTTTAAAAATATGAATTTGGGGTGAAAACATAGAGGTGTTTCTTCCTGGGCATGCAGGTCTTTAGCCAGAATCCTCCTTGAACTATTAATATATTCCTTTGTCAATGGTAACTGAGCTCTCTTGGGGCCTGGCTGTGAATTCCTGTCGGTAACGGAGAATCACGCACCACAAAGATGCTTCTTGGCTAACGCACACGTCTGAGACACCCAGAACTACCCTGGACAACCCGAGAGGGAGCGGAACAGGTGACCTCCTGCAGAGGAGCTGAAGTCGAGACCAACCACACACCCCATTTCTCCTTTCATACAGATGCTTCCAGAGCCTCTGACCACCTTGCCTTATTATTGCTCTCCTCCTCCTGCCCTCAAAGCTAAAATCCCTGGCTGAATTTTTCTCCTGCCCTTTAAAACGCACTCTGAGATGCCGTAAAGGAGTCTTCTTGCAATGCAGGAGGGGAAAAAAAAACCCTGCAGGACATCAGATTGCCTGATGTTCCCTCAGGTTACCTGAATAATCATGGTAGAGATTTGTTAATTGGTTCTAAGCCTTCCCCAAAGCCTTAGAAATAATTCTTGAAACAGAGTGAGGAGCATTTACAAGGACCATGGTAACAGAACAAGATGTCTGCTTTCAAATGGTGAGGTTTTGGGGCCGTGAGGACAACTTAGTTCTCTTTAGTGGTAGAAATTACCTCTTTTGTCCCCCTTTTGCACCACGAGCAGTAGAAGTCCAGATACACCTGTTCTGCTGTTCTTTTCAATCATCCAGAACCGCTGTAGAACAGCATTTGCTGTATTCTGACCAACACTTATATCAAGCTGGTGAGATGTTGACTTTGGATGGAGCACCATCATGCCAGGTGCTGTACAAACACACCGTAAGAGATGGGTCCTGTTCTATGGAGCTTGTAACAATAGAATTATAGAATAATTAAATCAGAAGGGATTAGATCAGGTTTCTCAGGGCCCTGTTCAGTCAAGTGTTGAGTATCCTGAAGGATGGAAATCCTGAAGCCTCTCTGGGTTCCTGCTCCAGTGTTTACCACCCTCATGGTGAAAATGTTTTTCCAAATAAACATTAGATTCTAATGAGAACCAAAATAATTGGTAAATTAATTGCTCAGACTTAGAGACTCACAAAAAAATGAGTCATTGCAGGACACTGAACATCATCTCCAAGTGCTGGGGTCACACAGAGCCTCTTCTTGTAGGTAGGAGCTGGGATGGTCAACGCAGGTTGACAAACACCAGAAGGGACAGATGAAGGATACTCACAGGACGGGAGGATAAAAGTGCGACCAGCCTCAGGATACTCAGCTCACTCCAGCAGAAAGGGCGACTTACCAAATTCTGGGTTCAATCTGAGTTCTGCTTTCCTTCCCATGATGGGGAAGGGGAGGTATTTAGAGCTTGATTTGCTAATGAAATAAGACACAATTATTAGAAATCCATTAAGGCAAAATCATTATTGCTATTATAATTGCTGGAGAACCTAGTAAGGACCATAGCAAGCCAGGTCCTACACACATGCAGGACTAAGAACTATCCCTGCCCTGAGGAGTAAGAGGGAAGGGTCTAGCCCTGCAAAACATTTAAGCATGATAAAGGCATTTGCAGGACTTGTTCCCTTGGAGGTCATCATTAATCACACATGCAATTTTTGATGTCAAAGGGTTTTTAGCAGAAGGTTTGGTTGTGTCAAACCAGATCTTTGCAAGGGCTCAGTGGTCACCAGAGTGAGACAGGCAGATGAGAACCAGGGGCCAGAGGGGTAGAAAGGTCATTTAACCATGTCTAGATGTCTTTCCTCTTTGTGGAAGTGCAATATCTGGAATCACTTCAGTTACTCTTTTGTAAATTGATCAGATGAAATCTGTATTTCACTTGCAATGTTATGGGCTGGCTGGAGAGGGTGCAGTCAGGAGGAGCTCAGGAATATTGTAAGGGAGCTTTAAAACCAATCAACAACTCCTAATTTAACATTGAAGCTGTGACTATGTCAGGGGTGGTGTTTTGTTTTGCCATTTTTTTTTTCTCCCCATGTATAAAGTTAGAAGCTTCCCAGGTCTTCTGGGAAGGTCTTGTGGAGACAGACACTTATTTGTAAGGGGGAGAGGGAAACCAACCAACTGAACAAGTTGTAATTATTTAAAAATGTAAAAAAAATATATATTATGAAGTAGTATGGCTACCAATCCACGTAACTTCTACACCTTTAGGACTAATGGAAATAAAACAATGATAATAGAACCAGAAGGCTGTTTGACTCTGACTACCCTCATGGGCTTCTCACGGTGGGCTGGGAGTAAGTGATCACCTATGAAGTGCACCTGGAGAAGCCATGGTGCAATGGTTCCTGTCCTCATAATGACAGAATTACAGAGTAATTTAGATCAGAAGGGATTGGATCAGGTTTCTCAGGGCCCTGTTCAGTGACATGTTGAATATCCCCAAGGATGGAAAACCTAGAACCTCTCTGGGTTCCTCTTCCAATGTTTAAGCACCCTCATGGTGGAGATGTTTTTCTGAATAAACATTAGATTCTAATGAGAAGAAAATAATCAGTAAATTATTGCTCAGACTTAGGGCCTCCCAAGCAAAGAGTCAGTGCAGGAAACAATGTTGTCTCCAAGTCCTAGAATCCCACAGAATCCCTTCTTATAGGTAGGACCTGGGATGGGCACCACAGGATGACAAACACCAGAACTAACACACCCAGCAATGGAGCAATTCAAGGCCAGGCTGGATGAGACTTTGAGCCTGGTCTAGAAGGTGGTCCCGCTTATGGCAGTGGGTTGGAATGAGATGATCTCTAAGATCCCTTCCAACCTAAACTATTCTATGACTTTAACACAAAGGGAGAAAAGCACCCAGAATGTTTTCCATGCAGCAGATAATCTTCCTAACACTGTCCAGAAGTGCAAAGCTCCTCAGGGCACTTTAATACCATTGTGACTTACTTACCTTTTTGGTCTGGTCAATGACCTGGTTTTGCCTAATTGTTCAGCCTAATTGCTCTAATTGCTTCCAGCTGAACTGAGAGGCACCACCCTTAACCCAAAACCAACTTGCTTCCAGCAAGCACAGCCCTTCTATGATCACCCAACCTTCGCTTCGGAGTACACAGTCTCACTCCCAGTCTAACCAGTCCCAGACACCACTGCAACTGGTTGGGTGAGTGCAACCAGTGCTTCAAACCCCACCTTTTCCTCCCACATCAGCCAACCAGGGAGCTCCTCTGGTATTTGGGGGTGGAAGGCCCTCCTCCCCTATAAAAGTGGGTGGGTGGAAGGGTTTTGGGTGCAGGAAGTGGCGTTGAGGGTGGGTAGGTTGGTTAGGGAGAGGGTGGAGAGGCGGTGGGAGATGTTGGGAGACAAACTGGGGGGGGGGGGGGGGGGGGAGAGGAAGGGCTATGGAGGGTGCTGGTCTCTTCTTCTAAGTAACAAGCAATGGGACAAGAGGAAATGGCCTCAAGTTGTGCCAGGGGTGGTTCAGATTGGATATTAGGAACAATTTCTTCATGGAAAGGGTTGTTGAACATTGGAACAGGCTGCCCAGGGAAGTGGTGGAGTCACCATCCCTGAAAGAGTTTAAAAGATGTATAGATGAGGTTCTTAAGGATGTGGTTTAGTGGCAGTGTTGCATTAATGGTTGGACTCAATGATCTTGATCCCATGATAAGGGGGGCAAGGCTGTGTGCTCTGTTCCCCAGCTGCAAGCACCAGGTGGGCCTGAAGGATGGATGCAGAAATATGGGGCTTGGGGGGAGTAGAATGGGTGCCTCCACTGCCCTGAGGAGACATGGGGTAGAATGAGGTGGCAACTGTGGACTCAGTTGTTTTGCAAAACTGTAAGTTGATGCTTGGCTGAGTGTGAGAAGACAGGGAGCTCTTCACTCCCTTAATTGCAAGTGGAGAGTCAGGGCTGTGCCTCAGAATCCCTGTGGGAGCCTTCTGCAGGGGTGTGAGGCCATGGTGGGTCTTACTCTGCAGCAGGATGTGGGTCTGCAACACCTGGGCACAGGTGAAGCTGGGTTGAGGTAGGTGAAGCTGGCAGCCTTGTCATGTCCCAATGTGGGTGCTTGGCTGTGTCTGAGCACAAGGACTGGAAATAAATCCATGCATAGGGAGCGTTTCTCCTGGCTCCCTGCCCCAGATCTGCAGTGGTACCAGCTCAGGTGTCTTGCTGGGACAGGCTCTGGAGTACAGTGGTCATGTTCATGGCAAGATGGGTGTCAGGGCCTGCAGGAGTTTGGGGCTTGTTATCTTCCTCCTTGGAGGGGAAAGTATTTTGGAAGAGACCAAAGTAGGTCTGGAGTAAAAAGGTGAAGCAGCGAGGTCCCTGGAGAGAAGAAGAAGACCAGAGGCAGCTGATGCTGGTTCTTCTGATGTCCTGGGGGAAAGGGCAGGCTCTCCTCTTGAAGAGGAGCATTACTCTGCTGCCCAGAGGGGCTGCAGCTGCAAGAGCATGTACATTAGAACCTTACAAAGTGCTCAGCACTTGCAGTCCCTCTCAACAAGCCTGCTGTGAACTGAACTGGCAGCAGCTGGATCTGCACAGCTCTGCAGGGGATGAGCTTGCTGGTGCCTTTGGCAGCAGGAGCATCTCATTAGCTGACTCTTGGTCTGCCTTTTGACTGAAGTCTGAACACAATATGCAGCTGTTTTGGGTGAAACTGGAGCAGCCCTGTGAGTAATTATCCCATGCTGTAGGAGACACAGGAGTAAAGCTCAGTGTTTTATTCCTGGTAAAGCTAGTTTGTGTGACAAATTAATACCTTGAATTTCATGTCTCGGATCCAGGTGATGTTCCCTGATATGTTTTCCTCTTGAGTTCTTCCAAAAGGGCTTTGGTTTGTGCTCTGCAGCACATGAAGTGAAACACTGGCCCAGGTTGGCCAGAGAGGTGGTGGATGAACCACCCCTGAAGACATTCCAGACAGGCTGGACGGGGCTCTGAGCAACCTGAGCTGGTGAAGATGTCCCTGCTCATGGCAGGGGTGGCACTGGATGAGCTTTGAAGGTCCCTTCAACCCAAGCTATTTGATAATATCTATGTAAGGTTGCATTCTTCCTTTGTATTGGAACATCAATGCTGTGACTGAGGGAATAGCTGGAGTTAGGAGAGCTCTTGTTCCTGTTGAGTAGAGAGGTGCTAAAATAATTTAAGGTCCTCTGTGACTCTTGGAGAACTTGTGGTAGGAAATGACATATGGAGATTTCCAGGTCAAATCCCTGCTCGTGAAGTGAAAACTAACATTAAAAAAGGGTTGCTCAGAACCTTTTTTTTTATTAAGTTATTATCTCCAAGGATGGAAATTCCTCCACTTCCATGGACCTGTAAGGAACCTATTTCTCTCCATTGACTTTGCCACAGGAACTTGAAGAGGAAAAAGGGGATGGGGAGTTTGGTGAGTTCAGCCTCTGTCTGGTTTTGTGTATTTCTGAGTTGTAACTTTCCTTTAAGTTGAGGGCATCAAGTGTGCGAAGGTCCTCAACAGCTGCTGGAGATGCCGGAGGGCCCATCGGTGAGGAAGTTCCAGCTGCTGATCTCTCCTTTTGTGGGACAAGTGGTGGTCAAGGTGGGGGGAAGCAGCCGGAAGATCAATGTGAATGACCTGAATGCCCTGAGGCTCCAGGACTCCCAGGTGAGATGTACTAAAGAGGAACTTATTGGTTCATGGCAAGTCTGAGACAAACCCCCACACGTAGTCCTACATCTGCGTCACAGAAGGTGCATGACTTGAGAATGACACCAAGCTTTTGTTTGAGGTGGAACATTGTCTTCATTTATAGCCAAAAAATAGGTGCATGTGGCCAAAGAGATGTGAATGCCTGTTTTGGAGTATTGTTCCTTGTTGCGAAGTTTGGAATCAAGGCTACTGTGGGGAGAGGCTGTTGCAGTGATGTGGCTGGACATGGAGATGCCCAGATTTATTGGCAGTTTTGGGTCAGTTGTGCTAATGTGCTGGTTCTATTCCTCTCAATGGATGAGGAGCTGGTGTTGGCAAGGTCTGTTTGTACAAGGTGACAGTTGATTTCCTTAGGATGTGGATGTCAGAAGCAGCAGCCACGTTTCCCTCAGGTGTGAACGTGCACAGTGGAATCCTTCCTACCAGAGGGCAGGGTTTCACCTGGCTGGGTTGAAATGTCTATGCTGTGGGCACTTGTGAGATAGTCACATTGGGTCAGTCCTGCTGGGGCTTTCACTTGGCTGATCTCCTTCAGATGATGATTTGGACTTGACTGACCAAATGTTGCTGCAGCCTCACCTCTAATTACATGATGGTCTCATCTCAGGGAACAGATGTGAGCTGCTCAACAACCATTTGTGGCTTCAGAGCCACCGTTGAGTTAGGTCACCCTAGCCTGAGACACTTGAGGCCAGCACAAAGTGGGGAGAAATGAGAAGCAGAGATGACAGACTTTGAAACCCTGAGTGTGCATCCTGGTGCATCTCTTTGGCATGACAGGAACCTCTGGGAGGGCTTCACAGTGGAGTGGCATCTGAATACTTTGTGCTTCATGTAGATGAAAAGGGATGCTGAAAGGATCACTGCAGCTCTGATGGGAATGGCTCAGATGCCAGTGAATCCTGTGTTTTGGCTAGGCATGAGGAAGAAATTTTTTACAATGAGGATGGTGAGAGCCTGGCCCAGGTTGACCAGAGAGGTGGTGGATGAACCATCCCTGGAGACATCCCAGGCCAGGCTGGATGGGGCTCTGAGCACCCTGAGCTGGTGAAGATGTCCCTGCTCATGGCAGGGGTGGCACTGGGGGAGCTTTGAAGGTCCTTTCCAACCCAAACTATTCTATGATTCTTTGTATTTTCTGTCTGAAAGAGGTTGTAGAAAATAATCACTTGTGTGGGAACAGCCAGAGGTTATGTGGATCCTAAATACATCCCACCTTTTTTCTCAGGTTCATGGGAAGAACTTGTACTTGGCCTTTGTGGCAGCTGAAGGTCCCTTAGGGGCAACTGCAGAAGACACAGTGCTGCAAAGAGACACTGCTAGAGGGGCAAGTTCTCCCTGGGGAGGGCAAGGACAGGTTTGTGCTCCACAGATACATCCCCAGGATGAGGAGCCACAGGAACTCCTGCACTCCGTGTCTGAAGTCCCAGATGCCGCAGGAGGTCCGGGCAGCTGGCTGCGCATCCACTTCGGCTTGTTTGGTAGCGTTCGGGCAAATGAATTCTCAAGAGCAAACAAAAGCAATAAGAGGGGGGACTGGAAGGACCCTACACCCAGGTATTTGGAATCTTCTTCTCACAGGCTTTCTCCTTGCCTCTCATTCTGGAGAGGTGTTTTTCTATCTCAAACTGGTTTTGTGTGGGAATGCTCTTAGTGATTTCTTTCCGTTCTGATAAGTCTGAAGATAAGTAGGCAGGAGGGATGGCACGACTGGATGTGGGGTGTGTTCAACCAGGGAATCCACAGTAGACTGTTGCCTAAGTATTCCTATGTTGTACGTGTCTTGCAGGCCTCCCAACAGTATCAGTTGATCATGGTTTTCTTTGGACACACCTTATCTTGGTACTGCGTGTTCTTCTACCCTTAGTAAGAAACTGAGATTTCTGCCCTTCGCTGCCTTCTGCCTCCTCCCAGCTACATCACTGATAATGCTTTACTTTTTCTGCTGTCTCCGTGTTTCATTTCCTTTGTTTTATGTGATGAGGGAATTAAGTGATTGCACTTGTAGGATGTATATTGCCTGCTAGCCTGGGGATCATACTACCAGCTCATTTAAGATCTTTATTCAAAGAGAGTATGTATTAGGATGTCAGATTGAATCATGCTCTGAAAATGCCAGTTTCTCCCAATTACATGGTTTAAAAGTCTCAGATGAGACCACCAAGATGATCAGAGTGCTGGAACAGCTCTGCTGTGAGGAAAGACTGAGAGAGTTGGGGTGTTCAGCCTGGAGAAGGCTCTGGGGAGACCTTATTGCAGCCTTTCTGTACTTAAAAGGGGCTGATAAGAAAGTTGGGGACAGACTTTTTAGCAGGGCCTGTTGTGATAGGACAAGGGGTGATGGTTTTAAACTGAAGGAGGGAGATTCAGGCAGACATGAGGAAGAAATTGTTGCCCCTGAGGGTGGTGAGAGCCTGTCCCAGGTTGTCCAGAGAGGTGGTGGATGAACCATCCCTGGAGACATCCCAGGCCAGGCTGGACGGGGCTCTGAGCAACCTGAGCTGGTGAAGATGTCCCTGCTCATGGCAGGGGTGGCACTGGGGGAGCTTTGGAGGTCCCTTCCAACCCAAAATATTCTATGATTCTATGAAATATCATATGTCTAGGGCAGCTGGTATCACAGGCTGGAGTGATGCTGTTCAAGGCAGCAGTCTGTGTCCCAAGTCCCACTGCAAATGTACTTAACAAGGAGGAGGTAAATACAGGAAAATTCTTTGGTCTCAGTTCTTGCAACCTGTTTAACCTGAGTGCTTAATAATGTACAAGATAGGTCTGGCCTCTCTGTACATGGTGTCCTTGGTAGGGAAATGCTCCCTGTTCCTCCATCCTGAAATCTTTTGGAGGATTGCTTTATTTCTACACAAATAATTTCAGACATAGTCAGTTTTATGTGCTATGTAGATGTTGATGCATCTCCCTGCCTGCTGTTGTTTCTCAGCTGGGTACCACAGGGCAGCAGAAGGAGCAGTTGTCCACAAGATGTGTGGGTTCACAACGAGCTTTTTTTTTGGCTGAAATCATAAAAGAGACCACTTTGTGCTAAGGTGGTGGCCTGGTGTGTTGGAGTGCCTGCTGTCACCCTGTGCATATGAGCAAGGGTGGTGATGAGCTGTTGGGAAAGAATAGCTGGGCTTGGGGAACTGGTACTTGAAGGTGTCTCCCTGGCTCTCATGAGATGTCCTTCCCATGGGCTGATGCCTTGCTCTGTGCTTCTGCCCAAGCTTATGTCATATACAGGCTCTTTCTCACTTCCCAGTGTGTTTTTTCTCCACTGCTACTTCTTTCTGCTCTGTCCGTGCAAATCTCTTCAGCAGAGAAGAATATCCCGGATGGTTCAGTGATGTTTCTGGCACAAGACTTTTTAACTTGTCTGCTTCTCCCAGGCTGGTCCTGCACTTTGAGAGCGGAGGCTTCCTTGTTTTCTACAACTGCCGAATGCACTGGTGCTCCGCTCCGAGCGCTGATCCTGCCTCTGACATCCTGTCTGTGGAGTTCGACCGTGGCCGGGCACTGGATGCTCTCCGCACACCCCATCCCATCTGCTACACTCTCCTAGACCAAAGATATTTTTCAGGGCTGGGTGAGTTCCAGGGTATGGTAACAGAGCAAGAAATGGAGGAAGATGGGTGGGATGTCTACAGATCCAGTGCTGTGTGTCTAAGCATTTAACTCCTTAGTCTTATGGCTTCTGGTTGGTGCAGCTTGAGGGTATGTGGTCACCTCACCTGTGAGAGATGTGCCCAAGTAAAGGAGCTGGTCAGCCTGGTGACAGAACTTTGGGAGGTGCTGTCCAGCCTGAGGAGTATCAGGGAGTCAGAGAAGGACATTTGTGGCATTGTATTGAGACAGATCATAGAATCATAGTCATTTCAGTTGGAAGAAACCCTCAAGATCGAGTCCAACCACAGCTGAACTCTAGCACTAAACCATGTCCCTAAGAACCTCATCTAAATGCTTTTTAACACCTCCAGGGATGGTGACTCCACCACTGCCCTGAGCAGCCTGTTCCAATGCCTGACAACCCCTTCTGGAAAGAATTTTTTCCTAATATCCTATCTAAACTTCCCCTGGCACAATTTCTGTGTGTGACTATGGATTGGCTCATACTCGGGAACAAAAGGAAGATCTTCTTCAGGGGTAGTGGAAGAGAACATATTGCATTCCAATTCCAGTTATAAGTCTACTCTTTGTATGCCATGTCAGATACGGGGAATGGCATTGCTGTAATAGCTGTGATCCTTGAGGCAGAAGTCCCAGATTGGGGCCACAGGTCTGCATCATCTTGATAAGGAACATCCTTATTGTCTCTTTATTTCTGGTTCTTTCCAGGGAACATCATTAAAAATGAGGTCTTGTACCTGGCCAAGATTCATCCGTTAACGCAAGGCTCTCTCTTGCCTCTCTCGGATCTGGAGCGTCTGCTTGACTGTGCCGTTCGGTTCAGCTCGGACTGGCTGCACAGCAAGCTGCACGGCAAAGGGCTGCACCCTTGGATCTACCAGAAGGAGCAGTGTCCCCTCGGACACGCCGTGATGAAGGGAACCTTTGGACCCTCAGGTAGCTACAAGAGACTTACGTGGTGGTGTCCTCAGGGCCAGCCTGCGGTACTGTCAGGGGATGGGGATCCTTCCACAGTCACAGAGTGACACAGCTTTGTGTTCCTGCTTTCCTGGACTTGTCTAGGTGGCCTCTGTGAACCACGTTCTTAGTTTCCCTGGAAAGGTCTTTGTGGTTTCTTTGAGGCTGTTGAGTTTGGTCCTTGAGAACAGCGAGTTGGCGGAGTTCAGTGCTCAGTGGAGGCTACAGGAATCACTGCAGTGCTGTGTGCCTCTGGATGCAAAAAGGAAAGTGCTTGTACATGTTACACCTCTGGTTTTTTGTCACAGTAACACAACAGAGTAAATAGTTTGACCAGTTTTGGGATGTTCTGGTCCCCCTGTTCTGACTGTGAGGAAGGGGAAGTGTAGAGTGTTGAGGGGGTGATCACTGTGGTCTGAAGTGACCCTGTCCCTTGATGCCTTATGGTGGAGTTAGCAGAGTAGGTGTATTCCTCTGTCTAAAGAGCTTGATTAAGTGAGTATTGGATAATCCTGCCTCCACTTGTACCTGTGCGATGGGCTGTAATTAGGTGTAGTTAAAAGTTAGGGGCTGTTCTGTGTGTCAGATCGCACAGGGACGGTTGCCTCCTTCTGAGGGGAGAAAATCAGCCTCAGCAGTTCTTGGCAGAGCTTGTTTCTGCCTGCCTGGCATGGTGTCTGCACCCACAGGATGGATTTGTGGCAAACTGCCAATTAAAAAAAATATATATAGTTCTGCTTTGACAGATTATAGGGGGTGGCCCCTAAGGAAGGGACTGTGAGGCTCAGTCAAGTCACCAGTTCCAACTGGGTTCACAAGCCAGATGGATCTGGGGGGTGTCTAACAATGTTTGTGATGGTGGGTTATATAAAACTCATGATCTCCAAGGTAACTTGAAAGCGCAAAGATATGGAAATGGAGATGATGTGGTCCCTCCTTTGATGATCTGTGTGTCTCTGTGCAGTAGCCAGAAGCTGTTGCTGTCCTGTGTCCCTGGATCTGGGGCTACTTTAACAATAGATTATTGACTTGCATGAAAAATAAAAGCCGGAGTTAGAACTGGTGATGCTGAGCCTAAGTTCAGCGTGTCTTTTCTGGTAGATTCTTGGTTAAAAACTGAGATGTACAGGGAAACTCCAGTGTTTGCTGCTGCCCTTTAGAGCATGGTACCAGCAGCTATCCACAGCTGCATAAGGGTGGCTTGGGGGGAACCTCTTTTCATGGGAAATGGATTTAAAGGTGGGTTGCAAATCCACCTGGAGTTAAACACCTCAGTAGTGGGCTCCTTTGCAAACAAGACTTGCACAACCTCTCTCCTGTGAACTGAAGTGCCCTCGAGTTGGTTGCAGGTTACGGGGTTGTTGAATAACCAAATTAATGGGGTTACAATGCCAAAGAAGATGGTTAATGTCACTCGTGCATGTCCTGCAGGGTGTTGGTGAAAGCCTAGAAATGAGGTATGGTATTTTCCATGACCTTTTAAAAGAGGGGAAAAAAACTCAAGCCAAAAAAACCCAACCAAACAAACAACAAAACCCACACAAAACAAACACACAAAGAGAGAAAGAACAACTGCAAAACCACCAAAACCCAAACCTCACACCTTGAAGCATGAGATTGCAGCTGAGGGGTAGCTGTAGCAGAGAGACAGCTGAGTCAATGGCAGAGATCACAGGGTGAGGTCTCATGTTCTGATTTGCAGCAACTTGGGGTGCTCTGGTGAGACCTCCCTGCAGCTCCGGGGTCCTCAGCACAGGACACACATGGAGCTGCTTTAGAGGGGCCAGAGGAGCCCCAGAAATGATGCGAGGCTGGAACAGCTCTGCTGGGAGGACAGGCTGAGAGAGCTGGGGTGTTCAGCTGAAGAAGAGAAGCTCTGGGGAGAAAAATGGGGATAGACTTTTTAGGAGGACCTGTTGCAATAGAACAAGGGGTGATGGTTTTAAACTAAAGGAGGGAGATTCAGGTCACACAGGAGGAAGAAATTTTTGCAGTGAGGGTGGTGAGAGCCTGTCCCAGGTTGGCCAGAGAGGTGATGGATGCCCCATCCCTGGAGATATCCCAGGCCAGGCTGGAGAGGGCTCTGAGCAACCTGAGCTGGTGAAGATGTCCCTGCTCATGGCAGGGGTGGCACTGGAGGAGCTTTGACCGTCCCTTCAACCCAAACCATTTTGCGTTCCTGCTGATCGAAAGGTGACCCCAGACAAGTGCCACTCTGGGCGGGTGGTGACGTAAAACAAACAAATAAACCTCCCTGAGGTCTGACGCAGGGAGGCTACGGCCGCACCCCGGGGGCTGCCTGAGGAAAATCGGGCGGCGGAGCGGGGCGGGTGACGGCGGGGCAGGGTGTTGTGCCTTCCCCACAGGCCCGAGCGGAAGGGGCTCCGTGGCAACGGGGCCACGCGTGGGCCTCCAGTTCCCCCGCCGCCGCCTTCCCGCTCCGCCGGCGTGTGGCGACGGGCGCCGCTACCCAGTCAGCGCCGGCCGGCGGCCGTCACACCAGCCCCACCGCCTTCCGATTGGCTGGCGCTCCTCTGGTACGAGCGCCCTTCAGCCAATAGGCGCCCCGCCGGCCAACCGAGCGATGTACTGAGTGAGCTGATTGGCGGGGGGGCGGGGCAAAGGCGGCCCCGCCTGACTCCGGTTAACCACCGGGCGGGGAAGGGGGGCCCGGCGGGAACGCGCGGTATCGACGGGGGATCAGCGGGGGCCCCATGGAGCTGCTGAGGAAATGGCTGGGCCACCCCGAGGACATCTACCACCTGCTGCGGTTCAAGATGGGCGGCTACCGGGCCGTCATGCCGCGGATGGACCCGGTGAGCGGGACGGGATGTGATGCCGGGGCCGGGGGGAGGGGATGCGCTTTTCTATCTCCATCGATCGGATGGTGCCCGGGAGGGTGGCGGTGGTGCGGGGGCCGGGAGGAAGAAGAGGAAGAGAAGGAGGGAGCTGTCATCTCCCTGCGCGGCTGCGGCGTTGCCGTGGGTGAGCGTTCCACGGCCGGTGCCCCAGCCCGGTGTTACCCGTGGGCTCGGCTCGGTGGGATTCGCACCGTCTCGGTGCTTCCCGGGCGTTGCACCGACTCAGGGCTCTCAGTCATTGCACAGGCTCGGCGAGCACCGCACCGGTTGTTGGCTTTCGGTGCGCCGGAGCGGACCGGCCCTTACCGCGCGTTGCCCGTGGCCGGTACCCTGCGTGCATCGCACCGGCTCCCAGCGATGCGCGGGCCCGGTGCTTTGCAGGTTTTCCACGCATTGCACAGGTGCTTGACACTGGTCCCAGTGCATCGCGAACCCGGTGCCACCGGCTTGATGTTTTCTGTGCATCGCGCCGGCTCCGGGCGTTGCACGGTCACGATGCTTCATTTGCATCGCACTGACTCAGGGTATTGCTCGTCCCGGCTGCTTTGCAACGGCTTCGTGCATCCCGTGCGTTGCACGCCCCCGGTGCTTTCCGTGCATGGCAGCAGCTCCGTGCATTGAATGGCCCCGGTGCTTTCCGTGCATGGCAGCAGCTCCGTGCGTTGCACGGCCCCGGGGCTTTCCGTGCATGGCAGCAGCTCCGTGCATTGAATGGCCCCGGTGCTTTCCGTGCATGGCAGCAGCTCCGTGCGTTGCACGGCCCCGGGGCTTTCCGTGCATGGCAGCAGCTCCGTGCGTTGCACGGCCCCGGGGCTTTCCGTGCATGGCAGCAGCTCCGTGCGTTGCACGGCCCCGGGGCTTTCCGTGCATGGCAGCAGCTCCGTGCGTTGCACGGCCCCGGGGCTTTCCGTGCATGGCAGCAGCTCCGTGCGTTGCACGGCCCCGGGGCTTTCCGTGCACGGCCCCGCCGCTCGGACGGGGCGGGCACCGAGCGGGTTAAGGGGGCGGGCGGTCCGAGGCGGGCGGAGCGGGCGGCAGCCCCCCGCCGCCGCGCCCCCATGGCGGCCAGCACCAAAGCCGTGTCCCTCTTCAAGCGGACACTGACCCTGTCCCCACCCCGGGGACCCCCACGGGCGCTGGGGCGGCTGCGGGGCGGCGGCGGGCGGGGGGTGCAGCAGCAACGCGGTGTCCCCGCTGCCCTCACGGCCCCGCCGCCGGCCGCCCCCCGACTCCAACCGGCCCCTTGTGCCCCGCTCTGCCCGCAGGACTCGCTGGGACGCGGCCTCCGCACCTGCTACCGCTACCTCAACCAGACCAGCCGCAGCTTCGCCGCTGTCATCCAGGCTCTGGACGGAGAGCTAAGGTGAGGGGGGGACAGGGGTGGCTGGGAGTTGGTGGGTGCAAGGTCCCCCCGACACTGGCACTCCCCAGGGGGTGGTGAGTGCAATGTTCCCCCGACATGGGGGCTCCTTGGAAGGTGGTGAGTGCAATGGTGCAATGTCCCCCTAACACTGGGGGTCTCCAGGAGGTGGGGGGTGCAATGTCCCCCAAACACCGGTGCCTTTCAGGAGGTGGTGGGTGCGATGTCTGCCCAACACTGGGGCTCCCCA
The DNA here is from genome assembly GCF_037038585.1 of Patagioenas fasciata. Classification (NCBI taxonomy): domain Eukaryota; kingdom Metazoa; phylum Chordata; class Aves; order Columbiformes; family Columbidae; genus Patagioenas; species Patagioenas fasciata. The sequence goes on along the minus strand of NC_092522.1, from coordinate 122,125,893 downwards.
TGAGATAGTGGGTGCAGTGGTCAATGCCCCCCTGACACTGGGGGTCTCCAGGAGGTGATGGTTGCAATATCCCCCAAAGAACAGTGCTTTTCAGGAGATGATGAGTGCGATGTCCTCCCAATACCAGGGCTCCCCAGGAGGTAGTGGGTTCAGTGACCCCACCTCCAACACCAGGGCTGCTGGTAGGTGTAGCTTGCCATATTTCTTTAGCTATGCTGCTGGGAAAAGCTCCTTTTCCCCCCTTCCAGTGTAGCAGATTGCCCAGTCACTGGGCTGGACTGGCCAGCAGACTCACTGTACAGCCCAACGTGGGATTTCTCACGTCTGAGCTGGCTGCGTGCAATTCATCACCCCCCCAAAACTGGTTTCTGAGCAGGCCTATGGACAGGCACTACAGCTGCTTGGCCAGCAGGCGGTTAAACACACACCGCCTGGCCGTGTGCTGTTTGTGACACCCCGGGAATGTGTCCTGGCAGTGCCAAGGCTGGCGATGGCCTTCGGGATGGCCCCGGGGAGGTGTCACCGCTGCTGGGAGGAGGTGAGCAAAATATTCGGGGCTGACCGAGGCTCTGGACCCTTCCAGAAAGGTGTGTTTGGAAACATCCACCACAAATACTGTGCAAGCATCGGAGGCGACTTGCTGCACACCCTGTTTTTTTGCTGTGCAAGTTTTGCTGAGCCATGCAGGAAAGTTTCAGATGGTAATAGTAACAGAGGATGCAAAGCTCAGCTGGCCCAGAGCCTCATGCATATATATATATATGCTCTATATATTATATTCACACAGAAATAACTGATATCGTCAAGCAGATCTCTCTCCAGTTAATCCCAAAATGGATTAATCACCAAAATCAGGGCTTCCTACGAGTAGCACTAAGACACGTCTAATGCTGCAGTTGTGACTCTGCTGAGCGGCTGCAGGCACCAGCCCAAACACTGGGTCATCTGTTGGGTTTCTGAGCCCTGGTTTGATGTTTTGGATGGTGCCCCGTGGTTGTCGTCCAGCATTTATGAAATTGGTCATCTGCAGCCTGTTTTATGGGAAACGCAAAGAAATTCAGTGGCTTGGCTGGGGTTGTGTGGAAAGGTATGAGCGGAGCCAAGAATTAAGCTGCTTTTTTTCCATGCTTGGTATATTAGCTCACGTAGAAATTAAGAAAAAAAACCAGGCCAATTAATAAAACACCTTGAAATGCGTTAGCAGTGTGGGTATGGGGCATGTTTGCCGTGATCATCCCGCAGTTTTCCTTCTTGTTTGCCTTTTTTGTTCTTTAATCCTTGAATTGCATCTTGCTCAGATCAGGAAGGCTCCCCACCCTCAGGGCACAGAATCTTTTGCCTGGCATCTTAAAAATGTTTTTACTGGATCTTCGCAACCTGGGGCTGTGAAGGGATTGCTGCTGAGTTACAGATTGCTGCTGAATTACAGCCGGCTCTGTAGCGGATCAGAAGAAACGCATTTTCAAAGCCCAGTAGCTCCGCTGGAGAGTTTAGGGACAAAAGAGGGAAATGCAAAATAGGCAGAATATAGGAATAGCTTACAGAGGGAGTTAGTTTTGCTGGATTGCGTTGCAGAAGTGCTTTCGTTGATGTTGTAATGGGGTTTAAGTTGATCTGTGGTTACACGCTGCTTAATATTTGCCACTGTGCTTGCTGGTTGGAGGAATTCAATGTGAGTTGGGGTCTGCGCCACAGCCCCGTCCCCTCCCCGGTCACAACTTTGTTTGCAGCCTCTTTGGAGTGAAACCTCCTTGTTTGAAGGCTGGGAGAAGCGTGAAGCTCTTGCTCCCTGGTTCACATCCCTGCTCCTGGGAGAGTTTCCACACGCTCCCCAAGGACTGCTGGAAAATGGAGTGCTCAGAGCGATGCTCGCCAGCTTCGTGGACAGGACTTGAGCTAAAATGTTTGCTTTCTTCCTGCTTATTATTTTTGGCCCCATAAACCATGTGTCTTGCTGCTCAGTGCTGCGTCCAGCTCCATGGTTTGGGCATTTTCTTGGAAGGTGGGTGGCGCTAAACTGCGGCTTCATCGGCAGCTGAGCCAACATCCTAACTCCTGGTGTTGGAGAGGGGAGGGATGGTGCTGGAGCCCTACAGTCCTGCCTGTCCCTGGGACCCTTCGGGATCAATTCCTGCAGGTTCAGCTGCTTTGTGGGGAGGACCAGCCTTGTGGTGGCAAGGAGAAGGTCCAACCCCTGCCATGAGCAGGGACATCTTCACCAGCTCAGGTTGCTCAGGGCCCCGTCCAGCCTGGCCTGGGATGTCTCCAGGGATGGGGCATCCACCACCTCTCTGCCCAGCCTGGGCCAGGCTCTCACCACCTGTGTGGTGGCACCAGGGTGACTGTGGTGGCAAAGAGAAAAGAGACCTTCTCACCTGGGAAGAGGAGAGCTGCACCTAGGACAGGGCTGGAGCTTGAGCCCTGAGATGGAACCAGGTTTGCTCTTTGGAAGTGGGCGCTCCCAGTTGTGCAGAGGGGAGGTGATGACGGGACGTCCTCTTCCCAGCGCTGTCATGCATGTTTTCTGGTGGAGATTGTGGTTTTGGTTGGCCTCTGTCATTCCCATGGATCTCAGGTTGGCACCCAGCTGGGACCGTGGTGCCTGGGAACCCTGCAGAGAAACAGGGAGCTGGAGCAGACCTCGGTCACTGCGGAGTTGTTTTTATGATATTTCATAGAATCATAGAATAGTTTGGGTTGAAGGGACCTTCAAAGCTCATCCAGAGCCACTCCTGCCATGAGCAGGGACATCTTCACCAGCTCAGGTTGCTCAGAGCCCCGTCCAGCCTGGCCTGGGATGTCTCCAGGGATGGGGCATCTACCATTTCTCTGGGCAACCTGGACCAGTCTTTCACCACCTTTGTTGTAAAAAAACAAAATTCTTCCTTTGGTTTGCCCAAATCACCATAGAGCTAAATCTAGGATATGACAGAATTTAGGGATGCAGATGCAGAAGTGAGTTAAATAAGTGTTTTTAACCATTATGGGCTCTGGAGGTGTTTCTAGCTCTTCCCTTGGCACAGTGTAGATGCGAGAGATGCTTCTGGGATGGAGTTTCAGGCTCTGCTCAGCCTTTTCTTGGTTGCTGCTGGTGGAAGTTGCTGCTGGAGGGGATTGGGAGTCCTGGGCACTTGCATCGCGTGGGGTGAACCTTTGCAACTCAGTTGAAATGGAATAAATCAGCCGTGCAAAGGGACAGGAGGGCATGAGGAATCTGGTCTGAGCACTCACATGCGTGATTTGACAGACGTAGGTATTAAGTACCCTTCAATTAAGCAAAAAATGCCAAATTTAACAGTATTGACTCTATGAGCCAGTTGGTTTTCCCTGGCTGCTTAATTACTGCTTGCTTTTTGTCATCCCAGGATAACAACGCTTTTGTCTAGTAATTAGCGCTTAAGCAGTCCAAGCTAGTTACCATTTGTCAAACAATTAATAAATGTATCATCTCCTTGAAGTATCACTGTGCTCATTTAGAGCTCAGGTGTTATTTTATATAAATCCTGGAATCTAAGCCAGTATTTTTCACCATCAGGACTTCTATTTTTCCTTCAGCTGCAGAAATACGGACCCTGGATGGGGAGGTTGATCCCCTTATTTCCCCCCTCCAAACAGGATAAAAGGATGCTGGGTGCAGAGGAAGGAAGTGATAGGACAAGTACACCTGTTTGTTTTTCCTCTTCCTTATTTTGCATTAATTTTTTCCAATCAGTTGGCCTCAGGCTCTGTCCTGTGGGTCCTGGCGAGCCCTGGCCTTGCTTGCAGGGTTGGATTTGGTAGTTCCCAGGGAGACCTCACAGGTCCATCCATTCCCCAATGCATATCTTAGAAAGCCAAAAGCCATGGCGTAGTTCTCTGCATGAAAGGAAAAAACTGTTATTTCCCATCCCAGCTCAGTCGCGCTGGAGCTTTCGCAGCGCTCAGCTCATGAGGAGTTTGTGGTGGAGGCACCTCTGGTCCTCAGGTTCAAGGAGATGCTGAGCCAAGGTAGGTTGGGAGGTGTTGCTGGTGGTGCTTTCCATCCCTAACCTGCTCCTGTAACCCGAGCAGGACGTTTCTAATGTATTTATTTCATGTTCCCTGGGAAGCTGACACCCTGGATCTAGTTGAAGATGTCCCTGCACATTGCAAGGGGTTGGACTAGACGAGTTTTGAAGGTCCCTTCCAACCCAAACCATTCTATGGTTTGATGGAAGAGGGATTGGACACAGACATCCCTTGACCAAAGCTGGTTTCCACGCTGTAGGAGACACTGGGATACAATGGTGTGGGCTGGAAAGGTTTTCATACCGCCACTTTCCATTCTGAAGTACTGTATTGCTTGAAACGCAAAAGCGAATTGTTCTGGAAGTGGTTGTATCTTCCAAGGGATCAATGACAGGCAACCCCGTGTAAGGGATGATTGTTCTTTTCTCTCCTCCCCAGACACGCCGTCTGTATATTCTACCTGGTTCTCCGTGCCCTGGACACTATAGAGGATGACATGACCATCAGCTTAGATGTCAAAGTCCCGATGCTGCACGAGTTTCACTCTTATCTGTACCAACCAGAGTGGAAATACATGGAGAGCAAGGAGAAGGACCGGCAGGTGCTCGAGGACTTCCCCACGGTGAGATGTCCACCTCCTTGCTTCAGCTGCCTTGTGTCACTTTGGTTGTCTCTCCGTGTCACACCTGAGCTCGTTCAGTCCCCACCGAGCCCGTAGCTCTTGGGACTGGACACAGAGCTGGAGTGAGAAACCCACATATTGTGCAATTCCCTGTATGAACCAGCGGTGATCTGGCTGTGGAGAGTGACAGCTCTGAAAAGTGACTTTTTGCCTCTGCTGTTGGAAGAGTAAATGACTTTCTCCTTGTGGAGAGAGATTTGGATTTGTGCCCCACCACTGAGCTGGGTGTCACCCCTAATAAACAGGGAGAGGACAAAGCTTGCCTGGCATTGGCTTATGGATGGACCAGTGTTTGTGGCGGTCCTGAGGGATCTGCTCTAGAGCTGTAGGGGTCTGTCTGCAGATCTTTGACCTGATTATAGGATAAAAACCACCTTTTTGTAGCAGTGGGAATGGGGTAATTGTTTGGAAAACTGAGATGTGCTGTAGATTTTGATGCTCAGCCCTGGGATAACAGTGGCCGTGCCGTATCTGGGTGGGGTGTTCTCTGTAGGAGATGCCTGTGTCATGGGATTCTTGATGTATAGGTAGGTGTTCAATTAGAAAAACTTTAGAGAAGGTGTTTTTGGCACTTTGTTGTTCTTTCTTGGTGTGCTTGTGTTACTCAGGCAATCTGAGATCATATCCAGGGATGATTTTAATAGTGTTTGTTAGAGGTGTGCTGGCAGATCATGCTCTCTCTGTACTGAATTCAAGCCGTTGAGACAGAAGCAGAGCCGATATGTTTATTTTACAGAGTGACTGAGACATGGGCTGGCTGTACTTAGCCGCTGATGGAAAATGAAGCTCAGCACAATATAACGTGATGTTCCACAGTTTTGGGAAGGGGAGGACACGCTCTTTAATTATTTTTTCAGCGTGAGAGCGACTGAGTCACTGAATCATGTTATTGGACACAAAGAAGAAAGATTTCATGCTTCCTCTTGTCACTTGATGCTTTTCCAGTTGTGCAAAATGTGCCTCGAGGAGAACAGAGCTCCAGAATCCTCCCCTGTCTTTTCCCATGGTTGGCGTGGTGGGGATGCTCTCACAAATGACAAAAACAAATAGCAACTCTGTGCACCAAGCGTAGGTAGTTTTGTCCCGCGACTCCCAGATGATACCGCTCCAAGGCCACAGAGCCTTCCCAAAGATATTGCTGTGTCTGATCTGCCGCCAGAGACCGAGAACAGACTGAGCTTGTGCTTTAGGGGCCTTGAAACAACCCTGGTTGTGGGAGTTGTCCTAGATCTCCAGCCAGGGCAGGATAACAGCTTGGTAAACAGTCCTTTTTAAAAATTATTATTATTTCTTAATAAATCTTCATCTCTGCTATTTATTCCTGACGCTGTCTTTTTTTTTTTTTGTTTGCCCTCGTGGTGGTTTGTGCTGCAGATCTCCATGGAGTTCAGGAACCTGTCAAAGGTCTACCAGGACGTGATTTCAGACATCTGCCGCAAGATGGGGGTGGGCATGGCGGAGTTCTTGGAGAAGAAGGTGGACTCCCAGCACGAGTGGGATAGGGTAAGTCAGCCCACAGGAGTGGACTGAACATGAGCAGGGTCTGCGTTGTCTATGGGGACAGAGCATCTCTGTAGGGAAGGGGGTTCAGCTGGATCAATGAAGCTTGAGAAGGCTTTTGGAGGCTGCTGGTCCTGTGGGTAACAGGAGGATGGCGTGGGTTGTTGGTGTTGCCCACCAGCATGTGTTTTGGGTGACCTATCACATCAGCTGTTGCCCTGTGGGTGATTCATTCGGCTGCTGGAAGCAAAGCGGTACCTTGGTGGGACATGGTTGGTGAAGTGTTTGCTGAGGGTGGGAAAGCTGAGATGTCCCAGGGAGGGACATGAGAGGGACATGCTGGGCTTGAGGCCTCCCTGCAGTGCTGGTCCAGCTCTGGGTCCTCAGCACAGGACACACATGGAGCTGCTGGAGAGGGGCCAGAGGAGCCCCAGAAGTGATCCGAGGCTGGAACAGCTCTGCTGGGAGGACAGGCTGAGAGAGTTGGGGTGTTCAGCTGGAGAAGAAAAGCTCCGAGGAGACCTTAGTGTGGCCTTTCAGTACTTAAAAGGGGCTGATAAGAAAGATGGGGACAGAGTTTTGAGCAGGGCCTGTTGCAATAGAACAAGAGGTGATAGTTTTAAAGTAAAGGAGGGGAGATTCAGGCCAGATATGAGGAAGACATTTTTTACAGTGAGGGTGGTGAGAGCCTGTCCCAGGTTGGGCAGGGAGGTGGTGGATGAACCATCCCTGGAGACATCCCAGGCCAGGCTGGACGGGGCTCTGAGCAACCTGAGCTGGTGAAGATGTCCCTGCTCATGGCAGGGGTGGCACTAGGGGAGCTGTGAAGGTCCCTTCAGCCCAAACTGTTCTGTGATTCTATGAACTTACAGAAAATGTACTGTAAATTACATCTGAGCATGATTTTTGCCAAACCCACTGTGGCAAACCAGCAGCTGTTTGTAACTTCTCCTTTATTTTTCTTGTTTTTCTTTGGTGCCCCTTGCCCTCTCGGTGCCTTGCAGTATTGTCACTACGTTGCTGGGCTGGTGGGGATCGGCCTTTCCCGTCTCTTCTCTGCATCAGATCTAGAAGATCCCATCGTTGGGCAGGACACAGAACTGGCGAACTCCATGGGCCTCTTCCTGCAGAAAACCAACATAATCCGTGACTATCTGGAGGACCAGCAGGACGGGAGGGAGTTCTGGCCCAAAGAGGTGAGGGGAAACGCTGCCTTGGACCAAGTGTTTCTGTTCTGTCCCTTTGGAAAATGCTCTAAGACTGCAGGTGCTGTTGTTGCTGCTCTGACACAGGGAGTTGCATGCTCTCATTAGAAGGGTTCCTGCTGGAATTTTCTTTGAAATCCCCAAAGTCAGAGGTTTTGTTGGAGTCTGTCTTTCATACTTCTGTGCAAGACCTGGAATGGATGAAGCAAACCATCCATGCTTCCAATCTCAGGAGTATTACAGGGTGTGGAAGGTGCACAGCTACAATTGTATTGTCTCTCATGTCCCTCTAAATCAAAGTTAATTAAGACTTGATGGTCTGCTGTAATTTTAAGACCCTGCAGTCAAGGAGGGCTGCAGAAGATCACTGCTGTTGGTTGTGCATCTTCTTGATCATAGCAGTTCTAATGCCAGCTGGCTGATGAGTCCCACATCTATCTATAGATAGATGTGGGGATGAGGTGAAGTCTCCCTACACTGCCAAGGACTTGTTGGGCAGCTTCTTCCCCTCTCTGTTACGCTGGCTGAAGGAATGAGGGAAAATAAGACAGGGTGAGATCTCTAGAGAGAACCGAGTCTGTTCCCAAAGGCAGGAGCAGCTCTGCCTGTGCCTGACAGATGTTTCTCTGCTTGTCTTGAGGCTCTCCAAAAATCTCTCTCCATTTTCCACGTGGTTCATGTGTCTCATAGAACATTTCTTGACGTCAGCCCAACCTGTGACACATCTTTTCCTCACCCTGCCTAGAGAAGATGTGGAGATGAGTTGCATCCTTCCTCTTTACAATCCCTCGGTATATACAAAGGCCACTGTCATGTCTCCACAGCCTGTCCTTCCTTTTTTTAGCCTATTAAGCTTCAAGGCTTTTGTGGGTCTCTGGTGGCTCTTGTTGCTCTCCCAGACCTCAGACTGTTATTGCTGTCTCATGGCATGAATGTACCCTCCAACTTGTGTATTCTTATTTTGATGTCTAGGTTTGGAGCAGATACGCAAAGAAGCTCTCAGATCTTACCAAACCAGAGAACATCGATTTGGCTGTCCAGTGTCTGAATGAGCTCGTCACCAATGCCCTCCACCACGTCCCTGATGTCCTCAAGTACTTATCTCGCCTGAAAAACCAAAGCGTCTTCAACTTCTGCGCAATCCCCCAGGTGAGTTACGTTTTCAAATGGTTCTTCACTGTCTGCAGCCCACCTAAGGAGAAGCTGGAGGTGAAGCAGGTTATGGTAAAGGGTCTAGAGAACAAATCTTATAAGGAGCAGCTGAGAGACCTGGGGGTTCAGCCTGGAGAACAGGAGCTGAGGGGAGACCTTCTGATCTCTGAACTGCCTGAAAGGAGCTTGGAGCCAGGGGGTTCGGGCTCTGCTCCCCAGGAACAAGTGATAGGATGAGAGGAAACGGCCTCAAGTTGTGCCAGGGAAGGTTTAGAGTGGATATTTGGGAAAATATCTTAACAGAAATGGCAGTTGGGCATTGGAACAGGCTGCCCAGGGCAGTGGTGGAGTCACCATCCCTGGAGGGGTTTAAAAGGCATTTAGATGAGGTTCTTAGGGACGTGGTTTAGTGGTGGGCTTGGCAGGGTGCAGTTAACAGTTGGACTCGAGCTTAGAGGTCTTTTCAAGCCAAATGATTCTATGATTCTGTGCATCATGTTGGTATTAGCCTGTTTTATTCTCCCTCTCTATGATCTCTTCTTTCCTGGTACCGCGTGTTTCTGCTGTTGGTGAGATTGTGGCTTCGCTCCAGTGTCTTTGCCCTTGATTTCTCGAGGGCCAAGGTTACTCCCTTAGCAAACTCCTCGCGATGCAGTAAGGACTCTTGGTGTTTCTCCGTAGGTGATGGCCATTGCCACGTTGGCTGCCTGCTATAACAACAAACAGGTGTTCAGGGGTGTCGTGAAGATCCGGAAGGGACAAGCCGTCACTCTCATGATGGATGCCACCAACATACAAGCTGTCAAATCCATCATGTACCAGTATGTGGAAGAGGTAGGTTGAGCAACTTCTCGGGCCATTTCTGTTTGTTCCCGTTTTCATTCTTGGGATGGAACTGGGGACACATGTGAATCTGTTAATCCTTTCCTTATATCTGTCAGTTCAGTGGTGGCAGGGCATGGTGACCCTGATGTGGTTTTGGCCTGGACCAGACTGGCTGCTTGATGTGTTCCCTTGAATGCTCCCTTGGCCCGTGTTGAGATGTAGAGACTGAGGTCCTGCCGTCCTTCTGGTAGAGAACAGAGTGAATTTTAGGGTTGTCCTATGCAGGCACAGGAGTTGGACTCAATGATCCTTGTGTGGGTCCCTTCCAACTCAAGACATTGAGCAGGCACAGAGGACCTTTCCCACAACACACCTCTGCACATGTCCCATCATCTCCCCATGGGCTGCTCCAGCGAGCAGTCCTGTTTTCTCAGTGTCTGTAGCTGCAGCATGATCTGGTGATGGTTTCTTTGTGCTCCATGGCCAACAGTAAACACGGTGGTTCAAGCAGTGGGACTCCCAACTTCAGGTTATTGCAGAGGTTAAGCGTTCAAATGGAGGAACATCTGGTGGATAGATTCATGGGAAAAAAAGAAAGCCCCAAACCAACTCCACCGAGGGTTGTTAGACAAAAAGATGTTACTTCTACACCAGGGAGACCCTAAAACATATGTTTTTAGAGCTCACTTTGCAGGTTGGCCAACCCCATGACAAGGGACAGTGACACATTAGCCAAGAGGAGGGTCTCTGCTAGTGCACGCCTCCCTGGGACTTGTGCAGACAAGTATTGTAAAGGCCATGGGGTTTGCACACCGTGAAGAGAAGATCCCAAAAGACCATGGGGTTATCTGATGAATCATAGAACCATTTCGGTTGGATGAGACCATCAGGATCAATTCCAACCATAATCTAACCTAGCTCTAGCATGAACCCGTGTCCCTAAGAACCTCATCTGAACGCCTTTTAAACCCTTCCAGGGATGGTGACTCCACCGGTTCTTGGCAGTCACTGTCTGCTGGTCACACTGGGCTGTCCTCCCTGGTTTGGGGTGGGCTGCAGTGCGCCGCAGTGAGCCAGGATTGCCAGGCAAGACACGCTGGTCCCAGCAACACCAGTTGTGATTGAGGGACCCTGGCTGGTGCTGTGCATTCCATCTCCCATTGCGGGGTGCCCTCAAGAGGCTGTTTGGCTTAGTGCACTTCTCAAGGGAAATGGCATCCCTGGCAGGCCATGGTGCTCCACCACTGACTGCGCTTCCTCTTAGAATCATAGAATCATTTCAGTTGGAAGAGACCTTCAGGATCATCGAGTCCAACCATAACCCAACTCTAGCACTAAACCATGTCCCTAAGAACCTCATCTAAATGCCTTTTAAACCCCTCCAGGGATAGTGACTCCACCACTGCCCTGGGCAGCCTTTTCCAATGCCTGACAGCCCTTTCCGTTAAGAAAATTTTCCTAATATCCAATCTAAACCTCCCCTGGCACAACTTGAGGCCATTTCCTCCCATCCTGTCACTTGTTACTTGGGAGAAGAGGCCAACACCCTCCATGCTCCAACCTCCTTTCAGGCAGTTGTAGAGAGCTAAGGACATGGTAGCACTTAAGGCTTCCTCTTCCACTCCATGATCCCATTTGTCTCCTCAGCCTTGGGTGGGAAGCATAACTCCTTCTCCCATCCCCAGATCTACCAGAAGATCCCAAGCACGGACCCGTCGTCCAACAAGACGCAGCAGGTCATCGCCTCCATCCGCACCATGAGCTTCCCTGGTGGCCCCATGGTGTCGCGCCACCACTACTCGCCCATCTACTTGTCCTGTGCCATGCTCCTGGCCGCCCTGAGCTGGCAGTACCTCAGCACCATCTCCAAGGCCACCGAGGAGTACGTCCAGGCGGGAGAGAACTGAAGGAATGTGGGGGGAAGATGTGGTCGGTGGATGGACAAGAGGTAGGAGGCTCCTGGTCCCCTGCCAGAGGGGACAGCCGGGCAGCGGGTGCCATGGGGCCGGGGACGGTGACGAGGACGGGACGCCGGGGAGCTGCATCCCGAGGGGGACAGCACGGCACTGCCGGACCCTGCTCCTTGTCGTCTGCTTGGATTGTTACAAAAACTAATCGGAGTCTTATTGAGGTTTTTTTTTTCCCTTCTTTCCCGTTGGATGATTTACCTTAAATTTGATTATTTTTTTGTTGTTGTTGTTAGGATGGTTTTAAGTGGAAACTCCCATTACCTCCTTTCTTGCTTGAGATTTGAGACACTTTTCCAGCTCAGAGCTGAGCAAAACCTTCTGGGTTTTGCCTCCCTTTTGTTGTTTCTTTGTTTGTTTTTTGGTTTTGTTTTGTTTTTTTAAGCAGCCTCTTCCCCATGGGCTCCAGTGCCTGTTCCCCACTGGAAAGATGCTGCTTCAGCCAGGAGAGGAACACGCTTCCTTACCCAGGGAGAAAGTTCTGGCCACCTTCTGGCCCTAAGCCTGGGCTGGTTCACTTGCTCCAGCTTAGCAAGAGGCCGAGGCAATCCACATTTCTTTTGTTGTGCTGAAGGAGGCTGCTAGGCTTGAAACAAGCCCTTTTAATGTTAAATTTGTAGGAGGCGGGATGCTCTGTCATGCTCTCCCTAGCTGAATGTCACCTATTGCAGCTCCCTGCCTTCTATCAGATGCCACCCTGCGCTTGCACAGCTGCGGATTTTAGCAGCTGGGGAGGTGGTGAGATGAAGATGGGAGCTGTTTGCACAGCACTGAGGTGATAACCCCAATACCTGGCACCCCTGTGGGGTCTGAACCCCTGCTGCAGCCCAAGGGGACGGGTGGTCATGGCAGCAGCTCCAGGGGAGCAAGGGTCTGCACCATACTGTCCCCCAGGAGATGGTTTTGGCCACCCAGAAGGCACCGGTGATCCCTGCTGTGGGGATGAGCCACCGAGGGGGTGGCCAGGACCGGTTTCCTTGGCTCCAGCTCGGGATGATGCTTTGGGTTAGACCGACATGAACTGGAAGAGGCTTCCGCTGCTGCTTTGAAACTGGACTTACTTCGAGAAGGAAACGACGCTTTAAAGGCAAACCCTGTTTTCTGAGGGTGGATTTCTGGTTTTGTGGTCCCTGTCGCCCCCAAATGCTGCTCCTTTGTGAAGGGAGGACAGACAGCCAGTCAGCCCCTGTCCTGGAGCTGGGTTTGGTGGCTTTGGCAAGGCCAAGCCATGTCCAGACTGTTCCTCAGAGGGAGGACCCCTATTCCACAAGTACCCCTGTAGATAGTTTTAAGCTGTTGTTCAAACTTTGTGCAGCTTCCTGTCTTGTTTAAATTAAAGTTTCCTTTGGAAAAAAAAAAAAACACACCTGTTTAATTTTATTTATTTATTTTTTAAATCATTTCTTCTACATTCATAATTCCCCACCCTGCCACAAGTTACAAAGCCTTCAGACAAAATGCAGTTGCTTCCTTGCTGCTACTGGGAGCATCTCGTTAAAGCAAAGGAATAATGAGTGACATCTAAAGGTCAGTAAATTAACTTTTAATGGACCCTGCACTTCAGGCAGCGGGGGTGGTGGCACAGCCCTGGGCTGCAGATGTTCTCCAGCGCTTTGGTGCATCTTCCTCCCCCCAAACCCTCTGTGCAGAGATGCCCTGGTCCATGTTGAAGCCCCTTCCCCACCATCAGGAGTGGGCAATGCCCACAGGCTCCCCAGGAAACAACACAAGTCCCACTGTCCCCAGTATGGCCAGAGCACAGGGCTGGGACTGACCACCCTTGCATGAACACAGAAGGGTCTCACCTGGCTTCCACAACACCCAGAGCAACAGGACAACAGTTTGAGGTGGTTGGAAGTCAAGGAGAAGCAACCAGGGGTCAGGAGACAAGACACTGGAGAAATCATTTATTGGCACAGTTGTTCCATTCACATACACCACAGCTCTGGCTCACTGGGGGCAGTAAGCAGAGGTAAGGGGCTATTTTACAGTGCAAGGGAGATCTTGTTTCACATGGCTCAGGTCTGTAGCCTCAGCTCAGTAATATACTTTGTGCTTTAAAATTAAAAAAGAAAGCTCTTTCACCATATTAGTGTTGGCAAATCACATGATTCCTCCTACACAGCTATTACACCTCCCCCCCATAATAAAAATAAAGTTTTTTTCTTCTTCCTTAATGCCTGTGGCTAAAAAAAAAAAGAAAAAAGCTTCAATAGTGTGCAAGTTAGCAAAATACCCCCAAGTACCTGCAGCCAACACGGGGAACATCCCTTATCTCTGGTCAGCGTTCAGCCCCAAAGCCCCACACTGATTTTGGATGCACACACCAAGCTCCCCATCCCTAGAGTCACCCCAGGCCAGGCTGGAGGGGGCTCTGAGCAACCTGAGCTGCTGAAGGTGTCCCTGCTCATGGCAGAGGTTGGGCTGGATGAGCTTCAAAAGGTCCCTTCCAACCCCAATTATTTTACGATTCTATAGATAAGTGGCTTCCTCTTTCCAGCATGCTCCTAAGATGCTTGCAGGACATCTGCTCAAAGGCTTATGGAGCTCCAGCCAGGCCCTCCTCTAGGATCAATTACCCCAGACTACAGCAGAGAAAGAAAACCAACTAATAACCAGCGGGGGAACAAGTGGTTTAAAAAGCAGCTGAGAGGATGGAGCAGAGCACGCGATGCACAAAGGACTGGCTGCAGGCAGGAGGGGCCTCAACGCAGCTCAGGCCAGAGCCAGGCCCACATCAAGTTTGTCAGTATTTTGTCATTAAAAGGTCTAAGTTTAGCCAATTCAAGGCACACACTAACATCCCCTGCCTTAACAGTCTGACCAACCCAGCCAGGGCTGCACAAATTACCCTGGGTCCATCTCCGCTACCCCATCAAGTCCCTGGTCCCAGCACAAACCTACTGCTTCTTCCCAGTAACAAACTGGGCTGGAAGGGGTCTGGGCTACCCAAATACCATGGGCTAACCAAATACTACAGTGCAGGAGGCCAGTGAGCCCTCCAGCAGTCCTTTGAGCCCCATAGCTGTGACCCACCAGGAGCTTGCAGAAAGCAGCTCCAGCTCCACCATACAATTTAAAATAAAATTAAAAACAAAAAGATAAAAAGCTTTAATAAAGTAACCTCAACTATAGTCTCTTGGGGGTAGGTAGGGAGAGGGTTCTGTAACCAACCCGCTATCAGTTAAAAGCATCAAGACTCAGGATTATTTGTGGTTTGATCAAGGTTACACCCTCTTCCAGTACTGCTCCGTGCTGGGGATGCCGGCCACGATCTCAGACTCGATGCCGCAGTGGTCCTCTCCTCGGAGGATTTTGAAAAAGCCTGGAAGAATATCAAGAGCAAAAAGTCAACCTCCCTGCCACGCCACAGAGAAGAGGGAAGGGGAGCAGCGTCTCGGGGTTCCTCACCATTGTCCCCCCAGTCGGTGTTCCAGGAGTTGGCCGCCAGCCAGTACGGAGTGCCGTTGTCCACCCCCCAGCCCAGGAGCCGGATTGCGTGGCCACCAACTTGCTCACCAGTCACATGCTGGTAGACACCTGCATGGCAACACCGCAACACATCAACACCGCAACAGGCACCACATCTCCCCCCGCTTCAGACCATGGGCAGCTTGGGAGACATGGATAGCAAAGCCCAGAGGCCACCTGAGATAGTGGCTTTGGTTAAACACAAACCTGAAACTTATTGTAGAGTCTGGAAGAAGGGCTGTTGCTAAGTACCTAAAAGGGGTCCATAAGAAAGATGGGGACAGACTTTTGAGCAGGGCCTGTTGTGATAGGACAAGGGGCGATGGTTTTAAACTAAAGGAAGGAGATTCAGGCCAGACATGAGGAAGAAGTTGTTTACACTGAGGGTGGTGAGAGCCTGTCCCAGGTTGCCCAGAGAGGTGGTGGATGAACCATCCCTGGAGACATCCCAGACCAGGCTGGACGGGGCTCTGAGCAACCTGAGCTGGTGAAGATGTCCCTGCTCATGGCAGGGCTGGCACTGGGGGAGCTTTGAAGGTTCCTTCCCACCCAACCTATTCTGTGATTCTAAGTGTCAGCTCAGCACCCACCACACTCAGAGATACTTGGCAAAGGTCCCAAAAGTGGCACATTCAAAGCAGTTCAGAACAAGGAACTGGGGCCACACCAGGAGAACCATCTGCCAGGATTTTACCTATAATCCTAGCTGTTGTTCCCTGCTGTGATTCTGTTTGCCTTGTTATAAACCATTAGATACTGGAGATGGCATCTGCCCATGTTCTTCTAAAACCAGATACTTAAGTGTGAACATGAGACGTCCTTTGAGACTTGAGTAGAGCGACAAGGTCCACACAAGAGAGACCCTATGGATGAAGTAGGAACAGGACTCCCTGCACTCTTCATGCTGATGCTCACCAGACTTGTACATCAGGAAGTCCTCATAGACAATGAAGGCTCCTTCCACTGGGCCATTCTTGTAGATCTCAGCCATGATTTCCTTCTCGCTGCGAGGGACACCATAGGATGTGATGCCTAGGGAGGAAAACAACTCACACCATTAGTACAGCATTGTCAGGTCACAGAGGTCTTGGGACAGCTGGATGGCGACTACTTGGTGTGCCCATGGAAGAAACCTTCTCCACTTAAAGGTTAAATTCAAACCCAGCTGTTCAGAGGCACCAGCACAACCAGGCAGGGCAAGAGGGCTCCAACCATTCCTCTCCTATTTAACTGAAGAGGTTTATTCTGTACGCAAAAACCTATTACCAGGCAGCTTCAGCAGGAAGTTTTCCCCTTATACTTCCACAAATCCAAACCAAACCAAGTTACGCCAGGCTAAGACAAATCTCCGAGAAGCAGCCAGACTAGCCTACATGCATAGGGCTGGCTACCACCAAGGAGTGGGAAGGAGATGGCTTTGACACCAGAATCCCCCAGGACTCAGCACCATGCTCTTCAACCCAGGCAGGTGTCAGGCACTGGACCAGGCTGCGCAGGGCAGTGGTGGAGTCACCATCCCTGGAGATGGTTACAAGATGCGTAGATGAGGTTCTTAGGGACATGGGTGAGTGGTGCCCAGGGCAGTGGTGGAGCCACCATCCCTGGAGATGGTTACAAGACGCGTAGATGAGGTTCTTAGGGACATGGGTGAGTGGTGCCCAGGGCGGTGGTGGAGCCATCATCCCTGGAGATGGTTACAAGATGCACAGATGAGGTTCTTAGGGACATGGGTTAGTGGTGGACTTGGCAGTGTGAGGTTAATGGTTGGACTCAATGATCTCCAAGGTCTTTCCAACCAAAATGTTTCTATGACTCAAATCAGTTCTCCCATCTCAATTGAGTCTCAGCAAATACTGAGCATCTGCCAGGCTTACGTTTGCTCCAGGACCACCCACTCTGAGAAAATGGACCACAATCACCATAAAACAGCTTTGGAAGAGGTCTAACCCTGCCAACCCCACCAAGCTACCACCAGGAGCAGTTCTGGAGCACTGAGCAGTGCTGGAGGCCACCTCCCTTACCGTAGTGCTTGTCCTCCTTGTACGAGGGCGAGTAGCCGGGTTCGCAGTGGCGGCTGCACCGGGGGGTTTCTCCCCCCTCCCCAGTGCAGGCTGGCCGGGAGCCATTGACGTGGTGCTCACAGGGTGGGATGGAGTAGGGACGGCAGCCTGTCAAGGACAGAAGAGGCATGAAGTGGCTGTCCCCAAGCGCCCCCAACCCCAACAGCCATGCTGGAGAAGGCACCAGATACCCCAAGAAAGGGTATGACCTTTCTGACCCCAAAGCCCCACAGATCAGTGGGCTGAGCAAGAGCAGGTCTGCCAGATGAGTAATCCCTGCATCAGCAATGGGCTTCCCACCACCTCCCTCTTGACAAGGTGATGGAAAAGATGGAAACATGAACCAACTCTTGATCATGCTAGGAAGAAGCAGAGGTTTCCAGTCTGGAAGTTGCTTTTTGAGTGGGAAACATCAGGAAGACTCCTGCCCTCATCCAAAGTGTATTGAACTGGTCCAAAACCAGCAACAACAAAAAATTCATAGCCTGATTCATTCAGGCCACACATCAAGAAGAAATTTTTTTACAGTGAGGGTGGTGAGAGCCTGTCCCAGGTTGCCCAGAGAGGTGGTGGATGAACCATCCCTGGAGACATCCCAGGCCAGGCTGGACGGGGCTCTGAGCAACCTGAGCTGGTGGAGATGTCCCTGCTCATGGCAGGGGTGGCACTGGATGAGCTCTGAATGTCCCTTCTAACCCAAACTAGTCTACAATTCTATGATTTTAAGCAGAAACCTTGAATGGTTAAATCTGGACACTCTGCTCCCTTCCTGGATGTGTCTCCTGCCACTAGGTGCTGCTCAGGGACCTTTGTCCCAAAGGGGTGACCAGGTGCCATGGGAACAAGAGCAGCCAGCTGGGATAGCAGAAGTGTCTGAAATTATCAGAGGGCTGGAACAGCTCTGCTGTGAAGACACACAGAAAGAGTTGGGGTGTTCAGCTGGAGAAGAGAAGCTCCAGGGAGACCTTATTGCAGCCTTTCCGGACTTACAAGAGGCCAATAAGAAAGATGGGGACAGATTTTTGAGCAGGGTTTGTTGCAATAGGACAAGGGGTGATGGTTTTAAACCAAAGGAGGGAGATTCAGGCCAGACATGAGGAAGAAATTGTTTACAGTGAGGGTGGTGAGAGCCTGTCCCAGGTTGGGCAGAGAGGTGGTGGATGAACCATCCCTGGAGACATCCCAGGCCAGGCTGGACGGGGCTCTGAGCAACCTGAGCTGGTGAAGATGTCCCTGCTTATGGCAGGGGTGGCACTGGATGGGCTTTGAAGGTCCCTTCTACCCAAATTATACAACGATTCTATGAGCCCAGCCCCAAAGGAGGGAGCAGCCACAAGGATGAAGACCAGAAAGAAGCACCCTGAAGGACACAGACCTGTAAGTGAGCAGAGATGCTCCTCTTTGCTTTCACAAGGGACTTACCCACATGGGAATCATAGAGCCCTCCAGACACGAGCCCCTTCTCTGTCCAGTACCTCCACGCGCCGGAGGGGTAACCACCATTGCACCTGGAGAAAGAGGCATCAGTTCCAGCCCCAGCTTGGCCAGAGCCACCCCCTTTTGGGGGATGTGAGGGACATGAAGCCAGCTGGGGATGCCTGAAGTGAAGCTTTCAGCAGGCTGAACCTTTTTAAGTCTGTTCCTGTCTTCCCCCATGATTTATAGGCCTCAAAACACCAAAGCCTCAGGGCAAGAAGGATCTAAAAGCATCCATGCCTTCACATCCCAAAGCAGCAGTGTCTCCTTATCAGGTGTCTGATCAGCCCCTGTCACCAGCAGCAGCAAAAGCCACACAACTTGGTGACTCAACCCCGCACCCTGCTCTCAACAACTGCAAAAGCCACAGCCAAAAAGCCCAACTTGTGCCTGAAAACCAAGGCTTTTGGGCTATTAAGAGACCCTTCCTTTGGCTTAGGTTGCTGTCAACTCTGCAGGGAAAAGCATCCCTACATGCTTGCTCTCCCTCCACCATCCATCATCATCCAGCTCCTACTGGCAGTAGGATGTGACGCCAAGGGACATTCAGTCCATGCAGTCACCTTTATGTTTCCACCTAACTCCAGCATCTACAGCACAAAGCACCTAAAGAGACTAGGAAACCAGGGCTGAAATGATCAGCATCCTTGGGTTCTGTCCCCATTCTTCCCACCCCCCTTTTAAGTGCACAAGAACCAAGAGCAGCTCACCCCATCCCGCACTCGAAGCCGCAGCACGACAGCAAGTCCTCCGCCGAGACCTCCACGCTCACCTTGGCGTTCGTGTGAACGCAGATTCTGTCCGAAATCGCTTCTACGGCACCGAAAGCCTGCAGATAACCCCCAAAATCCAAGGGAAGACCATTAAAGCTGGTGAGAAGAGAGAAACTGGGCAACCTGCTCATGGCAGGGGGTTGGACTAGATGAGCTTTGAAGGTCCTTTCCAACCCAAACCATTCTATGAACCGTCGGCAATGAGTGCAGCAAGCATGAGCCTGGCTAGGAGAAGCCCACTAAGAAACTCTGACACCACAGGATCCCCCATGTCCCCCCATCTATGCAATTCAGTATCGAACTCAACAGCAGTTATTTTGGCCAGTAAACTCTGTATTGACACAATCTTAAACCACCCATGCTCTTACCCAGCAAGAGCCACAAGAGCCCTGGTCTCTTATCTCACTGATGGTAGGGCAGTTGGGCCACTGTGTCCGTGAGTCGAAGCTATCAGGCAGCTCCATATCTCCAGCAAAATCTACCCTGCAAGCGA
The DNA here is from genome assembly GCF_037038585.1 of Patagioenas fasciata. Taxonomy (NCBI): domain Eukaryota; kingdom Metazoa; phylum Chordata; class Aves; order Columbiformes; family Columbidae; genus Patagioenas; species Patagioenas fasciata. The sequence continues at coordinate 122,106,302 of NC_092522.1, read as the reverse complement.
GAAGAGGGAAGTCCTGTTACAGAAACAGCAGTGTGACAACAGGACTGGGTGCACGGGGCTCTCCACCCTCCTCTGAAGGTGACCTGGAGGACGAGAGCTCTTGCTGTTTGCTTACTGAAGGAGAACAAATACTTCTGAAGGCCTCAGACCAGGTCAGCAGTTCCTCAGTGTTTTTCAGTTCCAAGGAGTACAAATTACACAATTGGTCAAATATCTGGCGGGACGGAGGATGGATGTTCCAGCCATGCATGATCCTGTGCTTAACTCCAAGCAAGATGTCCAGCAAGCTACACCCAGAGGAACCCCAACTCGCAGCCTGCCAGGGGAGACCCTCACGCACCCCAGACACATCAAGAGCAGCCACACAAGTTTTTACAGGGCTTTCATCATCTTCTCACCTCTCCGGGAGCTTGGGTCCACCCAAGAAGGTGCCGCAGAGCTGCTTCACATAGCTCATGTCGGTGTTGTAGAAGTTGTGCCCTGCCTGGGAAGAGATGCAGAGAAAAGGGACGTGACTCTCCATCAAGTGCATTGCTGGGACCAGCATAGTGCTCCAGATCTCCATCAAACCCACACAGAGTCTGTTTTAAAATCAATGGGCCAAGAGCCAAAGTGCATGTGGACACAGAGCAACACAGCTCCTTCCACGATCAGTACTTCATGACCAGTAAGGTAAGGTCCAACTCTAGGCTTTGGCCATAGCAGCCTCATCAAGGAGGTTTTGGCCAGGTCACCAATGCAGCTGGACACTTGCTGCTTGTTTCCAACCTCCCACAAAATGTCAGCATTGCTCCTAGTCTATGAATTCATCAGTGTTCTCCTCCAAGGAGAAGCTGCACAGTTACTGTCACCACAAGAATCCCTGATGGCATCAACTCATTGGAGAAGCCAACTGGGACCAAGGCTGGTTTGATGCAACCAGAGTGATGCAACTCCCAAAGCTCAGCTAGTAAATCCCACAAAGAGACTCTCAAGCAATGCATCAAAAAACCCAAAACAAAAAGCAACCCGGTACTCACCTTCCAGGTGGTGTTGAGCTTGTTTATGTGGTTGACCAAGTCACTGGAGAGAGGACGGTAGTAAGGAACGCTGCGAGCATTGGCGAAGGCCACCAGGACACACAGGATGGACACGGACGGCCACATCTTGGCGACAAAACAGGACACTCCACCTGCAGCCAGATTTGGGCATCGTTGGAAACCTTCCCAAGGCATGAGGGCTTGGCAGGAGGAATGTCACAGCAACACGTGGGAGGATAAAACACGTGGCTGCGTGAAGTCCCTCCTGATCCCGATTTACCCCAAAGGTCAGGAGAGACACAGGAGCCGACTAATAATCCCCCCTCCTCGGAAGAAACCAGACAAGGCAACCCTGTTTGTCGACCACTTAAGGATTAGTAGCAGCAAGAAAATATCTTTTGAAGCAGATCCAAGGGATTTGGAGGGTATTAAAAGCAGTGTTTACTTCCACAACGCTGGAGAATAAGGACCAGGAGAAGGAATAGGTGATTCCCCCCATCATGGCAAACTGCAGGCAGGACTTGGTTGTGCCTGCCCCAGTGCAGTGCTCTTCCCTTTGAAGATATCACTCCAAATCACATTTTTGGAGCTTTACAGCATCATTTTGGCCAGCCCATTGCCATGGGGCCCCTGATTGGGGTCACAACCCTGAAGCAGGGAACTCCTGCCCATGCAGAGGGGGTCTGTGCACATTGGAGCTGCCCACGCTGCCTTCCCACACAGGGTTTTTCATGAGAGAGGCTGTGAAGCCCCAGCCCTTGGTGCAACGCACCAGAAAAATCTCAGTTTAAGGAACAGAGATGCAGGGGAAACCCAGGAGCACAGCAAGAGAGGACCAGAGCATCACCATGCCCACAGATGCTCCACGGCTTAGGCGTTTCTTTGTTCTCCGGCCTCCTTTAACCTAATTCACTTTAAACTGCCCAGCTGCAGTTTAATTCCTGACACCAGCAGCCCCACACCTGACTCAGATGTGCAGATGGACCACGGGCTGCTCAGCCTTTCCAGCACAGGACACACATGGAGCTGCTGGAGAGGGGCCAGAGGAGCCCCAGAAATGACCCGAGGCTGGAACAGCTCTGCTGGGAGGACAGGCTGAGAGAGTTGGGGGGTTCAGCTGGATAAGAGAAGCTCTGGGGAGATCTTAGTGTGGCCCTTCTGGACTTAAAAGGGGCCAGTAAGAAAGATGGGGACAGACTTTTGAGCAGGACCTGTTGCAATAGAACAAGGGGTGATGGTTTTAAACAAAAGGAGGGAGATTCAGGCCAGACATGAGGAAGAAATTGTTTACACTGGGAGTGGTGAGAGCCTGTCCCAGGTTGGGCAGAGAGGTGGTGGATGAACCATCCCTGGAGACATCCCAGGCCAGGCTGGACGGGGCTCTGAGCAACCTGAGCTGGTGAAGATGTCCCTGCTCATGGCAGGGGTGGCACTGGGGGAGCTCTGAAGGTCCCTTCCTACCCAAACTATTCCATGATTGTATAATCCCTGCAAACACATCAATTCATCCTCATCCTCCTCCAAAACCTCCCAGCTCCCCTTCCACCCACCCCACATCCAACCCGATGAGCACCAAGCCTGGTGAATGACCCAAGACCTCAAATACTCCACAGCAGCCTGAACAGCAGAGATATTTAAACTTTAATTCCTACTCATCTCAGCAAGCTGAACGTGTAATCACCTTTGCAAGCCTGGGCTTAAACCCTTCTGGACAAATACACCCAAAGGACTGGACACACAGCTCCTGCCAGCAGCTCTCCAGCCCCGCGGCAGCAGAACTTGCTGAGCAGGGGATGGGGAGATGCACAGATTCCCATGCAGGCTGCTTCCACCCACTCACAGCCAAGTTTAGCCTTTCCAGAGAAGAAAACCCAGCAGGAGTGTCCTACTTTCTGCCAGCGACAAGCCCAGGCGGCTGCAGCTAACTGTATTTGTTTTTTCCTTTCCTGCTCTTCCTTCCACCGTTTATTTTTCTTCCCACCCTCCAGGCTTTTAGCACAATGCCCAGCACAACAGCCAGTTGAGTTGCAGCAGCACGTGGATCCTCCTAGCCTCAAATCTCACCTCTTTGAAGGTATTTCATGTGTATTTGCTTGCTTAGAGGTTTCTCCCAGCCAAAGGACTCGCTGGCATTGCTGGTGTCCCCACCACAGCCTGCTGCTTACCCAGCAGGAAAGAGGTTACACCCACAGACACAAATATACATTTCTAAGTCCAGTGTGATTTTTCACTTTCAACACGGCCACAGGAAAGTGACAGACCTAAGCTTATTAAAAATCTTAACAAAAAAAAAAAATAATAATTCACAAACACCAAGCCAAAGTAACCACCCTAAAAACCTCTGTGCTTCCTGCAGTCTGCTTTGTATTTTCTGTAGCACGGAAGGCAGGCAGTTTTGAGGCCAGAAGCTGCCTGACACACTTTTGTTTTCAGCAGGATGCTTGTACACTTGCTGACACGCCAAAAATGCCCGCAAAGCCTCCCACACGGACACGGCTGCTTGCACCGCGCTTGGCTGGGACCAACACGGGACATCTCCCATCCTCAGGTTACCCCACCACACCGGCTGCAGCCTGCGAGCTCCAGGCAACCCGAGACCAAAATGAAAGAAGATACCAGGCAGTTTCCATTCTGACAGGCGCTCGTCTTTTAAGCTCTGCCGCGCTGCATCTGCCCCGTGACATGGTCACCCAAATAACGACCAACTGGCTCCTGTTTGCAGCAAAGAGCATCTCGCCAAGTCTCCTACAGGCATGGGGTTTTGGGGGGCACAGATTATCCCAAGATCTGGGTGGAGAATGAAGGGGAAATCCTTTATCTCATAGGGACAGATATTTTAGCAGGGCCTGTTGCAATAGGACAGGGGTGACGGGTTTAAACTAAAGGAGGGAGATTCAGACCAGATAGAAGGAAGAAATTGTTTGAGGGCGGTGAGAGCCTGTCCCAGGTTGGCCAGAGAGGTGGTGGATGAACCATCCCTGGAGACATCCCAGGCCAGGCTGGACGGGGCTCTGAGCAACCTGAGCTGGTGAAGATGTCCCTGCTCATGGCAGCGGTGGCACTGGGGGAGCTTTGAAGGTCCCTTCCCACCCAAACTGTTCTATGAAGTCTCCCCTGGGTATGAATTTGGGGGATAATATTCTCAACTGGATGGCACAAAGTATCCCATGACCTGGGCGGAGAAGGAAGGGGAAACCCTCAATCTCATGCCATTTCTACCTCCCCTGGCTTTCACAAGTGCCCTGTGTTCAGCAAACCTATATTTAGAAAGCAGAGGCACGGGACTCGCAGGGTGAATTTCAGCAGACAGGAGTCACGTGCAGCCAGAGGCACATCGACCCCAGCGGCAACGCAGGCAGGCAGAAAAAGCTGCCGGTTCCCAACGTCACCCCCTTTTCCCCACAGATACCAGCAGAAATACGCTTCCCATAGCAGCATTATCGCACCCGTGCTTCCCCCACGGCCGCTATCTCCTCCGTACACACAGACGTTTTAAACACCGCCAAAAAACAAACTTGCATAGCAGCTGCTGCACCTGGCAGATATCTGCTCTTCTTTCTTCAGGGTGAACAGGCCAGATGGGCTTCTCCAGCAACCCCAGCAGATCCCTTTGCATCCTCCATATCCCTGGAGGTTCCTTGTAGCTTTAGGATAACCCTGGCAAAGGCTGCCTGCACAGGTCATGTCCCATCACAGCCTGTTAGCTTGAAAACAAGAAGCAAAACTCAGCTCTTGGACTTAAGACACAGCAGCTTCACCCTGGCAAACTCTCCAGATGGCAGGAAGATGCTTGGGGCTTGCAAATAAAAATCCCCCCACAAGCTGCTGCACCTCCTTTTGGAGCTGTGGACAAGTCTCCTGGTCCCTGCTTTGGGATCTAAAGTATTCAGTAATGTGATTTTTCAAAGGATGAACAAAAACTGACTCGCCAGCACGCCTAACCCTGGGCGGGACTGTCACAATTCAGCCAGCTGGTTGTTAAAAAAGAGGAAATTTGGGCCATCTGAGTGCAGCGCTTGATCGCCCCACACACACACACACTCCCAGCTGAGCAAGGAGGAAGCACTGAGGCTGAAGGCTCTTCAACATGAGCTGCTCAGAGCAGCTGCAGCGTGCGAGGGAGGAGAGAATCCGAAGAGATGCTGCGCCACCCATCCGCAGTCCCTGTGGTCCCTCTGCGGGGATGGAGGTGACATCACCCAGGTGCCTCCTCCATCCCTCCTGAGCAGGAGATCTTGGCCCCAGAGGTGGTTTCCTGGCTGTTTTCCCAAGGAAAACTGTTTGGACCGCATTACGGTGAGGATGAGCAGGGTCGCGCAGCCTCCTCGCAGCAGCCGAGGGAGATGCGCAGATATAATACAACAAACCCCTCTGCAGTGACTTGCGGTGAAGGTCTTGTTACTCAGAAATCAAAGCCTACAAGTCCTATTTTTCTGGCCAGCTCTCTGCATCAAAAGAAAAATCAAAGAACCCCAAACCTGGCTATGCAAAGCCCAGCTCACATGACTCCGCTTAGGCAGGTCAGGCCAGGAGATAAGTCACAGCCCTGAGGCACCTTCATTGTCTGGGCCAAACCCCTCCAGGCACAGACAGAAGCACCTACACACCCTTTTCCAAGGATCTGGGGAAGATAAAAGCTGTCTCACCCTCATAGCTAATGACACCCCCACCCCTCAGGATGAGAAGTACCCAGCAAAGCCCAAGTCATGTGTCCTCCTCCAGCAAACAGCCCTTCACCCAAGCCGAGCTTTGTCCTTTGTTCTTGCTGCCAATATTTGTGCGTGACTCTTCGCCACAATAAAGCAAGTGCATAAACAGAGCCATCCAGCTTAGCTTGCTGTGCCACCAAGGTTAGTAGCTTGGCAGCCCCACCAGCATGCACCAAACTCATGGCCTTGGTCACTCCATTACGGCCATTACTGCATTATCCAAGCTTGACATTTTTTTGGTCTTATTAAGAAAAAAAGAAAAAAGCACAAGCCACTCTTCCCCACTTCCTTTACAGGAAAGCAAAACCATTAGCACAAGTCGGATATCTAGCAAAATAAATGCATTTGGAGGCAAGTTGCAGTGCTCCCCTCCGCAGCTCGCATTCACAGAAAGTGCAAAATGCACTGATTTTTTTTTTCTTATGATTATTTCTTTTTTCCTCTTACAGACCAATCCACAAACCAGAGTCTTGCACAAGCCCCCAGCTGCTGCCGCAGACACCCTGCGCCATCGAAACTCCTCAACCTTCCAACCTGGAGGTAAATACGAGAAGGAAACGATCTTTGCTGTATCACGCCTGCAGAACAACCCTGAGAACGAGATATATGGACGACTGATACATTGCACATCAGACAGATGTGAGGCAGCTTTTATCCATCACCACCTCCAAGGTCCTGGTGCCAGACCCCAGCTTGGCCACACGTCATGGGATATTCCCAGAAACACTTCAGTGCCAAACCGACCTCCTTGGCGTCAGCTGACGAGCAGGGCTGGGGATTTTTTTTCCCACTCTTCATTATGAAAACAAGGTTTCCTCTCTGCTCCCCCGCCGCTTACAGGAAGATTTGCTGTTTCTCAGGCGCACTAAGGGTTAATGGCATCTCCCCCGCAACAAACCTCGCCCGCAGCTGAGCCGCAGAGCATCCCTCCTAGACCCACCGCTGCCAAAAAATACCCCAAAATGCAGCTGGAAACAGTGGGAGACGCTTCTGCTGCGTGTTCCGCCGCATCCCGCGGCCGCAGGGCTGGGGTCCCACGCGGGTGCGGAGCTCCCTAAAAGCCCCACTGCTCCACATCGCCATCCGCACCCCCCTACGCGTATCCCCCTGACCCAACCCGGGCCGAGCACCGCAGCATCGCCCGACACCCCCTTACCTGCCCCTGCTGCAGCGCCCACACCCGCACCCCGCTGCGCTCCTTATGGCCGCGGTCCGGCCCGCCCCCCCGCCAGGACTCACCGCCCCGCACAGCCCGGCCGGCCCCGCGGTTCCTATGCGGCCGCGGAAGGGGCAGCGCCCGGCGGCTGAGTCATCCCGGCCCGCCCCGCCGTGACTGCATCCTGCCCGCTCCCCGCCTCCCGCCCGCCCGCTGCCCGCCCCCAGGCTGCCCTGCTCCTGCCGGCTGCCCTGCTCCTGCCGGCATCCCTGCTCCTGCTGGTTTCGCTGTTCCTGCCTGCATCCCTGCTTCCGCCTGCACCCCTGCTCCATCCTGCCTGCATCCCGGCTCCTGTTGGCTTCCCTGCATCCCTGCCTGCATCCCTGCTCCTGCCAGCTTCCCTGGTCCTGCCTGCATTCCTGCTCCTGTCTGCATCCCTGCTGCATCCTGCCTGCATTCCAGCGCCTGCCTGCATCATTGCTCCTGCCTGCATCCTGGCTCCCGCTTGTATCCCGGCTCCATCCTGCATCCCTGCTCCATCTGGCCTGCATCCCTGCTCCATCCTGCCTGCATCCCGGCTCCTGCCTGCATCCCGGCACCTGCCTGCATCCCGGCACCTGCCTGCATCCCTGCTCCATCCTGCCTGCATCCCTGCTCAATCCTGACTGCATCCCTGCCCCTGCCTGCCTCTTGGCTCCCACCTGCATCCTGGCTCCCGCCTGCATCCTGGCTTCTGCCTGCATCCCTGCTCCATCTCACCTGCATCCCTGCCCCTGCCTGCATCCCTGCCCCTGCCTGCATCTCAGCGCCTGCCTGCATCCCAGCTTCTGCTTACATCCTTGCTCCATCCTTTCTGCATCCTGGCTCCCACCTGTATCCCTGCTCCTGCCTGCATCTCAGCTCCTGCCTGCATCCTGGCTCCTGCCTGCATCCCTGCTCTAGCCCACCTGCATCCCTCTGCCATCCTTCCTCAAACCCACCTGCATCCCTCTGCCACTCCTGACACGCGTGAGGGATGGGAGGCCACCCAGAGGGACCTGTGCTGGTTCGAGAAGTGGGGCCATGTGGAACTCGTGAGGTTCAACAAGGCCAAGTGCAAGATTCTGCACCTGGGTCAGGGTAACCGCTGTTTTCAATCTAGGCTGGCGATGGAGGGATGGAGAGCAGCCCCAGGAGAAGGACGTGGGGTGCTGGGTGATGAGAGATTGGACATGAGCCAGTAATGTGCACTTGCAGACCAGAGGCCAATTGTATGTTGGGCTGCATCACAAGGAGTGTGAGCAGCAGGTGGAGGTTGGTGATTCTGCCCCTCTGCTCCGCTCTGGTGAGACCCCCCTGCAGTGCTGGTCCAGCTCTGGGTCCTCAGCACAGGACACACATGGAGCTGCTGGAGAGGGGCCAGAGGAGCCCCAGAAATGATGCGAGGCTGGAACAGCTCTGCTGGGAGGACAGGCTGAGAGAGTTGGGGTGTTCAGCTGGAGAAGAGAAGCTCCAGGGAGACCTTATTGTGGCCTTTCTGCACTTAAAAGGGGCTGATAAGAAAGATGGGGACAGAGTTTTTAGCAGAGCCTGTTGTGATAGGACAAGGGATGATGGTTTTAAACAAAAGGAGGGAGATTCAGGCCAGACATGAGGAAGAAATTGTTTGCACTGAAGGTGGTGAGAGCCCGGCCTAGGTTGGCCAGAGAGGTGGTGGATGAACCATCCCTGGAGACATCCCAGGCCAGGCTGGACGGGGCTCTGAGCAACCTGAGCTGGTGAAGATGTCCGTGCTCATGGCAGAGGTAGCACTGGGTGAGCTTTGAAGGTCCCTTCCCACCCAAACTGGTTTATGATTCTGCGAAAATGCCTGTATCCCACCTGCATCCCATCTCCACCTTTCTTGGTTCCCTCCTCCAACCTGCCTGCATCCCATCCAGATTTCCTTCTCCAATCCGCCTACAGCCCTTCTCAATCCCACCAGCATTCCACTTCCATCCCACCTGCTTTGCTCCTCCAACCTCCAGCATCCTGCCTGCATCCTGTCACCTTCCTGCCCACATCCCACCTCCATCCCGCTTGTTTCCCTCCTGCATCCCACCTCCATCCCCTGAGCATCCCACCTCCATCCCCTGAGCATCCCACCTCCATCCCCTGAGCACCCCACCTCCATCCCCTGACCACCCCACCTCCATCCCCTGAGCACCCCACCTCCATCCCCTGACCACCCCACCTCCATCCCCTGACCACCCCACCTCCATCCCCCGAGCATCCCACCTCCATCCCCCGACCACCCCACCTCCATCCCCTGACCACCCCACCTCCATCCCCTGACCACCCCACCTCCATCCCCCGAGCATCCCACCTCCATCCCCCGACCACCCCACCTCCATCCCCTGACCACCCCACCTCCATCCCCTGACCACCCCACCTCCATCCCCTGACAACCCCACCTCCATCCCCTGAGCATCCCACCTCCATCCCCTGACCACCCCACCTCCATCCCCTGACCACCCCACCTCCATCCCCTGACCATCCCACCTCCATCCCAACAGCATCCTCTGAAGTTTCCACCTGGAAGTCCAGCAAGTTTTTACCTTGTCACTTTTTTTCTTTTTACTGTGTTATTATGGTGTTCACTGATTTTACCCCCTATTTTGACCAAATTTTGCAGAGTCAACAGCACAGAAAGGTCATCTTAAGACACAGTTTCAAGTTCTGTTCTGCACCATGGTGATGCTAAAGCTTCTCTTTAATGCAACAAACCATCATTTATTTCTTTTCTCACATTTCTCTGGGAGAAGATAGGGATAATATATATTCTGCACCACTCTCAGAAATGGAGGAACCATTTGGCCTGGAATAGAAAACAATTAATCTGTGAGTAAAATCTGTAAAATCCAGCAAAACTTGGTAAGGGGATCACCTGGGACTCATTTCAGATATCGAAAAGGGGACCCTGGAGCCTCTTTAGTGGGGATGGAGCAGAAGGTCCTTCTCTCTCTGCTGAGTTTTCATAAGCATTGTGCCTTAGATATGTATTTTTACATACGTTTTAATATTTGCATTATATTTGTTGGAAGGTTTGTAATATATTTTCTCTACAAAATCAGTGAGTACGCTTTCTCCACCTGCTGCCATTTGTATCTAATACTAATTTTTGGTCACCTTCACATTTTAAAGATGGATTTCAGCTTGGAAGTCTTCCTAGTGAAGTGATCAGAAAAATAAATAGAAACATCATATTTAATACGCTTAACTATAAACCTCAGTATTTATGCAGTAAAACTGGAGATGTTGTTACTGCGTGAAGTTTAACCCTTTGATATAATCTGTACAAAGGCCCTTGCATCGTTGCCTACCTATAGTATAATTTGTAAACAACAAAGAGTGAAGTCCTTCTCTATGTTTTTATTTATACTTTGGCAGTTAAAATAGTAATAAAGTACATAGGTCACTTGTAACCTGCAATTAAAACAATAATAATAAAAAAGTAAATAAATCATTTGTAACCTGCATAACCTCCCTCTGACTCACACAGGTCTTTGCTGCTCTGCTCATTTCTGTTCGGGTTTTGCAGTTTTCCGTGTTGCCCGTGCTGGTTTTGGTGTAAAATACAGACAAAATAATCTGATTTTTGCCCTGACCTTTTACTGAACTGGCTCAGAGTTCCAAAGCACAGCGTGTGACACTGGGGCCCTGGGGTTGGGACATCACTAATGCTCATTTTTCCCAGCAATTGCAGCATGTTCTTCTTTATTCCCGATACCTCCCTCTTTCCAAAGAGGTTTTTAAACCTTTAAAGTCTTATAAAACACCTTCTAGTTTATTATGGTGTATCATGAAGCCCATTCTTTGGGCTATGCCAAGATCCTCTGCTCTTTGTTTGCGGGGGGAGCATCCGCCTGTTTTTCTGCAAAGGCGACTTCTTTCAAGAATCGAAAGTACGAAGCAAAACTGTGCATGAAGTTCTGGCCTTTCTACCCTTTTTGGGGAAGTGCTGAAGTTTCTCTCCCTTTTTCAGTCAATTTGGGCCAAAACCACATCAGTTTTTGAGATAAGTTGGCTTTATATATTAAGCTGGATGCAGGCAGGAAGGTTTCCCTGTTAGACACACTCCCCAGGGAGCCTGTTAATCCCTTGTGTGCCCAAGCCAGGCACGAAACAACCCCCTTTTTTGCTTTTGTAGGATTTTAGGAGAAATAAATGGCATTTTTCAGCCTTTGGAGCAAAATCCACCAGACAGTACTGAGATAAGGAAAACAGCCAGGAGGTCTTGGGCTCTTATCAGTTGTTAAATCACTGCTGATTGACTCATGGTGCCCTTGCTTAAACATTAGGCAGCAAATAACTCCTTCTGCAAGATCAATAGCTATAAGTTTAAGAAAAAAAGTTTCTATGCATACCTACCTGCCACCAAAAAAATGAGAAAAGAAATAATAAATAACATGGGTAAACTGTTGTTGGCTTTTTTTTTTAATTTCCAGGGTTTAAAATCATTATTGATTATGCCAAACGCATGAAATGTAGATGTATTTCTGTAATAAGCAAATAATTTGGCTTAGGATAGAAGTAAAGCATGGCCCTTGATCCTAAAGCCTGTGCTGCACAGTTGAGCTGTCAACTCCTTCTGGGTGTATCTACCCAGATTATTCCTAATTCACATTTATCACCCACTTTCAAACACTAACATTTTATTACCAAACCAACACTATGGAATTTGCTCATAAAGGTCTTTAATATTCTTCCCTTCTCCTTGTCCCTTCACATTTTTGTTCTTGACTTCATATCCCTCTTCAAGCATCATGGTTCATCCTCAAAAGTCAACACTTCCCTTCTCAATGCCACTTTCCCTCTTCCCAGCTGTCTTATATTTGGGTGTTGAATCACCTAAACCACATGATATTGCAGGTTATCCAAAACGAGGCATTTGGGAAATAAATTAAATAAATGGTATTAAACAAAAATGCATTTTGGCCCAAAAGATGTTACTTCAGGGGTTTGTATCAGCATTTATTCCTTTACACTGAGACTTAGAAAGCCTTAGATTGGTCACGTATGTCATTTTAGACAACACATCTGGGGTTTTCATCTGTAAAACAGAAAACCAGTGTCTCAGCAATTTGAAAGGTTACATCAGATGTAGATTTTTGCACCCAAATTTGCAAAAAAAAAAAAAGTTATCTGAATGTGAGTTATATCTGCATCCCTAACAGTGATCTGTCACTTCTGCAGATCTTGCAGCTGACTTGCATGCCCTCGCAGCGGCAGAACATCTCCACGACTTGTTGGTTGGGTTTTGATGGGGATTATAACGGTTATTAGGGTTGGATCAGCTGCCAAAGTAAATAACTCACCCAGGGAAATTGGTAAGCAGGACTTTATAAACCAGGACCCTGCCTAATAAATCCTCTCTGGAAAGGTTAGGCACTGATGTAATTCTCACCTCTACGGGGGAGCTGGGATACCCTGAGTTCAAACCTTAGAATCACAGAATAGGTGAAGGGTTTGGAAGAAAGCAGGGACCATGAGCAGGGACATCTTCACCAGCTCAGGTTGCTCAGAGCCCCGTCCAGCCTGGCCTGGGATGTCACCAGGGATGGGGCATCCACCACCTCTCTGCCCAACCTGGGACAGGCTCTCAGGGCCGAGCAGGAAGCAGAAGTGCTTGGCCATGGCCGAAAGGCATTGACAGAGCTAAATCCAACACCCAGCCTGGATTTCCATCCACACAGCAAGGCAGGTAGAAACTGGGGGTCTTGGTGTCCTCCAACCCCTGTACACCCGTTTTGCCTTACACTGCCAATGCTCCCTAGGAGGCTCAAAGTCCTTTCTGGATCTGGAGGACCCTGCAGCATTTTTCCTTTTCTGCTCCCTGCAAATCCCTGCGAACAGGGAACTCCTGGTTCTATGCAAATCCTTGCAAAACAGGCAATTCTGGTTATGCAACCCCAGCAGTGCCTGGTGACTCAGCCGAGCTCACGAGGAAGCAGATGACTTCGCCAGGAGGTGACTCAGCAATGGGTGACATGAGCAAAAAAAGCTTCTTCCCACCATTGCTGCGAGAAATCAAATCCAGATGTGGGTGAGCAGAGGGATGGAGAAGGGAGAGCCCACAGGCCCTGGCTGGGTTTGGGGACACAATGGCAAGGCTGTGACTTGCTCCTGGAAATTTATGTCCCTTTGCACAGCACTGGCTATGGGCAGGAGGGAAGAAGAAGGGAGAACCTCCCTTCCCATTTTATTCGCTCTGCTGCAGCCAGGATTGGGGTTTGGGCCAAGGGGAATCACAATATCACAGTATGTTTGGGATTGGAAGGGACCTCAAAAGATCATCCAGTCCAATCCCCCTGTTGGAGCAGGAATGCCTAGGAGAGGTCGCACAGGAAGGTGTCCAGGCGGGCTTTGAATGTCTCCAGGGAAGGAGACTCCACAACCTCCCTGGGCAGCCTGGGCCAGTGCTCTGTCACCCTCACTGAGAATGCAGGACAAAGCTGATCCTTGGCTCCAACACAGGGTCCTTGTCTAAATTAACCATTAATAGCATTTTGCCTATTTTCTATCAAAAAGCTCTCCTTGGTTCCCTCGCTTGATCCACCTTGTCTTCCTGGGGTGTCTCCCCTCCTTTGACTTCAAGCAAACACCATTAGCTGTGCTAAGTCTGCATTGCACCAAAGAAGATGCCCAGCTGCTCCCATCCAAAGGTGGAAATTCCTTTCTTCATGTCTGGCACGTAAGATAAGGCGAGAGCAAAACTCACCCTACGTCTGGTTTGAGACAGACCTTCATGGTCAGCATTCATTTCTGTACTTAAAAAGGGTCAATGAGAAAGATGGGGACAGGCTTTTTAGCAGGGCCTGTTGCAATAGGACAAGGGGTGATGGTTTTAAACTAAAGGAGGGAGATTCAGGCCAGACATGAGGAAGAAATTGTTGACACTGAGGTTGCCCAGAGAGGTCGTGGGTGAACCATCCCTGGAGACATCCCAGGCCAGGTTGGACGGGGCTCTGAGCAACCTGAGCTGATGAAGATGTCCCTGCTCATGGCCAAGGTTGGACTAGATGAGCTTTGAAGGTCCCTTCCAACCCAAATTATTTCTATGATTCTATGATTCTGTGATCCAGGTGTGAGTGTCACTGCTCAGCTGTTTGGTGCGGCTGGACCTCTCTTGCCAGCTCTTCCAGCAACTTTTGGCTGCAATACCCTTGAAGCCAGAGATGGACCTTTGTGTTTAGCAGTCCAGAACTAATTTTTCCTCTATGACTCTGGCAGATGTTTGAATTTACGGGAACTTTTTCCATCTGCTCTGTTCCCTGGCAAGGAATCTTCCTCCTCGGCAATTTGGGCTGGGCCAGCTCCCCACTCCTGTCTCTCCATCAATGTTGGGCTGGTTGGGGCAGCCGCAATGCTCCCAGGTAGACCAAGATGTGTCTCTTGGGAAACACCTTACCCTCAAGACACCTTTCCCATGAGTTTTCCATAATAGGTTTCAGGTAGGTTCAGACACTTTGGGGCAGATTCTGTGGCCTCATTTCCCTTTGTGGTACATTTCCAACTTTGGTCTTGCTCCTACCATACCCCAACCTCCAGGAAATTTAAGAGTGGTGGAAAGCGCTCAAATCTCATCTGCTCTCTCTGGGTACCTGATGCTGGCCTTTTCCTTCCATCACTTGCTGAGCTTGTGCTTTCAAGCCACCCAGCTGCAATCTCTGTCCATCTGTCCTGGCTGGTGACGGAAAGAAGGAGCTGACTTCCCCTCTGTGGTCACCCCCCGGCTCAGATGACAGGTTTGCCTAAGAAAAGCCAAGGATGAGGACAGCTCTTGTGCTTCAAAAAGAAACCTCCAGCTGGCCTCAGAGGAGGAAATCCACTGAAAAGAAGAAGTGAGAGAGAAACTGGTGCGCTGACACACACCACAAAAATTTGCATCCAGAGCATTTCTCTGTGGGTGCTGGACAAAAGGGACAAATACAGCAATCCATGCCCCTCCTCATGTTCTTCACTCTTCTCCAGGACCAGTGTGACAGTGCCTTCCAACAAGAACAACTTTGACATCCTGACTTTGGGCACAGCTTTTTAGGGGAGCGTTGAAGAATTTTGCCTTCCTCTGCAGGCGCAAAGGTTGGGCATGGCCAACACAACACCCTGAGCGAGGTGGGGACCTGGGCTTTTAGCTGATGGGGCTTGTTCATACACTAACGTGAATTTTCACTCCTGATAAAACATTGGGGAGATGCTTTCCTGGAGGGACCAACTAGGGTGGGGGGCTGTACTTGCTCTTGTCTAAAGAGACCCCAGACTCCTATCTGTGTCACTGAATTTATTTCCATCTCTTGGTCCTCCTGCTCACAGCATGAAACACACATTGTGGGGGTGGTTCCTTAGGCCAAAATACTTGTCCACTGTTGTGTTTGGGATTGATGGATGATGTAGGGATGGAGGCTGTGTCTTATACATGCAGAATTCAGGTTTAGGGAGATATTTGCCCTCTTAGAGAGGGGCCAGAGGAGCCCCAGAAATGATCCGAGGCTGGAACAGCTCTGCTGGGAGGACAGGCTGAGAGGGTTGGGGTGTTCAGCTGGAGAAGAGAAGCTCCGGGGAGACCTTAGTGCGGCCTTTCTGTGCTTAAAAGGGGCCAATAAGAAAGATGGCGACAGACTTTTGAGCAGGGCCTGTTGTGACAGGACAAGGGGTGATGGTTTTAAACTAAAGGAGGGAGATTCAGGCCAGACATGAGGGTGGTGAGAGCCTGTCCCAGGTTGCCCAGAGAGGTGGTGGATGAACCATCCCTGGAGACATCCCAGGCCAGGCTGGACGGGGCTCTGAGCAACCTGAGCTGGTGAAGATGTCCCTGCTCATGGCAGGGGTGGCACTGGGGGAGCTTTGAAGGTCCCTACCAACCCAAACTATTCTATGATTCTATGACTGGTTTGTCTGCAGAGCCATTATCAGTGTCTGCATTGCAGAAGGGAAACTGAGGCACAAAGGTTCCATCCCATGGTGAGCCCAGATGGAGAAGGCAGAAGTCCTGGCCACACTGCCCGCACCCTTCTGCTGCCTGCGAAGCTGGAAGAGTTGCAGGCTTCTGTCAGGAAGGGAAACCTCCCAAGATCCCTCAGAAATGGGTGTTTTTTGGTGCTCCAGTGAAAGGTTATCTCATCAGGCTCCATGCCAGGCTTTCAGTGACGTGTGAGGGCCTGTCACATGCTGCCGGCCACCCGAGACCCATTTTCTCCCGGTAACCCTGTTTTCCCCCTGTTCTTTGCTTTGTTTATACATGAACCTCAGGGGGGAAATGGGAACAGGAGGAGAACTGGTGGGACTGGAAATCAAGGCCATTTGTAAGGAGCTGGGGCAGGAAGGGCAAAGCACTGGGAGCTTTTTCTGAGGTCAGTGGCGAGTGACTATGGACCGGGTGAGACTGGTACCTAAAAGCGTGTTTTACATGTGGGGGAAGCTGGAAGCACATCTCATTTTAATTTATTTACATAAAATTGTGCAGGATGAGCAAGATGATGGGGAGTTTCCCACGGGCAGAAGGGACGTCCTTACACCGAGGGACATTCTGCTCCATCCATCCCAACAGGATCTCACTCGGGACATCTGGGTTTGCTGGATGAGGCCAGAATGGAGGGGAAACCAGTCTGGTTCAGGCTGCACTGGTTTTTGATGCCATCTCGTGGTCTGGGAAGGCCTTTACACAAAGGGATGTGTGTAGACTATTTCCTTGACTGAGCAGAAAAACTGCAGAGTGAAGCAGCTCCTGCTGCTGCTTCCCAGGGCATTGTGAAATTTGGCCCTGACCCCATCGCTTCCAACAGGTCTCGTTCCTGGAGGATGAGTTCCACCACCTCATCCCACCTCTGTTTGGGAATTGCCAACCTGAATAAGTTTATGGAGCTGGGCTGTCTCACCCCCCCCTCATTTTAAGCCTCTTTGTGGGGAAGTCCTTCGTGCCAGCATCCCTCCAAGGGTGTGGGGGAGACATGAGCAGGGAGGGTTCACCTCGCCTTCAGCCCTAACCCTCTCCAGATGTGGTCATTGCCTTCCGTCTCCACTTCTTTCTGCCCCTTCCTAAATGAAACAAAGGCAGATCCACTTCAGAGGTGAAGAGAATCAGAAGGTGATAAGATACCGGAGCTGCAGCACCCTTATCTGTGTCTACAGGAGAGACTGAATCAAGTCCCAGCCCAATGACACCATTGTTCAGGACAGACATGAGGAAGAAATTGTTTGCAGTGAGGGTGGTGAGAGCCTGTCCCAGGTTGTCCAGAGAGGTGGTGGATGAACCATCCCTGGAGACATCCCAGGCCGGGCTGGACGGGGCTCTGAGCAACCTGAGCTGGTGAAGATGTCCCTGCTCATGGCAGGGGTGGCACTGGGGGAGCTGGGAAGGTCCCTTCCCACCCCAACTATTCTGTGATTCTATGATTGCCAGCTGCTCAGGCTGGAAACAGCGTCTTTGTGGAGCGTCTAACAAGTATCAACCCTCACAGAATTTGGTGAGAGGATTTAAAGTGCTTGTTGTCAGCTAAATAAAGCGCAGAATTCCAGGATGTCGGGGTTGGGAGGGTGGGCAGTGGTGGCCCAAGGCTGACCCCGGTGTGATTTGAACACACAACCTTCTGATCTGGAGTCAGACGCGCTGCCCTTGTGCCACGAGGTCAGGGTGGGAGGATAAACCTCCCCAGTATGAAGCCTGGCCTGGGTGGTGGGGATGTCTTCTCCATGGGGAGCATCCCAGGGGTGTCCAGGGACCACAAGAGAACCACAGAATCCCAGAATGTCAGGGATTGGAAGGGCCCTGGAAAGCTCATCCAGTGCAATCCCCCCATGGAGCAGGAACACCCAGCTGAGGTTACACAGGAAGGTGTCCAGGCGGGTTTGAATGTCTGCAGAGAAGGAGACTCCACAACCTCCCTGGGCAGCCTGGGCCAGGCTCTGACACCCTCACTGAGAAGAATTTTCTTCTCAAATTTAAGTAGAACCTCCTGTGTTCCAGTTTGCACCCATTACCCTTTGTCCTACCATTGGTTGTCACCGAGAAGAGCCTGGCTCCATCCTCCTGACACTCACCCTTTCCATATTGATCACCATGAATGAGTCCCCCCTCAGTGTCCTCTTCTCCAAGCTCAAGAGCCCCATCTCCCTCACCCTTTCAACTGCAGATCCCTGCTTCATCACAGCACAGAAAGAAAACCAAACAAAACAAAACACATCAGAGACCGAAATGCAAAGAGTGTGTGCATCAGGAATGAAAAGGAAGCTGAACACCATAAAATCTCGACGTCAAAGAGGATTGAACCTCTGCTGCTGCAACCCTGGTTAGTCAACAGGAGCCCATGTGCTGTGGTTTACAGCAGAAATCACTTGTGAAGCTTGCTCAACCTCTATAGCTGAGGAGATTTGAGCAACTACCTCCTGGCTGGCACGGGCAGGGCTTCGAACTTGGAACAGGTCTTGCCAACGGATGCTAAAAAATGAGGAGTAAAAGGCAGTCGCACTCTGTGCTTTATCACTGGGGGGTTTTGGAGAGTTTTTGCGTGTTATTCTCTGGTCTCACTGCCATAGGAGAGCACTAAGGCATCAGAAGTTTTTTTTAGGTACTTTAATGCACCAATCTCATTTGCATCAGTAAGAAATCACATTTTAGTCCGACTGTTCCTGTGGGTTCAGAGGGGAAGTACTGAAGGACAGGAGAAGAACAAATTGCTTTGGACCATCTCCTGAGCAGAAAAATAAAAAAAAATAATAATATTAACACCAGCTCATCCTGGAAATCTCCATTTGGCTATGAGGATTGTGAGGGTTTGGGAGCCAAGTAGTTCTCCAGCACAAGGGTGCTAAATACTTCAAAATTTATCTGTAGAGCGTGAGCAACTTGACAAATGATGAGCAGCCTCATAGCTTTTCCTTGGAATTACCCCGAGGGAGATGTGAGAGCATCTTGCAACAGCAACATGAGGATGGAGGCGGCTGCAGGTTTTCTCCCACGGCTGATTTCCAAGGTCACTCCACCCCAGCTGCTTCCCCAGGCACTTTCCAACCATATAAATCCTTCTGATAAATATAGCAGGGGGAAGGCAGCAGGTTTGGCTTGGGAAAAGCAGATGGAGCTGGCTCTGAGAGAGTGAGCATGCTTCATGTTCATTGCAACAGAGTCACGTGCATGCATTTAAACTGAGACCTAAGTGAAAAATCATGCTGTTCTGGGACTTTGGAGAAGTCTTGTGTTTTGGAGAGGAAGTTGGCAGCTGAGTTGTTTCCTAGCTGACGAGGTAGCACATCAGATAGATTGAAAAGTGTCTTCTTTAGCTATGAGGGGTTCTTCTTCATCCAGGGAAAGGGAGGCAGATATCCCCACACATAGCCCTTGTCACATTCCTGTTGGTATCTGCAACTGTGCCTGTGCAGTGGGGGTCCAGGGGCTGTCTCCCCGGTCCTTGTCCCTATTCCCCATCCCAGGGCATCTCTTGGCTGCAGGAATTTCCTGGGATGGAGAGACTCTGGGATGGGGAAAGAGGTGGTGGTGACTTCTGGCTGCAGCCTCCACCATGCTGAGGTACCTGGTCACCTACCAGCAGATGGACCTCAGCATTTGAGGGCTGACAAAACACCGTGGGGTCTTCCCAGAGGGGCTTCACTGCACGACCTAAGTGCAGCGAGCATCTGCAACCTCTCCAAGGATTTGCGGCCATCAAGTACTGTGTGTTGCAAGAGCGATGGGCTCCTGAGACTGGCCCACCAAAGTGGGGTTGTGTAGCCTGGAGAACAGGAGCTTGAGCGGAGACCTTCTTACTCTCTACAACTGCCTAAAAGGAGGTTGGAGCCAGGGGGTTGTTGATGTCTTCTCCCAGGTAACAAGCTATAGGGTGAGATGAAACAGCCTCAAGTTGTGCCAGAGGAGGTTTAGATTGGATATTAGGAATAATTTCTTAATACAGAGAGTTGTGAAGCACTTGGAACAGGCTGCCCAGGGCAGTAGTGGAGTCACCATCCCTGGAGGGGTTTAAATATACGTAGATGATTTTCTCAGGGGCATGGGGCAGTGCCAGTGTGAGGTTAATGGTTGGACTCAATGATCTTGAGGGTCTTTTCCAACCAAAACAATTCCATGAATCTATGACTGTGGACATCATCTATGGTAGCCCTTATGAGGCAGGCAGCTGTCCCATGGGATGGGCAGCGTCACCATGGCCTCATGCATGCACCGAGTACCTGTAGATCCCACCTGAGGGGCAAGGGATGGTCCTGAGCCCACAGTGAGGTCCTAACCTTGAACTGGCACTCGCCCAAGGCAAAAAACCCCGAAAAGGGGGGAGACCCTCTCCTGGGAATTGCTGTGTCAGGGCTTGGCCCTCCTTGTGTCACCTCCCTGTGGCCTTGAGCATCTTCCTTGCCATCACAGTGCTGAGAGGCACGTCCCAAGGTGAGCAGAGGCTGAATAAACAATTGCCCCCACTCCAAAAAGGATACTGGCCTCCGTCGAGAAAGCCCAGAACCGTGTTTATGCCAGAAGACGTGCAAACATCTCAGATGAACAACCCTGACCTCCTCCTCCACCCCCCAACAAATGAAGCTTTTTCTGCTTATCTCTGCATCCCTGGGGTAGCCCTTTCCAGAGATATTCTGGGAGCCCAGTGCTGTCGTTTCCTCCCAGCGCCATTTCCTTCTAAGCGGGGTCAGCACCACCACCCTCTCCTGATGGGCCCTGCGGGATGCCCGTGGTCCCCCGGGATGCTGGGGGCTATCGCTGGGAGGACATCGTCCGGAGGAAGAGGAGGAAGCACTTCGACAGGAGACGATGGGTCCAGGAGCCAGGGAGGCTGGAGGGTGCTGGGTGAGGAAGAAAAACAGGAAGGTGGTGGCAGATAAGGAAAACACCCTGGAAGAGGAATATAGAGGAATAATGGAAGGCAGGAGGGAAATTAAGATCCCGGCTTCTGCAACAGGCGTCGTGCCGCGAGAGGAAGCTGCTGAGACAAAGGCAGCCCAGAAAAATCCTTCTCGTTGTGTTAGGAGCCAGGTCTCAGCCTGACAGCAAGGTGGGAGCTGGGGATGCTCTGGCAGGTGTGGGAGAGGTTGTCACACACCTGCGTGGTTTTATCTGGCTAGGAGATTCCAAGCACAGCCCTGTGGAAACTGCTAATTATCCTGTTGCAAACCCCTGCTAATTAATGTTAGTGGCACACTTCCCATAGTGGTGAGACTGAGTTACCGCCTTGTGCACAGACAGCTCTAGAGAGGGGGTGTCCTGGGGACAGGAATTATGTGACCCCAACACCTTGCTAACCTGCTGGGATGAATCATATCAGAGATGAGGGTTTGTGACCATGTCCCAGGTCTGTCCTGCCTCAGGGTTCCCTGTGCAGGTGTCCCAGTGTTTAATCCTAATGCGGTTGAATATAATGACTGTGCTTCCCAACTGATTTCTGCAGACACTGCTACTCTCACACAATCACAGACTGGTTGGGGTTGGAAGTGAACTCTGGAGATCATCTGGTCCAACCCACCTGCTAAAGCAGGTTCACCATAGCAGATTGCACAGGATGGCATCCAGGTTGGTTTTGAATGTCTCCAGAGAAGGAGACTCCACAGCCTCTCTGGGCAAAACTTTGCTGCTGATCACTCAGGTCTGTACACTGGGTATCACCTTTGAGCTGGCCTCAGCTGTGGCACATGGATATCTTGTTCTTTTGCATAGTTTCTCCAAGACACAGCCTTTCTCCTACACCTCCATGGGTAAAACCCCAGTCCAGGTGTTTACCATTTTTGACCCTTATTATGGCAGCCCTTTGGAGTAGCCCTCCCCAAAATGTGTGACTCACTGAGCCCACTGTTCTTTCACTAACTGGATACAGTTCAGGATCATGGTTCTCCCTTGTCATGGCCCATCCCAGGTACCACCTTCTCATAGCCCACTCCCCATGTCATGCCCGTAATGTGATCCCATGCCCATCTCCAGACCTGTCTGAGGAGGGCACATGGTATCCATCTCTAGAGTGTGCTTGGAAACATCCAGATAAGCAGTAGGATGCTGAGGGACAGATCACACAGCCCCTGGGGTTCCAATCATTGCTTTTTCCACAAGACCTGCTTGGGCTTCACCACCAAGTGTTTGTGGTCCAACCCTGCCCTGCTGATGCCAGCTGGAGACCTGCCAGTGGTACCATGAGCACAGGCTTCAGCATCTTTGGTGTTGGTGGTGGGATGAGGTGGACTGGCTGTAGAGAAGTCTTGTGGTCAAGCTGTTTCTTTGTCCCCTCTTCTCAAGGCTGCCCAAGCCATGCCTGGAAATGCCAGAGGAGTTTGGCTGCCCTTACCTAGCTCTTATCACCTCATGATGTCCCTCCCTGTGCCAGAGAGATGAGGACACCAGGAGAAACACAAGGAGAGGAATGGAAGACAACCCCATGGCACAGACGGAGAGATTCAGCCCACAGACATTTCACCTCCTTTCCTTTTGTCTCATGTCCCACATTCTAGGTGTTAGAGGAACTGGTTCTGCCTTTTGTGGACACCAGCCAAGTCAACCACTTCCCTGTTCACTCGTGGTTGGCATTCTCAGGCTGGGATTTTGGTTTTCATCCCTAGCACCATCACTGATGGCTCCTGGATCAGGCTACTGAGATGGTTCTCCTTGGGCTCTCCCTTGTTTGGCATCACAGGCAGGTGTGCTGCATCCCACCTCATCACTGGGGATGTAGTCACCCTGTAGGTCTCTTCAGCCTCTGTTGTTTCTGAATGACTGACCTTTTCTCTTCGGGGGTTATAATCTACCAGACCCTCACTGCTGGTGGGGTACCTTGGCAGGTCATGGATAATTCCTCCTGTCAAAGAGGGAATTAAATAAGTGCCTTTGTCTACACTTTTACTAGGTCCCTGCTTTTAACATTGACCAGTGTGCACTGAGCTGAACAAGCCCCGGGCACAGTTAGGACCTCAGGACATTCCCAACAAGTCCTCCGGTGGTGAAGAAGTCTCAGACCTGGTGTGGTCCCAGGAGGCTGTGGGTAGAGAAATGATTCTGAAGGGCCTGCAAGGTATGTGTGCTTCAGTTTTATCTCAAGATGGTCCATCTGGTGTCTTGAGGGCTGGCAATGGCTGGCAGGATGATTCTGCGTGTCTCTGAAGGCATTTTGAAGGCTTTCACCCTGTGACAATGGTGAGTGAGAGGGCTCTTGTGGGGGCTGACAGCTGGATTAGCTCAAGCCAAAATTGCTTCTGCCTCCACTCAGCAGGACCTTGGTTCATCCCACACTGTGTCAGCTCACAAAAAGCAAGGGACCCTTTTCCAGCCTGAGTGTAACCCACCGCAGTCGGTCACTCCCCAGGGGACCCTGCTAACGAACTGTGCCTGAAGACCATCATCTCCCAGCAGATAACAGCTCCCCAAGGAACAGGCAGCCTGGGAGTGACGTTGCTGATGGTGAAACCTCCCATTAATCATAGAAGTGCAGCTTCCACCTCCCCACAGCAGCTACTGGAATTAATCACATCACTGAGCAGACAGAACATTCACATTTTTCCCCTGCCATGTGCTCCCATGTGTTTTTTTCTCCCATGTGCTCGGTGTCAGGAGATGTCTGGTGCTCCGATAGGGCTGCCCCTTGACTGTGGACCATACATTAAAAGATCGCGTCGTCATCCAGCCGCATCCTTGGGGTTGTTCATCCTGGAGAAGAGAAGACTATGGGGAGACCTTATTGTGGTATTTCTGTACTTAAAAGGGGTTGATAAGAAAGATGGGGACAGACTTTTGAGAAGGGCCTGTTGTGATAGGACAAGGGATGATGGTTTTAAACAAAAGGAGGGAGATTCAGGCCGGACATGAGGAAGAAATTGTTGACAATGAGGGTGGTGAGAGCCTGGCCCAGGTTGGCCAGAGAGGTGGTGGATGAACCATCCCTGGAGACATCCCAGGCCAGGCTGGACGGGGCTCTGAGCAACCTGAGCTGGTGAAGATGTCCCTGCTCATGGCAGGGCTGGCACTGGATGGGCTTCGAAGCTTCCTGCCGATGCAAACTATTCTATAATTCTGTGAAACACCAGCCTGGAGACTCTATAATGCACTTAATGGGCAAATCCATAACTACCTCCCTTGGGGAGATAAACCTATCCACATACCAGCAAGGCAGACCTCAGCTTCGCGTCAGCTTTCAGAGATGTCTTCTTTGGGCAGTTACCTCCCCGTGGTCCCAAGATAGCATTGACAACCTTTCACTTTGAAGCAAAACCAGGACAGTGTTGTCTTGGGTTTTCCTTGCAAGCAACAGCTTGGCAAGAGAGGTTATTTAATCTTTGCTTTTTTTGTTTTTTTCTCATCCTAGGAGCCATGTTTTATTTGAGGTGGCTTCTTCAAAGGGCTGCTGTGGGAGAAGCAGAAACCCGGTACCTGGGAGGAAAGGGGTTAATGGCAAACTTGGGATATGCTTGAATTTGCCCACCCTGGAATAAATCTAGTGGTTTTCAGAACAAATGGACAGACTCCTTGAAATCACACCTGTATCCTCAGCTCCGTGTCCTGCAGACCTCATTAAGATGTGTTGCCCTTACAAGTGCTGCCAACTCCAGACATCTATCAGAAGATTCACAAAGTCTTGCAGGTCCCTAAAGCCTTCCCATCATTCAGATGCAGGTTTGGTTTTGTCCCCACGGCTCCCATAGCTGTGCAAACCTTGATGTTTTGTGGTGCCCCACAACCATGGCATTAGATCCTCCAGGCTAGGGATGGACTGCCAGGGTTGAAGAACCATGCGTTACTTCTACTCCTTCTGTCTTCTCCAGATGAAGACTGGGAAAGCTATGTTTTGGGTTCTGCTCTGCACAACATGGTTGTGGGCCAAGACCTGGTCTTCTCAGGGCTTGATATAAGTGACCACTGCAAAAACCCAGCGAGATGCAATGCATAGTTCACAACTGCAGCCATTGTGATGGTGTCCCAGTTGCTCTGTCCCTGTCTGATACATCTCAGCTTTTTGTTGGATTCAGATCTTTCCTGCTGGCCGGACCCTCCCTCAGTCCTGGGAAGGATCAGTCTGACACTGAGGAGGGGTCGTACCCCTTGGGGTCTTGCTAGCCCAGCCAACATCCTTGTAGAAGGCCTCTCCATTTGTCTGTACACATATGAATGAAGAGATATGTTTTCAGAAAGAGTTTTTTGGGATCTTTCCCAAGGAATTTAGGACTGTCCCTACAGGGCCAGGAGGCTCTAGGTCTGACAAAACTACTTTGCCAACACATTCCTCCCAAACCCCATTTTTCCTCTCCTTTTTTTCATAGATTTGGGGAGTGTGGAGTGGGGGAAGGATGGAGTGGGTGGGCATTCATGCCCATTCACCTCCCCTCCTTCCCCTGTCCTCCCCATCACCCTCCCCAGCCCCTTCTCCTCTTCTCAGCAATGATAAGCTCGCTGATGGAAAAAATGTTGTCACACATATCTCACTTCCAGTGTGTGGGAGTCGCTGATAGCAGCATGAAGATCTGGACAATAAAGCCTTCTGACAGCTTTTGTGTCCGTCCCAGGAGTCAGGACCTAATCCTGGAGGAAGGACTGATTGCTCACGGGGTTTGGAAAAGGGTCCTGCAAGTGGTGGCTCCAGAGAGGGTGATGGAAAGGAGAAAGGGCTCCTTCACCCTCACTTATCTGGGGTTCAAAACCTTTTTCTTGTCCTTTCCCCAAATTCAGCGTCGCGTCTCATTCTTGGGGCGTCTCCGAACCAAGAGCCACAAGATTTTGGCTGCGAGTGGCTTTGCCGTTGTGCTGGGGATCAGCCCAGCAGCTGCTCACCGTGGTGTTTGTTTTGGAGCATCCCCACCATCCAGCGCTCCCACTCTGGGGACAGTAGGGCTGTGTTGTTCCAACGCTGCTGTTCTTCCACGTGCGGCTGCCGAAAGAGCCAGGAGCACCTCGCCAGGAGGGTGAAGTCATTTATTTATGCCTAGCAAAAAAATGTACTTTATTACACAGCCTCTGAGACATTAAGGTTTTCGCTCTGACGTGGGCAGCTGAGGTCAGCATGAGCCAGTCCTAGTGGCTGCGCCTTCTCTTAGCCCTATGGTAGGGGTTATCTAAACAGGACATTGACTTTTTCATGTAAAAAATGTGCCAAGGTTTAGCTGGCAGAGGTTCATTTGACCAACAGAAGTGTCTCCACAGTGGCGGGTTACCCTGGGCTCCCTTCGCCATCCGTAAAGATAAGAAAACCCATGTAAGACGTAATTTCTGGCTGCACAGGGCCTGGCTCTCAAAGCAGCTGTGGAGGACAAGGAGATCACAGAATCACGAGATGGAGACCTTCACTCCATAGATGTTCGTATCATTTACCTGATGCAAGGGCTTAGTTCTGCCTGAGATGAGAAGGACTTTTCTGAAACAGTGCTTAGGTATGAAGGAGTCTCTGAGGGTAACCCTGGTTTTATAGCACTCCTAGTTTTTTAAGTATCTATTTTATCACTGTAGTTACAACAAGTGATAATGAATTTTACAGTTGTTTGGTTTGTTTTTTTTTTTTTTTTCTGAAGCAAAAAAAGAAAATGTTATAAATTCCCCAGCTGGAAAGAGAACCACCCAGTGTTTACCCTTCTGTCCCATGCCTCAGGGCTTACAGTTCCTCTCCCCAAAGTCTCAATTTTCCTGAAGAGCACTGATTTTCAAAGTGGGGTGTGAGCAGGACAATGCATTGGGTTGGGCGAAGAAAATATTCTTTGTACCATTCATAAATAAAATAAAATGAAAACATTATTGTAGGGAACCGTTTCTCTCCTTGGGCTGCAGCTCTTCTGTCCCACAAGGTTTTTGCCTCCCAAGGGCTGTGTTGCAGGAGATAAAAAGCATAGTTCGTGTCTGGGTTTAGCCAAAAATATTTCATTCTTTTCTGATCAAATTGTGTTTCTGGGGGAGACCAGTAAAGAGGGGGTAGTGTTAGGTGTTATTGCTGTTTTATAGAGAATGAAGGTTTATTATTCAAATTCAGGGGAAAACTACCAAATAACATTTAGGTCTTTTAGAACAGGGGTAGTGAGACAGTGACCCAGGTTGCCCAGGGAGGTGGTGGATGAACCATCCCTGGAGACATCCCAGGCCAGGCTGGACGGGGCTCTGAGCAACCTGAGCTGGTGAAGATGTCCCTGCTCATGGCAGGGGTGGCACTGGATGAGCTTCGGAGTCCCCTTCCAACCCAAACTATTCTATGATTCGATGATTCTATGATTCGATGATTCTGTGATTCTATGATTCTGTGATTCTATGAGTAGGACCTGGTGCTCCTTCTCAAAACCATTTCCATGACAAATTTGTAGCCAGCCCTACTTGAGATCACTCCCAACCCCAAGCTTTGGGTAAGGGTCAGATGGATATACCTCCCTCCCTCTGCCCCGGCCCCATCCTTTGAAGGCCAGGGGGTTCTTTTACCCCTTTGTAAACAGTCACAAAGGATTTTCATAGAATTGTAGAATGTCCTGAGTTGGAAGGGACTCACAAGGATCATCGAATCCAACTCCTATCCCTGCATATGACAACCCCAAAATTCACCCCATGATTTCCCAGGTTTACCCCCCAGGATGTGAGCGGTTAAACTCTCGCCGGCTTTAGCAGGAGGAAAGCTGTGTGACAGCATCGCTGGGCTGTGGCACAGAGATGCTTTGGAGGGCTGATAGCCGGCTCCATCCTGCCGGCAGCAATTTCCCCCTGCGCAGACACACGGACACACACAGACACACATCCATGTGCACGCCCAGGCATGAACGCTGCTCACAAGGCTCACATTCAGGGGCTCCCCAACCTCCTTTTCCTTTACAACCCCGAGATGTCATCCTGCCCTTGATAAGGCGCAGAGGCGGCTGCGAAAGGAAGGCTCCCAGTTGCTCCCGGCGCCAGGCTGGGTAGAGGCAGACATGTCTAACCCTCGGCTTCTCCAGTAGCGGCCAAAAACAGATGACATCACCCCTTCATCCCTCTGTTTCCCTCCCCCAGCATCCCTATCAGCCCCACGGAGAGGCGCGTGCATGGAGGAGCGAGGAGGAAGGGGGAAGACAAGGGGGAGGAGGTCGGAAAAAAGGAGGGAAGATGAAGACTGGAGCTGCGAGTTGGTTACTTTGGCAAAAAGACAAAGTTCTGCAAAACTTCACCGTCCAGACTTCAAAAAGGTGGAAAAACTGGAGGCTCGTTTCTGGCAGGTCTTGTTATCAAGGGAAGCCTTATCTGCTGGATGGGACTGATGGCTTGAGCGAGCCAGAGTGGCTGCTAACCTCTGGCTGAGCTTTCTGAGGTCCCCAAGGACTGGACTGTCACTCAGTGGAGAGGAGAAGCATCCAGGAGAGGGGACTGCATGAAGGCACTGCTGCTGTGTTTGCATGAGAGGGAAAGGACAGAGGTATCCCCAGCCTGGGACCCCATGGGAGCCCAGTTCTTCGCTGCTTTAATTCAAAGAATCATAGAATCACAGAATAGTTTGGGTTAAAAGGACCTTCCCAGCTCCCGCAGTGCCACCGCTACCATGAGCAGGGACATCTTCACCAGCTCAGGTTGCTCAGAGCCCCGTCCAGCCTGGCCTGGGATGTCTCCAGGGATGGTTCATCCACCGCCTCTCTGGCCAACCTGGGCCAGGCTCTCACCACCCTCACTGTAAAAAATGTTTTCCTCATGTGTGGCCTGAATTTCCCCTCCTTTAGTTTAAAACCGTCACCCCTTGTTCTATTGCAACAGACCCTGTTCAAAAGTCTACCCCGATTTTTCTCATCAGCCCCATTTAAGTCCAGAAAGGGCGCACTAAGGTCTCCCCAGAGCTTCTCTTCTCCAGCTGAACACCCCAACTCTCTCAGCCTGTCCTCCCAGCAGAGCTGTTCCAGCCTCGCATCATTTCTGGGGCTCCTCTGGCCCCTCTCCAGCAGCTCCATGTGTGTCCTGTGCTGAGGACCCAGAGCTGGACCAGCACTGCAGGGGGGTCTCACCAGATTGGAGCAGAGGGGCAGAATCACCTCCCTCCACCTGCTGCCCACACTCTTTGTGATACAGCCCAAGATACAATTGGCCTCTGGGCTGCAAGCGCACATTGCCGGCTCATGTCCAGTCTTTCAGCCCCCAGCACCCCAAGTCCTTCTCCTGGGGGCTGCTCTCCATCCCTTCATCCCCAGCCTAGACTGATACCAGGGGCTTCCCCGACCCAGGTGCAGGACCTTGTACTTGGCCTTGTTGAACCTCATGAGGTTCACACGAGCTCACTTCTCATGCTTGTTCAGGTCCCTCTAGATGGCATCCCATCCCCCAAATGTGTCAACTGCACCACTCAGCTTGATGTCATCTGCAGACTTGTTGAGGGAGCACTCAATCCCACTGTCTACGTCATTGATGAAGATATTAAATAGTACTGGTCCCGATACGGATCCATTTAATTCCTGGTGAGGAGCGGCTGCAATTGAACGTGGCCCTGGTCCATTCCCACTCATAAATCCACCCAAAAGATCAACATATGCAGGAAATGAGACAGTGATGCCCCTCACGTGATGTTGGGATATGGTCTAAAACACGAGGGTTTATTTTCTTTAGCTGCCAAAACGCTCTGCATGGATAAAGCATGAGTGCAGTCATCTCCAGGCCTTTGGTCTTTGCCAGCTGTTCCCTGCAGGGGAGTTTCCATGCAGGCATCAACTCCTTTTGCTTCTATCATCAGCCTTATGAGCACTTTATCTTTTTATTTAAACCTCACACCATGCAAGCAACATTGCATGTGAGAATAGCTCCACACAGAGTGGAGCAGATGCAGAACCCACCACACTCTCTGTGCAACCACCTTGTTAATCGTTCTGCCCATGGGCATGAGATTTCTCCATCTCACCCACCTTTACCTTGTCTTGGAGGCGGATAACCTGAGCAATCTGCCCCAGTTCACCTTGTTGTTGTCATGGAGGAGGAAGAGGCACTTCTGGAGGACAGATCATACCTCTGACTTGGATCTGTCTCCTTGAAGAAGGACTACCTTGCTGTGGTCTCTTCTATAGACAGATGGAGCAAGAGATAGAGGTTGATAAAGGCTGTGACAGTGACAGAGACAGAGGTATGGGCTAGAAGAAAAGCTTCATAACTATTCGGAGAAGCCCAGCAGAGCCCTGTTTTGTTGCCACTCTGGAAGGGTACAGATGTCCCTTTGGTTCTGTGCCACAACTTCCAGCCTTCTGCAGATGTTTCAGGTACCCCAGCGTATCTCAAACACCATCAAACCCAAAGTGTGAGGCAGGATGGTCCATCTCAGAGGGAAACACGGCTGCGCTCTGAATCCAGGACACACAAACCCAACAGTTTTATTGGCAATGGGCAAACTGAGCTGCAGGTGTAGGTGTGGAGGTGTCGGAGAACAGATCCTATGTACAGCTGTGATTGCAGGGTCTCCGGGTTGGTCCCATCGGGGTGCCGGGGTCCATCCCAGAGTGGCCGGTCTCATCGGCAACAGCGCCCGCGACCGTTGCCGCAGCTCCCTTCCCATCGCTCCATGTGGAAACAAAGCCTCCGGCAGTGGCCGTGGTTGCTTCTGCACTGCTGGCTGTCCGAAAGGCCTCTTGCTGCTGGGGAAAAGGGGGTGGCAGATCTTCTCAGGGGACTTGGGAACCCACCTGGAGCCCCGCTGGTGCCACTGGCTGAGCAATTAAACGCTTGCTGTTGGTAATGGGGAAATCCAGCTGGCTTTGTGGTGAAGGCCAGATGCTCTTGGGATGAGCATCTCCCCCCAGCAAGCACTGGGACCCTCTTAACCAGCCTAGATGAGGCAGCCCAGTTTTGGGTTGACTAAGTTAGGTTAGATGAGTTGGGCAACATCAAAAATCAGAGAAGCATCTTTTTGGAACAGATGGTTTATCTATTGGTTTGTTTGGCTGTTTGTTTTGGGTTCTTTTTTGTAATTGTTGGCTTCTTGGGTATGTTTTTTCGATTGTTCATTTAAAATCATCCTGTTTTGATAAAAAGGGTATGTGCTGCTTCTCTTTACACACAGCAGGAACACCAAGTTTGGGGAGTATCCACCATCAGTGGAGAAGGCAAACCCTTCTCTCTCCTCCCTTTATCCCTAGGACTTAAATCAACTAAATGAGAGCATAAACAGCCTAAGCAAGTAAATCTACTCTTCTTGGTTATTTGGTTTGTTTTCTGTGGAATTTATACCACCATAGGCCTAGTAACACCATAGTAACATTACAGCTGAATGCAACCTGAATTCTTAATATCTATCTATCTATCTATCTATCTATCTATCTATCTATCTAAGCAACCAGTGAAAAAATCCAGCCAAGGAAGATTTTTCTATTTAAACAGAATCCCAGAAGAAAACAGACAGACAAAAAAAAATTATCTAACAGTATTTCCCCCCACCTTTTCCCCTGAAAGATTTAATGGATTTCTCCTTATTTTGGGAAGGTTGAGTCTTGTAACCTGGCCAGGAGCAAAACTCAGGTTACTGTCTCAAGCTCAGCATTTCTGGGTGGGTTTTGAGGGGATGGAGAGGAAGGGACATAGAATCTATGAACCTGAGATACCTGCATGTGGGAACTTCATGGAGACCTTTTCAGAAGACATTTGTTCCTCGAAAGCAAGAGTCAGGTCAACCTTGTCTTGCCTTGGTTTGACTTGAGGACCCTGTCTTGTCCTTGCCTATCTTGGGATAGGAGCTCAGCTTTCTCCCTCCACAGTCCTGCAGAAACCCCTATAAGCATTTTGTCCTTACCGGGAACATCCTGGAGCAGGAGAATGACAATGACTTCAAAGAGCAGCTGGAGGATCCTCATGGCTGAACGTGGGTGGAAGTTCCACCATGAGGAGGAGTGAAGGGCCGTAAAGACATGGAGAAGGGAGAAATGCTGGATTTATAGTGCTGGGCAGTTGTGTAATGCTCCTGGAGTGCAGGGAACTTTGTCAATCTCAGAAGAATTTCAACACGACAGCAAACAGTTGCATTGGGATGTGCTCGCTCTTGGATACACCATGTCGCAGCCAAGAAAAAAAAAAAAGAAATAATAATAATTAAAAAGAAATAAAAAAACCCAGGGTTTTGTCAACAAATTCCACCAAGCACTGGGGAGTCTGCCACTGGTTGCTGCTGGATACAGGATGTTGGAGTTGACCCAGTCTGGCTCTTTTTGTGTTTATATGCTTAAACATGTGATGTTAAAATCCTGTCCAAGTTTTTGGAGGATCAATTTTTTTTTTTTTTTTTTTTTAATTTTATTTCCACCTCCCAGTCTCTGTGTTTAACACTGACACAGTCAAGCATGAAAAAATCCAGAGTCTCCTCCTCAATGCTCCCCAACACACAAAGTTGGCTTGAAAAGCATGGGATCCTTAAAAATCAAACCTCTGTTTGTTTTTCCCAACTTCTAGGCTGTAAAGTGAATGTTTGCCAAGGTTTTGTTTACAACTGTCAAGAAAAATGGCTATTTAGCATCTTATTCATTTATGCATTTATTAAATTACTGACCATGAGCCAGCACTGGGCCCTTGTGGCCAGGAAGGCCAATGGTACCTGGGGTGGGTTAGAAGGGGGTGGTCAGTAGGTCAGAGAGGTTCTCCTGCCCCTCTGCTCTGCCCTGGGGAGACCAAACCCAGAATATTGTGTCCAGTTGTGGCCCCTCAGTTCCAGAAGGACAGGGAACTGCTGCAGAGAGTCCAGCGCAGCCACCAAGATGCTGAAGGGAGTGGAGCATCTCCCGTGTGAGGAAAGGCTGAGGGAGCTGGGGCTCTGGAGCTGGAGAAGAGGAGACTGAGGGGGGACTCATTCATGGGGATCAATATGGAAAGGGGCAGTGTCAGGAGGATGGAGCCAGGCTCTTCTGGGTGACAACCAGTGATAGGACAAGGGGCAATGGGTGCAAACTGGAACACAAGAGATTCCACTTACATATGAGAAGAAACTTCTTCCCGGTGAGGGTGGCAGAGCCTGGCCCAGGCTGCCCAGGGAGGTTGTGGAGTCTCCTTCTCTGCAGACATTCAAACCCGCCTGGACACCTTCCTGTGGAACCTCAGCTGGGTGTTCCTGCTCCATGGGGGGATTGCACTGGATGAGCTTTCCAGGGCCCTTCCCATCCCTGACATTCTGAGATTCTATGAAATGGGAAAGCTGGGACAGGTTCCTGTAATTATCGGGACCAGGAGTGTTAGGAAAAATTGTGTATTACAGCTTTCCCAAGAATGCTGGCAGGCTCTCTAGTTTGTACTAGTTCTCCAGGTCCATTCCAGGAAAACAGCAGAGGTGGCACCTGAGTTTCAACTTTGGAAAACAACGCAAAGCAAATAATGAGCAGAAATCTCCCCCAGCTAATAACAAATAGAAGAAGAGGAAATACAAATGTTATGAAGATTTCTTTTTACATCACCAAGTCTTCTATTTTTTCTTAATAAATCACGTTGATGGCTTTTCATTGCAGGCTGGGCACCAGCCAGTGCTGGGAAATGTAAAACCCATGGCCTTCAGATTGCTTGGAGAGATCAAGGATCACCCTCATCAAACAGTGCAGGTACGGGGCCCTTCACCAGTTGGACTTTGGATCACAGGACACTGAGTGTTTGAATAGGGTGTCGTGCAAATACCTCACACTACCTGGGGAAAGAGAATGGACCTGTAACCCTATCTGCGGGAGGGGTGGTTGCAAGGAGGGCAACAAACCCAGCAAGGGCTCTGGAGCACAAGTGTGATGGGAGCGGCTGAGGGACCTGGGGGGTTCAGCTGGAGAACAGGAGCTGAGGGGAGACCTTCTGATCTCTGAACTGCCTGAAAGGAGCTTGGAGCCAGGGGGGGTCGGGCTCTGCTCCCAAGGAACAAGTGACAAGAGCAAATGGCCTCAAGTTGTACCAGGGGAGGTTTAAATTGGATATTAGGAAGAATTTCTTCCCAGAAAGGGTTGTCTGGCATTGGAACAGACTGCCCAGAGCAGTGATGGAGTCACCATCGATGAAGGTGTTTGAAAGATGCATAAATGAGGTTGTTAGGGACATGGTTTAGTGACAGTGTTGGGTTAATGGTTGGACTCTGTGATCTTGCTCTCTTCCAACCAAAATGATTCTATGATTTTTGTAGAGCCTCTCTACAAGTGTGGGTGCTTTCCTGGCACTGCTTTGTGCAGTGGGTGGGACACCATAACCCACTACGTACCTCTGAGGATCGGCATCTCCAAAGTGAGAGATGAGGCAACGGGCCTGGGATAGAGTTTATTTAGCAGAACAAGACTGCAGCTCTTGAGCTAGGACCCAAGCAGGGAGGAGCATGTAGATGCTCGTATAAGGGTCCTTCTGTGAGTATGTGACCGATGTGTCTGAACATGTGTGTGCAGGCGGCTTGATGCACTCCAGAGCCAAAGTACCACCTGGCCATGGAGTTCCCAATGGTAGATGGCAAAATGCCATGTTTTATCTCCAGCTCAGCTGCTCTCCCTTGGTAGGAACAACATCATCTCAGAGGATGTGCTTGGAGCTGCAGGCTCCACAGGGGCAGGCACAAAGGTGGCCAGGATGTGTCCTCCACAGCATCACACATCCCTGCTCTGCAGCTGTGGTGCATGGGTTGAGTTGCAGAATGTGCCTTGGGAAACAGATCCAAAAACAGACAATACCAACATAAACCAGATTTCCCCAAGAAATTAGGGACAGGAAGACTTTGTCCCCTGGGTGATTGCTTGGACAGCAGCTGGGCTTGCTCCATCCAACGTGGTCCCTACACCATTTTGGCCTCAGCCTGTGGTGAGCCTACTGGGGCTGGTCCATCAGCCTCCCGCCCTTCCCTGCTCCCCAACCTGCCACCAGATGTTTAATTTCAGAGACCACCATGCACAAAGGTTGATCTGTGTTCAGCAACATGTCACGCAGAAATTAGGCCCCGAGTGCCTCAGAGGTTTTGAGGCTAAGGAGGAGTCAAGTCCACTCATATCCACCCCATGTCCCCGAAAGAGAGAAATGTCTCCACTGACTCCATTTGCTTTCAGTCCAGGATCTACAGCCCAGTTTTTAAACTGCAGCGTGGGATAAATTTATGCCAACAGGAGCAAATCCTATGGTGATTAAATCCTTGCTGGCTTGTGATGCCACCTCTGCCTCCCAGTCCCACTGGTGACTTTTTACCAACACCAAAACCATGCAAGTGCAGATATAGCCCTGCAGTTCTGCCTGGGAAGAAGTGAGCATTGGCTCATCTATGGGCTGAGCTCTGGTCTAGAAACTCTCTGTGGCCATGGTTAGACTTTCATTACAGACTTCAATACAACCATCAATGCCCAGCCCATAGGACCGCCATTCACTTCCTGCATATAACAGCGACCAGATGGGGAGGTCTGAATTAGCATAAGCACAGCATGTCTGTGGTACTTATCTGAACTTTGCTCCCACTTTCAGGCTATTTTGTGGTCTGAGGAGAGAAGTTTTATATGGCAACATCCTTCAACGAGGACTTCCATAGGTCTGAATCTGGTTATATAAAGGAACATTTTTGTTTGTGTGGCTCCCACCAGTTTCCCCATAGTTCTTGTGCATGACTAGAGTGTGAACGATCAGACCTCACTCACCCTCAGCACATTTCAGCAGACTTTCCTGATCCATCTCAAATGCATCTAAGTACCTGGTGTGAGAACCACATCCCATTACATTGGCAGTTAGACTTCATGCTGGGTTTGTCCTGCACCATGCTCTATTCCACCTGTGAAACTTGCTACGCTCCTGGTCTCACAGTCTGCAGCAGGTTATTTCCTCTCCGAGCAGAAAAATATCTCATTTTGTATAGTCTGAATCTGTAAATCCCTAATTTCTCCCTGTGTTTTTTTTTTTCAAAATGCTGTTCTTTTCCTCATGGCAAACAGACATAG
The DNA here is from genome assembly GCF_037038585.1 of Patagioenas fasciata. NCBI lineage: Eukaryota > Metazoa > Chordata > Aves > Columbiformes > Columbidae > Patagioenas > Patagioenas fasciata. The sequence continues at coordinate 122,070,609 of NC_092522.1, read as the reverse complement.
CACACATTGCGTCTGCTCATCTAAACTCTCCCTGCCAGCTTCATGGCCACATCCAGATGTTTACTACAAGTGGTCCGTGACATGTACCCACCTCCGAAGTGTGCTGAGGAATAGTTTGGGAAAGTGCTAGTTTGCTGGTACCATCAGTGCGTATCCGTTTGTATCTGAGTGTCATGCAATTAGATTTACTCCTGTAGATCTCTGAATCCAGACCCATTTTAGCTTCCTAGCACACCCCTGGAGTTGGACTGTGGCAGGGTGGTTGTATCTTTGACTCCACAGGAGCTGGAGGAGCAGCCATGTGAGGGGGATGAATACAACCCCTTTCTCTTGCACAGGGGCAAAGGGAGAGCCTGGCATGCAAGTGGCTGAATTGATTTGCATGGGATTGATGGGGACATAAGGGGCAACCTGGATGTAAGGGCCTTGGCCAAGGCTATGAGATCTCAGCTTCCCCAAGCAGGAGCCCATCTGACCACCGTTCTGCTCCTCATTACGCAGCTCCCTTTACAATGGTGTTTTTAGGGCAGAAACAGAGGATTTAGTCTCCGTCTGTCTCTCTCTGACAAACAAACACTGGCCTGTTGCCTGGGAACGATAAATAAATTAGAGTGAGGGGGACATTCATGTAATGCATTGATGAACTAACGTCTCCTGTTATTCATGAGGCTTGTGCTGGTCAACAGAGGCATGAGGGTAGGGCTCTGGTCTGGCTTTCCCTACAGGTGCAAAGACACAAAGCATACCTCCAAAGACACAAAATATCATGGAATCATGCAATTGTTTGGTTGGAAAGGACCTTAAAGATCATCTGGTTCCAACCCCCTGCCATGGGGTTCTTACCTCCCAAGACATATGGAAAGTTTCTGTCTCCCCCTTAGGAGCTGTTATAGGTCTGCTGGGGTAGTAATGAAGAACCCATATTTTTGTAGCTGTCAGAGGTCTGTCTGTTACAGGTAGCTGGACTTAATCTCTCAACCAAGCCTTTACCATAAAAATTCTCCTCCTCATTTGGCTTTTTCTTATACAGGCAAAACCTCAATGTCTTTTCAGAGTCGACAACAAATCTGATTTAAATTTTCACCAGCCTTCTGATTCTGTGATTCTGTGAAAGGGACCTGGAGGACGGCAGGACAACCATGAGCCAGCACTGGGCCCTTGTGGCCAGGAAGGCCAATGGTACCTGGGGTGGGTTAGAAGGGGGTGGTCAGTAGGTCAGAGAGGTTCTCCTGCCCCTCTGCTCGGCCCTGGGGAGACCACACCTGGAATCTTGTGTCCAGTTGTGGCCCCTCAGCTCCAGAAGGACAGGGAACTGCTGCAGAGAGTCCAGCGCAGCCACCAAGATGCTGAAGGGAGTGGAGCATCTCCCGTGTGAGGAAAGGCTGAGGGAGCTGGGGCTCTTTAGTTTGGAGAAGAGGAGACTGAGGGGTGACCTCATTAATGTTTACAGATATATAAAGGGGGAGTGTCAGAAGGATGGAGCCAGGCTCTTCTTGGTGACAACCAATGGTAAGACAAGTGGTAATGGGTACAAACTGGAATGCAGGAGGTTCCACTTAAATATGAGAAGAAACTTCCCAGTGAGGGTAACAGAACACTGGCCCAGGCTGCCCAGGGAGGTTGTGGAGTCTCCTTCTCTGCAGACATTCAAACCCGCCTGGACACCTTCCTGTGGAACCTCAGCTGGGTGTTCCTGCTCCATGGGGGGATTGCACTGAATGAGCTTTCCAGGGCCCTTCCAATCCCCGACATTCTGGGATTCTGTCGTTCTGCGATTCTCTTAAGAGATGGTAGACTTCACCTTCTCATTTCTTCTGCTATTCTGTTTTCCCTCTTAGCTTGCCTGACTGTCCTCTCTACTCATACACACAATCCTTCAGGTAAAAGGTTGGATTCAGTTGAACTCCACTGACCACATGCCAGTCTACACACTTGGAAAAGGTCCTAGTTGGGCAGGACTGTTGGTCATGGGTGGAGAGCCTCTGGGAGGTCACACTGGGGATGACTTTTATTGAGTGCCTCAAAGGAGGGATATTTTTTTTCTTTTGTATATAAAGGGTTGGAAAGCGGTGTTTGAGAGCCTGTAGGACTGTGGTCCCATGGTGAATGAAAACACGCAGGTGAACGGCTCTGGGCTGAACATGGAAGGGAAGTCAGTTCATCTTATTCATCAGGCAGAAAGGATGATGGATTTTTGTTGGTTTCTTGTTGTTGTTTTTGTTAGTTTGTGTTTTGGGGATTTTTTTCAGAGCTATTTCCAACCAGATCAGTGATCATGGGAACACACAGCCAGGGGAGAGTGGCACCATCTGATTTAACAGCAGCTTGCATTTGCATTACTACCAGAGGGACAACATTGCCTATAAACTGGCTGAGCATTTCCACCTCCCCTGATTGAAATTTGGCTGGACAACAGCTCCAAAATGTATAGACCCAGGAGCTGACAGGGAGATTTACAAGTTGAGCTGGATGAGCCCATATGTTTCACTTTCTTAGGAAACCAGGCTATAAATATGGTGGCTGAGCATCTCCTAGATAAGAGGCGTGAATCACAAACTTTGTGGATGAATGTGAGAAATAAACTGTTTGATTTGGAAAGGCGCCTTGATTTACAAGCCTGCCTGTGCTGTATTCATATATCAGTGTGTCTTGGAGAGACGGGATGGAGCTGGGGAGGAATTTGGCTCTGGATTCAGCCCCATCTCTGTTTTCAGTGGCGGTTCCCAAGCCAACAGCCAGCTTTGGGTAATTTGACTTTCTTGATGGTTCATCCAACTGCAGGGGACCTCCAAGGATGGACTGGCATCTCCGTGCATGTGTTGGTGTCCCAGACTGTTATGATGACCACAGGAGAAGAGCTGGGCTGCTCACGGGAGAATGGAATTGCTGGGCTGAGTTAATTGTTGTATCTCTGGCAACGGGTCCTGGCCCTGGTGAGGTCAATGGGAATTTTCCTGTTTGATTCATCACAACAAGAATTTCATCTCCCAGGGAGGACTTTTCCCTGGCTCTGACCAACGCCTCGGCTACTCGACATAGCTCTCTCGTTACATCATTGTTATCTTGCTTTCGCAGAAATTATTGACCCAGAGAGAAATATTTTACCTGGAAAGGGAGAATAAGAACTAACTGACAAAAGCAGGGGCGGTGTCAAAATTTCATACTGAAAAAAACACAGAAGGGCTGAGGGTGGACATGGGCAGTTGATGGATTTAGGCTGATGCTGCTCACAGGCGGAGAGCTGTGAGATGCAAACATGCTACTTGATTTGGGATTATTACCGGGTGATTACAAAAAACAAGGAGGAGCACCAGAAATGCAGCCCGTGGATGAGGAGAGCAGCCTGTCGGGGCAATGGCACACACCTTTCATATTCCTTCCTCCCTGTGTTTAAAACAAACAAGCCTGGGCTCTTCCATGGTTACTGCATTGTGGAAGAGGGATGAACCTGGGACAGCCCTGCTTTTGCATTTTCTGGTCTAGTTGGTGGCTGATGGAGAAGGCTTCAGGGAAACCTTATTGTAGCCTTTCCATACTTAAAAGGGGCTGATAAGAAAGATGAGGACAGACTTTTTATCAGGGTGTGTTGCAACAGGACAAGGGGTGATGGTTTTAAACTAAATGAAAGGAGATTCAGGCCAGATATGAGGAAGAAATTGTTTACAATGAAGGTGCTGAGAGCCTGTCCCAGGTTGGGCAGAGAGGTGGTGGATGAACCATCCCTGAAGACATCCCAGGCCAGGTTGGACGGGGCTCTGAGCAACCTGAGCTGGTGAAGATGTCCCTGCTCATGGCAGGGGTGGCACTGGGGGAGCTTTGGTGGTCCCTTCAACCCGAACCATTCTATGATTCTACGTACAGCACATTCCTGCTGTGAACCCCATGGCCAAAGGGGTCTGTATTCTTGCAGGGATTCCCTGCTCCCTTTCTGTGCCTTATTTCTCTGGCCAGCCCTTCCCAGTACCTGTAAGAAACTGGAAATAAAGAATAGCGTGGAGCTTGCCAAGAAGCACAGACTTCTATGTCAAACCGCATAGCTTTTGCATCAAAAGTGATGGGAAAAAAGGCTGTTTTCCCTTGGAAGGGGAAGGGACAGAGCCACCTCTTCTGCTTGGGAAGGTGTGGGCTGCTCTATTCACTCCTGGTGAGTGGGAGAACGTGCACCCCACCACTGGCAGCTTTGCTGGGTGTCAGCAGGAGTCACAGACGGGCACTGGCTGATCTGTTAAACTTCAGGTTTATTGCTTTCAGGTAAGGATAACAGCAATTTCTCACCTGTGCGTGACAGGTGATACCAGATGTTGTTGCAACAACCAGATGCCAGAAGGGGTAAAATATAGTACGGATGGCCACAGTTTCTCCTTGTCACAGTGTTTCCTGAAAAGTCAGAGGGAAAGCAAAAAGCAACCTGTTCAGAAGTTCATGAGTGAATCCATAGCTGCAATCTCCCAGAAGTCACAGAAAGGCACATTTCCTTCCCAACAGCAGCTTGTTCCTTGTTAGTGGAGCCTGCAGCTGCGTTTTACTCCTTCAGAATCTTCATCTCTTTGTGGCAGTGGGTAACAACCATCTACAACAGAGGATGATGGGTTCAAAGCAGTAACCAGTCAGATATTCACCAGAAACACAGTTTCCAACTCGGCACAAGCCCCCTGCGTGGTTACAGCTGTCTGGTCCATGAGCATCTCCTGTAGAAAGAAGAAGAAAATTGGTGGGTAAAATGCATGGGGTTTCTTCTGGTACCGGTCACCCAATCCAGCACTGCAAGTGTGCACAGAGCCTGAGCGTACACAGCTGCAAAAAACACACCCGGGATCCCTGTCCCAAGGGAGAACTTCAGACACCTGTGTTATAAAACCCAAAGTCCAGAGCCAACCTCACTCAAGGAACATTTTATCACGCGGTTGTTTTTTCAGGACGTTGGCAAAGACATCGGGAGGTCAGAGCGGTTGTGCTCACCCCACCGAGGAGGCAGCTGCAGCCTGAGAAAAGGCAGAAACATTTTCCCAGAGCACAGGACATCTCCTCTAGGGCTTCTCCAACCCATCTGCTGCTAGAAAGGCAGGGAGGTGCCTCGTTTTCACAGCATCTTCCCTGCTTATGTTTCTGTTATCCCAAGGGATTAAATCATGTATTTTTTCCAAAGCGTCTGACCCACTATCTCATTCAGAAACCTGAGGACACCTTTCCCCCTCACTACCTATATTATTTTGATTGATTCCGCAGCGAGGAAAGATTATTCCTTTTCTCAGATACCTCTTGTTTACCCCTCTTGGCCTTCCTGATCTTACCGTGACCAATCAAGGAGATGAAGATGAAAATAAACCAAAGGATCCCCATTGCTTTGGTTCCGCTGGAAAACCGCAGGACTGAGCGTGAGATTTTGCAGAAGCCTGGCATGCTGGATGGCATCCGGGGAGAGGATGGGAGTAGGCAGGAGTTAATTATATTCCAGTCTCGGGAGTAACATTTGCTGCTGAGAAACCCTCTGTGTCGTTCCGACCTGGTGCTGTGGCTCCAAACAATGTTGACTTCCTTCATATTCACCGGTTATTGGCTTCCTCCGTTCCTCTCCCAAGAAGTTGGCAATTTGTACTGGTAGAGTGCCAGCTGCAATGGAAAAAGAGGCTCAAAGGGACCCTCTGCTCTTCACCTGCAGCCAGCAAAGCCCAAAGGATGCTGATGGGTGGGAGGGTGCCAACCTGCAAGGAAAGAAACCTGAGGAGCTGCAAGGAGGAGAACCACACAGGCAAGGAGTGACTCGTTTCTCATCTGAGCTCATGTGAATATTTTCTCCAGCTGAAACCTGGCTGTGATTTTTTTCCTGCCAAAATGGCTATGCTGGCTTTGGCTCCTGAGGAATTTGGGAGGCTTCATTCCTGAGCGTGATGAGCGCAGAGCACTGGTGGAGGAGGTAGCTCAGCAATGCACCACTTGGTGGTAATTATGTGATAGACGTGCGGCTCTCGCTGTAAAATCAGCTTGTGATATTCCAGCCATCCTTGCCTGGTTGCTGCTCCTTGCCTAGTCTTGCTGTTTGCTGGCCCTTCAGCTGTGTTAATATAACAGTGCGTGTGAATCCATCCTAAAGTGGATGGTTGAAAGATTGAGGCTAAAAATTCCATTGTGTCTCAAAAAACGTAGTTCAGATAATAGAGTCGAAGTCTGCTGTCCTGGATCAGCAGGCATGAAAAGCTTGATTTATGTACCTTGAGATACCTAGGTGTGCAGGATTTCTGTTTGAGTGACAGTGGCAGACAAGAAGCTCTGGAAGCCCAGACTGATCCCCTTGGTCATCTCAAGTGACACCAATGTCCATCTGTGCGCAACTGAGTCTGTCCCTAAAGTCAAGAAGGATGAAAGATAGATTTTGTCTGTCTCTAGGCTCAGATGGGATAAAGCATCTTGTTTGAAGGCAACCAGTCCTGATCTAAGGTAGTGCTGGCAAACCCTTCATCTTCCTTGTCCACTTAATGTTCTGATTACCCCACGGTCACCTGCTGGACCAGAAACAGGTCCGACCACCCTCTTGGAGGAGCAAGAACTAATCCCTTAGGTGTGAGATTGTTCCCTTTGGTCTAGAGCGAGGGTGTCAAACTCATTTTCACTGGGGGCCACATCAGCCTCGCGGTTGCCTTCAAAGGGACAGATGTAATTTTAAGGCTGTATAAATGTAAAAACTTCTATATTTATACAGTCCTAAAATATCATTCAGCCTATTGAAGGCAATCACGAGGCTGATGTGGCCCACGGTGAAAAGGAGTTTGACACCCCTGGTCTAAAGCAAGGAGCTGGTTTGGGACCAACTGTTTGCACATCATGGTGTTTGGACTTGCCCCTCTGGGTGGTGGGGAAACCTGCAAGGCAGGTCTGGCAAAAGAGCTGCAGCTACAGACCGTTTTGTGCCAGACAGATACTGATCTCAGAGGAACAGCGAAGTCAGCGGACTCTGATAACAATTTCCAGGTGAGCCTGCTCAGGTTTTGCAAAGGACTGAATTTTTCTACCTCCTCTCCCCTGGCCATTCTTTGATGTATTGCTTTTTTCAGTGCATTTCCACTCCAACAAGGGGGTGTGGACTTGATTTTCCCCAAGCAACATTCTCCTCATTTTCTTCATGCTTTATAACTGATGACAAAGCTTGGCTGGTCCCAGTAATTGCTGTGGGAGGGTGAGATGTGCCCTCTCTTGAAAGACTTGTAGAACTTCTTGCTTCTCTTTGCTGCCTCTGACTGGAAGGTGTGTGGTAGGCCAGGACCCTTCTCATGCTGTCCCGGATGCAGGACCACTCAGTAAGGGTGCAGGGAAGCTAAACAACTCCCGAGTTGGAAGAGAAACTTTCTTGCCCCTGGGCCATGACAGTGTCTATCAGGTGAACTTTGCAAAGAGACTTTGGAGAGTCTTCTATGATCTAGGGTGGCAAAAGAGGGTGCGCATGTGGACATATTTTGTGGCTGAATGCTTTGCACCCCTCATGACGAGAAAGGTCTTGAGATGCTGGAGCGAGTGGAGAGAAGGGAACGGAGCTGGTGAGGGGCTGGAGCACAAGTGTGATGGGAGCGGCTGAGGGACCTGGGGGGTTCAGCTGGAGAACAGGAGCTGAGGGGAGACCTTCTGATCTCTGAACTGCCTGAAAGGAGCTTGGAGCCAGGGGGGTCGGGCTCTGCTCCCCAGGAACAAGCGCCAGGAGCAGAGGAAATGGCCTCAAGTTGCGCCAGGGAAGGTTTAGATTGGATATTAGGAAAAAATTCTTCCCAGAAAGGGTTGTTGAACATAGGAACAGGCTGCCCAGGGCAGTGGTGGAGTCACCATCCCTGAAGGGGTTGAACAGACACATAGATGGAGTTCTTAGGGACACAGTTTAGTGGTGGACTTGGCAGTGTGAGGTTAACATTGGACTCAAGAACCTTATAGGTCTTTCCCAGCCCAAACCACTCAATGATTCTAACACTCTATGATGGGACAACACGGAAGGGGCAGAATACATTGCAGTCTTGCCAAAAATGGATGCCTCACCTCTTTTCTTTTTGCCCCTGTGAGATAATTATTGACTTTTTGAGACAGCACTTCCCAAAAGGGATTTGTCCCACAGATAGCACACACACACCTGCGGTTTGTTATAATCAGTTAAAAATCTGGTTTCAGGTGACTTCTACAGTCCATCCCCCTGCCTAAAGTGTGGCCACCATAGCTCCTGCCTGTAACGTGTGATTTTGTATGTGACTTTCCACATGCAGGCACACAGTTGGTTCACTCCAGAGTGGAAATGGGGTATAAATGGTCCTGTGTGCAGTACAGTCAATCCAGTGCCCAATATCTCCATGCAAAGCGAAGGGTGGACCAATGTATTAGTACAGATGCACCTCTGTGTTAATTCCATGGGTTACTGAGGCTAAACTTTATAGATGGATCAGGGAGAAACATTTACTTATGAAAACAGGCGCAGCAAAAGCAAGATACTCAGTGCCAGGGTTTTGAGGGCAATAAGTCTTTACTTATGTGGATAAGCAAGATCCTTTCCACCTCTTTGACAGAGTTGAGGTATACATGTCAATGAGCCCTTCCTCCTGCCTTCAGATAACCCTGGTCCATGGAGAGCAGCCAGTGATGACTACGTGTGTCTTAGGAAGGCTGGAGGAACACGGTGCTGGCTTTAAAACCACCTGATGACATAGCAGTCCCTGGATGCATACCATCTGCAAATCTGAGCACAGCCCTTTTCATTTGGCATTGACCCAGCATCTTCTGAGAAATGATAAATGCTTGGCTGGACAGCTGCAGCTGCTGGGACCTTGTCCTCCACCAGCCCACGTAGCTGCTGAGCCATGGGGCTCTGTCACACCCCCAAGTCACTACATGTTTTTGGTTTGTGATGTGCCTTTGCGGGTGGGTGAATAGTTTTCATGACAGGGTTTTCGTCCATGGTTATGGTGACTTTGATGAGTCTCTCGATGGGTTTCTTTGTGAATTGTGCAGACCACATATTTTTTGAGACCTCTCTTATGAGGAAAGGCTGAGAGAGCTGGGGTTGTTCAGCCTGGAGCACAAGAGGCTCCAGGAAGACTTTTGTGGCCATTCTGTACTTAAAAGGGGCTGATAAAGGAAGATGGGGACAGACTTTTGAGCAGGGCCTCTTGCCACAGAACAAGAGGTGATGGTTTTAGACTAAATGAAAGGAGATTCAGGCTGGACATGAGGAAGGAATGCTTTACACTGAGGGTGGTGAGAGCCTGTCCCAGGTTGGCCAGAGAGGTGGTGGATGAACCATCCCTGGAGACATCCCAGGCCAGGCTGGACGGGGCTCTGAGCAACCTGAGCTGGGTGAATATGATTATATGATTTTATGTATTCTTTCCTGTGCGCTTTATCTTCACACAAGCCCTGATTTGGGGCTAATATCAGGCACTTTATACTTTGCTGATTTACATCCGATGGCACCTCAGCGAAATCTTCACTGCAAGCCATTAACTTCCTAGTTACAGCATGTCTTCCCCCTGTACTGAAGTGGAGTGCCACCCTCCTTCATGATTCAAGGAAGATGAGATTTTGAATCAATTAGTGAACAACTATAAACTGCCACCACCCAACACAAATCAGCTTAAAATAATGGAAAAGAAGTGAAGAGAAGGAAGAAGAAGAAACTAAGATTCAATGGTGAAACTCTGCACGTATGACACAGGAAGACTTCAGCCCTGAATGTTTTTAAACAGATTGTTTTGAATAGTTCTGCCCAGATGCTCAGAAAGATTTCCCATAGATGTGCAATTTGCTGGTAGAAACAGGGAGAAGGGGAGGAGGACTTGATTGGCATCCTGCTCTGGAAAATGGGATTTGAGTAGTGTAGATATGACCTGACCACGACAAATGAACAGTCCTTATTTCCATCACTTTAATGGAAGGAAAAGACATTGTCTTTCTTTCTGTTGGGAAGGAAATGAAGGAAGGAATAATGAAAGACCAAAGGGAGGGAGGTGAAGTTTGGATTACAAGGGGATGTGGTTTCCAAGGATGTTACAGTGAAGTTTCTGGATTTCAGTGTGTAGGTGTACTAGAGAGACATTCTGCCTTTTTCCATACATATACAAGTGTTTAACATCTTTATTTAGTATTTATTACCTTTATTATATAAAGAAACATGTCTTCTCTAGTTAATTATACGCTTCTCATGTTGAGAAAATAGATGTTTTCCCTACAACACTAGGAAAAGAACTTGTTTGTTTGCCTGTCCATGCACTTCTGTAGTTTTCTGCAGTTGTGTGAGGTCTTTATTACAATTCTGTGCAGCACTTCCATTCCCCGTGAGGGCAAAGTCCCGCTTGTTCTTGCAGACATTTGATTTCTGGAGGTACACAATGACCTCCCTCATCTTGACAAGTATGGAAGTTTGATGTCGTGTCTGGAACGAAAATGATTTTAAGTCAAAACAGAAAACATTACATCACCATCTGAACTGACTCATGCGTGGAAGTGTCATGAAGTTCTGGCTACTCTGTCTCCAAAAGCAAAGACACAAACAAGGACTATGGGTGTTCTGTAAAAAGAGGAATTTGTGACCCACAAACTTGGAAAAGAAACAGCTGAAGGAGGGATACTGTAAAGGTATGAAGAAGGTGAATGCAGAATGACTACTTTTTATCTGGAGTACAGAAATACGGGATACTGGATAAAACTATGAGGGAAGAGATTTCAAAACAAACAGAAGTAATTCTTAATGTAAAGAGGAAAAATCCAGTAAGGACTTTTAAACACAAAGATGTTTAAATCTAAAAGTCCTGAGCTGCAAATTCATGAAAGCCAGCAGAATTTATAAGGAAGTGGAATTATATGGTTGTGGCATTCACTAAGTAATTTTACTCACACACAGTAACTGTATAGAAACATCCACTTCTGGCCGCAGACAGATACGTGATGCTGGATCAGATTAGCACAGTTAACTATAAGTCATGTATTGACCTAATGATACATGTCGACTATTGAGGTTCTCCAAAATTAAGTAAGTCCAGGAAGGATTAGACAAATTTACAGGGAAGAGGTCAGCTGGCCCCTATTAAACACAGCAGCATGGGTGCAGTCAGCAGCTCCCCAAAAGGTGATTATATAAAGGATTATATTTCCCAAAAGGAGATATATCAAGGAAGAAGGACTCTATGTGGGCCACGATTCTTGTTTTCTTTCCCTAAGTGTCTGTTATTTTGGAGACAAGACATTGGGCTACATGGTATTTGGCCAGCCCAAAATAGTGATGCCGTTCCTGTGCTCCACAGAATCATAGAACAGTTTGGGTAGGAAGGGACCTTCAAAGCTCCCCCAGTGGCACCCCTGCCATGAGCAGGGACATCTTCACCAGCTCAGGTTGCTCAGAGCCCCGTCCAGCCTGGCCTGGGATGTCTCCAGGGATGGTTCATCCACCACCTCTCTGGCCAACCTGGGACAGGCTCTCACCATCCTCACTGTAAACAATTTCTTCTTCATGCCTTGCTGAATCTCCCCTCCTTTAGTTTAAAACCATCACCCCTTGTCCTATCACAACAGGCCCTGCTGAAAAGTCTGTCCCCATCTTTCTTATCAACCCATTTTAAGTACAGAAAGGCCACACTATGGTCTCCGTGCTGCCATTAAAGGAGGAACAGTCAGGTCTATCTTTGTAGATGGGAGAAGGTGACTTAGGCTGCTTGGAGACACATCAAGAGTGTATTTTGCTGGCTTTAGTAATCTTCTCTCCAAAGATTGCCTGCCTGGGCAGGGTTTCCACACATACCTATGCAGCAGGTTTTCTGACGCCAAGAGCAGGTTCCAAACGCAGCAAATAGCTCTGGGCAGGATTTGGATCGGAAGCAGAAGCCATGGTATCTGAGACAACGTAAGGTGTCTTTGGGCAAGCCGAGACCTACAGGAAGAATGGGATTCCTAGCTTTGCTGCAGGATCAGTCCATTTCTCATAGTCTTCTTCCTGCTGAAACCCCATGGATCCCAATTAAATGTCTGATAGAAACGCCCCCAAAACCCAAGGCAACCTTTCCAAAATTTTTGAGAATCCGTACGGGACCTCACAGGACTCCAAGTGAGGCCTTTGTACAACTAGAGAAAAAGGTAGCTGTTGACAACAATTTTCTGAACGTATCCTGGGCATGCATGTTGTTGTGGGTCGGGACGGCTCAAACCTTGGATGCTTCTAGTTCTGGGACTGCTCCAGTCTAGTCATGCAAGGAACAGCATCATGTCTGTATGCTCTGAGATGGCCCTATGACTTCAAAAAATCAAAAGCTGAGATCTGGCCCAATTAACAGGGACAAGAGGTTTGCCCAGCTCATTCCTTCTCTGAAAGCCTTACTCCAAGACAGGGAATTTCAATAAGCATGAAGAAAAACCAGGCTAAAAGCTGAATGTGTCAGTGCAACAGAAGGGATGAGGAAGAGCAACCAGCATATCCAGGGAACTAAAGTAAACTTCACTTGTGTAGTTCAACCTGAGTATTGCAAGGGAACGCCTCTGTTTCTCTCTTACTGTACAAAAAGGAGACAATTTATGACCCTGAGATAAGAAGAGGCAGATGATTTCCATGGTACCATCTTCCAACAGTGCCACAAAGTGGCATAAAGAGACTTCAGAGAATCATAAGGAGCTAACACCCGGTAGTGGTTTCTGTGGGGAGGTTCTGGTTTGACATCTGGTCACCACAGGTCCATTTTTCACTTTGGTGTCTAGACTGAGAAATAAGAAACAGTTCTAATGAAAGGAGCTGAAGAGCATGAGGAAGTACAGTCTGCACCACTGCACAAGCTAGCTGTACCTCTTACATGTGCAAATGCCAGCGTGGGTCTTACCCCTTACCTGGAACAGCCTGGAGGAGGAGGAGGAGGAGGAGGAGAACCATGAGACAGGAGAAGAGCTTCATGGTGGAAGGTCTCAGTTGCAATGTGGACACAGGGCCAAAACACCAGAACCTTTTGAGTAGAGGAGTGAGCACTCTTGCATTTATAGGGTTGTAGGAACAGATCTGGCTATTCAAGGCACCTTGGTAAATAGTTCAGCTCGACCGCTGCACGTGGCTGAACCTGAACAATGGCAGAGGATCACAAAAGGAAGCGGAGATATAACTATACCTCCCTGCCCGGCCACTGGGAAGGCTGCTTCTCAATACCAACCCACCCGGAGAGCATCATTGCTTCAAAACTCAAGGTGGTTGATAATGGACCACCCAGAGAATATTAGTCATTGTTTTGGTGGGAGAGAAGACACCTGGTAATGACAGAAGACTGTTGATGATGATGAGTGTAGCAGGAGGTCCAAGGTGCTGTTGCAGTGTTTGCAGCCCCCATTCATCAATGGAAATAAATTATTTTTTGCATCATTTCTGTAACTGAAAAAAGAAAAAATGAACCAACTAAACAATAAATTTTCTTTCTGAAAATATTATTTGGCTGGTATTATGGAATCAATTCAGTTGCTCACATATATAGGTCTAATTCCTGTGGGCTGCCCTAGGGTATCCCAAGAATTTCTTGGGGCTACCCAGTAAGACACAGGACCTCTGAGACAATCTGTATGTGATCAGAGGGGAAAATGGATGGCTATGTGTATGACCTAACTTATTTAAAACGGCGCTAGACACTTGTGTGGTCAACTGACCGAAGGTCAGTGGTGGTGGTCAGAACTGGACTCAGGTACTAAAATGTAAGCACCTGCAATGTGGTTGCATAGGAATGAGGTGTTTAATTAGTGGTTCTAGGACTCAAATCACCTATTTAGCTACAGTGGGACCTTAGGAGCCAACGTCTGTGCAGAAACATGCACTGTAGATACTTGTACTTCTCTGGCCAAGTCCAGAACTGAGGGCATCTATTGTCATTAAAGATGCCTCAGGGATCCTATCTGGCCTCCAGATGCTGCTTCATGAGGGTGCAGATCCCCCCATAGCTCCTACATGATACCTGCCAGCCCCAGGTGGACATTAACATTTCTAATGTAATGGGACCTCTAAGATGGCTGTAGTCTCTATGTGTGGGCAACTGGGTCAACTCCTAAACATTTTTCTTAATCTTCACCTTCTGGTTGTGGTCATTTTATAGGAAAAAAAAAAAAAAAAGGAAAAGGTTATAGAATAATTTGTAAGGCCCTGCTTTACAATGCAATGATCAAAAAGTTTAATACAAAATAAAGCACCTCTGATAGTGAGGAATCCTGTCCCAAACCCCACCATGTAAGCCAAGAGACCTGGGGTTCTGTTACTACTCCAGCAGATATATGATTTTTTGTACCACATACAACATGGTCAAGAGAGTAAAATTAACATTTTTCTCTAGTTCTTGGTAGTCTGAAAAGGATCATTAGTAGATTTAAGTACTCCTCACGTCTCCTAGCTACAGAGCTGTCATACAAAAGAGTAATAACATCGTCTTATCCAGCAGCATTATACGAAACAGCCTTGAAAAGTCTTTCTTCCATATGAATTGTTGCAGTGAATGCAAGCTGCATCGACAGCTGCCTTGGTGTGACAAAATTCAAATTTATTTGTAAAGAGCAAGACTACTCCTAATTTTCATGTTTGGGTATCTAGTTTCAGATACCTGAACATGTATGGATTTAGATACCAAATTGATTTAGCTTTTTTCCCTTTCAAGGGACTTACCTGAGAAATTACTTTGAAACTTCTGTTAAGGTGAAATGTATAAGATACTATTTCCAAACTATTCATCTTACGCATTAATCAAAATTATTAAATCATACACATCATTGTCTTTAGTCAAACTGGGAATATTACATGGATGATACCTAGATATATGTTTTCATCAGTCATTATGACAAATCTGAGTTGCAGCAGACACTCAATAAACTGTTGGTTAACAAAATAAAACGTGATCTTAATAAAATACGAATTCTCCTTTGTGTGAAATACAGAAATCTGGCACTTTGTCAGAACAACATCTGAATTTGTTACATCTGTAGTGGATAAAATTGGAATTTTTCCCCTTAAACCAAGTTATTGCACCTATCAGAGTAAGTTAACTCCAGAAGGAAAACAGGGAAAGCATATACTCAACATCTAAAAGAGAAGAAAAATAATTTTATTGAAGAATCATCAACGATAAAGAGCAGAGATATTTTTGAAGCTAAGAACACACCTCCTTTTTCTTTATTCTTTGGGAACATAGGATATTCCTGGGTATTTATTACAGTATAAGTATTTTTTTTAGAAGCAGCTTCCAATCAGATACTCATTTACATGGCAGTAATGTCTGCAGCTCCTCTCAGGCCACACCAGAAAGTGCCCAAGACGTCCCAAGTGCTGCTGCCTGCATGTAGAAAACATTTTGTACTCTGATGAGAAGGGATAGGCACAAAACGTTATCAGATCAATGGGTTTGTGGTTAGGTTGCCTGCGAGCAGTCTCCAGCCTGTGTCGCACGCATAGCTGAGTTTCTGAGTGATGCATCAGGCTGGAAAACAGAAAGGGGTTTGATCTGGACTGGAGGGAACTGGGACTTCTCCAAATTACTGCTATGGGATTGCCGTTGGAAAAAAAAAATAAATCATTATTTCTTTTCACATAAAAATTTCCATTCATACTGAAATGAAACTTTCTATGTTGCGTAAGACACAGAAATAAGAGTTTTGTCTTTGGAAAACCTCCCATAAAGTGGTGCTGCCTTAGTTTTATGCCTGATTTTAACAGCAGAAAGAATCAAACTCCGGCTTCTCTTCTGCATGTAGAAAACATTTGACGAACAGAACCTACAACTGAAATATCAACCATGCTGTTTTATTTCCAGAATTGTTTAATAAACGTAACTAGTACCTGCAAAAAGTTTGAAGGTCTGCTCACAACTTCAGGGCCAAATGGTTGCAAACTTCTTACAAGCATCGAACTATTGTAGATGAGTTTCTTAGTGACATAGCTTAGTGACAGCATTAGGTTAACTGTTGATCTCGATGATCTTGAGGGTCTCTTCCAACAAAAATGATTCTATGATTCTACTATTTCTCAACTAAGAAAGGAGCCTGGGTCAGCTCTGGGATGGATAATGGCCTGAGGTAGACCCCAGGAACATGGCAGACCTAGGTCCAAAACTTCCTCCTGATAGTTTTTGACATTGCCTTAGCCAATGGCCTCTTCTGGAGCAAGTCTCTCGTGATGTCTCCTACTGTTCCTTCTGCATCAAAGAAGTGCAGGGAACAGTTCAGAAAAGAGGGGTGGTCTTCAGCCATGTAGTTGTAGGTATATCTCCAGTTAAGCTAGATTTCTGAGCTTCTGTGGCCACATAGCAGCCATATAGTGATGGTTTAGGCACCCTTGGGCATAAGACTTGACCAATACTCTATCTCTTCACTCTGTGCAAGTGTATTGAGTAGCCCAGATAGCTGAAGGTTCACTAACAGCATCAAGTGCCTATGTTTACACAGATCATAGAACCATAGAATGTCCTGAGTTGGAAGGACCCACAAGGATCATGGAGTCCAACTCCTGTCCCTACACAGGGCAACCCCACAGTTCACCCCATGTGTTTGAGGACGTTGTCCAGTCTCTTCTTGAACACTGTCAGGCTTGGGGCCATGACACCTCCCTGGGGAGCCTGTTCCAGTGTCCAGCACCCTCTGGGTGAAGGTTTTCCTCATGTACAACCTGACCCTTCCCTGGCACATCTTTCTGCCGTTTCACTGGGTTCTATCACTTGTCAGAGAGAAAAGATCAGTGGCTGCCTCTCCTTCTTCCACTGTGGTGAAACTGTAGGCCATGACGAGGTCTCCCCTCACGAAGCCTGAAGATGAAGTCTGCTGGGAAGACCAAGGCAGAACAGTCAGCAGAGTCAACTCAGCTCAGCCTTTACTGTGATGCACACATCTCAGCTCCTGAGTAGGTCTCTAGACCCCATGGACTGTACAGCCTGTGGGATCCACTGAGGTATCTTGCATATGGGAGGACAGGGCTGCTCAAGATGGGCCAGGGTAACACCAACTGTCCATCTAGAAGGTCTCAGTTGTCCCACAGGGTCTGTGTCCCATCTACCCCCTTGAGATGATATCTCAGGTACACGGGGGCATCGCAATGCACACAGGTGCTTATGTCAAGCTGTTGATCTCTGGAAGCCATAATCCTACCCCAGTTCTTTCACTTTGCAGGTGGATTCTCTAAGCATGGAGGGACCATGTAGTCCAGGAGCGCTTTCTCCCCTGCTCAGCTTTCTGTGGGAGTTCTCCTGAAACCTGGAAAACATTTCCTGGTAAGATCTGCACCCAAACCAGTAACAACCCGGGGAAATGGGATAACTCTAAAGTAATGTTTAATGCCACAAAGTGCCATAGCTATGGGTTGGTCTTCAGCAAGAAAGCTTACAGGGCACAATAATGCTCCTAACTTGATGCACTGCCTGTTTATGGTGGTCTTCAAAGATTCCTGATGCTCAGTCTTAATCATTTCATAATACTATTTGAACTTCATTTCCCATGGAGCCAGAGGTGCTGTTGTATATAATTGAAGACCTGCTCCTAAGCACTTTTTAAAATTCTACCAGGCCCTAAGTAGTCCAGGTACTTTTGGACACCTTCCTTGTAGTGAAAGGATTGGTTCTCTAATACCATCCCAAGTTTACTTTGAAAATGCTGGAAAATTAAGATGACAAAAGCAATCAAAAGATATGAGGAGGTCCCCATGGCTTGAGGAAGGCACAGAGTTAAAGAGGCTTTCATACACAGAGAGTGATGAGGCATCTCTGTGTTTGTATAAGCAGGCAAATGAAAAATATCAGAACAGCTCTGTAAAATCCATAGCCTCATAAAGCTGCCGTAACTTGTTAGCCCAAGTTTCACTTCTATTCCATGACAGCCAGGGACTCTTGAAAATCCCAGTTATATGATGTGGTGTAGGCAGTGAAAAGGGAAAAAGGAGTCCTAAATCAAGGGTAGGGTAGAAACATCTCTAGAAGTGCTTTTCCATGTCAATACTGTGTATGTGTGAAAAATGTCTTTTCTCATTTCCAAGGGATTAAAGGTGTCTGTCACCAGACAGGGCAGCTTTGCAGTATCAGATGACAAGGTGGTGGAAGAAGGGGAAGGAAAAGCCCCTCTTTTGCAGGAGGAGTCTATGCAGTGGATCAGCCCTATAAAAATCCATCTACCTGCACTGGTGGAGGGGAGGTCCAACTTGCCATGCCATTGCTTTAGGATTCTTGTTAATTGCTACTAAGAACCCTGCCAGATCAGGGACTATGAGAACCATCTTCCCCTCTTAGCAGCAGACAATGAGGGCAATACACAGGTACAAATGGTCATGTAGGCAATGGGCTGTCAGGGGTGTCACAGACAGTCATCTTATAGAGACATACGGGGATATTGATGGCAACTGCATGGGATGTATGGGAGCAAGGAATAAGGGTTTTCACCTCCCCGCCCTTCTCCTGGGGTTTTACCTTTGCTTTCCTTCAGCTCTTCTCTTTTTTTCTGCACTCTTGACCTTCCAAACCCAAATCTACTATCCTCCTAACTCATCCCCAAAACTATCAGAAACACAAGCCAAATCCTGTGCCCTGTACCTGTTCTACCCACCTCTCTCCCCACATACCATGCCACATTCTTCCTATCTTGAAAGCCAAATCTGCCCCAGACCCTGATCTCCAGGCTGCAGCTGAAAGTACAGATCTCATGAGTGGCAAGGCAGCTACATCTTCAGGATGCTGCCTTTGCTTACTTTGCTTTCTAACACCTTGGAAAACATCCAGATGGTTAATTAACCCATTCAAATCAAGCCAGCACGGACCACAGGTCATTTCCCATCTCCACTCTTAAGTCATGCAGAGCAAGCATTTGAATATTAAAGAACCAAGAAGAACTTATATCTCAGATATAAAGTATTATAACAGGTTATTAAGGAAAGCTGTGCAGATCAATTAAGGGTCTTCTCACATGGCTTCAGCTTGAATGGGTTGTTATCTTATAGAAAACACATGTGTTAGTCAGAATGCATCAACCTGCACTTCCACAGAGAGGTCGTTTGGCTTCATCATATGTTTAAATAAAAGTTTTAAAATAAAAGCATGTGGAAATTGCCAGAAGGTCTCCCCAGTCAGCATGTCCCACTGCTCTCCTATGCCTCAATTCCTCAAACGCTGGTGCTCTACCTCAAGAACAAGGTGTTTCAGAGTCTGGAGCTAACTGTCTTGGATCGTGCTCGGGCTGCTAGAACTTTATTTCCATGAAACATAGTGCATTATTAAAACCACTATTTTTCTACTTAAAAAGTAAGATCTTGCCATCTTAGAAGTGACCAACACTGTGAGTTCCTGTACCTATTGACTGAAGCCACTGCTCAACCCCTGAGTGCTTATGCTGTTCTCTTAAACAGCATCAAATGCTTTAGGGATACCCACAAATTAGACACGAGTATTTGTCTCCTCTTCGCTCTGGGGAGTCCTGAAGAAATGCTTTGTCACTTTTATGGCTTTCCAAAGGATAGTTTGACACCTTTGACAAAGCAAAATAAAATTATTTAGTTTATGGGAACTCACGTTTGCATCACAAGACATACAGCAGGGTGATACGAGGTGCAGAATATAAGAGTTTGCAGATGTTGTGAGCAGCATCCTCAGCTTTGCAGAGGTACAAAAAGCAGAGGAAAAGTGAGTTTTCATAAGGATTCATCCATACAGTGTTTGAATTATGCTATAGTCATACTGAAATGGTAGCTGACAGCACAGGTCCTCCTTCAGAGCAGAAGAAACAACCTATTTGAGCCTGTTTCTGCACCTGGTTATTTACTGATGTTGTTCTGACCCACTGGTCTTGATATCAACAACATAAACCTTCCCCTTAGTCAGTGTGCATTGTTCTCTGCCTTCCTGGTTGGTTTGTTAGTTTTTCATTTCAAATTTGCAGCTGCCTTTGAATGTCCCGGGCAGCCAAGCAGCAGAAGAGCTGTTTACGTCCATTTTCAGGCACTCCAGGGCAATAAATGAACAAAGACCTTGATGAGAAAACTTTGGTGAGCTCGGTTTCCCACTGAAGTCAAGGGGAATATCTCAGCTCTCAGATAGGACCCAAAATTCTGCTTAGAATGGAGCATGAACCCAGTTTTCCAAATCTGCAAAGCTAATTTTAAATTTACAAAAAGTGGACCTCATGATGGACTGGAAATGTTTATTTGTTGTTTTGGTTTGGTTTGGTTTGGTTTTTTTTAATGGAAGTGAAGGACAAATGCAACACCTCAAATGTGTTAATGACTTAGTAGAGGAAGAGTGCTCGTCAAATAATCCTACATTCAAAATCCTCCCCCCTCATTTCCAGCTATTGCACAACTTTCTCACTGTCAGGATAAGCATTTATATGAACATGTTTCCCTTCAAATTATGATTAAAAAATGATGTTAGAAAACAAAAAACAACCTTTAGATTTGGAATGAAATTGACTTTGGTAAAGGGTTTCTCTCCAGAGTTCCTGTTGCTTGGAGAAGATGGGATCAGCTCTCCCGACTCAGAGGTGATTGTGATTGTGATGCACAGAGGTGTTTGCCAGCAATTTTGTCCAAGATTTAGACTATATACATTGAAGCAAAATCCCTATTTCCAGTCCTTCTTCTCCCAAAAGTCCTATGAACACTGGAACTCTCACCGCCGAGCAAAGAATCTCCACCTCATTCTACCTTTGTGCCTCTGCATTTCATTTGCTTTGGTTTATTCTCCTCCTCTCTCGGGCTATTCCAGGCAAGAGACGCTTTATATGGATCACAGAATAAATACTTACACATGGGTAAAGCTCTGCATCCTGCCCATGAGCTGGTTCAGGGCTCCCTCTCGTGGGGGATGGTGCTGGGAGGGACAGAAAAGTTATTTTGGGCAGGATTTGCTCAGACGGATAAGTCGGCGTTTGCCTCTTTGTTCCATCTTCAGGACTGACAACCCACAGATTAAACACATGGGGGTTACTCCGTTTGGAGAACAGGGATGGCTTTTGGTTGCAGACACTACATTTTAGGGACTGGAGAGAGTACCCACATTCAAGATAAGCATATAACTGTAAAGGTAAGTTTTTTCTATCTTAATAGAATATCATGTACCATATGACTTTATAAAACCTCATTAAACATTCAGGTATCTAAAGTAACATCTCACCCCAGGAGACCCTCATGCCCCATTAATCAGTGCTACCTCATACAGTCAGAAAGCAGTAACCATATGATGCCAGTTATTTATTTTAAAAATAAAACTCATTTTAAAAAGTCGGAAAATGCAGAATTTCATAAAAGCTTCTGCTGAGATTTCTGCTTTTGCAAGATAATAACTTTTCTGTGTAGAAATGTATTCTAGTGCTAGTTCAGGTGAGAGTGTTGTGACTTGCTCCCAGAAAATCACCCACAGATAAAAATCTAATGTCATTCAGCGGTGGTCTTTCCCTCCAAACATTATTGTGTATCTCATGTATTTACATATAGTACGTACAGATGGTGGGCAAGTATCTCATTGGTTATGCAGTTCAAGCAAACTGTCCCCAACCTCCTGCACGTATGGTGCCACCACCATGTCCCTGCCCAGCCGTCCTAGTTCCCAAAAGTCTTCTTCCAGCATGCTGAGGTGGGCATGGAGTTGGAGAGGAAGAAGGAAAGCGTCCTCTCCTCTCTGACACCTTTGTTCATGACAACCTTGAACTAAACACCCTTGGGAAAAGGACTGGGCAGTCACCGTTGACAGTGAACCTTGCCTGCACTGTTGGGAGACCTTGCTTGCACTGGTGGGACATCTTGCCTTCCTTGCAGAAGGTCCAGCTGACATTCTTAGCCAAAACAGGGTTTGACTACTTACAAAAGGAACTGTGGTGTCTATCTGTGACTGGACTAAGTCTATGGGGAGTCTGCTCTTAACAGTGTCCACCACAGTTTCTAGGAACATACTCAGAGCCCACCTTGGGCTGTGCTGCAGGAGGAGACCTGGGCCCTTCACTGTGTTCTATCCTGGGCCATCGTCCTCTCCTGCAGCACAGGGTCTACCCACACTGACCCTGCAGATCACCCCACAGCACCCTGCACATTCATCCTCCAGCCCGGACTCCTCAGTGCAGCCTGACCTCATCCGCTCTTCTCCTCCACATCTGCAGCTGAGGGGTCAGGGGCCCTCAGTTCCAGAAGGACAGGGAACTGCTGGAGAGAGTCCAGCGCGGCCACCAAGATGCTGAAGGGAGTGGAGCATCTCCCGTGTGAGGAAAGGCTGAGGGAGCTGGGACTCTGGAGCTGGAGAATAGGAGACTGAGGGGTGACTCATTCATGGGGATCAATATGGAAAGGGGGAGTGTCAGGAGGATGGAGCCAGGCTCTTCTCAGTGACAACCAATGGTAGGACAAGGGGCAATGGGTTCAAACTGGAACACAAGAGGTTCCACTTAAATCTGAGAAGAAACTTGTTCCCAGTGAGGGTGTCAGAGCCTGGCCCAGGCTGCCCAGGGAGGTTGTGGAGTCTCCTTCTCTGCAGACATTCAAACCCGCCTGGACACCTTCCTGTGGAACCTCAGCTGGGTGTTCCTGCTCCATGGGGGGATTGCACTGGATGAGCTTTCCAGGGCCCTTCCAGCCCCTGATATTCTGGGATTCTCTTGTGGTCCCTGGGCACCCCTGGGATGCTCCCCATGGAGAAGACATCCCCACCACCCAGGCCAGGCTCCATACTGGGGAGTTTTATCCTCACACCCCGACCTCGTGGCGCAAGGGCAGCGCGTCTGACTCCAGATCAGAAGGTTGTGTGTTCAAATCACACCGGGGTCAGCCTTGGGTCACCACTGCCCACCCCCTGGATTGCCTCTGCTTTTCTGGAGGCCTGCTCTGGGCCAGGGACAGGACTCTGCAAGGCTTCGACCAACTCAAGGGAGGCACCACAGGAATGAGCTATGGGGGAAACATGGTGCCAAGAGCTTTTCTTTTAGCCCAGTACTGTGCTGGGTGAAGGTTTTGGATCATAATCAAATTAGATACCAATGCAAGGGCATGTTGTGATGGGTGTCTGCAGCATGTGTTCTCATCACAAAGCTGAAACAATGGAAGGCTTCCTCAGGAAAGGACAAGAACCTTCATAAGTACAGTCACTCGGTCACTCCTGGAGGACTCGGACTTCTTAGCCACTGCAATATTTGCCTGGGATGGTAACGTGGGATGGTACAGTCAGTCCAGGGGATTTCTGGAAGGGGTCAAGGACAACTATTCAGTGTAAGAATAAGGAAATAGGGAGAGCTTTCTGATGAACAACATGAGGATGGTTCTCAAGAAGAGTAAAAAGCAGGATTTAGGGAGCTCTAGTCAGCCTCACCTCAGAGCCCACATTAAGACTATGGAAGAAATACCTCTGAAAACCTCATCCTAATGAAGGAAGGATGTGATGATGGCTGGAAACAGTGACCACGGGTTTGACAAGGACAGACCACTCTTGGACAGTGTGATAGGTTTCTTTGAAGAGATGACTTCCACAATGACCAAGAGGAGACCAAGAATCATCATTGATCTTGGCTTTGGTTTGATCTCTGTCGGCTTCTCCCAGGTTTATCGCTGTAGCAGGACACAGAGATGGATTGGCTCAGCTGAATCACAAGGCAAAGCAAAGTGGCTGGACCAGGGGTCTGCGGGGGTTGTGGTCAGTGTTCGGCAGTCCAGCTGCTGTTCCTCACCATTTGATATTGCATTGCTTGTTCTTTGATGTCTAAGTGGTGTTTGCAGAAGATGTTCTACAGAATGAGAATATGGGCCGCCGGTCAAGGTCATGGGGCAGGTGAGGGGACAGGGCCAGTGGCGCAATGGACAACGCGCCTGACTACGGATCAGGAGATTGCAGGTTCGACTCCTGCCTGGCTCGACACTTTTAGCCTGGCAGACGTTCCCCCTGCTCCCTATGTGAGCACCTTTCTTCTCCTGCCCACATCCATCCTCCCAGACCTTCTGCAGGGCAAAAGTGCTGGGGTGTCCTCTTGCTCTGTGGGAAGGAAAGGGCTTCTCCAGGCTTTATGGTGGAGCTGGGCACCTTGTCTCAGCACTGTCCTCCACTCATTGCTGACATCCCTCCATTACCGCTCCTCACTCATGTTCCAGACTGGCAATACTGCACCCAGCTTTGGGGCCCACACTATAAGGACACTGATCAACTGAGTAGAAACTTCTTTACTTTGAGGTTACCAGATCCCTGGACCAGTCTGCCCAGAGGGGTTGCGGTGTCTCCTTCTCTAGAGACATTTAAAATCCACCTGCACACGATCTTGTGTGATCTCCTCTGGTGACCCTGGGTTAGCAGGAGGGTTGGACTGGATGATCTCCAGAGGTTCCTTCCAACTGTAAGCATGCTATGATTCTGCAACTGGAATAAGACTGCTGGAAGGCCACCAAAATGGGCTGGTGTTGGAGCACTCACCGTATGAAGAGAAGCCATCCGAACTGCGTTTATTTGCCCTGGGGAAGAGGTCTTCCAAGGATCTTGTAAAATATAATGTTTTGTATACTCAACTAAATCCTCTTGCACCATCTCCTGCTCTGCTCACAAAGCCCATCTGGCGATGGGAAGCCCCCAGAGCTCCAGGAGGACCAGGGCCAGTGGTGCAATGGACAACGCGCCTGACTACGGATCAGGAGATTGCAGGTTCGACTCCTGCCTGGCTCGGCATTTTCCTGCCCGCAGCCCAGCCATGCTGACAAGGGACCTCTTCCTCCATGGTGGCCTGCCTTTGACTGATGTTTCTCCCTTCTTGCTGGGCTCCCTTCACAGGAAATCTTCCCTCACATCAGGGGATTCTTTGAGTGCATGTATTGGCAAAAATATTCACTGTGAGGGTGGTAAATCACTGAGAAAGGGACCTGGGGGGCTGTGAACTCTCCATCCTTGGAGCTACTCAGAGTTCAAGCAGACAATGCCTTGACCTCAATGTCCCAAGTTGAGCAGAAATTTGGACTAGAGACCTCCACATGTAATTTCCAACCTGAATCACTCTATTATTTGATGGGATGTTACTGCTTCCATCTTCTTCTGCTGCTTCATCCCACATTGAGAGGCTCATGGGTTTGTCACTACCTCTCTGGTACCTTCACCCTGCAGGTGGCTTGCAGAAGGAAGGTCAAAGTTGACCATGTACAGACTAGCCCAGACCAGTTGACCATCAAGCAAGATCTTGTGACCCACAGCTCACCTGCCCTGCCCTCTGTCATCAGGCAGGAGGAAGTAGAGGACAAAATTGGTGGCTTTGGGTTGAACTCAACCCTCAGCTGGACCCCACAGCTCCAGAGAGCCCTGGGCTCTCCCTTGCATGGGCTGGGAATTGTAGCCACACTTCCCATGAGGCAAACAAGATGTCTCCTCCAACCAACCAGAGTAGCTGAGGGATTGAAGACCACTACCTGAAAGGAGGTTGTATCATGAAGGTTGTTGTTCTCTTCTTCCAGGTAGCAAGCGATACAACAAGAGCAAATGGCCTCAGGTTGCACCAGGAGAGGTTTAGATTGGATATTGGGAAAAATTTCTTCCAAGAAAGGGCTGTCATGCATTGGAACAGGCTGCCCAGGGCAGTGCTGGAGTCACCATCCTTGGAGGGATTTAAAAGATGCATAGATGAGGTTCTTAGGGATGTCGTTTAGTGCTAGAGTTAGGTTAATGGTTGGACTCCATGATCTTGAGGGTCTCTTCCAAACAAAATGAGTCTATGATTCCATGATGTGCTCTTGCTGTGGGGATGCCTCAGCACAGGCACCACTTTTCCTGGTAGATGGTACCAGTGGGACTGACACTGACCTCCCCCCATAGGTGAGTAGGTCAAGGGTGCCATGGATGGGGCAGGAGGGAGCCAGGTGAGGACTCGCCACTTCCTTTTGAACACCAGCACACCCAGGTGGTACAGAGAGCACAAGGGGGACACCAGCTGGGACCAGGGGCTGGGGCCAGTGGCACAATGGGCAATGCGCATGACTACGGATCAGGATATTGCAGGTTCAACTCCTGCCTGGCTCATCCTGAGGCTACCTGAGTGCTGTGGAGGTGACAAGGGACAGTTGTCTTCAGGAGATCCTTACCCTTCCAAGCTTTTTGTGCATCTGCCTGGCATCAGCATTACAGAAGCATCATTTTGGGACAGGCTGCATGAAAGCTGCGAGTGTGCCACCTACTTGAAGAGCCATCCCTCCTCAAATCCTTTTTGGCCTCACCTGCTGAATTCCTAAGCTGCTGGGCAGAGAGATTGCTCCTGAGGTCTCTGAGTGTGTGTTTTCTTCATAAAACCCATGCAGATGTCTTCTCTGGCACCCTGAGCACCACTGAATGAAAGATACCTAAACCCCATTAGTAACTGTGGGTAAAGAGTAGGTGGAAAAAGGTCATGATCTGTCATGAGAGCCTGAGGGTGCTGAGTCTGTCCAGCCTACAGGGCGGTAGCTTAGGAGGCATCTTAGTTGTGCTGTGAAATTTGCTGTGCTGTCTCTGGCTGTGAGTGGGTGCTCAGCTCCACCATAAAGCCTGGAGAAACCCTTTCCTTCCCACAGAACAAGAGGACACCCCAGCACTTTTGCCCTGCAGAAGGTCTGGGAGGATGGATGTGGGCAGGAGAAGAAAGGTGCTCACATAGGGAAGCAGGGGGAACGTCTGCCAGGCTAAAAGTGTCGAGCCAGGCAGGAGTCGAACCTGCAATCTCCTGATCCGTAGTCAGGCGCGTTGTCCATTGCGCCACTGGCCCTGTCCCCTCACCTGCCCCATGGCCCTGACCGGCGGCCCACGTCCTCATTCTGCAGAACATCTTCTGCAAACATCACGAAACCATCAAAGAACAAGCAATGCAATATCAAATGGTGAGGAACAGCAGCTGGACTGCCAAACGCTGACCACAACCCTTGCAGACCCCTGGTCCAGCCACTTTGCTTTGCCTTGTGATTCAGCTGAGCCAATCCATCTCTGTGTCCTGCTACAGCGATAAGCCTGGGAGAAGCCGACAGAGATCAAACCAAAGCCAAGATCAATGATGATTCTTGGTCTCCTCTTGATCATTGTGGAAGTCATCTCTTCAAAGAAACCTATCACACTGTCCAAGAGTGGTCTGTC
Organism: Patagioenas fasciata; assembly: GCF_037038585.1. Classification (NCBI taxonomy): domain Eukaryota; kingdom Metazoa; phylum Chordata; class Aves; order Columbiformes; family Columbidae; genus Patagioenas; species Patagioenas fasciata. Next base: position 122,043,580 of record NC_092522.1, on the reverse strand, counting down.
CTTGTCAAATGAGTGGTCACTGTTTCCAGCCATCATCACATACTTCCTTCATTTGGGTAAGGCTTTCAGGAGTATTTCTTCCATGGTCTTGATGTGGGCTCTGAGGCAAGATTTCTGATCTCTGACCAGACTAGAGATCCCCAGATCCTCCCTAATATTATTGAATAAACTTCTCACGTTCTTCAGAAATCTCTCCCTATTACTGCGGTCTTTCATTGAGTAATTGCCCTTGATCCCTCCAGAAGACCCCCGGTCTGCCTCTACGACCCAATGTTACTCCCTTAGGCAAATATCGCCCAGGGATACTTCCAGGTCCCCTGGGAGTGACTGAACACACAGTTATGGAGCTTCTTGCATTTTCCTGAGGAAAACTTCACTTCCTTCAGCTTCTCAATGAGGCAAACTGCTGATGATTGCACTCTGTGGTCTTAAAGGTCTTTTCCAATCAAAATGATTCTATGAAACTGTGGCAGACACCCACCACAACACCTCCCTGTGTTGGCCTCCACTCTGCTCGTGACCCATAATCTCTCAACAAGACATGCACCACCAGGCTCAAAGCAATGCTCTGGGAATCGTGTTGCCCACATAGCCTATTCCTGAGGTGCCCCACTGGAGCTGGGCAAAGCCTTGCAGAGTCCTGTCCCTGGCCCAGAGCAGGCCTGCAGAAAAACAGAGGTAATCCAGGGGGTGGGCAGTGGTGGCCCAAGGCTGACCCCGGTGTGATTTGAACACACAACCTTCTGATCTGGAGTCAGACGCGCTGCCCTTGCGCCACGAGGTCAGGGTGGGAGGATAGAGCTCCCCACTATGGAGCCTGACCTGGGTGGTGGGGATGTCTTCTCCGTGGGGAGCATCCCAGGGGTGTCCAGGGACCACAAGAGAACCACAGAATCCCAGAATATCAGGGGCTGGAAGGGACCTGGAAAGCTCATCCAGTGCAATCCCCCCGCTGGAGCAGGAGCACCCAGATGAGGTTCCACAGGAAGGTGTCCAGGCGGGTTTGAATGTCTGCAGAGAAGGAGACTCCACAACCTCCCTGGGCAGCCTGGGCCAGGCTCTGCCACACTCACCATGAACAAGTTTCTTCTCAAATTTAAGTGGAACCTCCTGTGTTCCAGTTTGAATCCATTGCCCCTTGTCCTACCACTGGTTGTCACTGAGAGGAGCCTGGCTCCATCCTCCTGACACTCACCCTTTATATATTTTCAAACATGAATGAGGTCACCCCTCCATCTCCTCTTCTCCAAACTAAAGACCCAGGAAGGGCTATGGGAGGCAGAGAAGACAGGTGACCTGGCTGGGGGGGAGAAAGGCCAGGGATGGATGAGACAGAGGCACAGAGTGAACGCCATGTATCCAGGATATGTGCAGGCAGCTGAACTCAAACCACGCTCCATCCTCCTGTTAGGTGGAAGGCGACCCCAGCCAGGCTGCGCAAAAGTTGTGAGAGTCCCTCCTGCCACAGGGCTTGAGATGGGTTCTGTGCATCTGCCAGGTGAATGGGGCCTATCTGTCCAAGGAGATGGTGGACTGCCATCCCTCCTGGCCCTTGGAGGCACCACGCTCAGGTCTCTTTTTCTCTGGGAGAGCCCCTGCAGGGTTGCTATGGGCAATGGTTATTTTCTGGCCTTCCCTGTGGTACCTCATTGTGATCCCTCCTTGCAGACTTAGAAAGGCAGCTGACAGAGATGCTCCCACTCCCGTATCAGATTAATTTAAGTCCCCTTCCCTCAGTGAAGATGCCATGACCATAAAGTCCAGGATGATATTTGGACAAAGCATCTCACAGCCTTGACCTCGTGGCGCAATGGTAGCGCGTCTGACTCCAGATCAGAAGGCTGTGTGTTCAAATCACACCGGGGTCACAATGCCCCACCTCCCCGGAGTAGCACTGTGAGGTGGACATTTCATGGGCAATGCTTTTTGCCCTCCCGCTCCGTACTCCACAGCCCTGGTGAAGGGCAGTAAATGAGCCACGGCAGAGTGGTCTTTCCTTGCTGGACCAGTGTTGGGAAGTATCTGGATAGCTTCAGCCTTCCCTCATCCTATGTCTACAAAGCAGACAGGATTAGTGGACATCTCAGCTATGGCTCCACATATGGGTACCTGCTTCTCCTGATCCCCCTCCAGAAAGGTAATGGCATCTGACTCCAAAAGAGGACTTCAACAAAAAGCCCAACCTGCAGTCTGCAGATCCATAGTAGGGCACATTACCTATTGCAGCACTGGCCTTTGTGAGCTCACTACTCCGTGACAACATGTTCTCTTGTTACTATTTGTGGTTTCTTGCCTTGCGTCTTATCACTGGGCACTTTAAGAAAAGTCTAGGTCCATCTGCTCCATACACTGCTGTTGGGTGGTTGAAGGTTGGGATAGGATCCTTTTGTGTATTCTTCCCCTCTCTGAATGAAATAAACTGTTTTCACCTCTCCTCATATCTCAAGTACCCAAGTACCCCACTACCTCAGTGGCTCTCACTGGACCTGCTTCACTATGTCAGTGTCCTTTTGTTGATTCTGTTGAAACACCTGGCTGTGAGGAAGTGAAAACGAGGTGTCAGGTCTAGTCATAAGGATCTTTAACTCTGTACCTACTCTCTTTCTGGTCCCACACGTATTTCTTGGTGAGATGGACAGAGGGGATGGAGGGCTGGGAAAAAAAAAAAAAAAAAAAAAGACACTTGAAGCTATGGGAGTGACCTTATATGGGTTATATTTCATTAAAAGTAGCTGAACTCTTCTAAGGGCTCTTTAAAAGTGAACTTTAAAAGAGGTAAAGAGGAGGCATGACGCAAAGAGACAATGGAGTGATGAGAAAGGCAAGAAACTAGTAGAGGGAAAAAAGAAAGTAGTTTCTCCAGCTGTACCCACATCAGGGGTGCATCCTCCCACAAACAGGTCCAGGCTGCTACTCCTGGACCAGGATGGGACATCTACCACCACCCTGGGCAACCCTCATCACAAAAAATTTCTTCCTCATGTCTGGCTTGAATCTTCCCTCCTTTGGTTTAAAACCAACACCCCTTGTCCTGTCACAACAGGTCCTGCTCAAAAGTCCATCCCCATCTTTCTCATCGGCCCCATTTAAGTCCAGAAAGGCTGCACTAAGGTCTCCCCGGAGCTTCTCTTCTCCAGCTGAACACCCCAACTGTCTCAGCCTGTCCTCCCAGCAGAGCTGTTCCAGCCTCGCATCATTTCTGGGGCTCCTCTGGCCCCTCTCCAGCAGCTCCATGTGTGTCCTGTGCTGAGGACCCAGAGCTGGACACAGAACTTCAGGTGGGCCCTGGTCTGACTTGGCAGCCCAGAGGACTCTGCCTCGCAGCTCCTGCCTAAAGACCAGTGATCCATGGGGTGACATATTTTTGCATTGATAAGGAGTTAGGCTCTTTGCCAAAGCTTTAGACGTGCTTTTTGTACCAACACCCACAATACCATACACAGTGCCCCCGTGAAGGGCTGGAGAGGAAGGTGAAGGGTGGGTGAAGCCGTGTTTTACACCCCCAGCAAAGACGTGGGCGTGAAAACTGTACAGAGAACTATTGAGAAACACAGCCCGTAATGCCGCTAGCAAGTCTTGGCCTTTCCAAAGGTCATTTGCCTAGCAGTGTCTGGCTCATTACCCAGGAGGAATTCCATCCTAGGCATGGTTTCCCAGCAAAGTCATGCACAGGGGAGCAGGAGCTATTGGTCGTGGGTGGCTGTGTGGAGACCTTTAGGCAGAAGGCTGGAAATGACCGTCATAGCTGCAGTGGGTTTAGGTCCCTGCAAACAGCCTTGAGCATTTTGTCAGCTTCAGCAGATGAAAATCAGCCTGGCTTATGCCATATAGGCGTGTCTGTGAACAAGGGAGTTCAAAAATGAACAACTCAATGGCTTCATTTTCCTTTTGAGGGATTCTTTCAGGCTGGCCTCTGCAGACGCTGCAGTATCAGTCCAAGCATGGGAGCCAGAGTGGTGGGGAAACACCATCCGTGGATGGGTGGATGGAATAAAGAGAGAGGCAGATTTACATGGTGCTCCCAGAGGCTTAACTACCCTTATCCTCACAGAGATATTTAAGGAACAGAGACAGCAGATATCAAGGAGACACTTAGGGTCTTGTCTCTGACCTCTAATAGATGGTATAGCCATATATATAGGTGTTTTCAACTACAGCAAGAAAAGTAACTGAAAATTGTCTTAAACTCAGAATTTGAAAGCAAACTTATTGGTGATGAAGGCACAAGAACAGAGCTCCTGATCCCCAGCCAGGTGTTGCCCCTTCTCTTCCCATCCCCAGCAGATGTAGCCCAGCAGGCGGTAGAAAGTAAATACCACATACACCCCCAGCCCTTGTGCGCATCACAGAATACACTGATTAGTTCACTGAAAATTGATTATGTACTTGATTACATTATGGTTTACATAAAATAAAGGAGGGAGATTCAGGCCAGACATGAGGAAGAAAATGTTTACGCTGAGGGTGGTGAGAGCCTGTCCCAGGTTGGGCAGAGAGGTGGTGGATGCCCCATCCCTGGAGACATCCCAGGCCAGGCTGGATGGGGCTCTGAGCAACCTGAGCTGGTGAAGATGTCCCTGCTCATGGCAGGGGTGGCACTGGGGGAGTTTTAAAGGTCCTTCCAACCTAAACCATTCTGGTTTTCTATGATCCTACAACTGTTTTTTGCCTGTGATATTGACCTCAGAAGATGTGAGCTGCTTTCCAGAGGGCTAGAAATGAAGTGACTAAGTAAATAGAAGTAACTAGATTATTTATTATAAGCGAGTTCTCCAGGTGTCTTGTTTTGTCTGTTCTTTACAGGAATATATTTGAAGTAATCTTTTATAGCTGCATGGGCATATTTTGTTTGTTAGATTAGTGACACATTTTCTTTTAGCATTAACCCTCGCTGTGTGTCACCTGTCCAAGTAGACATCTGCAATGGTTGACTTCCAATGTGGGATTTAGATGACTCTCACAAGCACCTCATCACTGTGGCAAGCACAGGGAGGAAACCCTGTGGAACTCCAAACCTTAATCAGGACACCAAACTTCGTAGGAGTAAATTGTCTTAATCCCAAAGTGTTTATAGCACATGAAATATTGCTAGCAGCAAGACCAACAGGTGTTCCAGACAGCTGGGCTATGGGGAGAGGAAAGGGAGGTGATTGCTGGAACACCTTATTAAAGACTTATTTGAAGTTGGTACAAAACCAGACAAATATGAATACCTGTAATATGATTAGTTGCAAATACAGACTGGAAAGCTGTATTTCTGTACTAGCAACATTGCCTTTCTCTAGATCCTGAGGTCTTGTGGCATGATGTGACCATGCCCATATGGTGCAACTGTCTCAGCCTCCAAAACAAGGTGACCATATCAGGCTGCCTACTGGAATAGTTCCTAGCCAGGGTGAATAATTGAAACAGCCCAGGAATTTTTGGCAGAGCTAGCAGAGTCTAAAACTGCCAGGGCTGTTCTAATAATTTAATATCCATGGATGATCAAGTTTCACTGATCATGTCCTGGCACTTTTTAATCTGTTTGTACAGACAAAGAGAGGTCAGCTGAATCATTGTTCAGACTCCACTAACTGTATTAGGTACAACTCAACAGGTTATAAGGAGATTTTTGATGTAGCAGACACAACAGGCTTCTTTATTACACATGAAAACAAGCATTCATATGGAAGTGACGGTCAATGCCATGCTGACCTGTAATATATATATATATGACTCCAATTCTTGTGGCTGCAGTACTAGTAGCTTCATATCTAACATGAGCCAAAGGAACTCCAGTGATTTCGGTTTTGATGATGGCAGTACTAGAATCAACAGAAATCCACCTGACACGCCACAGGAATGGATATTTTGATGCTGCACAGACAGAAGGATGTAGATGCTGCTCATCGTCTAATGAAAACACTTTGGGTTTCTTAGATCATAACCAACTGCACAGTAAGTAATTCCTAAAAATGAACGCTTCTGTGCTATTTCCTATACCATCCACGCAGAAGCCCCAGAACCTTCCAGGAATAGCATCACTGCAGCAACATTAGCGCCGTGTGGCAGATCAGGAAAGTCATTGTGTAAGCCCGGAGAAATACTGGTCTTTTCTCCATAACACCCAGGAGATCCTCCCTCCAAGCCTTCCTCTCAAACACTGATTATTATTCTTTCTCGCCACCCATCTTTACAGAGGAATCTTTCTTTTGCGCAGGTTTTGGGGACACAGAGGATATTACATTATGCTGATTTTCAGCGTTGTCCTGTGCAGATCTAGTCAATGTTGATTCACTGTATGGATTGCAACATGAGGCCACAATGCAACTGTGATCAAAGCAACCAAGGGTAGGTAATAATTGACTTGGTTCCCAGAGCTCAGCATTGCAGCATCCCTGAACCTGATGTGCACGGAGGCTCTGCAGCCTCCTCTCCTGCCCACCTCAGTTTTATGCCTTTCCAGTGGTGCTAACAAGTCTCTTGGACATCAGGATCCTTTAACCGCTCTTTACTGTACTTTTCTTCCTCTAAATGACGTAAGGAGTTTAATAGAGGAGCTATCACAAGCACAGTGAGGACTGACGGAAGAACAGGGGTGAAATGTGGCTGATGGTCTTTGCTTTGAGCCTTGTGCACCCATTTAACCCACGTGAAATGGCATAAAACACACTACTGACAACTCACATGTGGGAATATTTCGTACAAGAGCAAAGTGTATCTGTTAGAGGGTTTCCACCACGGCAACTCGATGGATGAAGCAACTACAGCCCTCATGTTCCCATTAAAATTGCCCTGTATGTACATGGTGATAATGACAAAATGAAGAACATAATATTATCTTAATTAAGTAACTCATTCATGACTAATGGGAGATGAAGCACTGCAAATATAAATGACACTTCACGTGTTGTAAGGATTTGTGCTGTAATTAGGAAAGCCAGGAGAATACTGAAGTATGTGCTGACATGAACTTTGTTTTAATGGGACATAAGTATATGCTTTCCTAAATAACCATGTGCCTATGTGGTTTTAAAGGCATAGTTGGAACGAAAATGGCAAAATCAAGTCCTACTAGTGAACAAATACATGTACCCCAATAAAAATAACTGTTCTCAAAAGTACAGTAGTTCTTAGACTCTAAAGAAAAAAAGTAGTTTTGTCAGCCACTAGCTGTTAAGTTGTACTTTAGAGAATATATTTGAGTAAATGTTGAGGCAAAAAGCAATCAACACCATGTATGGTGCTCGCTATGAACTATTATGGGAGGTAGTTTGCCAACCAAGATGGGAAGAGGAGAAGAACGCCTGCCTTGCAGAAGACCAAGAGATCTACTCAGGCATTGTATGTACTTTTATCAGGATGAGGTGATGTTTGCAAGGGCTGGTCCCACTCAACGTTACAGACTTCTTTGCAATATCACCTTCAGAAAGCTGTGCTGCTAGGGCAAGATTCAGCAAAAGTGGATTGCAAATGTCAAAACATAAATATCTCTCCACACCTCACAGATTTACAAAATTGCCTCTTAGTAAATGGAGAGAAATGAAGGGAGCACCATTCTGAGATGTTGTGTCCTTCATGATCATCCAGAGATCTGCTGATCTACCAAGTTCTGCTTTGCACTCAGCTGTTGGAGCACAGACAAGGGAGGTTCTGCTTTTATAAGATGCCCCTCTCGTCCTGATCTTGAAGGCAAAATTAAATGGCTTTTAACTGTCAGGTGTGTCTTCCCTTTCTCTTGTTTACTACCAATATACTCAAGAAATCTTGTATGTCTTATTTGCATTACAGTATTCTTACATAAGGTTTTAAGTATCGTCCCCCCAGCACCTGTTTACTCAGCCTGATTTTTTGGGGGTAGGTACCTACAACTGTGGGACACAGCTCCATGCACACATTGTCATTTAGTGGCAAACAGCTTGCACCTGTCTTTATTTTTACTAGGACCCAAAGACACAGAATTTTCCTATAGCTCTGAATGACATTTTCAGAATACTGCAAGTTAGGAGGGTTTAAAATATTCCTCACTTTCCTAGAGGACTACAAGAAATAAGGTTGTTCACAAGATCCATTAATGCTATGGTGATTTGCATCATCAAAATTTAAACAATTTAACTCTGATGATAGTTTTGTTGTGTTTCACACACGGGAAACAGTACAACCCTGAAAGCAAGCAGAGATTGTTCAAACAATGCCCATGATAGCAGAGGGGTCACCACCTTCCCCAGTGCTACATTCTGGTTTTATTTGGGGAAGCCACAACTCCTACCCAACATGAGCTTCTTCAGGGAGCAATGACCACTCAAAAACACACTTCTGTTTGCAAAACATCACAACGCTCTTGTCTCATCTATATGAAAAGCAGATGGGGAGAAAATCACATTTCCATGGATCTTTCTCCATAAAAAACCAAAGAGTTTTGTTTCCTGGTTTCTTCATGATAATTTTCCAGGTCTCTCTGTCAGGGTATCCCACAGAATCCCAGAATGTCAGGGCTTGGAAGGGACCTGGAAAGCTCATCCAGTGCAATCCCCCCATGGAGCAGGAACACCCAGCTGAGGTTCCACAGGAAGGTGTCCAGGCGGGTTTGAATGTCTGCAGAGAAGGAGACTCCACAACCTCCCTGGGCAGCCTGGGCCAGGCTCTGACACCCTCACCGAGAAGAAGTTTCTTCTCATATGTAAGTGGAACCTCTTGTGTTCCAGTTTAAACCCATTACCCCTTGTCCTATCATTGGTTGTCACCAAGAAGAGCCTGGCTCCATCCTCCTGACACTCACCCTTTCTATATCTGTAAACATTAATGAGGTCACCCCTCAGTCTCCTCTTCTCCAGCTCCAGAGCCCCAGCTCCCTCAGCCTTTCCTCACACGGGAGATGCTCCACTCCCTTCAGCATCTTGGTGGCTGCGCTGGACTCTCTGCAGCAGTTCCCTGTCCTTCTGGAACTGAGGGGCCACAACTGGACACAAGATTCCAGGTGTGGTCTCCCCAGGGCAGAGTAGACGGGCAGGAGAACCTCTCTGACCCACTGACACCTTGTTGAAAAAGAAAACAGAAGAGTGATAAATCAAGTCTTCGTTAGAAATGGGGAAAGCTGGAGAGCTGCTGGCAGAAAAAAAAAAAAAAAAAGCTTTTTCTAAGCAAGGATACAAAAAAAAGGACATTCTGGAGTGCCTGGTATTTTCTGGTATTTAGATTTTATGGGTGGAAGGGGGAAATCAGTATTTATCTTACTGTTATGCACTGCATGAACACGTAGGTAACTCACCTTGTTAGTACTTTCTCAGCTGCTTAAGCCTGCCTGCTATTTTGCAGATTAAACATAAACAACAGTAATGTTTTAATCCTACAAATAATTCTCAGAACAAAAATATCATTAACTCCCAGTTAAATATAATAAATGAGGTAATAAGGAAGCAAACCGCTCAACCAGAATACCAGAGGTAGGAAGTGAAGAAACATTTGGGCTTTGATAGAGATTAACCTGTTTATTATGTGCAAAGGGAGGATTCTCAAGGGTGCACAGCTGTTGCAGTTATTTGACATCTGCAAGCCCAGGATTTTGTGAAGAAAACCCTTCAGTACAATGATCTCCTAACCAATGCTTCTCAGAAAATTTACAGCTCTGAAGTGAAGAAAAGGAAGATATTGCACTTCGAGGCATTATGTCTGACTAGATTCTTATGGAATCAGCTCATTCTCCCAACCTTTTGGGGTATTAAGCGAGGAAACAAGAAGACATGTCAAAAGCTGGTAAAAAAAGCAAAGCACTCAGAGTGGCATGTAAGTGAGAATTAAAGGAGGGAGAGAATCACAGAATCCCAGAATCCCAGAATGTCAGGGTGGTGGGGATGTCTTCTCCGTGGGGAGCATCTCAGGGGTGTCCAGGGACCACAGTATCACAGAATCCCAGAATATCAGGGGCTGGAAGGGCCCTGGAAAGCTCATCCAGTGCAATCCCCCCATGGAGCAGGAACACCCAGCTGAGGTTCCACAGGAAGGTGTCCGGGCGGGTTTGAATGTCTGCAGAGAAGGAGACTCCACAACCTCCCTGGGCAGCCTGGGCCAGGCTCTGACACCCTCACTGGGAAGAAGTTTCTTTTCATATAAAGGTGGAACCTCTTGTGTTCCAGTTTGTACCCATTACCCCTTGTCCTATCATTGGTGGTCACTGAGAAGAGCCTGGCTCCATCCTCCTGACACTCACCCTTTCTATATCTGTAAACATTAATGAGGTCACCCCTCAGTCTCCTCTTCTCCAGCTCCAGAGCCCCAGCTCCCTCAGCCTTTCCTCACACGGGAGATGCTCCACTCCCTCCAGCATCTTGGTGGCTGCGCTGGACTCTCTCCAGCAGTTCCCTGTCCTTCTGGAACTGAGGGGCCACAACTGGACACAAGATTCCAGGTGTGGTCTCCCCAGGGCAGAGCAGAGGGGCAGGAGAACCTCTCTGACCTACTGACCACCCCCTTCTAACCCACCCCAGGTACCATTGGCCTTCCTGGCCACAAGGGCCCAGTGCTGGCTCATGCTCACCCTGCTGTCCCCAGGACCCCCAGGTCCCTTTCCCCTGCACTGCTCTCTAATAGCTCATTCTCCAACTTACACTGGAACCTGGGGTTGTTCCTGCCCACATTCAAGACTCTACACTTCCCCTTGTTCTATTTCGTTACATTTTTCCCGCCCAACTCTCCAGCCTGTCCAGGTCTCTGGATGGCAGCACAGCTTCCAGTGTCAACCACTCCTCCCAGCTTGGAGTCTGACTTTGTGCCAGCCCTCTGCAGTGGGGGAGGATGTCCTGAAACCTGTTTAAAAGGTGACAAAGCAAAGTTACATCATCTGAAATGTTTCCCAATGCTTTCCTCTGCCTTTGACATCATCTGCCTGGTGACAGAAATGGGGAGAAAAAGACAAAATGTGACTTGTCAGCAAGTGACGGATCCAGATTCAACACTGGGACTAGACTCCAACCTTGGCTGACTCCCAAGCCCCCTGCTTCACCCATCCCTGTGTCTGTGTTGGAAACTGCTCTGCAAAATCTATGCGAGTGGGTGCAGCTCGGCGGGGCTTGGCTGATGGTCACGTTATATAACCGACGCGGCCAGTGGAAATTCACCCTTGGGGACTGCAACGTGTTCGCCGGGCATTTAATTGCAGCCGGCGATCAGGGGGATCACCATTCTGCTTTCCAGAAGGTTGGTCACAGTTACTGATTGACAAACCACTCAGCCATCACCTTTACACGATCCCACAGACCCTATAAATACCAAGTGCCTTTCCTAACCTCTTCCACAATCAAATTTGATCCTCCATCAGTCTTTTGGGTGCTTTACGGGAGAAGACATTCCACAAACAACTGGGAGCCATGAGGATCCTCTACCTGCTCTTTGCTGTTTTCCTCCTCTTCCAGGCTGCTCCAGGTGAGAAGAAAATAAATCCTACAAAGAATGAAAGGGCTTTATAAGCAGAAGTGTGAGCACAGGAGGAAGAAAGCACTCGCCACCCAGCAGACAAAATATGATGGTGTTGGGCTGGTGCTACGCAGTGGGTAGGACCAACAACATCTGTGCTCATGGGGGATGTCTTCCTAAAACGCGACACATGATTTATTGCATGTTTATCCATCATAAGTTTAGGCTGAAAATTAATATTTTAACGTCTTCCCCTTCCCACAGGTTCTGCAGATCCTATTTTTCCTGACACCGCGGCGTGCAAGACCCAGGGGAATTTCTGCCGTGCTACGACATGCCCACCCACCTTCGCCATCTCGGGGTCGTGCCAAGGGGGGTTGCTGGTCTGCTGTTCAAAGTAAGTGCTGCAGGACCTAAGGGCGTCAGAGGGCATTTTTGTTCTGCTGTTTTATCTACTGTTTGTAGATACAGTTCAACATATTGTTTCAATAATACGCACAACTCCGTGGGGCGTGTAGGGCAGCCATTTGTGAGCAAGTCCAGATGGAGGATGAACAGGTATACATCATGGATGAATGTTAAAGGAGACAATTCATTCTGATGGAAGTAACGCATGAGATACGAAGATCAGAAGGGTCAAAATTTCCCAGAATTCCTTATTTTTTCCCTTTATTTTAAATTCTGATACAGATTTTTTCCCCCCCCAAGAAATTACAAGGAAAATATCCCACAGTATTTTCACCCATGAATGGAAACTATGTCACCTCCCTCTCTCTGTTCTTTTAATTTCTAAAATTACCTAGAAAATTAAATTTTAAAGGAGAAATAATGTTCACAGAACCCTGTTTCTCATTCTCCTCTCATCTCTTGTTCCTCCCACCCACCACTGTGCAGCTTCTAGAAAGGTGAAGAAGAGCGAATTTGTTAGTGACTGGAGACAACTGGGTGTGCATTTCACTTTTGACTTTGGAGGCCACTTTCTAATGATGTTTGGAGTTTCCCTGGTAGAAAGATTCTTTATTTCCTTAAGGTTTTGAATGTGATTTTGAGGAATGTATTTTAGCTTAGAATTAAACATATTTCTCAAGGATTTAATTCTTAATGATTTTGTTCCGCTTACAACCACATGACAATCATTGCCAGCTGCAATGACTATCACATACACTGGATTGAGTGGCAAATTAGAAGAGGTTCCTCTATCTTTTGGTGAAAATGACAGGTGTGATGACATAATAGGAGATATTCAGGCAGATCCTCAGCCACTGATGTGACTGGATAGAGCCTGGTTCAAAATAAAGGAAGGACTCAGACACATAATTCCTGAATTTTCCAGAATTCCTTATTCTGTTATTTATAAAATTTCCAGGGTTTAAATGTTCCCAGAAACCGAAGCAAATGCAATGAGATTGCTGTAGGGAAGAGGTTTTGTAGCATTTGTCCAGGACATGGGGATCCTAAGTCAGGCAATGGTTTCAGAAAACACAAATCAAACCAATAACAAGACATGTTTGTTGCCAGCAGATTAAGATGCTAAGGAAGCATTCACTCAGGAACTCAGGAAAGTAAATGGTACAGAACCAGTCTGATACTAAATGGTTTCATAAGAAGATGACTCTATCCCTCTTTCTGTGAACAAACATTCTCTTTAAGAAGCAATTTCTACTGATGGCAAATAGAGGGGTAGGAGCAGATGGCAGATCTCCAACATCAAACTTCTGTAAGAACATGTGTTGAGCATCATTTAAAGAGAACTGGGACTGGGAAATGAACAAGAACTCTTGGTTTTGGTTCCAGGTGTTAGTTTTACTGCAGAAACACTCTTTCTTAGAAGAATGTACCACATGTGACATTGATGGACATTAACGTTCAGGATTAAAACTCTTCCTATTGGGCTGTTAGATTTCCCTCTGGGTTGATCAATACAGCAGTAGAAATTGAAACCAACCATGTATTCTAAAGTAAAATATATTTTTTTTTTCAACTGAGGGTTCAACCTACTGAAAAGTAATCTTTGAAATTAGACACAAAGCGTTTCATACAGTAAGCTACATTGAGATGCTCAGTGACATCTGAGGTGCCTTGGAGTATTTAAATCACATACACAATCTGGCTGAGATAGCTCATGATCCAATGGAAAACATCGCTTTTCAGAAAAGGTGTCTGGGGTCCAAGCACATACCCCAGAGCTCTTCAAATGACCCTGGACTTGTGTGATTAAGTACCTAGATCAAATCTCTGATCTTTATTTTTGGGTGATTTGAATCAGAATTCTATTACTAGTGGAAATACAACTATTTTGCCAGTGACCATAGCTCCCATGGACAGGATATCTGCAGACCTAGATACGCAACACACAAGTCGGCATCTAAATATAGGTTTTTAAAACTGCAGGTTGAACTCACCCTGTTCATTTATTGTGAAAGTTATTTAATGGGTATTGAGGCTTCTAGAGACTGAGCTTAGACTACACTTCAGCAAAATAACGAGATCCTTTGTATTCTTACAGGATTTTGGTAAAGTAAGAAGAGAAGGCTTTCCTGGATCAGTGCTCTTGCACAAGCAACATTTCCATGGCCTTGGAGAGGTGATTTTGATGGATTCCTCCTTTATCTAAACCCTCCTGTAATTGAGCATTGAAAGAAGCTTCCAGAGGTCACTCCTGTTGGCACACCGCTTCTGGAGATCCAGGTTTTCCTTTGCTGAAGTCACTCCCTTTTCTACTCTTAATACACAAGCCGCTTTGGCACCTTGGCCACCTCTTCCAGCGTACCTCACAGGGATGTTCAATCAGTTCAGGTTCATGCCGCTCTTGGAGGGTGTGAAGCAATATATATATTATTACTTTACTCACATGCAAAAATAAATATCTTCCTAAACCAAGAACTGTTGTCTGTTACTGTCACTAACAGGAATTTTCTCTGGGGTTTTAACTCTTGTTGGGTCATGCAAACAGATAGGTCCATGCAGACTCAGATATTCCCAAGTGATTTGGAAAAGAGGATGGGTAAAACAGCAATCAGGTTTAATGATGATATTAAAATAATCAAGATGACCAAACTGAAAAATTAGTGTGAAGAACTGTACAAGCAACTCTTGGTAGTAAGTGGATGACAAAATGACAATCAAGAAACACCTCCAGTATTGCAAACTTTACATATGTATAACATATATTCCTGACTTCACAAACACAGTGATGGGATCTGAACTGTCTCCATCCAGAAACAAGATCTGGGGTCATATATAGACTGTTTTTGAAAACATCAGACCTGTGTTCAGCAGCAGTCACAAAAGAAAATCAAATGGTCTGTTTTATTCAGTAGTACAGATAGAGTCATGAGCTCAATAGTGCTAAAAATGCAAAATCAAGATGTTTGTCATTGTTTCATCCAACAGTTACAGATGCACAATCAACTTCTTTTCTCCCATCACAGTTAGTCATGAAGGCCACAAGACCTTTTTTTGGAATTGATTTCCTACATCTATGTTGAAAAGATGTTAGGGCAGCACATGGCTGATTTCACCATCACTAGAAAAAAGCTTGGAATTTTACCATTGCATTGTAGCCCACTTTTAAGAAATGTAATTCATCCCCATGTTTTTGAATTTGGAGCTCTATCAAGCCCATTCCCCACAACTGTAGCCTCTTAATTTTTTGTATCAGAAGAATCTAAAAAGAACCCAAACCAAACACGGAAAGATAATGAGAAATCAAAAAAGTCAAATTACCACAGAGGTTGTGCAGCATTTTATTTACTTCTTCTTGTCTTCCTTATTAAAAGCTTGGCAATGCTTCTGTCCTGTTAGTCTGAAGAGGACAACATGTTCAAATTTTCACTGTTATTTTGGAAATATCCTGCACCAGGTTTCTATAAACTGTGTTTGTGCAAGGAAAAAAAAAATCTCTTGACTTCTGCAGCTTTGGATCTGTCAAATGAGGTTAGATGACTTTCTTCAGCACTAATACCTGCAACAATACCGTGTTCTGTGTTAAATGGCACCAAAGGGCCACATATTCCACCTACTTCTGAGGATTCTTCGACAGAGAAGGTCTGAGGATATAGCAGGAACCCATTCTTGAAGCTGCTTTGAGTAATCTACTTGGCTGGAGTAACCTTACATTTGTATCAGCAACTAAAAAGTCCAGAAACAGTTTTCTGGCGAAATGTAAAACCACTCACCAGGTCTCTTGCCCTACAAATAGGACAGTTGTATTCAAGATGTGCACCAAAAACTGTTCTTGGTCTATGCTAGCCCCTGAACCATGCCCAAGATTTGTCCACAAGATGTCTGGCTGACCCAAACAAAGATCCTGGTGACATTTAAACAACATACTAACCATTTAGCAAGCACATCTCACTGCCCATAACCTGCACCTGTTCAACTTACTACTACAAATATAGATGATCTGTTCTCCATCCCTCAAGTTTCTCCTGAAAATAATTTCTGGACGAATTTAAGACAGACTGAGTCTCAGATTTCCTTCCTGTCCCAACAAAACACATCTCTAGTGTTGAAGTCATAGAGGTGTCAATCCAAACGGGATGGTCTCCACTTCTGTCTCTAGATGTTTCACCTCATGTCCATCAAGGTCTTTTGTTTCAGCTCAGCAACCATTCTCATCGCCATACATGGGTGATTTCAGGCTCACTTTCCCCTTTCTGCCCAATTTTCATGAAACCCATGGAGTCTCTTTCTCACTCCTCCACTTCCCAAGTCCCCTGAGTGGAGCCTGGGGTTGGTCTTATGCAGGATGGGTCACACAGCTCTCCTGTGTCACTTGCCCTACAGAGACCTGCTTCTCCTGCACCAGTGTGCTGGCTTTTCTCTCTCATGCACTGAACACTGAGAGTTCTTCCCAATAAGTTCCTCATTTTGTGTTTACTGAGAACTTCCCTCCTAGGACATAACTGTGGTTTTCTCCCTTGGAGAGCTGGCAGAAAGGCAGGTGGTCCCAAACTGTTTGATAGTGCAGCTCAACATACGGGAGAAAGGAGATCTCTTGATTGATGTACACCTTCCAAAGCTAATGCAGGACCTCAGAAAACCTCCTCCTTGAGCACCTGAAGAACAGAATTGTTTTCAAAATGGTGATTGGGATGAAGACCTTCCAAACATTTACTGACCAGTGGGTTCTTCCTCTCACAGCTCTCTTCCACAGCAGGGAGTGGGAGTCAGATTGGAGATGTTCTCGTGATCTTTCAGTCACTCATTCTGAAGTTCCCCCACTAAAACCCAGTTTCATGCATGAGCAGCCTCTATCGAGTGCTTCGTCAAGGGGAACGAACATCATGTACCTTCCACCCACTGTCTGTAAACATCTGTGTGTCTCACCATCATTTTTTTACTTGTACTTAACTTTGGGACAGGGGAGCTCAACACCACTAATGTTTCCACCTTTTAATTTATTCCTAGACCATAGATAATTTTCACTGAATTAATTCTCCCCATCTGCACTGGCAGATTAGTTGCCTATCAGTTGCAATTAAAATCAGTGACTCTCCTTCAAGTCCAGTGACATTTGCACTCGATGCCCTGCAACCCAGATAACAGACCACAAATGGTAATTCCCCAAATTGAAAACGCAAACAACAAACCAACAACCTCCTGAAGGAGCAGTGAGACAAAGTGATGAATTTACTATTTCTAAGTGACAAATTGCCATTTCTTCACAAGGACAGATCCCATATTAAATCCTGCACCCAGTCCTTTGCTACCCAGTCAAATATTAACTCCAACAGACATATCAAGACCTTCCCATCATTAACAGCCCTGCTGTTTTCTCTTCATGCTAATGACTCTTTGCCAGCATCTTCTCCTAGTGCTCAAGGAGACAGAAGAATTATGGAATCATAGACTCCTAGAACCATAGAATGTCCCGAGTTGGAAGGGACCCACAAGGATCATGGAGTCCAACTCCTGTCCCTGCACAGGACACCCCACAGTTCACCCCGTGTGTCTGAGGACGTTGTCCAGTCTCTTCTTGAACACTGTCAGGTTGGGGCCGTGACACCTCCCTGGGAGCCTGTTCAGTGTCCAGCACCCTCTGGGTGAAGAACCTTTTCCTCATGTCCAACCTAAACCTCCCCTGGCACATCTTCTGCCATTCCCTTGGGTTCTGTCACTGGTCGCCAGAGAGAAGAGCTCAGCCCTGCCCCTCCTCCTCCCCTTGTGATGAAGCTGCAGCCACCATGAGCTCTCCCCTCAGTCTCCTCTTCTCCAGGATGAACAAACCCGGTGACTTCAGCCGCTTCTCACATGGCTTCCCCTCCAAACCCTTCACCAACTTCATAGCCTCTTCTGGACACTCTCCAGTAGCTTTATATCTTTTTTTTATACCACGGGCCCCAAAACTACACACAGTGCTCCAGGTGAGACCGCACCAGTGCAGAATGGGGCGCCTTGCCCAGGCTCCCGTTCCCCCGTATCAAGCAGTCTTCAAGGGGACTGTCATGGCCCTGGGTGTATTTACCTTTCCTCGGAGGGAGCCTGGACCCAGGACAAGCACTGATGCTGCTGCTCTCCAGCCCGAGCTGGGGGAGGGAGGTGATGAGGACAGAGATGTTCCCATTTTCTTTCCATCTCCTTGATACTGTTTACTTCCAAAGAACATTGAACAATGTGTGACAGCATGGGCCAGCCCCAGCAGGGTTAGATCAGCAGTTTCACTCCTCAAAACAAACAACCCTGCCCTTCGTGCTGCCTGGGCCAGACAGGAGAAGAATTATGCAAGAAATAGACGGGTGCATTTTCCTTCTCCGTTAAATCCTGTTATTTTTGTAAGCAAGCTTCAGCCTTGATGGTTTCCTTATGGTCGACCGTGTTTTATGATCACGGACAGCCCCTTTCTTTCCCTTTTTCTGCTCTATTTTCAAAAGTGATACTGAGAGTGCATGTGGATGATGTGCCTGTCTGAAACCTTGAGCAGGTGTCTTGGGTTGTGGGGTTGTGTCTATGTCCTAGATCACAGATCAGAAATCAGACAGCTCGTCAATGTTCCCTTCGTCCTGCTTAAAATAAATTCCCAGCACACACACAGACATAGAATGTTTTAACATCAAAGACTGACTCCTCAAAACTTATTTTCCCACGTTCAGAAGGAAAACAGAGGAGGCATGACAGAGAATTCCTTCCCTACCGCCTGTCTGAAGCAAAAGAAGCAGGCAACACAGTACAGAGTATGAGGTGCACATTATTCCATCTCCTGTACCCCTCATCTGCATGTATGGGGTTGGTGAAGATGCCAACTGTAAAGGCAACAGGCCACCACTGCCCACCCCAGCTCTCACAGCTCCCTGCAGAGCTCTGAATCTTCATTTCCTCATCATGTTCCCCAAGAACTTCGTCACAGCAACCGTCCCCTGGCAGTCTGGGAGGTACAAAGGGAGGGAAATGTGCCCTTGAGACCACCAGACATCTTCTGGCTGTTGTGCCCATCACATGAGACAGATGGATCTGAGGCTTCCTCTCCTTCCTTTGGACCTCAGGGGTCATGGTGCCCATTCTGTCTGTCCTACCAGTATTACATAGTCGCACAACCTGCTGAGCAGGGATAAATACTCATGAAGCATGGAGGAGAATTTGTCTCCTTTCCACCTGCATCCTCTTGCCCCACCTCAACCTCCTCACCTGCCTTCTGCTGTAAAGAAAATTTTTGCTTCTTTCTAATTCCAAGTTGTAACAGAATGAACTAATGTGTTTTTTCAGAGACTGAAGCACCCATTTCATGCCCTACACCCAATTTGTTGTGGTCGGTTTGCCAGACAGAGACCTCTCTGCCCTCTGTGCACAGACAATGCTCACCTCCTGCCGTTATTCTCCATCTCTTCAGTCTGCTGCCCTCACTGAAGTGGTAAAAAATTAAGCACCCTCATGACTTGATTTCATTAATGATTCTTGGCTTATACTGTTTGCCTGGAAAAAACACAACAAACCAACACACTCTTGCAGTTCTCACGTGTCTCAAGAGTGGCATTTCTTGTAGACATGTGCAAGTACTAAGAGTGCTGTACAAAGCTCTGGTGACACTTTCTCTGGTCCATCTTATATACATCTGATCCTTCACATGCATGAAAAAAAAAAATCTGATATTTTTCCTTTTTTTCAGATACTGAAAAAGATTACAAGGTGATAAGAGATGTGGAGACACCATACACAACTAGACTCAGTATGTTGAATCTACGAAATCAGAAAGAGATGCGAGTCTCTTCATAACCAGGTCAGGAAGGTGACTAGCAGAAAGGGAAAATGTTGTTAAATCAAAATCTTTTTGGGCTAAGAATGAGGAGGTTTAGACTCTCCACAAAAGCTAGACTTCGGAAGAAGGTTCAGACCATCAGAGTAGGGTATGGGAATTCAGTGACTGTAGCAGCAGGGAACCACACAACCTCATCATTTTTAGGACAGAGCTCTGTTGATTGCCAAAAGGGAACTGGGATGTAGTCTCCTACAATAGTGTAGCACAACACACACCAGTGTCCCTTCCAGTCTTTTCTGTCTAATGACTCCTCCTGCAAGTTTTGGTACAATTCCATGGCTAAAGTCACAAATATAAGATGTGGAGAGTAATGGAGCTCTGAGTCATTCTAGAGGAACATCTGGGAGACTGGAACTACTACCATGTCTGCAGATTTCATAGCCAGGATGGGGAATGTACACACTTTCACTCCTACCCTGCCTTCTTCAGTTGCAGCCCTACAACTCCAAAACTGAAGAGCAAGAAGACTGAAGAGCAAGGACTGAAGCTCTGATCCCTTTCTGCATTCAAGGAGGAGCGCTTGTTGCCTCGTTTCACGCAGCCTTGCAGACCAGCTGCTGTGCCTTTAGGATCATAGAATCACAGAATCATTTTGGTTGGAAAAGACCTTGAAGATCATTGAATGCAAATGTTAACTTCACACTACGCTCACCGTGCCTGGCGGATGGCGGGAGGACATACTGACACAAGGCCATGGCGAAGAGCCACGGGGCATCAGCAGATCTGCACGGTTGACAGTATTGCAGATCGCAGGAACACACCTCTGTTCTTCTCCAATCCTGTGTCCTCCCCGGGTGCAGCCCACCAGCTGGTACAGGGTGTGCAAGCACAGAGGGATTTGGCTGCTCAGGTCAACCAGTGCAATTTGGTCATTGCTCAGGTCCGGGCATCTTCAAATGTGTTGGGTTGCAACATCTTTTTACATCATTGGTCTCTATAGTAATAGGGCAATGAACTCGCTGTTTTTCAATCACTCCTCCACCCCCCTAGTTCTCTGCACTGCTCCATCCCAGAGCCTTTATAAATCCAGGGACTGGGCATCTTCTGCCTCAAGCATCAGCCTCTATCCAACTTTGAGTGTCTCCACACCACTGACAGCTGGCAGTCATGAGGATCCTTTTCTTCCTCATTGCTGTTCTCTTCTTCCTCTTCCAGGCTGCTCCAGGTAAGACTGAAAATAGGTGAGATGGAGGCTAAAAAGGTGCATGTGCAGAGCAGCCCATTAAAGCCCAGTGCTGAGGTTCAGATAATCCTTGTACTATTGGACTCCATGACTTTCATATTAGAAGTCCTCTTCCCTAGTCATAGTCCTAATCTCTAATCTGTTGAATTGAGCTCATTGACAGTCTTCTTGATGGTCTCTTTCAAAAATCTTGCATTCCCATCACATGATGACGTGGTGGAAAAAAGATACTCCTGTGTATTCATGCAATTCTTAGGCTGATAATTAGGACACCATCCTGCAACGTGAAAGCTTTGTCTTCTCACGTTCACACCCTCACCTCCTTACTGTGTTTTATAGATCAGTAGACCTCCTGTATTTTTGGAAAAAAATGTGATTGTGATGGTGAGGCTTTGCCTGGACTCTATACTGTCCATTTGCTTTAAGAGAGTTTGGACTATCTGTATAATTCCAGGCTATTTGGGGGACTTCAGAGAAGTTTCAACTATCTCCATCCCTGATTTGGTTTGCAATACACTCAAATTTGTACTTAATTTCCTAGACAAGCAAATGTCTTTCTACTTAATGCAGAAATGCAGAACCACTTAAGCCAAAAGCAAGTGCTGGTAGAAGCTTTAGATAAAGTCTGCACTGCATGCTTCTGGAATGCTTTCTTGGATTGTCCTATTATATACATCACAGAAATTATTCTCAAATTCAAAGCAAACTGTGGCCCCTGGGGTGGCTGCAGAGCTGGTGTAATTCCATCAGAATTTCTGAGAAAGGACAGTAAGTTATTTTATATCTCTTCATAAAGACCTATGCACAGTAAACATAACACTTTAGAGCTTTTTAAATGGGGAGACAAGGAAAACCAATGTCTCATGGTTTCTTTAAAACCAGCTGAGTGAAATCAGCAACACATAATGCTTGAATAAGATGTGATTAAGATAAAAGACTTGAGAACCACCAGGACAAATTGGTTGAAATGTGGCAGATCGATTTGCATGCCTTTCAAATTATCAATAGAGTCCAGTATGATGGTAGCTGTGAATTCAGGTTGGCACAGAAGGTTGGCAAGAAGTTGGGGCAGCTGATAAGGGCATAGATATACAAGGCTTTGGGTGATATAAAAAACAGATTTAAACCATACAAAAATAACACAATTTGAATCTCAGGTTGAACATCCCAGTGGGAACAAATAATGTTTGATGGTAATGAACAAGAAATTCTAAGACTTAGGGCTGTTTTTTCAGCTGGAATAAGCCCAGGCAGTTCCCTGATGATGATGGAGCTGCAGCCTTTGCCACCACCAGAACATTTGGCTCTTAATTTCTGAACATACCAACACAGTAGAACCAGAATAACATCTCACTAAACCATATGCAGCACCAGCAACAAGTCACTGACTTTATATTACAGTGTATATTTAAGTATATAATGTACTTTAGTCAAGCAAATGTCAGTTTGAATGTTTCGACTGTGATTAAAAGTTGGGTTTTGTAAAGCTTTATGACATCTGTGTTAAATGTAGGATATTTAACATGGTAACACAGTGCACAGGTTTCCTGTGAGCATGCTGCTCATTATCACAATGGTCAATACTTCCTGCAAGAAAGATACTTGAAGTAGTAGATAACGGTTATGAGTCATAAATGTGCTTTACATTTGCTGAAACTTGAACTGAAAGTTTGAAGAAACTCAGGACATTTTGATTTTAATATCATCACATTTTTTTTTTCTGAGATTAATGTGAGATTAATTTTTAAAATGCGATTTTTCTGTGTCTCCTATGGCTTTTTCATATAACATAGTGTGTCTGTGCATAACTGGATTGACAAGCAAGTGTCTCCAGGAGAAATGCTAAGGAAGCTGACATTTATCTAGCATTACAACCTGTTTTTCTGCCTAGTTTGCATTTCATATGGATGTAGAGACCTTAAGAAGGTGTGATCAGGTTACCCCAATCACAAAACAGACACTGTGGCAGGAAACCACACACCACAGCAGGTAAATCTGATGCTGTAGCTCTCCAATCCTGTCCCTTGACAAACGAATATGAATTTTCCCTCGGGTTCTCTTTGCAGCTTACAGCCAAGCAGATGCTGACACCATCGCATGCCGGCAAAACCGGGGCTCCTGCTCGTACGTTGCATGCTCTGGTCCCACTATTGACATTGGGACCTGCCGCAGTGGGAAGCTGAGATGTTGCAAATGGTAAGATTAACTCATCCTAAAACATGCCATACCTGGAATATTGTGTCCAGTTCTGGGCTCCTCAGTTCAAGAAGGATGGGGAACTGCTGGAGAGGGTCCAACGCAGGGCAACCAAGATGATGAAGGGAGTGGAGCATCTCCCTTATGAGGAAAGACTGAGGGAGCTGGGTCTCTTTAGTTTGGAGAAGAGGAGACTGAGGGGTGACCTCATTAATGTTTGCCAATTTACAAAGGGTGAGTGTCACGAGGATGAAGCCAGGCTCCTTTCAGTGACAAACAATGGTAGGACAAGGGGTAATGGGTTTAAGCTGGGAATGTAAGAGGTTCCACTTAAATTTGAGAAGAAGCTTCTTCCCAGTGTGGGTGGCAGAGCCTGGCCCAGGCTTCCCAGGGAGGTTGTGGAGTCTCCTTCTCTGCAGACATTCAAACCCGCCTGGACACCTTCCTGTGGAACCTCAGCTGGGTGTTCCTGCTCCATGGGGGGATTGCACTGGATGAGCTTTCCAGGGCCCTTCCAACCCAAACTATTCTGTGATTCTATGATTCTATGCCACTGCAGCAAGTAGGTTCACTGGGCTTTCCCCTTTTGGGATGAAACAGATCAGCTCCTCCAGCCTCTTATATCCCCCAGATAAACCCTTTAATTGCTGGGCCTTGTGGCGTCAAAAATACCAGTCTGCTTTCTCTGAAAAACCTTAAGGAGAAGTTGATGATGAGCAGGGAGGAAAGTGGACATTGCACATCTAATATTGCTAGTAACATACCATGTATCATAGAATCATAGAATAGTTCGGGTTGGAAGGGACCTTCAAAGCTCCCCCAGTGCCACCCCTGCCATGAGCAGGGACATCTTCACCAGCTCAGGTTGCTCAGAGCCCCGTCCAGCCTGGCCTGGGATGTCTCCAGGGATGGTTCATCCACCACCTCTCTGCTCAACCTGGGCCAGGCTCTCACCACCCTCAGTGTAAACAATTTCTTCCTCATGTCTGGCCTGAATCTCTCTCTTTTAGTTTAAAACCACCACCCCTTGTCCTATCACAGCAGACCCTGATCAAAAGTCTGTCCCCATCTTTCTTGCAGGCCTCTTTTAAGTACAGAAAGGCTGCAATACAGTCTCAACAAAACCTTCTCTTCTCCAGGTTGAATGCTAATCACTAATTATGACTGATAACTTCTTCCAACATGAGTCTGGTACCAGGGCAGAACCAGATCATGCTCGAACTCTGCCTGTACTAAGCAGGGTGGACACAAATTACTTGAGATAGTTACCTCTGATGTCTCCCATTCAACCCACACAGGCAGGAGATATCCCATGCAGAGTGATTCTGCAATATGCTGTGCTCCAGCTCTGCAGTTGGTGTCATTTCATACCAAAGGAGCTATAACAGAACTACCCTTTTGGGGCATTATTATTATTATTATTATTATTATTATTATTACTATATTTGCACTTCTACTTAATCTATTTGGGTTTCTATGAAACATGCTGAAGGATGCAAAAAAAGAAGTGAGAAACCTTGTCACCCTTTTTCATAGAAAAAAGGCATGGAGGAAAGAGAGAGGATCAGCCACTTTGTCCAGTGCAGCTTTTTATTCCTAAAATAGTCCTGCGACCCTGTCAAGTATTCTGGGTCATCAGCAGCTGTAGCTGGATAGCTGTGGTGTGTGCATTCACGTCCTGTGTTGTATCTGGGTTGTCTTACAGTCAGAAACACAGGTCAGTGATCCAGATGAAAAGGTTCTCTGGTGGTCTTTTCTAGAATCATAGAATCACAGAATCGTTCTGGTTGGAAAAGATCCTCAAGATCATTGAATCCAACAATTAACCTCACAATGGCACTAACTCATGTCCCTGAGAACCTCAATTCCATGTCTTTTAAACGCCTCCAGGGATGGTGACTCCACCACTCCCCTGGGCAGCCTGTTCCAATGCCCAACAGTCCTTGGGGGAAGAAATTTTCCCTGATATCCAATCTAAATCTCCCCTGGCCTATGTGTCATCTTATGTCTATGGTAGTCTGAGATGGCCAGGTATAATTTACCTGTTTGGATGGAGATAAGTGGACTATCTAAGCACCTGATTTCACTTTGCAGGACACCCACTTCCTAAAACTGACACCTCACTGACCACACAGACGAGAGTTCTGGGCATCTGAGACATCTCCCATTTTTCACATCGATGGATCCCAGCATCAGTGCAAACCTGGGGAGCCTTCCCATGGGGGTGAAGACCCTTAGGAGCACAGGAAGATCAGAGGAGGAGTTCTTGCACCTCGATAAAGAGATTTGAAGCTTCAATTATAATAAAAGCCAGTCACTGTGAAACCACATTACTGACATTTGCTTATATATATGTTTTTTGCTGGTTTTATTGTCTGTAAAAATCAACCTGTAAATGAAGTTTATTTAACTAAACTAATTTAAGTGCATGTATCATTGAGTCCTGTTAAATCACCCTGCAGAGTGTCTGCATTGCAGTGATTTGTGTGGCAACATATTTATTAACAAATCAAAAAGCCCTAGTACCCATTTTCTCTGCCATCCTAGTCCAGGGCACCAGGTTGGGGTTTGGGAGATGGGATCACTCCTCCACTCCTCTACAGGGTTTCATCTTCTAACCCAGCCTGAATTGCTGGGAATGACAATGTAAAGAAACCCGGGTTGGCAGAAAGGCAACTTCTTAAGTTTTGAACCCATCTCGTCACACTCGTGTCATTCTACTTCTGATGCCTCTGTTTAGTCTAGACCAGCATCATGTCAATGGGATTTTACTTCTCTGGATCCTAAACTACTCAAACAATCAATATTTATCGCTACATCATGATGTCTGGAGGCAGTTGGCTGGACGTCCATCAACCTGGAGTCCCTGCACCTGCTGTTACAAGGTCTAGATACATCCCCCCCTTCTTTTCCCTTCCCCACTCCTAACATCCCAGAGAGCTAATGTAAAGGCCAAAAGGATTTGAAATAAGGGATGACTAAAAGTGTCCATGTTCTCCATGCCACGAGCTGCTATGGATGGTTTTAGCACAGCCATGGGCCCTGAACATAGCCAATTTGTGGCAGATTGCTACTATGTTAATTACAGTCGGTTTGGAGAAGATATTTATTACTGTTACTGGTCAACCTAATAATAATAGAACCAGGACATATTCTTGATGATATGTGGGTTGGGTTTCTTCTCCTCTTCTTGGAGAATTTTATTACAAGTCACATCTCATGCTGACCCCAGGTGAGACGAGGGGTAGAACCTCCAGTAAAAACAAACACCAAGAAAACTCCTCAGAGATATAAGGATCAAACATAAGTATTCTCAAGCAAGTTTATTAACATTTATTGAGGTACATAGACTATGAAATATGAACATCCCAGATGGGCATTCAATATCTCCTGGAGAGTTCATCTTCTATAATTATTCACATTGTTACTAATCCCAAAAAGAAAATAAAATAATGAACATCTGTTCTGAAGGCCAAAGGAAGAACCTGCTCTGCATCTTTTCATGGAGACGGGTCTCTGCATCATGGTGATCTGCTCTTTGGGATAGATGTTGTTGGCCACAATTTAGATTCAACAGAAAAACACTTCAGAAAAAAGATAAATATTGCTATTTTTCTGGGTGGTTAAAGAATTGCTTTGGAATTTCTTCAAGTTGTTAACTTTGTTTGTGGAAGAGTTTGTTTTCTTTCTGATGTAGTTCATGTTTTGGTGTGTGCATGTGTATGAAAACTGCATATTTCCAGCTCAAAATTCCAGGTTTTCCAATAGGATAATGTGTCTCCTAAATTGCCAGAAGCTCTGCTTTAGCCAGGCTGAGATGTCAACAGTCACTAATCATACTGCAAAAAAGGAAAGAAACTTTCAGATTTTGTACTTATAACCACGAAAAGATTTGCATAAGAAGGAGAGAAAGCACTGAATGACAACCTCCTCCTGGAGAGGTACAGATGTTTGATTTGGTGCTCAATGCACATAGAATCATAGAATCATTTTGGTTGGAAGAAACCCTCAAGATCAGTGAGTCCAACCATTAACTCAACACTGTCACTAACCCATGTCCCTAATAATCTCGTCTACGCATCTGTTCAACCCCTCCAGGGATGGTGACTCCACCACTGCCCTGGGCAGCCTGTTCCAATGCCTGACAACCCTTTCCATGAAGAAATTGTTCCTAATATCCAGTCTAAACCTCCCCTGGCACAACTTGAGATCATTTCATCTCATCCTTTGAAGCCAGTGTTACTCACCAAGACTAGCTTGAAACAGCTAATGGGAACAACAGAGCAAAGAGATTGTTTCTAGCTAATGACTTACCTCTGCCAAAGAGATTTGACTGTGATCTTTCTCATGAGGCACTCATGCAATTAATGATGCATGGGGAACTACTGAGGAAATCCTCAGGAAACCCTATATTGGACTATATGGAGTCTCTGCTCATTTGCCAGCTTGCACTAGAGGAATTTCGCATTTAAAGAGCAATCTGGATGTGTAAAAGTGAACAATAAGCCCACTGACCCAACAAACACCTCATCTTGATCAAATCCATAACTCACCACTGTCCGACAGCAAGGGACCGCTTGCTGGCAACGTCCAAAGGGTCTCGTGTTGGGTAGAGGACAGTGGTCAGCGGAACAGGTACCTCCAGCCTGTTTGCATTGCTCATTGTTATTCGGTGCACGCATGAAACCTGTGAAAAACAGACGATAATGAACAAACAAACAAACAAACAAAACAGATTTTCCTTCCCAAAGAAGACTAAGAACCAGTTGGGATTATAGAGCAGCATCAACAGCCCAAGCCGTGGGCTGACCCCATCCATACCATTAAATTCTCTTATTTTCCAAAGGTTCAGTGCGTCCAGTGGACCCAGTTGGTGTCTGTTCACTGCTAAGGTGTGACCAGCATTTTGGTAGTATCAGTTGGCCTGGGGGAAAAGGGTCTAAAACTCATCCTATTTCTGCTTCTATTTTACGTTCTCCATGCTCATGGTCTTTCCTCTGCATTTCCTTTGATTTCGAGTATCTCTTACCTAAAGTGCCTTGGAGCACTAAGAGGAGAACAGTAAAGAAAAGGAAAAGGATCTTCATGTCCAAATTCAGTGTCGCCAAATACAACGGCTACTAAGAAAAGAAAAACAGAAAGAGGTCATGTATTTGTCCTGCAGTTGCCATCACCTAATCCAGAAGCTATTTATGACATATAAGATGTATTTTATTAATAAAAATTTTCATTTATGCAATAATGCTCTAGAATAAATCTGTTGAAAAATCTAGTTGAGGAAAGATATATTTGAAAGGTGCATTGCATAAAACCAAGAAAATGTATTTGTACCTATAAAATTTAAAATAATTAGATTAATATTGTGACTTTCCGTCAACTGCAAAGAAAGCCTGTACCAACTCCAGTGAAGACTCCTATATTTGAATCCCATACAACCTGGATATTATTTTTTTTTTTTTTAAAAAAGCAAGAAATAGAATTAATTTCCTCTAAAATTATCCAAGTATTATAATACAAACAAACTTTTCTTAGATTCCTTTTATAACTTATGGATAATGCTGCTACATGCACAAAATCATTGATGCTTCCATTTATAGTTTTATCCATTTTTATTTGAGTAATGGATTTGGCTGGGTTGGAGTTAACTTTCTTCATGGCAACCTATATGGTGCCATGCTTAGTATTTTGTAGCAATTAATTACTAAAATGTCCATTTTATTTAATTATTACATATTTTGCTTCAGATATGTGTGGATAATGACTTTGGCTATTCTAGTTTCTCTGTATAATAAACACTCAGAAACTTTATTTGAATATTAGCCACTTTTGTAGCTTACAAATCAGTCGCAAGTCCTTGAAAACATCTTTACAGAAAAAGCTAAGGAGCCATCTACCCCTTCTCTCCATAAGATCTCTATGATACGTGCCAGTCGAAAGCCTCAGAGCATCTCTCCATCATCATTTCTTCCTGCAGATTCTAATTAACTTTTGAAAATGATACATAATACTATAATCCTTCAGAATCACCATTATTGACTGTAGCAGTCAGTCTTACCGAAATACCAAGCCTTGTACATTTTAGTTGTTTATGAGGATTTAATTAAGCTGCACAATTCTACATCTCGGAGTGACAAATTGCTTTCTAGAGAAGCAAAGATTACCAACAAGACATGTATTTTTCTCCTTATCTGCTGCAGCTGATGTGGAAACTAAACCTTCAACTCACCCTAGAGGACTTCAGGAGAGGGGTCACAGTGTCCAGTCTGTCCTACCTGGCTCCTCTCAATGGGGAACCTCACAGAGTGATGTCTTGACCCCAAGAAATAGTATATCTGTATTCCTATTGATAACAGATCTGCCACAGCCATTCCCAGCAGCTGAAATGTCACTTCCCGGCAGCTGATGACAATTGGTGACCGCTCATGAACTCCTTCTCCTTTCTCTGGGTCACGAGCCGGCTCTTCCGATAAGCACCTCACACCGCCCTGGTTTGTGTACAACATATTGATCCATCGCGGGCTGTGAACAAAGCATCCTGGGACATACACTGAAAATCGGTGTTTTGGCTCCAGCAGGGACCTAATCCTACAGGATTGTCCCAAGGCCACGGCGCCTGGTGTTAACTCCAGACAGGTCATCTCTAAAGCCTGAAGGTACCTACCACAGCACCTAAATCGTTACATTAGAGAAGCTCAGGTTTTGCACAAGTTTTGCACAGTTTTTGCACAGTCTAGATTGAGAAAAGAAGGCTGAGGGGAGACCTTCTCACTCTCTACAGCTATCTGAAAGTAGGTTGGAGCAAGAGGGCATCAGTCTCTTCTGCCAAGTAACAAGCGATAGGACAATAGGAAACATTCTCAAGTTGGTCCAGGGGAGGTTCAGATTGGATATTGGGAAAAATTTATTCCCAGAAAGGGCTGTGGGGCATTGGAACAGGCTGCCCAGGGCAGTGGTGGAGTCACCATCCCTGGAGGGTTGAACAGACGTGTAGATGAGGTTCTCAGGGACAAGGGTTAGTGTCAGTGTTGGGTTAATGGTTTTACTTGATGATCTTAAGGGCCTCTTCCAACCAACATGATTCTATGATTCTGAGAGCACACTTATCTGTGCACCAAGAATATTTTATTTTTCATGCATTTACCACATCTGTATTCTACTCATTGTAGAGGAAATAACTATTGTTTGAATAATTAAAGTTTCAGGGAGGCACCCATTTGCTAGGTGGTCAAAAGAAACAACTTCTATAAAACATTTTGGGCAAACTGCTCCTCCATGCTCCCAGAGGGTTTAGACCGGAATGACTGGTGGCAGCACCATTATTGCTTCAATCCTGAAGTCACCCAGAGGAGCCCAGAAAAAGATGTTGTGTTTTGATTGTCATGCTACTAAGAGTCTAGAAAATAACCCAACATTCTTGTGATCCAAACAGCCATCTGAACAGCATCCATCTACCTGGGTCACTTGCCTCCCAGAAGAGGGCAATGAAGAGCTAAGACTGAAATCTCTCTCCAACACCGTTCTTCAGCCAACAGGGTATAAATTATTCTGACAGCAGGGTTTTATGGATTTTCTTCTTAATTATCCTGATGTCTTCTGATTCCCAGCACTGACATGTTAGTGAATTATGGTTTCTGACAGTCCAACCTCAAAGCCCTCAGTGTTTCGCAATCTGCTGTGGCCACCAGCAATGGACAAGATGCTGGTCCTTACTCTGAAAAATAAATCACATTAACAGAGGCAGGTCCAGGGAGAAGGAGTCTGGGATTTCCATTGCGTTGGCAGCTGGACACAGATGACAATGAGTGCCCGGGGAAGTGGGAGATATTTGCTTCCTTTGAAAATCATCAGGAGCCCTCAAACCTATTTACTTGGGTCCAAGTGATATGATAAGAAAAATCCAAATAAACACGTTGATTGCCCCAATATAGTTATTTTACTAAATCCCATTCCTGTATAATTTAATTGATGGAACGTGTATGTGTTTTACAATAGGCAGCAGCATTTGTTTTTATGATTGGGCTTTTTTCTTTCCTTTAAAAAAAATATTTAAATAATGAAATTGATTTATCAAATGATGAAATGTAAAAAGGCGGAAATAAACACCATGAACATTAAATCCATAAATATGTTTCCAGGAACACAGAGCTCTGAACTGAGCTTTTAGGGTCTGTTTCACCTCAGTAAACTCAGAAAAGAAGAAGGCAGACAAGAAGCCAGATCCTGAAAAGGATCTTAAAATAGGATAAAATGAGTATTTCCTCCTGTTTCCCACTTTGTGCCTGAGGTAGCTGCCCAGTGGGGTACAAAACAGATCAAAACTCAAATACAAATCAAGACAGGATTAAGATAATCAATTAATGAATTGTATCTGTTGTTACACATGTTGGTAAAGTTACCTTATATTTCTTAAATACGGTAATTAACTTGTCTGTTATTTTAATTACAGTATACTGTTATTGACTCTAAATATTGTTTTGGCTACCAAAGGTAACAAAAGGGATACGGTATGGAGCCCTAAAAATCATGTTCTTTTATACAGAGGATATATGCAAACACTTATATACGTGTAGATAGATAGATAGATAGATATTATGCCTGTGTATATGTATGTATATATTCATAATATATAAATATTCTGAGAGAAATAAAAGCTGAAATTTCTAAACTGCTTTATATTTAATCTTGGCTGAAGAAGATATGAATAAAAAAAGAATAATCCAGATATTCTAATACGTGATTTACTCGGGAATAGCCACAGTATTAATATAAGTAATTGTTTATTGAAATTTACATTTATTCCGTAATGATGGCATTTCTTACTTGTGTTTCTCCACGGTCCTCCTAGCAAATCCACATTATTTATATATATACATATAGTGTTGTTAATATGGACATGCGGAAGGACTCTTCTAAATCCCAGGTAGCTTTTCATCATTCAGCATTCCACAGCCTCCTATCCTCTGTGAATATCTAGGTCTCAGTTCTTTTGTCAAGTGCCACCTGAGGTGGACCTGTGTCCCCCTTGTCCACCCTGGTTGTTCCAGCGAGGTTTGGTCTCCCCAGTTGGAGATCTCCAACAGTGCAGAGCATCACAAGTTGCTCTCCATGCTGGCGTGAATCCCAGACTGGTTGGGGTTGAAGGGACCTCTGGAGATCATCTGCTCCAACCCACCTGCTACCGCAGGTACACCTAGAGTAGATTGCACAGGAATGTGTCTAGGTGGGTTTCAATGTCTGCAGAGAAGGAGACTCCACAACCTCCCTGGGCAGCCTGGGCCAGGCTCTGGCACCTCCCACCAAAGAAGTTTCTGCTCATGTTCACATGGACCCTCCTATGTTTCAGTCTGTGCCCGTTGCCCCTCACCCTGGCGCTGGGCACCACTGAACAGAGTCTGGTCCATCCTCTGACACCCACCCTGAGATACTGATCCCATTGATCACATCCCTCTCAGCTTCTCTTCTCCAGCTCAACAGCCCCAGCTCTCTCAGTCTCACTTCATAAAAAAGGTGTTCGCAGTCCCTAATCATCTTCGTGAAGGCAGCTGGGTTAAACCCCGTGTCTATATGTTGCTTCCATAACGACGCAGCTTACCTCTGATGATGGGACGTCCCCAACCAGCTTGAAGCCACAAAGATCCTTCACCTCCCCTCTGTCATCCTCTTACTCCAGTGTCCTCTGTGCACACGACAGGAAGGGATGACAGACCTTTGGTACGATTGCTCAACGCTTATCCTCGCGGCACGTCCACAATTGGCAAAAAACGTGAAATCCAGCTGGTGAACAGCCCTGCTGTCCATTGGGTGGCCTTGGCCAGCCCTGTGGAAACCTGCCCAGAGCTGAGTGGGACAAAACCTGCCTGGAAGCCACGTCTGCTGCCTGCTGTTTCGTGCAGAGTGAACTGGCCCTTGCTCCCTCTAGGCATGCTGGCTGTGCTGCAGCC
This sequence comes from Patagioenas fasciata, assembly GCF_037038585.1. Taxonomy (NCBI): domain Eukaryota; kingdom Metazoa; phylum Chordata; class Aves; order Columbiformes; family Columbidae; genus Patagioenas; species Patagioenas fasciata. Next base: position 122,010,615 of record NC_092522.1, on the reverse strand, counting down.
TCCCAATTGTGGACACCCCCAAGCTCAGAGAACACATAAGCAAACAGAGGACTTGTCAGTTGCCTCTAAAGCCCTTGAAATATAAAGGTGAATGTGCAGCTCAGCAAACCAGGGAGTAAGAATTCAGCTTTACATCTACAGACCAGCAGTAATAATATTTTTTTGTGCTTCGCCAACTGTATGGCAAAGCCATACATGGAGAGTTAATGCAGCTAGAACCAAAACATGGATTTAGATTATATGAAGGTAGACATCTGAGATGCCTTTCCATTCTGGGTACTAAAGAAACTATAAATCACACAATCCTAGAATCATAGAATGGTTTGGGTCAGAAGGGACCTTCAAAGCTCCCCCAGTGCCACCGCTGCCATGAGCAGGGACATCTTCACCAGCTCAGGTTGCTCAGAGCCCCGTCCAGCCTGGCCTGGGATGTCTCCAGGGATGGTTCATCCACCACCTCTCTGCCCAACCTGGGCCAGACTCTCACCACCCTCACTGTAAACAATTTCTTCCTCATGTCTGGCCTGAATCTCCCTCCTTTAGTTTAAAACCACCACCCCTTGTCCTATCACAACAGGCCCTGCTCAAAAGTCCATCCCCATCTTTCTTATCGGCCCCTTTTAAGTCTGGAAAGACTGCACTGAAGGTCTCCCCAGAGCTTCTCTTCTCCAGCTGAACACCCCAGCTCTCTCATCCTGTCCTCCCAGCAGAGCTGTTCCAGCCTCGCATCATTTCTGGGGCTCCTCTGGCCCCTCTGCAGCAGCTCCATGTGTGTCCTGTGCTGAGGACCCAGAGCTGGACCAGCACTGCAGGGGGGTCTCACCAGAGCAGAGCAGAGGGGCAGAATCACCTCCCAAACCTGCTGCTCACGCTCCTTGTGATGCAGCCCAAGATACAATTGACTTTCTGGGCTGCAAGTGCATGTTGCTGGCTCATGTCCAATCTTTCATCATAAATCTGTTAGCTGATCTTGAAGAAGATATTCTCAGCACTGAGATTTCTTAAAATTATCCACATAGAGTCCTGGTGAAACAGCCTGTTCTCACCCCCTTGCTCACTCAAGTGTGACATCCCTCCTGGGCAGGAAGGTTTCTGGTCCTCCCAGTTACCTGGTCCAAAAGGGTCTATAAAGCATTGCAGCAGTCACCAGGGGAAGCTGGCAACACTGCTAGCAACATCTAGTCTGTCGCATGTTTTTTTTAATTTACAGTGGCACATCGTGTTATACGGACTGTTGTTGCAAAGAGCTCCAGGACTTCACAAAAGTTTCAGGTCTCACCTATTCCTTTAGTCCAAGGAGGTATTAAGCACTTTTTACACACATGGCCCAGTTCAAGAACAGCAACAACTCATGCAGCTCAACAGCCCCAGCTCTTTCAGTTTCCTCATCACAAAGATGCTCCAGACCCCCTAGCATCTTTGTGCCCCTCTGCTGGACTCTTTCCAGTAATTCCTGGTCCTTCCTAAAGTGAGGAGGACTGCATGCCCAGCTGCAAGGCAGCAACCTCCGGATGAGGGCACCACAGCTCCAGACCTTCTGCCTGGTGGGACGCAGCACAGCAAAGTGTCTGGTGGCCAAGCTGAGAGCAGCTTAACTTCAGATTCTCGGCTCATGGACAACTTTTAGTTGATATTGTGGAGGCGTAAATCTTCTGGAGCAGAGAGTGGGATAAGCAGAGACACATCCAGAGGAGATGAGGTAGCACAGGAGAGTGGAAAGGTCCCAAAGGAAGAGGGGTGAGGCGCCTTGTCAGAATGGGGGATAAGGAAAGGTGGAAAGAAAGAACATTTCTTGCTGTCACAGAAAGGGACCATGTGGGGTTTATAATAGCTGGAAAACCACATAAAGCTGGCAGACTAAAGCAGACCTGGAGGAAAGGTTTGCTCACTAATAGATGCTATCAACAGGGAGATCTGCATTTTCTCCGTGCCAAAAATCTCCTCACATGACTTTATTCACCAATAAAATCCATGTTGCAGATTCAGAGATTATTTTTTAATGTGTTCTGTGTGAAAATAAAAATACAGATAATTTCTCCTCTGTACTATGACTGAGTTGGTGGACTTACAGTCGTTTAAAAACACGTGGCCAACAAATCGGTCACTGCTGGAGAAGAGGAGACAAAGCCTCAGCAGCGCTTCCTATCCATCTGATACCCATCCTCCCTACCTGGGGGTGTTTGCTGAAGTCACCTGGATTATGAGAAGTCAAATGTCAATAAGATGTCCTGACAGAGGATGGAGTTCTTCATATAGCACAGACTTAGAGCAGAAGGGCTTCAGAAATAGGAATTGCTGCTTCTGTGTCACAGAAAGGACTTAGGCTGAGTAACAGCAAATGTGCTCATGGCTCAGAAATTGTGATATCTTGACAAGTAAACATTTAGCATTTAAATACCTGTATATACACTGATCTGTGCATAATATGCATATAGAAGCACACATGCACATATATAGAGAGAGAAAATGTGTGACTTCCGGCAGCTGGTCAGAACTGGAAGGACTAGAAATTATATTTCTTCTTAATGAACTGCTTATATTTTACAGAGAATTTGAGGAACACACATGAAATAGGCAAGTGTGCTGGTTACCCTGCCAGATGCTGGGCAGCCTGAGCAAGATTGAGTAAAAGTTGGTATCAGGAAGGACACTGAAACCATAGAAAATAAATAAATAAAGAGCAATCCATAGAAGCATTAGAAGTGAAAATAAGTTATATTATAAAATTTTCCTGGAAAGATTGTATTTATGTTATCATTTCATACCTCAGAATCTCGTTATGCACTAAACTACCAGCTATGTAATTAGTCAGCTAAAAAGAAAGCAATGTTTATTCTTTCATGGAGGTGGAGATAAGACAACCAAAAGGTGAGATGTAAAGGACAGAATGTTACGAAGGGAAAAAACAACCACATTACGACTGCAAATTAGACAATTAAACTGCGTACCAAAGGCAGAATAAGGATCCCGCAGGACAAAAAGGAGCTGTCATTGCACGTTCCCAGGTGTTTTACGTAACCCTGTGGCCTAACGTATCTTACACCAACTTGGATGGTCGAAGATGGGTTGCACAAAGCTCAGGGGCATTGTGGTGAAAGCAGACTCAAAGCAGGCCCTGCTTTCTCATTGGAAGATGCTGAAGCACAGGACAAATTTGGCTGGAAAACGCTTTTTTCATTGGCCTGTGACTGCACCACAAGCATCCCTAAACCTTTATATAAAGAGTCGTGTTTGGGTCTGGGGTACCAGCTGGAGAAGACAGACTGACAGCAGTGCTGAACCTCCACCTCTTCCATTGGTAACTCTTCTACCTGATTCTATGCAGGCACACTCACTTCTTCATCTTTATACATTTATTTTCCTTTCATTAATCTCAAGTCTAATGAATATTCTGCTTCCATTAACCCCTTCTTTCTCATTCTTCCAGTGACTGTGTCCAGTCTGTACATGTCCTGCAGAACCTCAGTACCCTCACACAGTGTGAGTTTTTGGTTGTCCTATGCAGGGGCAGGAGTTGGTTTCAATGATCCTTGTGGGTCCTTTCCTACTCAGGACATTCTATGATTCTAAGAACCATGGGTTGTTTGGAGGTGTTGCAGGAGAAAACTGTGTTTGGTGACCTCCAAGGGGAGTGGACAGAAGCAGAAACCTTCACTCGGGGCACCAGAGACAGAGGCTAAGAAGTGTCCAGCTTCCTACAGAAACAGGCATCTGGCCAGCACAGCCATTCAGGGTTACGTTTTGGACTACACATCTTGCCTAAATCCCTGTAACATTCTGAGTTGTCACCTTAATTGATGCTCAAGAGATCCAAACGTTTCTTTCAGACTTTCCTAAGGACAACGGTTGGCTTTGTGAACAGAACGCTTCGTAAACCACAGTAGGTTGAGGGTGAATAAGTCATGGGTCTATGTTAGTACCACAGTAGGCTTTCTGGTGTTGTAGAGGTCTGGAAGATAATTTTTCAGTGCAGTAAGACCAATATTAAAAACAAAACCCACCAAAGCACCATAGAATTCCAGAATAATTTCAGTTGAAAGGTAGTCCTGGAGTTTTTAGTCTGAATTCGTGCTCAAAGTGAGGATAGTTTGCTTAAATGTATATTTGGTGAAATGTTGAATATCTCCAAGGATGCAATTTTCACTCCATTCGTCATTCAAGTCCATCCTGCTTTATAAGACTTTGGGTTTGGTTGCTCAGGGCACGTTTTAAGCAGTTCCTTGTCTCCCAGTCAAGAGGGGATGCTCTATTCAGTGTATTTTGGTGTTGTGGTCTCATTACAGGCAAGGAATTCACATCCCAGCTGTCACCATGAGGATCCTTTACCAGCTCCTAGTTGTCCTCTTTGTGATGCTCCAAGCAGCCGCAGGTAAGGGGTGAAGTAGGGAGAGAGGGGAATTAGAGGAGAGAGACAGCATCCATTTTTGATTGCTTTCATGGTAAATGACTGTTTGCTTTCTACCATGTAGGTCAACGTTACATTCCTGGGCGATTTAATTCTTGTGCAGCCCAAAACGGAATCTGCATCCCAGGGATATGTCGACGGCCGTTTTACTGGGCTGGAACATGTAGTAATGGATTGACTTGCTGCAAAAGGTATATAGAAGTGCAGGGATAACTGTGGCAATGCTGACATCCTCTATATCTTTTCTCCAGAGAAACATCTTAGAGACACAGGTCCTCTAAAACACCCTCCTGTCCCATTTCTCCAATGCCAAACCTGCTGGTGTAGAGGGTCTTCAGGGGGTCTTTGCATTCCATGGCAGGTTCTGCTCTGGTGCCATAAAATAATGAGAACCTGTCCTGGTTTTGTTAAAAACAAGACCAGTTTCTCTTTTAATGAATTCACTAAGAAAACCTGTTTGTGGGTAACCTGAGACTCTCTCCTCTTCACCACGCAGGGGGTGGAGACGGCGCTGAAGACACCCTGGATTCTCCTTGGAAATCCTTTCTGCTTCTACCAAATGGCCTCTGAATCACCCTAATCCCTTCGCTCCTGTTAACACCAGTTCCTACTGCAAAAAAAAGTTCTAAAGATCTTCCTTTGCGGAGAATCAAAATGCTGCATCTACAAAACCATAAATAAGAACCAGGCAATGCTGTGGAAATTATTTCTTTCCCCCGCTTTAATAAAATCTGTTACGATGGCATCCATATGATTGAACTTTGAGTGTTGGGGTTTTTTGTAAGGAAGGAGGGGATATTTCACAGAACTGTTTGCACCGTGGGCAGTGACACACAGGTGGGCTGGTGGCTTTTACAGGTAGACGTTTCTCCACTTGCACCTCACTACACCCCCAGGAAAAAGGAGGTCATTTCATCCTCCGCTTCCCAACAGCCATATTCCTGCCACATTCCTACAGTGACCACGGTGTCATTGTCAGAGATCAAACCTAACTTCTCTCTGTGACGATTCCATGGTCCAGCAGGTACACATCCTGGTAGCTTCCAGGTTGCTTTTGGAAGGTATTATGGCATTTTTGACTGAGGTGTCAGAGACAGAATCCATGCTTTCTGTCTCTTTTTCCTTGCCGTCATGGCCTAGCAGTGTAGAAAATGCCAAGATATCTCCAGATGCTTCCTTCAGAGAACCTAGAAGCATCTGAGAAACTTCACTTCTCAGAGGACCTCCCGCCGGGGAAAGCTAAATGTATTTTGGATAACATCAGGCCCTTGGCAGTGACACATACCAGAAAAAAAGATACAAAGAAGGAAAGAAAAGGACACTAACAAACACATTTCCAAAAATTATGAATGTGCAATGTAGTGATTTGGTCATTATCTTCTCAGAAGCAGTTGTTGAACATGCACAGAACAGTGCCCAGTCAAATACATCACCAAACTGAGATGGTTTTGACTCCTAATGGCTTTATGTGTGGGTTTGGAGAGGGGTAGAGTTTGAAATTCTCCCTTTTGCTCCAAATTGCTTCGTCTGCTGTGCTGGATATGACTCCTAAGGTGGAGATAAGATCATCTTCCTCTCTGGGAAGTGATCTTGGCACAATTACCCAAACATCTTGGTATGAAACTCATGACACTCTGCACTTCATTGTGAAGACACTTCCCTCAATGGTGTATCCCACCTGCACCAGGTAGAGCAGCGCTTTCGGTTCCAGTGCCAGGACTCTAAGTACTGTATTATTACATATAATAAAATTCTGTCCCTATCGTAATATTTGTCCTCCTCCAAAGAAGGCTCCATGATCTGGACCTGCAATGGGTGGTGGAGTGTGGCATCATTGATGAACTCTAACTTGAAGAATTCAAAGTGAAGACTTGCTGTGGAGATAAACATAACTGGATCATCTTCTGAACTTCAGTGAAACAAATAAGACTAAAGAAACACGTTATTTAAACAGGAGGAAACTCTCCATGAAGACTCCCTGTTCCTCTGCACTGAAAATAGTGAGAAAGTAGATGGTGTTTTGGATAGAGAAGATGTCAAGAGCCAAACAATTGTGAGGTGCTGCCCAACTTAGCTGGGCTGGATCCCTTGCACTTTCCCATCCAGATACCCTGGGTGAAACAAAGTGTAGCTGGTGTTACTGTGATCCTAGTGTAAATCAGATCTACCAGCAAAAGACCCTGGAGAAAAACACTGAGATTGTGAAGGGTAAGACACTGATATGTCCCTCCTGACATACAAAACTGACTGTCTCATGCTCCTACAAACAGGAGCTGCAGGTGGGGATGGAAAGGTTTTCCACCCTGAGAGCCACGAACCAAAATTTCAATAAGGTTTGCCTCACTGTTATGAGCTTTGGACAAACAAAAGTGCTCCATCCATCCTCTGCTTCTCCCTAACCCATCTCCAGGCAGAGATATTTTGATTGGAAACGATGGGAGCAACAATGTAGGATTTATAATCAACATTGTCAAGAATGCCCAGCGTTAAAGCCAAGCCCTTGCTTGCACGTAGGACTTTGGACATGGTAAAAATTAACGTTGTGTCTTTGTTTCCTTGAGGAATCAGGTTGAGTAACACTAGCAGTTGGTAGGCAAGCCAACCGCAAACTCTTGGCAAGGTGTGAAGTAACTTCAACTTTTGTAATTTTTATTCCCTCCATTTTCTGTTTTACGGCCAGAAATTCTTAAACACATCAGAAATGCAATTATCATTTTTTCCTACTGCAAATAAAGTCCACTTATAAAAATATGTAGAAAATAAAACTCAATATCTCAATTATCAGGGTATGATTTCAAGGGAAATAATTTATAAGCATGTTTTCACATGCATATATATGTCTGTGTATGTATGCACATGTGTACACTTTTGTATACTTAAGAAATTAATGTCAAAGTACTGAAAAAGAATCACACCACTAATATTAATAACTAAACTGAGGAGCCAATAAGAAATTAAAATATTTCAGTTTAGTTTTGATAATAAATGATTGGTAAGACACGCTGTCATTTGCAGAGATAGCGGTCAATTAGAAACATTAGGCATTCAAAATAGCAAATGTATCATAACCTATCATGATGTACTTCAAGTGTAATTTTGAAATATTGCGTAAACAATGTTTGTTGGCTGAAGTAAAGTGTAAAGTAAAATATGACCTGAAAAAGTATTCAGTATTGCTGTCTTTGGATAGTTATTGGGTATATCAGCAAGTGGCTTGGTGCAATAGAAGATCAGGAGATAGGAAAGGATCACTAGACCTTAGAGATTGTGCTGATGCTCCTCAGATCTTCATTACAAGGATTCATGGATTTGGTTTGGCTTGGATTTTACTGCTGAATGAACAAAGACAGACCAGGTTTCTCAGATTTTTTTCCAGGTGAGTTTGAATATCTCTATGGGGATCAAGATTCTATAAATTCTCTGGGCTGCCGTTCCAGTTCCTAACGACTCTTGTTGTGAGAGGTCCTTTTTTCCTTATGTGTAATTGAAATTTCCCTTATTATAATTTGCGTCTGTTGCCTCTCATCCTTCTGGTATTTTGGTTCTTGAATTTTGATGTAGTTGCATAAGTAATTAGAATGAGTTTCGCTACTGTGTGATTGTAAATGTAACGATTTGTTGCCCATATCTTAGGATTAGTATTATGTGGAGATGCTTGCTTGGCTGAACCTTTGGTTGAAATTTAACTCTCCCCTAAAGGATAAAAAGGAAGATAAATTAGGAACTCAAAGCTTTGGTGGCCAAAGGATGGAAGATTGCCAAGATCAAAAATGATTTTGGAAGGTTCTCTTGAGGCCAGAAGTACAAGAAGATCAGCCAGAGTCATGGAAAAATGCTCACTCGAGAGTCCTGCAGCCTGAGAGGCCAGAGACAACGTCTGGCACTGAATTTCCCTAATCTGATGTGTTTTCCACCAGCTGGAAGGGTGTACAGGGACATAATGATGATACATTCACCCTATTTCTGTACATTCACCCTATTTCTGTACATTTTATGCTCTTTACTTAGGCATCCTTACTGGCTGTGCAACACTAAGACCTTTGTTTTAGCTTCATACATCCCTTCTGTGATCTTAAATTCTCTATTTATGGAACAGAAAATAAACTGACTGGGATTGCAGAGGAGTAAGCAGGTGCTCCGTATTGCAATGGATTATGTTGCCCCTAAGCAGGGACAGTTCAATGTATGTCCCAAGATGTTCGACACAGACCACGGTGGCTTAACGTGTCTTACACAAACTGGAGTGTCACAAGAGGTATTGCATGAAAAACCTGGCGTTTTCCAGAAGAAAACTTCAATAGGTTCATAGAGAAACCCCACTTTTTCACTGGGAAGAGAAAAGCAGTTTGATTCTGGTTGGATTAAAAGCCACCAAAAAAAAAAAGGGTAATATTTTGATTGGCTCAGTGTGTACTTGCTGAGAAGAGAAAGAAGTTGTCACGTTATAAAAGAGACTCTCAGCCCCACAGCCAACACCCTCTGGAAAGAAGGGACCAAGAGCAGGTCTTGTGTGGCTTCTGGACTCACCTGATACCTGGTAACTTCTCCGTTCTTTGCATTATTAACCTAAACTTCTAGGTTACTAAAAAAGGTTAATTGTTAATTTAAAAAATTGTGCACGGGTTGAATAAGTAGTTCAATATGTGCTAATACCTAGAATACTTTGATAAAAATACTTTGCTTACTGGTTGGATCAGGCTACTTTAGAGAAGTCTGTGTTCAGAGAAACTGGTGCTCTTTTGATGAAAAACAATACATATTATTTATCTATGTCACTATGTTAAGAACTTGGTTTCACTTTCAGAATTGTTAACTGTTAATTGTTTCTCCTGATGTTTTCAAATATACAGAAATTTGTCTAAACTAATAATGGTAATTTCAAAGCTGTTTTGAGCCATTCTCTACCATTCCATTTGCAGAAATACATTTTACCACAACATTATTTCCTTTATTTGCTTAAGAGAATAGAATTTGTGACAGGTCAGAAGATTCTCTAATGCCACAATATATGACATTAACTACCTCTTTTTTAACCACAAGCCCTTTTCTAGGCTGTCTTATCCCATTTTGCTGATATTAGTTCAATTATTAACTCTTTCAATGAAGACATTACATGTTTGCTTTTCAAATGTAATTTGTCAAATGGGAGTTGTACATTTCAATTCTAGAACTGCTGCCTGTAGACTAAGACCGTAGATTTTGAGCCGGTTGATTTTAGTCGTTATTTCTTGATAAATTTCACCATTGCAAAATGAACATTTTCTTTCTGAAGTTTGTGAGTTGGACTGTATAATGACCTCATTTTGCTTAGTGTTGTTACATTATTAGATAAAACATTTAACTAAGAATAAAGTTGTGATTGCATTTTGGCTAAGAACTATTTGAGCAACGTGAAAGAAATACACGCAATCAAACCATTAAAATAACTTAATGATTACATATGCTCAAATCATGTTGCCCTACATATATTTGCTTTTCCCAGAAATGCTCACACAGTGGTCATGATGTCATATGGGTCTGACTGGTTATTTTTGAAGAAAAAGGCAATATAAATGACATTTTGATTGACAGCCTATTTGTACACTTCAGAAGAGTGTAGATCCCAGGGACTGTCTATCATAGATCTTTCTTGGTCCTTTTTCCTACAGTGACACAGTAAATCTGCAGCCATGAAGATCCTTTACCTGCTCTTTTCTCTCCTCTTCTTGGCCCTCCAGGTTTCTCCAGGTAGGATGGAAAACAGATGCTAGAAGGGGATTTTTTGCACTCAAAGTAAATTTCTCAGCACATTTTAACCACTACTGCTTAAAATTGCCAGAAACCAAGCAGGTGTTAGTCAAATAGCTCAGTGCCTGTGGTCCCCTATGGAAACTCTTTCAAAGGTGGAGGAATTTAAGCCTGACAATATTCAAGAAGTATTTGGACAACACCCTCAGACACATGGTGTGAATTTTGGGGTTGTCCTATGCAGGGACACCAGTTGGGCTCAATGATACTTGTGGGTCCCTTCCAACTCATGTTATTCTATGATTCTATGAAATTCTGACTGCTTATAAAAAAAGTGGTTTTTTTTTTTCACTTCTGGTGTCTTCCTAAAAAGATTGCGATAAACTCTCTGGTGTTAGACACCTGAGATGTTGTCTGTGATGGCCAAGATCTTTGGATAACAGCACGCTCAGCAGTGCATATGCAGATGAAAACGAAGCCTGGCCAACCATTTTTTTATAGGAGACAGTATTAAAGCCTATGGACCTTGAGCCTTTTCCATAAGGTGAAGGAGAAGGAGTCAGGAGGTGGGTATCATTCTCCACCTGGACTTTTGGGCCATCCATTTAGATGCATTGTGAGATAGGGATCCCACTGTCACCAGGTGTAGACCTGCTTTGTAACCTCATCTCTTAGATGGCCTTTCAACATGGCCAAATCCGAGCAAGAGTCCTTAAGGCAAGTTGGTACTCAAGGCAGGTCAATTCATGGGAGACCCTCCTGGTACTATAACTTCATTGCCCTGCGTTGCAGAATGAGAGGGAAGGGAAGTTTTTGTTCTTTTTACAGGTTGGTCTTCACCTCAGCGGGAGATGTTTCTCTGCAGAAAAGGGACCTGTCACTATGGAAGATGTCCCATCCATCTGATCAGAGTTGGAAGTTGTTTTGGGTTCCGCTCCTGCTGCAAATCGTGAGTTTGATATTCACCAAGGCTTACCTGCAGTATGAGCAGAAAGATCTATTTTGCCTGTGTCCTTAGCCCCAAGGTGCTGCTGAATGTTCAGATTGGATATCAGGAACAAAACCTATTATGCTATGAGGACAGTCAAGCATTGAAGTAGGTCGAGCTCCACAGTGCTCTTTCTCCTGAGATGTGCACCATGATCAGCCATCAAGAAGGATAATTTACAGTTGGAGAAGTCACCCTTGTGCTGTCCCAGCTCTCTCTGGTCCCTTTACAGATCCCATTCCACAGCAAAATATTGCGGTTTGATTTCTGTGGGATTGGGCTGTATGGGGAACAGAGGGGAATACGGTTACACTGCAGGGTGAACACAGATCTTCAAAATGTGCAACAAGTGTTGTAAAAAGAAATTATCATTTGAAAGCTAGCCTTCTATTTCACTCAGGAATGAATTCATTCACTCCTAATACCAAGGCATATCAATTTAATTCCCTGCTTTTCCTGAAGCAATAGGAATTCTTCTTACATGTCTGAGTGCACAGGGCAGTCCCAACATGGCTACACGTGACACATTTGCAAAGTATTTCTATCCAAGAGGAAAATGTGCTTGGGCTGAGAGTGAGTAGGGAGGGAATACAAGCAGAAAAATAATCTGATTTTTTTCTTTTTTTCTTTCTGCAGGCCATGGGATTTACAGAAAATTCATGAACCTTCCATTGAAGAGTGATGAAAATTTCTTCTAAACCTATGAATTTCCTTTGAATACCCTTCCTGCTAAAACAACCGAATCCTCCTGCAAAGCTTCATGTACCTTTCATTTTTAATGCAAAAAGTTTTATGATGTAGAGTAAATCTGAATGTATTTTGCGTTGCTTTTGCTCCTCTTGAATAAATTGTTGTTGCTTAGCATTCACATCACTGAAACATGGGTGTTTGTTGCATGGGATGAGGGTGATAATCCTACCTGGGTTTTGACAAACAAACCCTGGAGGGCAACAATTTATTGTGCCAAATGCTCCTTAATTTGAGTTTTCTGAGACACACGCCTGTCCAGGGTTAGACAGACATGGACTGAAGACCTTGTTCTCCAGAACCAAGACATAAACTGGCTGGAAGAACCCAGTTTCCTTTTGTGGGAATGTGTTCAGATGACAAAATCCTTTTTTGTCGTTGTTGTTTTTTTCTTACTATGCAGAAAACCTTTCTTGGGAAAAGAGAAATAGGAATAGCTAAAAACCCAGACGCCTCACCACCTATTAAAATGTCAGCAATGTTCTGGCTTCTGGAAGATGCCCATGAGCATCCTGGGAAAGATGTAGGCCTATTTTCTTCCTCTTTTTTTAATAGTGCAACAATTTATGCCAGTTCTTTTCCCTCCAGAAGTTGTTTATCCTGTAATTTCACAGCAGGGGATGTGAGTTTTGCTTTTTTTCCTCCTGCGAGAGGATGCATAAAAGATAATAGGTGGAGAACAGCTTATGCTGGTCTCTCCTCATTAGCTCCTCTCCCACTCCCTCCACCACTCCCTTCAGTTCTCTTTGGGAAACACACGTTTCTGAAATGTTGCTCAGGAGGGGATTTTGTTTGCCTGCCCAAAATTGCAGCTTTTGTATGTCCTATGATTGTTTCTTCGCACTTCTTATCAGGGAACAGATTTATCCTCAGGTGTCCCATCCGACTTATAGAATCATAGAATAGACTGGATTGGAAGGGACCTTCCAAGCTCCCTCAGTGCCACCCCTGCCATGAGCAGGGACATCTTCACCAGCTCAGGTTGCTTAGAGCCCCATCCAGTCTGGCTTGGGATGTCTCCAGGGATGGGGCATCCACCACCTCTCTGGGCAACCTGGGCCAGGCTCTCACCACCCTCATCATCAAAACATTATTCCTCGAGAATCCAAGAAGTATCTTCCTCAAGTATCTAGAGGAGGCATCCAACATGCAATATGGCCATGCATTCAGGCAAAATCTCATGCTTCACTCCTCAGTACATTTGCAGAAGCTAGATTAGATTCCATCCACCCCCGAAAAGCAGTTCAAAGCTGATTGGGAAGATTTTTAAAAAATATCTCTCAGTGTTTATTTCACCTTTTCTTCTCTTTCATGTAGGCTGCAGACTTGCTCTCTGTTTGGCACTGCTAAGAGAAAAGCAAAGAGAATGTATAGGAGACCTACGGTTGAAAGCAAGACCAGCTTTCCATATTAAGAAGGGAAAAAATACACCAGAACTGAGACAAAGCAGTGAAGATCTGTGCCTAGAAAACATCATGGTGATTTTAGCTGTTGTCATGACCGAAACTGTAAATTTTGCTGAGAAATGCAAGTGTACAAAGGAGTTTGCTAACAGAGAACGTAGTTCATTATTCCTTAACCAACGGATTAGCAGGATTATTCTATTCTATTCTATTCTATTCTATTCTATTCTATTCTATTCTATTCTATTCTATTCTATTCTATTCTGTTCTGTTCTGTTCTGTTCTGTTCTGTTCTGTTCTGTTCTGTTCTGTTCCGTTCCATTCACTTCTAGCCCAAACACATTATGAAAATGTAACATCTACCCTGCTGTTCCTTGTAGGATTTCCTACACTAAACAACATTCAATGATGTTAATTAACTCTACAGAAAAGGTCCACAGATTGCATTTAAAATTACAGATTTTGATTTTCACAGTCCTGTAACAGACAGGACTTACGAGAGGTCCTGACTCTTCCACAACAGCACATGGAGACCAGACAGAATATCATACCGAACTAGAAATGTCACTACTGCCAACATTCAAACAACTGAAGCCGTCCTCACCAGTCTGTTGGTTCTCCTGACTCTATTGACTGGGACTGGACTCCAACCACCCTTGTGTTTGTAGCCACCCAAATTAAGTCAGAGGAATTGAATCCCTCAAAAAATGTCTGGCATGTGGTGTATATTGTGGAAGATATGACATATGTACTTCACAGGTCCCAAAATATTTCGTACTGAAATATTTCTTCTTGCCTCAGCCACACTTTTACTTCCTGCAATTCTACCTAAACTTGTTCAAATAGTTAATATTGCCTCGAGTGACACCACTTGGCAACATAACCTTTTACGGTTATGTCTGGGAATGAAGTGCACACCATGGAAGTGAAGGACAGGAAACATCGTTATTTCTCAACATGGCAGGAGTTGGTGGGTAGGTGGCCACCAACTGCTGAAGTTTCTCTAAAATTCAAAAGCTGAAATTTCCTGTTGAAGTTTTTCAAGACTTGACCTGGACAAAAATTCTGGTCTCAGTATAGAGGACGTTGCTCTCTATGAAGGGCCAAATGTCACCCCTGTCCTGGTCCTTGTCCTTGTCAACCACAAGCACCAGCAGCAGCGGATGCTTATAGAGGTGTGTGCTAGGCAGTGTGTCCCTTGGGTGGGCACTACCCATCCTGGAGGCCCCAGGCTCCTCATCTTGCTCCAGCACACTGCTGCTCTCCTTGTCAAAGACCCTGCTGGGAGCTGTGCTGCTCCATGACACATCCCACCACACAGCCAGGAGGGACCTCCCTTGCTCTCATCAACACTTGGGTTCATCCCATGGGCAACCCCCAAGGAGATCTTTGTAGAACTTAGTGGGAAATAGATCTCCCAGGTTGACTGTCCAGCTCCCCCTCAAGGTGGCATCTCAAGGGGGTCCCATGGATCAGATGGGCAGTCCTGAAGGGAGTGAGCAGGATATTTTCTCCCCTCCACCCATCTGGGGTCAACCTGAAGCTAGACTGACTGCTCTCGGCCCATGGGCTGACCTCACCCTTCCTACAAAATGCCTCCATGATTGCGATCCAGGAACATGTGTGTTCATAAGAAATGTTTCTGGTTGTTTTGGTGAAGAATCCTCCTTAAAAGGAGGTCACCTTCATCCATCACCAGCTTTCCAGCAGCACTTGGCAGAGATGCCAGGCTCCTGTTTGCTGGCATTGCTTCCATCATGTTTCACTGAATCCAGTTCTCACTCGCTATGAAGACTCTATGCTCACTTTGTTTTTCAAAAATGCTCCACATTAACATGGTGCTTGCAAGTTTGTCTTCAGGGAGATCACTTGACAGCTAAAGTCTACCCAGTGGTGGAGTTACAGAGCAGAAGGCACGGAAGAAGTTTTCATCTTCTGCCTTACTCAAAAAGTAGACTCATACATATAATCAAGAAGTAGAGCACAGATACAGTTACTTCCCATCTTGACAAAGCTGAACATCCCTCCTAGGGAAAGTCCCCAACCATGGGACCCCCGAGTCCAGGGGTCACCTCTCTGGTGACATACGGGAATGCCCTGTGCTCATCTCTCCCTTCCAGAGGTTTAGCTCTCTGTTTTCAAAGTCAGGATTCACAGGGAGCTTCTAGGTGGACTTGAGTCACAGTCATGCATGAGAAAGAACTGTGATAAGCAGAACTTTTCCCAGAAAGGGTTGTCAGGCATTGGAACAGGCTGCCCAGGGCAGTGGTGGAGTCACCATCCCTGGAGGGGTTTAACAGATGTATAGATGAGGTTCTTAGGAACATGGTTTAGTGCCAGTGTGAGGTTAACAGTTGGACTCAATGATCTTGAAGGTCTTTTCCAACCAAATAATTCTATGATTCTAACACTCTCAAACATCACTTGAGAGCTGCTTTTAAGCTCCATTTCTTTTCCCTGGTCCTTGTCTGAGCTATTTGCCACCTTTGATCCTGGCTTTGCGCCTTGCCGACCTACCATCCTGGTTTAAACCTGGAGATGCCTGATTGCTGTTAAGTCAGAACTTCTGTGGTGGAACAGCCTGGCCTTGCTGCTCCCTGTCAAGTATTCTGACCACACACAGGCCTGTGCACAGACAAACATATATATTCACCTGCAGCACAGCTTTGCTTGTTGATTCGTGGAAGGGCTGAGTTTAGTTCTTGAAAACAGAGAGCAGCGGGGCTGGTTTCGTATCTACCACAGGTGGTGGATGCCCCAATTCCAGACACATTAAAGGCCAGGCTGGATGGTGCTCTGAGCAACATGATCTGGGCGATGATGTTCCTGGTCCTTGCAAGGAGGATGGACTAAATGAGCTTTAATGATCCCTTCCAACCCAAACTATTCTATGATTCTGTGATTCTATTATTCACCTGATCTCCAAATGGGAAAAAAAAAAAATAGGAGGCATCCGGTTTCTTCCCTGGAAATCAGTAAACTAGGTTATAGGTTACCCTCAGCAAGCTTGAAGATGACGCCAAACTAGGAGGAGTGGCTGATACACCAAGGAGTTTTGTTGCCAACCAGAGGGACCTCAGCAAGCTGATGAAATGGGCTGACAGGAACATCATGGTGTTCAACGTAGAGAAGTGCGATGTGCTACAACTGGGGAGGAGCAACCCCACGCACCAACATATGCTGGGGGCCAACCAGCTAAAAAGTGACTTTGCAGGAAAGGACCTGGGGCCTTTGGTGGACACCAGGTTGAATGTAGGTCAGCAACATGTCCTTGTGGCTAAGAAGGGTATTCTGAAGGTATATTTTGTATATACATGTACATATAAATAAACTATATTCTGAAGGGCTGCATTAGACCAAGTGTTGCCAGCAGGTCAAGGGAGGTAATTCTTCCCCTCTGCTCAGCACTGGTGAAGCCACAACAAGAGTCCTCTGTCCACTTCTGGGCTCCCCAGCCCAAGGGAAACATGGACACACCAGACAGAGTCCAACAAAGGGACCCCCAGTTGATGAAGGGACAGGAGCATCTCTCCCATGAGTACAGGCTGAGGGACCTGGGACTGCTCAGCCTGGAGAACAGAATCTCAGGAGGGATTTTATCAATGTAGGGGAGGTGCAAAGAGGACAGAGCCCAGTTCTTCTGAGTGGTGCCCAGGACCAGAGGCCATGGACACAAACTGAAACACGGGAGGTTCCTCTGAACATCATGAAGCAGTTTTTTAATTGTGAGGATGACTGAGCACTGGCATAGATTGCCCATATAAATTGTGGAGTCTCCACCCTTGGAGATACACAAAAGCCATCTGGACACAGTCTTCAGCTACCAGCTCCGGGTGACCAACTTGAGCAGGGGATTCAGACCAGATGACCTTCAGAAATGCCTTCCAGGATCAACCAATCTACCATTCTGTGATTCTGTGAAACTGCACGTCTTTATTGAAGTTGATAAAAGCAGCATCTGCCCAAACAACACCAGATCCATGACAAGAGGTGTCCAGCCCATAAGCACCCAGGAGGAACAGCACTTCAACTCCCACTGCCACAACACCTGGGGACGGCAAAGGCAGGGAAGGGAGAGCACATCAGGAGGTGGTTCCAGGAGCCAGAAGCAAGAGGGACGTCCTCCTCAGAAACTCCAGGGATTCATCGCCATTTACTGCATAAAAAAGCACAATATGTGGTCAGTTATTTAGTTCTTATATTCCTTCTTTGTTTTCCTCCAGTCTTTCTGCCACTTCTCCTCCTATAAGGACCTGTAGGGAATTAATGAACAACCCCTCCTCAGAAAAACTCCAGTCCTTACTGCAGATAACTTGAACCTGTTCTTTCCTTAGTGGTTGTAGCCTTGAGCCCAAGGCTCTTCAGAAACCTCAGGGAGATGGTCCTGCATCCCACACTACACAGTGATTAAACTTCAGTTGCCAACAGCATGGGAAAGTCTTCATGAAAGACCTCAGTCTGCTCTCACAGAGCTGAAAGGGACTGGGAAGACGTCAGCTGAATTTGGGTTTATTGAGCCCCACACATGGCAAGTTTAATCAGCTTTACTAATGGACTTCAACCCTCCTTCCCTGGTCTCTGCCTCTCATCATGAATGCAAGAGGGTCTTGTCCCATCCCAGCAGTGTGAATGCAAAGAGAACAGCAGATCTATCTTGGCTAAGAAAGTAGAGGGCAAATTCCTGGATGTTTCACTTCAGATCTTACCTTTTGCAGCAAACCATAAATGCTGAACACCTTCCAAAGATGTGATGAGGGTGGTAGCATGTCAAAAAACTACAGAATCCGCCTTCTTGCTTACATTGACCTTCATTTCCTGGAGCCAGAGATGCACCTGTAGAGAGAAACAATTGAAAGGAAAAGATAATTTGGGAGAATATTCTGCACTTCCAGAAAGGCTGGCACTCCATTAAGATTTCAACCCATTTTGTGGGACAAGTATTAAAATCACCATAATTGCACCCTCAATAGCGAATTTACTTAGAAGGACTATCACACAAAGCCCTAAGGCACTGATATCCCTGGCTGTTCGTGGTACGAAGGAATATTATCTGTCGTCCCGCTGACCCTGCAGAATGAGCAACTCTTCCATAAAGCCTTGGCGAGCTCATCCAGCCTGGGGTACAGGGCTTTGATAGCTCAGAATCACACATATCTAGGGGTCCTCAAAAGGTGCCAAGTATCTGTGATTAGACAACAGACTTCCCTGTCCATTTTGGGGGTGAGCAGGGTAGGGTCCATAGGCTGAGACTTCAGCGACCGCGATGGGAGCTCATCCAGAGACACCCCCAGAGCAACAGCTAAATGCCCAGGGTGGACCCCAGAGCTGGATCCCTCCCTGACCCACAGAAGGAGACAAGCTCCTATGCCTGGATGACTCTCCCTGCACCAGCTTCTCTATTCTCGGAGGAAGGAGCACTGTGAGAGCATCCTTTGGCACATCCCATTGCATGACTCTTCATGCTGGAGTAAAACCACAAGCCCATTTTTTCCTTTGAACATCTCTAAAAAATATGGTTAATTATTTGGACACGGAAGACCTCATTGATGAGGACTCACACCTCTCTCATTTCCCCTCTGTCCCTCTCACCTGCAGCACCCTGAACCCACAAGAGGAAGAAGGGGAAGAGCAGGTACAGGATCTTCATGGCTGACACCTGTTGCAGGTCTTCACGGGGCTATGGAGGGGAGACACCAAGGCAACAAGGGCATGGGGGAACCCAGGAGGTACAGAAACCTGGGCACAGTGGTAAAACAAACTGCAGATGTGTTACCCTGAATGAAAGAAGACAGTGTTAGAATCATAGAATCACAGAATAGCTGGGGTTGGAAGTGACCTCCAAAGTTCATCCAGTGCCACCCCTGCCATGAGCAGGGACATCTTCACCAGCTCAGGTTGCTCAGAGCCCCGTCCAGCCTGGCCTGGGATGTCTCCAGGGATGGGTCATCCACCACCTCTCTGCCCAACCTGGGACAGTGTTTTACCGCTCACATTATAAACAATTTCTTCCCATGTCTGGCCTGAATCTCCCTCCTTTAGTTTAAAATCACCACCCCTTGTCCTATCACAACAGGTCCTGATCAAAAGTCCATCCCCATGTTCCTTATCATCCCCTTTTAAGTCCAGAAAGGCTGCAATAAGGTCTCCCAGAGCTTCTCTTCTCCAGCTGAACACCCCAGCTCTCTCAGCCTGTCCTCCCAGCAGAGCTGTTCCAGCCTTGGATCATTTCTGAGGCTCCTCTGGCCCCTCTCCAACAGGTCCATGTCTTTCCTGTATTCTATGATTCTATAATTCTGTGATTCTATGATCTTATGTCTGGTGATTCGTGTTAAGTAAAAAAACAAAAAAAAAAAAAACAAAAAAAAACCAAAACCTGGTGTTATTTAGAAAATGAAGCCAGAAAACTTATATTTGGAAGTCCCTTGGGTCTTACCCACGGCACACTTGTGCCTAAAACAGACCTATATGTATTTCTAGGAAGACAGAATCACAGCGATAGACTAGCTATCTGTCTTCTCTCTGTCCTACTGAAGACCAAAGTAGAGAAGGTTTACATGCTTTGTAGATGCTTGTGCCATTGTTGAATGCAACAGCAATAGTAAAGTCATGGTCACAAAATGATTCTGTGCAGCAGCTCCCCAGTTGTGAGAAAGAGGACAGGGAGGTGTCTCAGTGGCCAAAGAGATCAGGAAAACCTGACTTTTCAAGTTAACTGGAGGCTGAAAGAATGGAAAATCACCATACTTCTGCATGTAAAGTGGCTCCTTCCTATAAGCTATAAAGTTCCCTTTTCCCCAGATACAAGATCCTAGTGTCCTTTTTCAAACACCACAGAAACTTCCCATTTTCTGCTGCCTGGGGAAACCCTGGATCTAGCATCAGCTGATTCCAGGCTCTAATGGGAAGGAATTAATATTTTCAGTTTACCTTTTTCCCTCAGATGGTGTCCTAATGTGAACAGATATACCCAACAGTTTGTCATTTAGACAGTTCCACTGTGATGGGACTTGAACAGAGAGGCTGAAGGGGTGGCCAGCCTGAAAGAGTTACTAGTTACTTGCCTGACAAGGGAAGGTCTTGGTCTTCAGGCAGCAAAAAAATCACCAGGAATCACTTGTGTCCAGATGCCTTTGGCGTCAGGGAATGCTGCTTTGCCCAAAACATTCTGGTTTTATATCATTGACGATGAGTGAGACATTCTTATTCCCATGGCCACACCTGCAGGCCAATCAGAAAGTGACCCATCTGCTTGGGGATGATGGGGTTGCACCTTGTCCCTCTCTGTGGCAATGGGAGAGCCTGTTGCAATCCTCACCGTTATCCTCATGCAACACGTCTTGTGACATCCTGCTGCACGGTGGGCACACGGGCTTGACACGAACTGCCTGGACTTTACATGGCACAGAGAGCAGCAACCAGTCTCAAAAAAGCAGATATGTTTTCCCTCCTTGTCTCCACCAATCCGACAAAATAAACAGCTGTCATGGGATGTGCAAGAATGTGAGGAGTATTACAAACCTTGTCACCTTTCAAAATAAGAAGGAGGGTTTATCTCTGCTTTTATTTGAAGTTTCACCAGATGTTTTGGAAATAACATAAATAGATGCATGCATTTACGAGCTGATGCTCAAATGCACACATATATCAACATCTAGTTCACTGCTTCCATACAAGCCATGTGGGTAACAGAAAATATCATTTATCCACCGATCCTTCTCCTTTTCTTGCTGTTTCTCCTCTGTTTCTACCATATTAAACTCATAGAGTGACTTTGCACAACACCACCAGTCTTGTTCAAGATATTCTGTGCAAAAGGGCCCCTAGGACAGTGGAACAGCTTCACATTATTGACATAAATGATGTTCATGGTGCCTGCTAAATATTCAGCTAAATGACACACGAATGAATGTGAAAAAACAATCCTGGAAAGTCAGTGGGAACCTGGTGTGCTGGGTACAGGACCTGGACAGCAGGGTGGGAGCTGGTGATGGGTGTGAGGAAAGACCCTAGTTCATGTGGACATGTCTTTTGGGGTTGTACAGATCTCCACTCGCTCCTACAATCCTCCCACAGGAATTTATGTCACAGGAGGTTGGGCTACTCGGAATCCAGCAAGGGCCTTCAGCTTCAGGACCGGGCCAGAGATGCCCTGGGAGCATCAGCCACATGGTTCTGGAAAGGGCTGCACACCCAATGGGGAAGCAGAAGGTAGAGAAGTCAGGGATGAAGTGCTGAGGGTGATCTGCCCCTACCTGAAAGGAGATTGGAGCATGGAGGGTGTTGGTCTCTTCTCCCAATGAAAAAGTGATGGGATCAGAGGAAATGACCTCAAGTTGCACCAGGGGAGGTTTAGATTGGATATTAGGGTTGTCGGGCACTGGAACAGGTTGCCCATGACAGTGGTGGAGTCACCATCCCTGGAGGGGGTTAAAAGACGTGTAGATGAGGCTCCTGGGGACATGATTTAGTGCCACTGTAAGGTTAACGGTTGGACTTGATCTTGTGGGTCTTTTCCTACCAAAATGATTTTATGATTCTATGTTTCCATTTAACTCAACAGGGTAGAGGTCTACACTTGCAGAAAGCCTGAGGTCACTTGCTGTTGATGGAGAACACTCTTGTAAATCCAGCTTGAGGAGAAGAGAAGGAGAAGACACTCTGCTTCCTCCCTGCTGGCCGACACTTCTGGACATGTCCAGGTTGTGGTCCAGGAGGAGCTGGACAGACAGCTTGGGGGACACACTGCTCTAAGGCCTGTAAGGTCTCCTGGGGGCTTTCTGCAGGATCAGGCCCCTCCAGGGGGATGTGGCAGGGACAGATGCTGTGGGGCTGGCAGGAGGAGGGAGATGAACGGGACCTGCTCTGCAATGCCCAGCCCCACTGTGGAAGAGAGAGATGGAGGTCCCACCCCACTCTGTGGTGGGGCCTCTGGGATGGATCAAGTGTGTCCCACCGAAGGGACACACTAACCAGCACAGCCTGATGTATGAAACCACGGCTGCTGGGGACGAGGGACACCCGTAACTGGCAGGACGAGGACTGGAGTTGCACTTCTCAGGAGGAAGCAGAGCATCTCCATCACACCACACCAAACACCCTGACCCTGCAGGGACTGCCGGCTTTGGTGTCCCCACGTCACGCTCAGGCAAGACCGTCCCCAGGGACAGACTCAGTGGTGCCCCCAGCATCCCCAGTTGCTTCTCCTGCCACCAACCCACCACCACCCCAGAGCCAGCAGGCACAGCACACCCTCCGTCACAAAGAAACAGCCACACGTCCCCACCACTGCAATGCCAAACTGTTCATCTTTATTCAAGCCAGGAAAAGCAGCTTCTGCCTCAATGACACCAGGTCTGTGGTGGGATGTGTGCAGCCCATGAGCACCCAGGAGGAGCAGCGCTTCCACTCCTGCTGTCACAGCACCTGGGGACAGCAGGGGCAGGGACAGGAGATGACATCAGGAGACGGTTCCAGGAGCCAGAAGCGAGGGGGATGTCCTGCTTGAAAAGTTCAGGGTCTTCAACCCCATAATCTGGAGGAAAAACACACACCATGAAGTCACTTGCTTCTATTTTGTTTTCCTTCCTTTACTTTCTCAAAACATGTATCACCTCTCCTAGATATCAACGACAAGGGTGTACTAAGACGAATCTGAATGGAGATCATACCCAGTCCATATTGCAGATTCCTCTCCTTAGTGGTGACTCCAAGGCTTTGCAGAGACATCAGGGGGAGAATCCTGTGTCCCACACTACCCAAGGGATGCTCTTCTCCAGCCTGCACGACCTTGGGCTCCTTCAGCCCCACTCAGGGCAGGTCCAAGCACCTTTGCTTTCCTCCCCTGGCCTCTGCCTTAGAATGTGTAAAGCACTGAGCCGTAGGATAGGCAGGGGTACCTGGACGCAATGACATCTCTTCCTGCCATCACAGTAGCATTTCGAATCCCAAAACTTACCTTTTGCAGCAAAAGAAAAATTTTGAACATTTTCCACTGACGACAAAGGGGAAAGAGCACTTCAGAAATCCGCAGTAACCATTTGCTCGAAGACATTCTTTCTTATTTCCTGGAGCCCAGGTGGATCCTGCAAGGTTAAAGAGGTCAAAGAAAGTGAGAATGGAATAACTGTGAAAAACCATGTCTGGTTCCAGACAGGCTGATGCTGTCCCTGGGTCTGAGTCTTCTATGAGAAATGGACTCCAGTTGCACCAGGGGAGTTTTAGATAGTATATTGGGAACAATTTCTTCATGGAAAGGGCTGTGGGGCATTGGAACAGGCTGCCCAGGGCAGTGGTGGAGTCACCATCCCTGGAGGGGTTGAACAGATGTGTAGATGAGGTTCTTACAGACATGGGTTAGTGCCAGTGTTGGATTAAAGGTTGGACTCAATGATCTTGAGGACCTTTTCCAAGCAAAATGATTCTATGATTCTATTTGCATCAAGCACCAAACCAAACATCTTTACCCCTCCAGGAGGAGGTTATCTTTTCTGCATCAGTGACTGTTCACGTCGGGAAAGTTGTAGGGAAAGATCAGCGTGAGGTCAAGGACTCTGTTCTGGCTTTTCAGCTGCTCAGCATTCATCAGAGCAAATACTTTCCCCAAAGTTATGTGTCTTTGACAAATCTGGTCATTTCCCAGGACACAGAGGACCGCGCTGATGGAGCTCACATCTCACCACGTCTCCCCTCTTCCCTCTCACCTGCAGCACCCTGGGCCAACAGGAGCAACAAGGGAAAGAGCAGGTACAGTATCCGCATGGTTGATGCCTGTCCCGGGTCTTCACAAGGCTGCAGAGAGGACACAGAAAGAAAATAAAGGCATAGAGAAGCATGGACACACATGGTGAATCAGAGAGCAGATCTCCAACAAAAGGAGATTATAATGGTTTGTAGCACTTCAACTTCACAGATATCCTGGGGGCATTTCAGGAAGCACCAGCATGTTGGACAATCTGGAGTTTATTTCATTGTCTTTTTCACAGCTCTTCCTGATGTTTTCTTCGAAAAACAGACTGGCGGATTTATGCCTAGTTGTTACCACTTTACACAAAACAACCTCCATTGAAAATCAGATTATAAGGAAAGAATAATTACTTTTACAAGTTATAGTCCCACAAGACTTCTGTAGGGCAGAATTTTCCAGAGAGACAGGACCAAGGGGTGACACAAGACACACTTCCCAGCACAGTCAGCAGATCAGGATTACCACAAGGGCATTTGTTCTCTCCCTTCTGCCTCTTCTTAATCAAATGCCACAGCAGAGAAGGTTTGCACATCAGGAGATGCTTCTGCCAGCACTCAAAGCTGTGCCCACACTCATATCAGGGTCAAGAACTTAGGGAATAGCTTATATCTGGAGATGCCACATTATATGAAGAGCTAGCCAATGCCATCACATCAGCCAGTTCAAATTGGCTGCCCCAAACACCCTTTCCCATCTATCTCTGCTTCCCTGGGCTCAGGAAAGTCCTCCCAGCTTGGCTTAGGAGTGACCATCCTCAACTCAAGATCATTCCCAGGCTTCCCAGTAAAGACACCCCCAGTCCCACTCTCACTGCCCCTGCCCCATGCAGCACTGACCAGGGGAGGAGCAGGAGGGCAGGGAAGTGTCTTGGTGGCCAGGAACAGCAACACAAATCAACCTTTTGAGTCAGCTGAGTGCCTGAAAGGAAGGAAAATCTCTGTCCTGCTGTGGGGAAAGCATCAATTTCCTTGGCTCAGGACAGTCCCCATTCCCTTGGAACAGAAGATCTCGGGTACCAGCATCAAGGCACTTTTCCAGTCTCCCTTATCATTAGGAAAATCTATTTACATCTTCCACACATTCTGGGTTCTTAAGACTCACGTGAAGGATTTTATTGTCTTTCCCAGGCAACTCTGATGCTTTTTTATAATCAGAGACACTTCCAACAGTTTGTCATTAAGACGGTTCCAGGAAGATGGATTTTCAGAGACACTGAATGAGTGGCCAGCCTGGAAGAGACCCCAGCATCACCTACCTGTAGAAGGTGTTGGTTCAGAAGGTGTTGGCAACAGGCTTTGACAATCCAAGCAGGAACCACTTGCACCTGGGTGTGTTAAGATCAGGGAGTATCACTTTTCCCAAAGCACCCTGGTTTTATACCATTGCCAGTGGGTGAGACTTGCTTGTTCCCATGGCCACATCTCCTGCAGGCCAATCAGAAAGTGACCCATCTGCGTGGGGATGATGGGGATGGACCTTGTCCCTCCCACTGGAGGTGGGAGACGCTGAGGTGCCTCCTGGGGGCTGTTGAAACCTTCACCGTTATCCCCATGCAACACTTCTTGTGACACCCCATGGCACAGGGGGCACGTGGGCTGTTGTGGTTGCTGAAGAACCTTTGGAATGGACAAAGTAATGGGTTAGTGCAGACACCAGCACCAGCCCAGTCCCAGAAGGGAGTCCTTCTTTGTCTCTTCTCATCTGACTGAATAATGAGGGTGTAATGAGCAAGGACACGTGGAATATTGAAAACCTTCCTACCTCTAGACACTGCAAGAATATCTTCTAGAGCCAGATGTCTGTGCACCTGATATGACAAAGGCGATAAGCATGAAACTGTATCTCTAGTGACTATTTGCATAAAGTGAGAGCAGAGTCATAGAATCATGGAATAGTTTGTGTTGGAAGGGATCTCCAAGCTCACCTAGTCCAACCCCTGCCATGAGCAGGGACATCTTCAGAGATGTCAGAAGAGGGGAGTGATGCTTCCTCCTCTCTGGCTGGAGGGAGAAACAGGAAAAGGAGCTTTTGGGATGGACATTTGAGGTGCCAGTAACTACAACCAGTCCTCTTTGCTCTCCTCCTCCTGATGCTCCAGGGAACAACATGTAAGATAAGAATTCATTAAGTGTATGGAAAAATGGAGGATTTATCTGATACTACAGTGAAGCTTCCCAGTAGATAATGAGTTTCCCTACAAACATAAAGCAGATGAAAGAAGACAGAAGTCAAACCTTTTGATACAATGATTTATTTTTCTTTCACTGATATCACGATTCAGCTGTGACTTTTCATGGTTGCTGTGGCATCCCCCACGGGGTCCCTCACACCCCATGTCTTTAAGGAAAGGCTCCTGCTGCAGGTTCTGTAGCTGGGACTGGAGCTGGAACCCTGTAAGCTCTCATAGTCCAGGGATGGGGTTTTGACGCCATCTCCATATTTCCTGTCCCATGTCTTTCCAATTCAGCAGCACTGGCCACAGAAGCCCTGCTGGAGAGGAGGAGGAGGAGGGAGGAAGGCAGATCCTGCTTCCACCCTCAAAATCCTTCCTTGTGCCAGGAGGGAGCCAGCAGACATGCTGGAGGCCCTTTGCTGGAGTCTGCTGTGGGATGATGGTGACCATCCCACCCCAGCGCCATAAACACCCCCCTGCTTTCCGTTGGAAAATTCCCCTTGGCTGTTGGAGAAAGGAGAGAACATACATCCCAGGCACATGGAGAAAACCCTGGGTTGACTTTGCTGGGCTGCAGTGACCCGGCATCCTCCAACACCTCCCACCAGCATCTGCAGAGAGTGCAGGGGCCTTCCTGGGCCCCAGTTTGTCCCATATTTGCCCAGCCAATAACGAGATCGAGAGTAAATTTCCAGTGTATGCATGGATAAATAGAAAAACACCAATGTACAGTCTGACCCTTCCAATCAGAGCAATGTCCTGGTGCACTTGGGCACAGACATCTCCTGCATAGCATCCAAGGAGACTCATTTCCCACTGAGCAGCAGGATGGTGCCTCCCTTGAACCCACCGTCACTTGGGCTGAGCACTCATCACAAGGAAGGATCATTACCCCCTGCAAAAGAGGCTGACATGGAACTAAGTTCCTGGGAAAAGAAAGGAGGCTGGGCTTATAAAGCCAGGATTGGAGTTGCACTTCCCAGGAGGGAGCAGAGCATCTCCATCACACCACACCAAAGGCCCTGACCCCACAGGGACTGCCAGGCTCAGTGTCCCCACACCACGCTCAGGCAAGACCGTCCCCAGGGACAGACACAGTGGTGCCCCCAGCATCCCCAGCTGTTTTTCCTGCCACCAACCCACCACCACCCCAGAGCCAGCAGGCACAGCACACCCTCCGTCACAAGGAACAGCCACACGTCCCACCCGCTGCAATGGCAAACTGCTCGTCTTTATTCAAGACAGGAAAAGCAGGCTCTGTGACAGTGACACCAGGTCCATGATGGGGTGTCTCCAGCCCGTGAGCACCCAGGAGGAGCAACGTTTCTACTCTTGCTGTCACAACACCTGGGGACAGCAGGGACAGGGAGGGGAGAGGACATCAGGAGATGGTTCCAGAAGCCAGAAGCGAGGGGTATGTCCTGCTCAGGAAGTTCAGGGTCTTCAACCCCAGATACTGTATGAAGAAAGCAGAGAAGCACATTACACACAAAGGTTTATCGGGCACTGGAACAGGCTGCCCAGGGCAGTGGTGGAGTCTCCATCCCTGGAGGGGTTTAAAAGATGCAGAGATGAGGTTCTGAGGGACATGGGTTAGTGCCAGTATTGGGTTAATGGTGAGACTTGATCTTGAGGGCCTCTTCTAACCAAAATTATTCTGTGAGTCTATTCTATGTTGTAACTTTTTTTCTCTTCCCCCCAGTGTCTCTCATCTCCTCTCCAATTAGAAGCAAGAGGAGCTAGATAAGACTCAATATCACAGAGGTAAATTCCAGTAATTTCGGTTGTCTTGGACCTGTGTTTTACTCACTGGTGGCAGCCTTGTTTCCAAGTCTCTTCAGAGACATTGGGAGGAGGATCCCATGCCTCACACTACCCAGGGGACAGCCTAGATGAACTTTGAAGGTCACTTCCATCCCAAACTATTTGATGGTTCTCATTTGGACAGCACAGCTGATCTTTCTGCATTGACTGTGGGCAAGTCTTGTGGGGCTGAAGGAGAACAGGGATGCACTGGCTGACCTTGGGCTCCTTCAGCCCCACAGCATGAAGGTTCAAACCCACGAGGACTTTTCCCTTCTTTCCCTAGCTTTTGCCTCTAAGCATGAAGGCATGAAGGTGTGAACCAGGAGTTGGCTTGAAAGACAATAATAACTATCTGAACAGGAGAACTTACAATTTGCAGCAGTGGCTGAATCTTGTACAAACTCCTGCATATTTATAGGGGAAACGGCAGCCCCCGAGCACGCAGAATCCCTTCCGTCGTATGCATCCGTCTGTGCTTCCTGGTGCCATGGAAGATCATGCACAGAGAAAAAGTTAAAAGAATGATCTGGAAGAGCAGCGTGCGGTCACAGAAAGGACAAGCCTGCTCATGAATTCCAGGCCAGTCATTGTATGGGCTTATCTTCAACCTCACCATAGCCGCGTCTTCAACAGCAACATATCTCACCTAGAAAGACTCTTTCACTCTAATGTGGTTGCACACGAGAACAGACACTGAGAAGGACCAGCGTGAGGTTGAGGAAGAGCCATGCTGGCTCCCCAGCTGTGTGTCCACCCCAGCTACCCGTTCACCACTGCCCGGACCAGCGGAACTGGCGCATCCACATCCCTGTCCTGGCTGCACCCTGCTTTTGAGTGACCCCTGATGGAAAGTCCTTGCCCAATCCTGGTTGGTTTCACACCTTGGGCCAACAGTGCTTTGGGACACGCAGGTTCAGTGCTACTGGAGAGGTCTAAGCTAAAGACGTGGTGGCCAGTTGTTTCTGGCCACTGGGGTGCAGAAGGCTGCATCGCGGCTTTCAGACACTGTCTAAATTGTTCATCTCCACCAGAACATCTCAGCTAGGTCAGACAGTACCAGGATGGCTTCAGGGTTTAAGAGACAGGCATGCCAAAGGGTCCCCAAACTGTGCTACAAAGCGTGAGCAGACAACTCTTCCCCAAAGTGTCCACATTTTGGACAACTAAGATGGTCTGTGCAGTCGGCACCTACAGTGACTTCAATAGCAGCTCATCCAGAGACCACCCTCTGGAGCAGCACCAATCACAGGGGCTGGGGCCCACAGCTGAATCCCTACCCAGCCCACAGGAGCAGCCAAGCCCTTTTGGGCTGGATTCTTCCACATCCAGTGGAAGAAACAGCTGTAGATGCACCCAAATGTACACCATGGCATGGCTTTTCACATAGGAGCTCAAAGATGACCATAAAACTATTACCTCCTAGTATTTGACAAAGTAGGTCACTTTCCAGGACATGGAGGACACCACAGATAGAGCTCACACCTCACCCCATCTTCCCTCTTCCCCTCTCACCTGCAGCACTCTGGACCAAGAGGAGGAGCAAGGGGAAGAGCAGGTACAGGATCTTCATGGCCAATGTCTGTCCCAGGTCTTCACAGGGCTGCAGCTGGGAGACACCAAAACTCCTGGAGATGACAGCACACAGTAATATGCTGTATTTCAGAGGGTCTATCTCAAGTGACAGAAGACAATGCCTTCTGTGACCTGTTCCCAGGGATATCTGTCAGATATGTGACTTTTGCATATCCTGGGAGCAGCTGTGGAAGTATCTGCCTGTTGGGCAATCCAGCTGATATTTTTACATCGTCTTATTTCTCAGTATTCACTTTGTACTTTCTTAAAGAACACATGGGAGAAGTGATGCCTGACTACTGCACTTTTAAGCAAAACAGCATTCAAAGGCATGTGGAAAACACAAACAGAATATTTTCCCTTGGAAGCTGCACCCCCTCAGGCTTTATGCATCCAACACTTATCTCACAAGGAGAAATAAATAGGTCTCTGGAGAGACAGGGCCAAGAGTGAGACAAGATAGACTTTCCAATGTAGTTACCAGACACACCTGCGTCTCTTTACGCAAGGGCCAAACTGGAGAAGGTTTGCATATCAGGAGGTGATCATAACAACACTCAACTCAATGCCAGTAGTTAAACCAGGACCAAGAACTGACTCAGGTCCTGGAGTTGAGGGAAATGTACCCGGAGATGCCTGGTACTTAAAGGAGGCTCTCCATGACCATTATGGTCGATTTATAGCAACCTTCCAAGTTAATGTAACCATGAAAGGATGGAAAATCCCTGCTTGAACAGCATCTCCCTACTTTGTCAAGGACAGACCCCACGTGGCTCAGCACGTGAGGTCTCAGGGACCTTCCTCAAGCCCCAAGACACATTTCCAGTCCCAGCTGTAGTCAGGAAAACCAGTCTCACTTTCAACATATTCTGGGCTCTGATAATCATGGACTCATACAGACAATTAGTGGTCTTTACTGGAATGATCAGATGGCATCATTACACACACAGATACTTCCAACCCTTTGTCATTTAGAAAATTTCAGGAGGTGAACAGAGAGGGCTAATGGGCAGCTGTCCATAAAGAAACCCCACAGTTACCCACCTGATGGAGGTCTTGATGTACAAGTCCCACCAGACCCACCAGGAACCTCTCGTGTCCAAACGCTCTTGGGGTCAGGAAATACTGCTTTGCCCAAAACACCCTGGTTTTATACCATTGCTGGTGGGTGGGACATGTGCTTATTCCTGCTGACACATCTTCCCTTGACCAACCAGAAAGCAACCTATCTGATGGGGGTGATGGGGTCGCACCTTGTCCCTCTCTGTGGCAATGGGAGAGACTGAGGTGCCTCCTGGGGGCTGTTGCAATCCCCACCGTTATCCTCATGCAACACGTCTTGTGACACCCTGTGGCACAGCGGGCACGTGGGTTTGGCATGAACTGCCTGGGATGGACAAAGCAAACCAGCTGATGCAGGGAATAGCAGCAACAACGGAAAAGTTTTCTTCATTGTGTCCTCTCGCTTTATTAATGATATAAATAATCAACTAGCATGAGATGTGCAAGATTATGCTGAGTATTGCAAACCTGCTCACCTTTGTACATTGTGAGGAAAGCTTTACCTCTCATTTTCCTGCAAAAGGGTTTTCTGGCTAGTTTGGAAATGACACATAACTGCTGCAGCAATACGCCTGTATGAGCTGGTGAACGCCAGTCTCTCAGTTCAGTTCGCTACCTCCACATCAGTCATGCTACACAGAACCACAGAGAGCAGAATCATAGAATAGTTTTGGCTGCAAAAGACCTTTAAAATCATCAAGTCCAACCGTTAACCTCACACTGCCAAGTTCACCACCGAACCATGTCCCTAAGAACCTCATCTACACATCTAAACCCCTCCGGGGATGGTGACTCCACCACTGCCTGGGTAGCCTGTTTCAGCGCCTGGCAACAACTTCCTGGAATAAATTTTTCCTAATATCCCATTTAAACCTCCCCTGGTGCAACTTGAGGCCATTTCCTTGTCTTGTTGTTCATTACTTGGGAAAAGAGACTAACTCCCTCCTTGCTACAGCATCCTTTCAGATCATGTATTCTAAATAAAAGCAGTCTTTCTCTTTCCCTTTCTCTCCTCTCTGTCTGCGCTCTGAAACTCATGAGTTGACTGCTCGACACCATCAATCTGGTTCAAGTCGTCTGGACCAAGGAGCCCCTGGGAGAGTGGAACAGCTTTGCCCTGCGGGGATGAAGAGTGTTCGTGTTGACTGCTGCAGGCTCCATATAATGAGAGGGGAGCACAGGTGAGGAAAGGCCATGACAGGTAAGGGTGACCCCCAACATCTCTCAACAAATTTTCCAGTTCAGGAAAGCACTGACAGTGACAGCTTTGCCTTTTTGGAAGGGAAAGGCTTCACCAAACCAGCCAGGGTCACTAGTTGGTCCCATGTGTACTTGTGTGTGGACATGCACATGTGTTGAACCACTGAGAGAACTTAAAGCATGAGGCTTGTTCCAGCAGACAGGCAGAGGACACTGTCTTGGATGGAGAATGGTATTGCCATCCCAGATTGCCTCGAGGTGGTCAGAGAGGAAACAACACCTGTTTACTCCTTGTAGACTACAGATTTGGACATTTCCGGGCCATAGTCAATGACACCCGTCTCAGAGGTCACCTGGAGCAGGAGATGCATGGCCTCCTGTCTGCTGGGATGAGGTGTGCAGCAGCACAGCTCCCGCATGGCCACAGCCAGGAGTGCTGCATCTTGTGTAGGACACGGAGGAGCAGCAGTGCCTTTAGGAGAGGTTGGGTGGGCAACCCTGGCCATGCCCGTTCAAAGGACACACACTCAGAACACCCTGTGCAACAAGCCGTGGCTTCCAGGGACATGGGACGGCTGTGACTGACAGATTCAGGTCCTGCTACCCATGAGGGAGATTCTGCAGAGCAGCTCCATCACAAACACACCAAACACCTTGGACCAACAGGGACTGCCAGGTTCAGTGTCCCCACACCATGCCCAGACAAGAACATCCCCAGGGACAGACACAGTGGTGACCACCAGGACCTTCTCCTGCTGCCAACCCACCAGCACCCCCAGAGCCAGCAGTCACAGCACAGCCCCACCGCAAGGAAACAGCCAGGCGTCCCACCACTGCAATGCCAAACTGCTCGTCTTTATTCAGGAAAAGCAGGCTCTGTGACAGTGACACAGTGGGTCCATGACGGGGACCCAGGAGGAGCAGCGCTTCCACTCCTGCTGTCACAGCTCCTGGGGACGGCAGGGACAGGGAAGGGAGACGACATCAGGAGATGGTTCCAGGAGCCAGAAGCGAGGGGGACGTCCTGCTCAGAAAGTTCAGGGTCTCAACCCCAGATACTGTATGAAGAAAGCAGAGAAGCTCATCACCTCTTGTAACTTATTTTTCCCTTCTTTCCATTATCACGTACTTCTCCTGCTATGACAAGTATGTCTATGGTCCAAGAGAATCAGGCTCAACAGAGATGAAGTTCAATCCTTACTGCAGACAGTTTAGACCCATCTCGGCAGCCTTAACTCCAAGTCTATGCAGGTGCAGCAAAACCAGGATCATGTCATCGATGCTGTCCAAGGACAGTGAATTATTCACTCTTTGCCAGCTTGGGAGAGCCCTCTGCAAAGCCTGCAGGAGTCTCATGCGACTGAAGGAGACTGGGGAGACACTGGCTGACCTTGGGCCCCTTCAGCTCCACAGCAAACAGGTTCAATGAATCATAGAATGGTTTGGGTTGGAAGGGTCCTTAACAATCAGCTGGTTCCCCTCCCCTGCCATGGGCAGGGAAACTTTCCACTGGACCAAGTTGCTCAAAGCCCCATCCAACCTGGCCTTGGAAATCTCCAGCGACGGAGTATCCACAACTCATTCAGGAAACCTGTTCCAGTGTGTCACCACCCTCATGGTGAAGAAGTTCATCCTTACATCCAATCTAGATCAAACCCACAAGAGTTTTTCCCTTCGTTCTTGGGCCTCTCCCACAAAGCATAAATGCAGGACAGTATTTACCAGGCATTGGCTATAAAGAATGTTTTAACAGATACTTCTGCAGATAAAGGAGGAAACTGTGTCCTGAGCCAGGAATCCAGACCTTACCTTCTGCAGCAGTGGCGATAGCTTGAACACCTTCCAATAGGTGTTGTAGGGAAGCGGCAGCCCCCAATAGTGCAGAATCCACCTCTTCGTCTGCATTGGGCTTCGTTTCCTTGTTTCCATGGGGAATGACACACACAAAACAACTAAAATGACAACCTGGGAGAGCAGCGTGTGGTTGTAGAAAGGCAGACACTCTCCTGAAATTGGCATTTCAGGACAATATATGGGCACCTCTTCAACCTCACCATAGCCCCATCTTTCATAGCAATGTGTGTCACCTAGAAGGACTCCTTCACTCTAAAGTGGGTGCACGCGAGAACAGGCACTGAGAAGGACCATGAAGCCAAGGAAGACCCATGCTGGCTCCCCAGCTGTGTGTCCACCACCGCCTGGACCAGCAGAGCTGGCAAACAAGGAACTTCCCACATCCCGGCTCCCTGTCCTGGCTGCACCTGTCTTTGAGTGGCCTCTGATGGAAAGTCCTCGCCCAGCCCTTGCAGGGGTCAAGGCCTGGGGCAATGAGGTTTTGAGACATGCAACAGAGATACTGCTTGATGAGAGGGGACTTCTTTGTGTCCCAGGCAACCCACCAAGCCAACAACCCCTGGGCTCTCTCCCATCCCTGCACAGGGTAAAAAAAATCATCACAAGACTCCCAAAGAGGAACAACTGGGTACAGGGTTAGAGCCTGAAACCAAAGCCCTGCTGACCAAGAGAAGCCAGGCTTCTATTTCCAGGGGCTTTCTCTACTGCCAACCTGTGTCCTCTTGGAAGGTCACTCAGAAAACACATTCTCCTCAATCCCTCCCAAACTTTGCATCACTCTAACTAACATGCTCTCTTTGTGGGACATGGAAAACCCCACTGATGGGGACTCACACTGCACCCATCTCCTCTCTGTTCCTCTCACCTGCAGCACCCTGGATCAACAGGAGGAAGAAGGGGAAGAGCAAGTACAGGATCTTCATGGCTGATGCCTCTCCCAGGTCTTCACAGGGCTGCAGATGGAGACATCAAGACAATAAATCTGTACAATGCTGAATATCTTGGGAGCATTTCAGGATAGTCTCGGGATCTGGGAAACTGATCAGTTAAGCAGGATGCCTTTCCACAGACCTTCCCCAAAGCACAGGTTGCAGACCTTGGGGCCAGCTTTGCCAAATCAGTCAGAACAACGTCCAGTGAAATTTGGAAAACGGAGATATAAATTTGTCATTTAAAGTTATGGAGCTAATGAGCTTTTAATCCCTCATGTTTCATGTATCAAATGTTTTTCTCATTAACAAAATACATATATATTTCCTGATTGCTGGAAAGACCCACATCTCCAGAGTTCACCAAAGGTGCTACATTCCTATGGCCTGAAACCACCTGTCTCCAGAGTTGACCCCAATCAATAAATTAAAATGACATTTTTTCAAGCAGAACAGAATTACTGCTTGTGACTTTCACATTTCTGCATCTCCTTAATCAATGGCTAGAGCAGAGAAGGTTTGCACACCAGGAGATGCTTGTACCACCACTCAGTGCCATGCCACAGTCAGACTATGGGAGATAAAGGATCCAGGGTCTGGAATTTAGGGAAATGCATGTGCCTGAAGATGCCACATTAGATGAAGGGTTAGCCAATGCTCTGCATCATATCATCCAGTTCAAACTGGCTGCCCCAAACACCTTTCCCATCCACCTCTGCTTCCCTGGGCTCAGGAAAGTCCTCCCAGCTTGGCTTAGGAGTGACCATCCTCAACTCTAGACCATTCTCAGGCTTCCCAGCAAAGACACCCCCAGTCCCACTCTCACTGCCCCTGCCCCATGCAGCACCAACCCGGGGAGGAGCAGGAGGCCAGGGAAATGTCTTGGTGGCCAGGAACAGCAACATAAATCAGCCTTTTGAGTCAGCTGGAAAGATGGAAAATCTTTGTACTGCTGTGTGAAAAGCATCTCCTTCCTTGGCTGAGGAAAGTCCCCATTCTCCAAGAACAGAAGATCTTGGGTCCCTCCTCAAGCATCAAATCACATTTCCACATTTCTTAGACACATAAGCAGGTTAATTCCCTTTCCTAGGCATCTCTGGTGGCCTAATTACGTACATGGGTACTTCCAGCTGTCTGTCATTCAGATGCATCTAGGGTGATGGGATTTAAAGAGAGAGGTGTAGTGGGCGGCCTATCCATAAAGAGACCCTGCAGTTACTCACCTGATGAAGGTCTTAGTGTTCAGGCAGCAACAAAACCAACAGCAATTGCTTGAGTCCAGATGCTTTTGGGT
This sequence comes from Patagioenas fasciata, assembly GCF_037038585.1. Lineage (NCBI taxonomy): Eukaryota > Metazoa > Chordata > Aves > Columbiformes > Columbidae > Patagioenas > Patagioenas fasciata. Next base: position 121,974,711 of record NC_092522.1, on the reverse strand, counting down.
CCAAGGAGTACTATTTGGGCCAAAATACTCTGTTTTTATACCGCTGCTGGTGGGTGTGACATGTGCTTATTCCTGCTGAGAGATCTCCTATTGGTCAATCAAAAAATGACTGATCTGTGTGGGGATGATGGGGTCGCACCTTGTCCCTCTCTGTAGCAGTGGAAGAGGCTGAGGTGCCTCCCGGGGGCTGTTGCAATCCTCACCGTTATCCTCATGCAACACGTCTTGTGACATCCTGCTGCACAGTGGGCACATGGGATTGGCATGAGCTGCCTGGGATGGACAAAGCAAACTGTCTGGTGTAGACGCCAGTAGCAACCATTCCCATAAAAGGATAAAATATTTGTCTCTTCCTTTCCTTTCAGTTCACTTGGCAAGCAGGTAGTGTGTGGCATGCAAGATCGTCCAAAATACTTTCCTTTTCTCTCCATTTAGCATTAAAAGAACAGCTTCACCCTTGCCAAGGTGATTTGCATTTGACGTGCTAAGAATAAGCGTAAGGCTACGTTTTGATGGCTACTTAGATAAACAGACAGTGAACAGAGGAAAGTGACTAGGTGAGACCACAGCTCACCTAATTCTGTCTGAATTTACTCCTAAAATGGTTGTTCCTGGTACAAAACCCACAAATGTGGTTCAATAGAAGAAAGCCTCTGTATAAAGCTCTGCATACAAAGGGATGATACTGAGTGAAGGTGAATAGGATTCATTAGGCCTTGGAGGTGTTGACTCGATCAACAGAGTTTGTGCATTTGTAGGAATTATGTAGTGCTTCAAAAAGGTAAAGATCAAGGTGGGTCATGGAAGAGCACGTCATGAAGAACAGAGAAGCAAGGGATTACTCCTACAAGGACAGGCTGAAACAGTTGGGGTGTTCAGCCTCAAGAGAAGCTCCAGGGAGACCTTATTGTGGCCTTTCTGTACTTAAGAGGTTGATAAGAAAGATGGGGACAGACTTTTTAGCACAGCCTGTTGTGATAGGACAAGGGGTGATGGTTTTAAACTAAAGGAGTGAGATTCAGGCCAGACGTGAGGAAGAAATTGTTGACAATGAGGGTGTTGAGAGCCTGTCCCAGGTTGGGCAGAGAGGTGGTGGATGAACCATCCCTGGAGACATCCCAGGCCAGGCTGGATGGGGCTCTGAGCAACCTGAGCTGGTGAAGATGTCCCTGCTCATGGCAGGGGTGGCACTGGATGAGCTTTGGATGCCCCTTCCAACTCAAACTGTTCTCTGATGCCTCACGGACAGGATGATTTCCCTGGCCCCAGCTACTCCTGGACCCCACAACACCCCCTGGTACAATGCACCCAGGCACCACAGTTGGGGATGAACCCAAGGCCACCAGAGCGACGTGTCCTGTGAAACAGCCCCACGGGGACACTTGACCCAGCTTGAGACCCAATGGACAAGCAGCAGGTACCCAATGAATTTAGAGGTTCATAGCAAATCCCATGCCTGACCATGGATGTGGATGTGGGGATACACTTGCGGAGAGGGCAGACAGGTATTTGGGTCCATATGGGTCCCCCCACAGTGCAGGGGGATGCTCCTGTGGCTTGGGGCCAGCTTGGAAAGAGGGCAGGTGAAGGTGGGGCAGCATGGCCAGCCGGGCAGGGAGGGGATTGTCCCGCTCTTCTCTGCACTGGGGCAGCCTCACCTGAAGCACTGCGTGCAGTTCCAGGCACCACAGTATAGACGGATATAAAGCTACTGGGAAGTGTCCAGAAGAGGGACACTTAGTTTGTTCAGAAGAACAGCCACTTGGTTTGTTCAGCCTGGAGAAGAGGAGACTGAGGGCAGAGCTCATGGTGGCTACAGCTTTATCACAAGGGGAGCAGGAGGGGCAGGGTTGAGTGCTTATCTCTGGTGACAGTGACAGAACCTGAGGGAATGGCAGAAGATGTGCCAGGGGAGGGTCAGGTTGGACATGAGGAAAAGGTTCTTCACCCAGAGGGTGCTGAACACTGGAACAGGGTCCCCAGGGAGGTGTCACGGCCCCAAGCCTGACAGTGTTCAAGAAGAGACTGGGCAACACCCCCAGACTCATGGTGTGAACTCTGGGGTTGTCCTGTGCAGGGACAGGAGTCGGATTCAATGATACTTCTGGGCCCCTTCCAACTCAGGACATTCTGTGGTTCTATGTGTGTGCATTTGTGGGTCTGTGGATATCAGGAATTCACCCCATCTTCTCCGCCCTCCCCTGCACACAAATAAAAGAGTTGCGCACCAACATGTTTCTCCCTGAGGACACACAAACACACCTCGGCAGCAGGAATGGAAACCACCATCTTGTATTGCGGACAGGGGGTAAGGGATTCCCGTGGGAACATGGTCCAGCTGTCCAGGGTTGCCACTGTTCCCAGAGGTGCTTGGTTCCTCTTCACAGCATCGTCCTGACCATGTTGGGAGGGCATGGGGTGGTCTCAGAGGGCTGTTCGGAGATCGGTGCCGGGAACGCAGAAGGCCATCAGGGATACCATCGGCTGCAGGAGGAAAGGTCAGGCGGTGCCTGTCCCAACCAGGGCAGCAGGGAGGGCTCCATGTCCCCATGCCCTTGTGCTGCGTGTTCTCCCCTCTTTCTCCAACAACCTCACCTCCCCCTCCAACAGGCAGCAACCCCAGCCCTTTGTGCAGCCCTGAGCCTACCTCCGACAGCAGAACTCTCGCTCAGAGCAAATGCCGACACGGCCAATCCCCGGAGGGCAGGACCCAGGAGAGCAGAAGCCCCCACGGCGCTGACAGTCCTGGGGTGATCCTCGAGCGAGGGACAGCCCTGCAGAGTGCAAAAAGAGGAGACCTCCAGCATGGCCCTGGTCTCTACACGGCCAGCGTTCGCCCACCCCTATCTGTCACCTGCCCCAAAATGCTTGGGATGGCATTTGCAGCAGAAATCAGAAGGGTATTTATGGCACTTGGATGGTACCATCCCACAGCAGTCTCCAGGAGAGGGTCTCCAACTTATCTACTGGCTCCCTCCTGGCACACGGGAAGACTCTGAGGGTGGAGGCAGGATCTGCCTTCCTCCCTCCTCCTCCTCCTCGTCTCCAGCGGAGTTGCTGTGCCCAGTGTTGCTGGCTTGGAAAGACATAGACCAGGGGGTATGGAGAATCACAGAATCACAGAATGTCGGGGATTGGAAGACCTCAAAAGATCATCTAGTCCAATCCCCCAAGAAGTCTCATTCCTGGAGAGCAAGAGCTTTGCTACAAGGTGCTAGCCACAGAATCTGCATCATGAGCCTTTCCTTAAAGATCTCATGGAATCACAGCACGGTTTGCGTTGGAAGGGACCTTCACAGCTCATCCAGTGCCACCCCTGCCGTGGGCAGGGACATCCTCACCAGCTCAGGTTGCTCAGAGCCCCGTCCAGCCTGGCCTGGGATGTCTTCAGGGACTGGGCATCCACCACCTCTCCAAGGAAGTTGGACCAATATTTTACCATCATCATTGTAAAAGAATTCTTTCTCATACCTACCCTGAGATAGAGGTCTAAAGGTCCCCGGGGGATGCCACAGCAACTGGGAAAAGTCACACAGGACTCATGATCTCATTTGGCAAATCCTCCACTTTCCCCTACGAAATATTGACAAAGGACAAATCCTCCACGTTCTCCCACACGTATCTTACCTGCTGCTCCCCGGAGCATCGCCAGGAGGAGAGCGCAGAGCAGAGGCAGGATCCGCATGGCTGGGAGCCGCTGGCACGTTCTCACTCTGGGGAGGAGAGAAAGGAGGCAGAGATGAACAGGAGGGTCCCCGCCTGCATAGCACTTGTACAGGGCTGGGGACAAGGAGAAGGAACAGCCTGTTCAGCAGGAGATGTGGCCAGTCACCAGTGGGACAACACTCGGCAGCCCAGAGTAGGATCTTCCCACGGCCTCTTGGCTCCTGGCAGCAGCAGCAGTTTGGTCCCAGTCAAGTGATGTCTCCGTGTGGCAAAGTGTCCCTTGGGATGGCTGACACCTCAAAACATCCAGCACAAAATCTCCTTCTCCTTCTTCTCCCTTTTCCAGAGAAAAAGAGGCATCGCTTTCTCCTTCTGCCACCCCTGAGAAGGATTCCTAGGTCTCCAGTCTTGCGTCATCTCCGCTTGCATAAGGGGTGTTGGGTGCAGTGGTTAGCTGGACACGTCTTGGGACACGCCACGTCCCTGTTCGTTAGACCTTGGCAAGCGATCTGCTTTCACAACACAAAGGAGCTCTGTTCTCCTCCCTGAAGCGTGCTTTCTACGCTTCGCTTGAAAATAACTGGGAGGACGCCACATGGGATGACATCTCCGTACAACCGGCAATCTCGTGAATGACAAGCTCTAATTGTGACTTTGTTAAGGGTTTGTTGTGTCAAAAGTCTGCTGTATGTAACCCTTTATTGGTTCTCAATGTATTGATGGTGCCAGCTTTGTATACACTTTCAGCCTTGTTGCACATTCATCAAGCATGTATATATGTGTGTACATATATATAAAAAAAAATACCCCATATTCATGCATAATGTGTATTTCATAGAATCAGAGAAGGGTTTGGGATTAAAGGGACCTTCCCAGCTCCCCCAGTGCCACCCCTGCCATGAGCAGGGACATCTTCACCAGCTCAGGTTGCTCAGAGCCCCGTCCAGCCTGGCCTGGGATGTCTCCAGGGATGGTTCATCCACCACCTCTCTGCCCAACACACACCAGTATTTTACCACCATATTTGCTGAGTGATTACACGAATATACCTTCTATCCCAATACATTATCATATTTTATTACTCTTTACTGCCTCAGTTTCTCTCCCCAGAGAGGGAAATTGCACAAAGTATTTGCAGGTCTGTGCTGGGGGAATCTCTTGGTAGCCAACATGACTCTGTCGTGGTGGTCAGGAGCAGGGGGTTGAGGACAGCTCCTCGTTCCCTCCATCACCCCAAAACTAAGCTAGTGCATGTGTTGAAAAGCAACAGCACAGGGATGTAATCAGTTGCCACCTTAACAAAACTCTGTGCCACCCCTGCCATGAGCAGGGACATCTTCACCAGCTCAGGTTGCTCAGAGCCCCGTCCAGCCTGGCCTGGGATGTCTCCAGGGATGGTTCATCCACCACCTCTCTGGCCATCCCGGGCCAGGCTCTCATCACCCTCAGCACAAACAATTTCTTCCTCTTGTCTAGCCTGAATCTCCATTCTTTAGTTTAAAACTACATGATAAGTAGTTTAAAAAACACAATAATATCTCCCTGGAGCCTTCTCTTCTCCAGCCTGAACAATCCAGATTTCTCAGCCCAGGGCTGAACTCTTTCTGTAAAGCCCCTGGTCCTTAAGCAAAAATATCTTGCGCTGTTCCAGTTTGTGAAAGAAGCACTCACCTACCCTGGATTGTGCAAAACTTCTTAGGACATAAACTGTAAATTGCTGGTTTTGTTCCACTTGGCCACTTCCTCAGCTCTCCATCCAGGGGAATCCCTGCGAGGAGGCCGTTGGTCCAGTTTCCTGCCCTTCACAAGGCTGTGGTTTCACTGGCAGCGGAGTCATTTGCAGAAACATCTGTTATGAACGAGGCCAGATGCTCTCACAGAAATGGCAAGCTCAGGGCTACGAGTCAGCCCTCTGCATGTAGGTACTTGAACTGGTTGTTTGCCTTAAAGTGCCAGGACTCTTGGAGCAAAAGATGCATCATTTCTTAGAAATGAACTGGAACAACCAACAGTAGAAAAGGAGACAGAGACGCAAAGCTTTTTGCATGTAGGCACTTGGTTCTTTCTCTTAAAAAGTCAACCGTTACTGTTCCTACTTTTGCTGAGCATCTTCACACAGACCATGGGAGAGCTGAGGTCAGTTCATGCTGTATTTCAGAGATACAAATATATCCCTTCACCCTAAAGATGTGCCCTAATAGCAGCTGGCTCAGCCTGGTTGTGTTTGCTTTCAAATTCCCTCTGCTTGTGGGAAAGAGTGGCTGCATTCAGAGTGACGGTTCAGAAAGGTGCTCAGAAGGCTCTGGGGAGACATTATTGTGGGCCTTCAGAACTCAAAAGTGGCTTCTAAGAAAGATGGGGACAGACTTTTTAGCAATAGGACAAGGGGTGATCGTTTTAAAGTTAAAAGAGGGAAGATTCAGGCTGGATATGAGGAAGGAATTGTCTGCACTGAGGGTGGTGAGAGCCTGTCCCAGGTTGACCAGAGAGGTGGTGGATGAACCATCCCTGGAGACATCCAGGCCAGGCTGGACGGGGCTCTGAGCAACCTGAGCTGGTGAAGATGTCCCTGCTCATGGCAGGGGTGGCACTGGGGGAGCTTTGGAGGTCTCTTCAACCCAAAATATTCTGTGATTGGTTCTACGATCCTATGAAAGGTCCCTGGCCGGTGTTGAGCCCCAGGGTTACTCTGGCTCAGTGCTGGTTGGCCTGGGCACAGTCCCTGAGGTCGCCTGGATTTGGAGGCTGTTTGGCTGCACACGCATGAGCTGCCAACTAGTCTCAGGGCAGAAAACTATTTAACCCACTGACTTTGTCTGAAGGTTGGTTTGTCTGCACAAGGATGCTCCTGACCATGCAAGAGCAGCCCACTGAGCAACCTGCATCTTCTGAGTTTTCTGTTGGGGTTCAGGGCAGAACAGCAGAAACCTCTTGTATGATGAGTGATTGAAGTATCAGGGGTATTAGACTTCCATGCATGTTGCCTAATTGTCTCAAGCAATGTTGTAGGTCTAACTCCAATCTTCTGGTCTGCTGCTGCAGCTGGTACAAATTTTGCAGATTTACTCCAAATTTACATCAGCCAAAACAACAGAGGGTAAAGACAACATTCAAATCTTAAAGTAGGGTCACCTGCCCCATTTTATTCTCCTCAGTGTCTCCTCCTTAGTTCCCATAACAAAACAAGAGGCTGTTCCCATGTTTGAAAGGCCTGGACTAGGAGGTGGGAAAGTTTTCAAAGCAGATGTGCTATGAAACATCACCTGGAGAAGGCTTTTGTGCTCCCTATGGAAACAGCGACCAACCCCAGCTTTGGTCACGGCACGAGATTCCCAACAGGCGGAGAATACCCCAGCAATCATTCGATCAGCAGCCCAAGAGCGGAAAATATTTTGATAAACTACTTACTCCTGGTAAGTTTGACCTGATTTCAGAATCCCTGCTCAAATTTCTAAAGGCAAATAACACTTCTAGAGAAAAGAATGGCACCACCACATGCAGAAGCCACACAACCTCCCCAGCTCTCTCGTTTATTAAAAGAAGAACGGCAAATCCTCGATGACTGGTACAACGGTCCCCCAAGTACAATGGTGTGAGAAGCGATCATCCCCAGATCCCTGGAGATCATGTGCAATCAGCCACACTACAACCTACACAAAGGAAATAAAAATATTTAAGGGTTTTGAAGCCGGTGTTGATGGGGAAAATCCCGCTAAACAGGACATAACTGAAAATTTGGAAAGTCACCTTTGCCCTAGTTAAACCCTAAACTTACCATTTACAGCAAGAATGCCCCAAACGGCACGGACCCAGATAAATGTTGCCGCGAGGGCATATCCCATGGACGCAGAAAGTCCCACGATATCCACATCGCATATAAGGTCCTGGAGGTATTGCAAAGCCTGTGCCATAAAGCAAAAAAATTAAAAACGCAGGAAACAGTTGTTACTGGCATTTTGCTAAATTCCTGTGTGCTGACACCATGCCACACTGGTGCCCAGTGTCACGATGGTTCTAATGTAACCCTCAGAGAAAGGTTGTTTATGGACAGAACAACCAAGAAAATTCTCTAATTCCTTCTGCAGATGTAAGAATTGTGTCTGCAAGATTCCTTTAGGAATCCAGATGGACAGCAGAGATCTGATAAAAAACACTAATGTGAACACTTACTAGCCCTTACAATCTTGTAGGTCACCGTTAAGGAGAGATGCACCAGCTCAGCTGGGAGGCTGCCGCTTCTAGGGACAGAGAGATGAAGCTTTCTGTGCAGCCAGATTTCCATAGATTTGGCCGATTTCCCTTCCTATAAATTCCACCCAGGTCTCAAAGCAGGTCCTGGTGTCTAGCAGTCCATATTTATGGCCACCATACAAGGAAAAATTCCACAAAGCATGCAGAATGACACTTCCACATTGGTAAATACCCCATGCCAGGCGTTGCCCTCTGGGTCTGAGGCCAAGCAGCGTGGCATTGCCCTTAGTAACAGGGATAACATTTATTCCCCATTAAAATATTAAAATAGAATATCCATGTTCAAACTGTCTTTTTGGATGGTCACCAGCCTATGCTATTTCAGTAATAGTGTCTGGGTTTTATCTGTGAAAGCACTAGTTGGTTCAAAATCATAAAACCACAGAACCATCGAATCATGGAATCATTTTGGTTGATGACACTCTTAAGATCATCAAGTCCAACTGTTAAGACTGGCACTACCCCATGTCCTTAAGAACCTCATCTCCATCTTTTAAACCCCACCAGGGATGGTGACTCCAGCACTGCCCTGGGCAGCCTGTTCCAATGCCCCACAGCCCTTTGGGGAAGAAATTGTTCCCCACATCCAACCTCAACCTCCCCTGGTGCAACTTGAGGCCGTTTCCTCTGCTCCTGGCGCTTGTTCCTGGGGAGCAGAGCCCGACCCCCCTGGCTCCAAGCTCCTTTCAGGCAGTTCAGAGATCAGAAGGTCTCCCCTCAGCTCCTGTTCTCCAGCTGAACCCCCAGGTCCCTCAGCCGCTCCCATCACACTTGTGCTCCAGACCCTTCCCCAGCTCTGCTCCCTTCTCTCAACTCGCTCCAGCACCTCAAGGCCTTTCCTGCAGTGAGGGAGCAGACTACTAATTAGTCAGCATGTTGCCTGGCCCTGATTGATCAATAAAGATGTAGCCTGGCAGGCTGATGCATTCTGGATGCACCTGATTGCTTGCGAATCGATTAATTCCAGTTTCACAGTTCATCTGTGCAATAGCACTAAATCCAGCATATCTAGAAAGTGGAGAGCTTGTTCCAGCAATGAGACCACAGATATTCCATATGTACAGCAGCACATCCCTGGGGCATTTGATAGATACTCACGTGCTGTGTGTCACGCACACACAGCAGGACCCAGAAAATCTCAGGTAGAAATAAAGGAGTGCTGGAAAGGCTGAATTATACCCTTCTGATCCCAAACTGTCTGTGGGACATGGCAGAGGGTATCATAAGCAGTCTCAGCTCTTTCAAACTTTCTTCCAGATAAACTTCTTGCTTTATTATACCCAGAAGATAAGCCCTACTGAAAACAGCCCAAACACCCACTGTCCGTATTTGTATGTTAAATAAGAACATAGAATCATAGTTCGGGTTGGAAGGAACCTCCAAAGCTCCTCCAGGGGCACCCCTGCCATGAGCAGGGACATCTTCACCAGCTCAGGTTGCTCAGAGCCCCATCCAGCCTGGCCTGGGATGTCTCCAGGGATGGTTCATCCACCACCTCTCTGCCCAACCTGGGACAGGCTCTCACCACCCTCACTGTAAAAAATTTCTTTCCCACATCTGGTCTGTATCTCCCCTCCTTTAGTTTAAAACCGTCACCCCTTGTCCTATCGCAACAGCCCCTGCTAAAAGTCTGTCCTCATCTTTCTTATAAGTCCATTTTAAGTATTGAAAAGTTGCAATAATGAAACAAGCTTTCTGGTCCAGACCAAGGGAACACTTTGCCTAGTGTCCTTTTTATAAGAATCACCGTAAGTAGAGACTGAGGTAAGAATAAGATCAAACAAGCAGATACGTCACCTCTCCCATGGTCCTGGCATTCTACAGTCTTCCCCCATCCTTTACACCCTCAAAGCGCATTTTCCAAGCTGTTCCTACAGACATTAACCCAAATCTCCAGCAGTACTTGTTTGTAATGTACCATTCTCATGGATAGTGTTTAAGCACAATCGCTTTTTCTACACAACAAGGTGGGTTTCCAGACCCCTTTGCATCCCCTCATTAGACACAGCCTTTCACCACCACTTATGGTTGCACAGGTTTCTCCATCAAGTAAAAGCTACCAGTCGCATTTCAATCTTAACTCACAATCTTCTGCCTCCCCATCCCAACCACACGGTCCTGAAGCAAAGGATATTTGGAGAGCATGGAGCCATTTGTGCATGGCTTAAAAATATTTGATAACGAGTCGTTTCTTGTAGGGTGACCCAGAGACAAAGTGATTTAAGAGTCCGCAAGATTTAATGGGGAAAATGATGGTGCCGAATGGTAATTTTGGGGTCGCCTCAAGTACTGTCAAAGCAGACTGGATTTTCAGAGGAGTAACAAAGGCATTGAACTGATGGTTGGAGTGTTTGCCTGCAAATTTCATGTATCAGACGTATTCTGCCAACAAGTTCTGATGATGAGTGTGAAGAATCTTGGTGGGAGGCAGCTTGGCCACTTCCCGAGGGGACAGGACATCTTTATAAGACATCAGTGTCTCCTTTCACATAACCCCTCATCTCCATTTACATCTTACCTGCAGCTCCGTGAAATACCACCAAGAGGAGAGCAAAGAGCAAGGAAAGGGTTTTCATGGCAGAGGGTGGAATGGGAACTCCCGTCACTACAGAGGAAGGAGACCAAGACATTAATAAGAGGGTTGATCCCCAAAATAATAGTGGGTTGAGAAGTGACGTACAGAAATGTTCTTCAAGACCAATCACTGTCTAGAAGAGTCATTACACATTTTCTTTATAATGTCTATTGTCCTAAGGGTCCCCTGATCATGGCACAAGACGAAACTCCTGTGCAGAAAAATGTGATTTTAAATCCCCTTTTAATTACTGTATTAATTAACCAGTTATTTATCCTAAGTTGCTTGATATTTGCAATGCATCGCAATAAATTGGATTTGCCTTATGGAAGTTAAAGCTGTTCGTTCAGAAAGAAAAATAAGGCATTTTTTTCTATATTTACACAAAACAACCCAATGTGTGTTATTGAGCTTTTCTTAAAAAAAAAATAAAGTTCCTTCACAGCTTAAAATCCAGCTTCTCCCTATTCTTGCTTATGGGCTGTTGATTTTCTTCTGCTTCAAGAATTATAGGACTTCCAGGATAAACTTCTGAGCATTTGCATTTGTTCTCAGCTCTCTTCCCACTGCCAACAGAAACTCTTCCACCTTATCGATATTTCAGATTTCTAGAACTGACTCTTGGTAAGCCAGAGTCACTGCATAGTTAAGGCTATAACGGTGAAATACGTGGAAAATATGAAGTCTCCAGCCCATTTAAGAAGGACAGAACTTTTTAAGAGAGAAGGTTTTGGTCATTACCGGTTAAGAGGAGGCTCTAGGTTGGAAAAGTCCTTGGGTCAGTGTCAGCCACAACAATGCATCAAGATGAAGAAGCAGAGCTTGGTTTTATGCTGTCTCTGGAGGGTGGTGAAGGATGCTTGATCTCCACAGCCTTCTGGTGGCCAATCAGACAATCCCCGCAGCTTTGGGGAGCATCGGGGAGGTCCAATGAGTCCTCTCTGTTACCATCCTCCTATGAAGAACCAAGGTATTGCTTTCAAACTATTGCAGCATCGCTTTGGGAAATGTGCCAGCTGCACGCAAACTGCCTTGGGCCACCTCCATTTGTGCAACATCATCCGCAGCAGCTCGGTCAAGGTTTCTGTGCCATATAACCTGTGTATATCGGCTGAGGCTTGGTGGTGGTTACTCTCCAGCATGATAAAAAGGGCTCTAGAGGCTGCCTGGATGGTCGTTCTGTCCGGTTCGTTTGGAAGATGATGCTGTGTGATGGAAAACAGGACATAGTGGGTTCTGGTGGGATTTACCCATCAGATGTCCACAGGTACCTTTCGAAGACATGCCCCTCATTCACAACTTCTGGTGGCCACGGTATGGAAAAAAATCATAAACCTGAAGCTATCTTGAAGTTGTGTGGTTCAGGTAGCCTTAAATCATAGAATACGACGTTGGAAGGGACCACAAGAATCATCTAATCCAACCTTTCTTGGAAAAAGCACAATCTAGACAAGATGGTCCAGCACCCTGTCCAGATAAATCTTTGAAGCTGGAGAATCAACCACTTTCCTGGGGAGATTATTGCAACAGCTGATTGTTCTCATGGTAAAAAGTTTCCCTCCTGTGTCTAATCGGAATCTCCCCGGGAGTAACTTGTGCTCATTGCCCATCATCTTTTCCATGTGACTCCTTGTAAAAAGGAAGTTTTCATCTTCCTTGTAGCTAACCTTGAAATATTGGAACATGGTGCTGAGGTCTCTCCTAAGCTCCTCAAGGCTGAACAAGTCCAGTTCTCTCAGCCTTTCCTCATGTCTTGTGGTTGAGCACGAGCAGCCCCAGTCGTTCTTACTCAATTTAACTGTTATTTGAGCACAAAAGTAGTTACTACTTGATGGCCGTATCTCTACTAGGGAGCTCACCTGTGCCAGTTTTATCTCCAGGCCAAAAAGCAGAGTCTGAACATGTCCATACTGTTGGCTTCACCTCAATTGGTGCAAATTCTCTCTGGTGTCTCACAACTTTTAGGCTGCATCTGGAACCTGCGGGGAGAACGCAAGACCCAAGTTTGTGCCAAGAGCAGCTCTATGGCTAAATTGAGGAAAGGTGTCACGCTTAAGCTTGACTTTGCTTTTGTAACTTGAAAAGTCCTTTTTTTGTAAAAAAAAAAAAAAAGTATATTTTAATATAATGTCAGCCAGTCATTTGAGGGATGTGCAATGACTTCTAGCTCTCAGTATTAATTCTCCCTTCTTCAGCAACATGCTTTAGGTTTTGATAAGGGTAGTCATGTGTATCTCAGTGTTATTAATTAACTAGCCAGTTGTTTCATTTACCAAATAAAGCCCGGCAGGGATTTTTCCTTAAGCCCAAGACTCGCTGGTGGGGGCGCACTGCCTCTATCTTTCTTCAAAGGTTTCTTAGTCATTCCTTAGAAATGTGAAAAATACGTCACCATAAAACGAAAAATAATCATCAGCAAGAATTAGGTTTAAAAGAACTGCACTAAATGGGAAGTTAGGGCTTTTGTGGAAGTTCAGGAACAGGATTAATGAGCTGTCATTAATATTAATTACATCACTTTTGCTGTTGGAAAGGAAAATTTGGACAGTTCTGTCTATTTTGATTAAGAACATGAAAAAGATCTGCAATAGGCATTGGTAGGGGAAAAAAAAAGGTAAAGTATAACAAAAATCTAATAGTTATGAGTACAAAAGAAAAAAGGAAAATATGTTTGTTTGGGGTTTTTTTTAACTTTTGCACCCAAACATTTTCAGCACTAAGCACCTGCACTGTATATTAGACATTTTAAGCTACATATATATATGGAAATCAGTACTAGAACCATCCCAACAACATGGCATTTTAAATCTTATTTTTCATTTTCCATCATGCTGGGACTCATATTTCAAGGACTAGGTGTAAGGATGGTAAGGCTTGGATGGTCCCAGTATCATCTTCCTGGAAAGGACCTGCAAGGCTGTTCTCAACAAACTGGATGGTCGGACAATCATCTGTGCTTGAGCACGGCGGTGTCATCAGGTACAGAGGGACAAAAGACAAAGAAAGGCAGTTTTTAGGTGCCTCAGGGGACCCCAAAATGTGTGTCTGATGTAATGGTGCAAATGCACCTTCCATGTTCTGCAATGCCCATAGGCAGAGCTTGGCCACCAGCTCAGCGGGCAACCCTGTGTTAGAAGAGATGAGTCCATCCTTGATGTCTAACAACCCAGCCTTCTGCACCTCTGAGACATTGCCAGAGCTGAGGAGAAAGCAACTTCTGCCTCACAAACCTGTGGATGATTTTCCAGTGTGCTTCTTGGGTAGAAAATACAGGAAAGCCACCTTCAAGTTTCTGGTGCCCATCAGGTTTAGACCCTGGGAACATTTGTCCATGGGCTATCAAGAAGACGAAGGCTGAGAGATCAGCACCGGTTCCTTTTGGTGAGTCTTCCCATGCTCAACCATGGATGTGTTTTGATCTCCACGATGTCAGAAGTTGGTGCAATGATTTCCGCAAAGTTTCTCCTGATTTACACCTCTCAGCAGAGTCAGGAGCAGAATGCAGTCTTAAAGTGTAGGAGAAGTTGCTCTGGTTACATTTGCATTTTAGCCTGAATGCATTTGCTCCAGATCTCTCTCCAAAGGCAGATTTATAGACCTTGAGGCCAACTAAACTGTGGTTAGAGCTTTCTGTGCCGCCTGCCCTGGGCTCATTTCTGCACCTACAAAAGCATGAAGCAATAGTTTAGGTCTTGTGAACGATTAGTCTGTCAATGCTCAGGTGTCACAGTTGGCAAAACAGGGACTTATTGGGGTAATAATTCTGTAAAGCAAAGCCATCTGGTGAAAGACACTCCAGAGAGCAAATGAATTAATTGAATAGTTAATGAACTGAGTGTGGGAAGGATTTCAGCCACCCAACAAAAGCCAAAGCCCATGGAGGCTTGCATCAATGGGCACCCAACTTGTAGAGGTTGGTGGACATGTGAGTAATCCCAGTGGGGTGTCTCCCAGAGATTTCTTCATGAGAAAGATCTCAGCACCCGAAGTTCTCGCTGCCACCTTTGCATGGGCATTACCTCCAAGCAGACCGGGCCACGAGCTCTTCCAGGGGCTGCACATTTGGGGTCACAGCTCGTAACTGTGCGGAAAAAATGGTTTAGAGATTCAGTGCTTGGAATTAAACACCACAGTCAGCAGGATATTCACAGAATCCCAGAATGTCAGGGGCTGGAAGGGACCTGGAAAGCTCATCCAGTGCAATCCCCCCATGGAGCAGGAACACCCAGCTGAGGTTCCACAGGAAGGTGTCCAGGCGGGTTTGAATGTCTGCAGAGAAGGAGACTCCACAACCTCCCTGGGCAGCCTGGGCCAGGCTCTGTCACCCTCACTGAGAAGAAGTTTCTTCTGTTTAAATGGAGCCTCCTGTGTTCCAGTTTGTACCCATTACCCCTTGTCCTATCACTGGTTGTCACCGAGAAGAGCCTGGCTCCATCCTCCTGACACTCACCCTTTATATATCTGTAAACATGAGTGAGTCACCCCTCAATCTCCTCTTCTCCAGCTCCAGAGCCCCAGCTCCCTCAGCCTTTCCTCACACGGGAGATGCTCCACTCCCTTCAGCATCTTTATTGCCACTGGTCTGGCTCCAGACACCGAGTACCCTCCCTTGCCTGGCTCTGGATGCTGTTTTTCCTCCTTTGCAACCCCTTTCCATGCCTTATCTTGGCTTCTCTTTGACTTCTCTTTCCAGGTAGAACCTGTTCATTTGGGCACTTTCCGTGGGCAAGTCCTCCCATTTTGCCTCACCATCCATAATTGCAAAATTAGGGATGTGTCAGGGACATCCTTGCCCATCATTTGACTACCCATTTAAGGACTTGCTGTCTGTGAATTTGTCTAACCCTTTTTGGGCCTAGTGGTACTTTCTACCTGCACAGCATCCACCGTCAGCAATGCCCAGAAATTGTCTGTGCTCAGAAATTTTATATAGTCTTTACTACCTTGCCAGGGACAGTGAAGTGCACTGAGCTACAGCCTTATCACCCCTAAGGGCCTTCCTACTCCTCATCAAGGATTTCCCTGATGGATTCCTGCTTCCTGTGTGCCCTGGTTTTGTTAAAACCAAGTTTCTCTTTTAGTGAATTTGCCTGTCAGCTAAAGCTTTCAGATTAGTTGCATTTTCCTGAAAACCAGATCCATGTTTTGCCAAACATAGCAATGGAATGCGAGGTCATTGATAAGGATGGATGCACATCTCGCCAGAGGGGCAACGAGAAACAGGTGACCAGAAACTGACCAACGGAGCATAACATCCCATTCACGGGATAATTCATATAAAAGTGGGAGACATGAGGAACTCATTCCTTTTCCTTATGGCAACATTAGGAGAGGACCTTGCAAGTCGTCCCTGCAAACTGAGGCCAGTGACAGATTGAATCCAGTTCCATTGGCTGCAGAGTCCAGTCCAGGACTTCGGGTGCCGGTTCTGCAGTTGCCGGGACTTTCAAGATTGGTTTTGTATATTTTGTATTATTTTCTCTATTTTATCAGCAGCATTAGTAAAACAATTTTAATGTTTCCAACTCTCTTCTCTCTGTCCTTCTTTCCCTCCCGATCGCCTGTAATTAGTGGGAAGGGGAGCGAGAGGGTTAACAATACATCTGCCACAGGTTTTATTGTCACCCCACAATCAAAACCTCGACACGACGCATTTACAGAAATTTCTACTACGTGTTCAAGTCTCTGGTGCAAAGGGATCTTCACTTCACCTTTTAGCCCTCTTTCCTGCTTGAATCTGACCTCCACGTTTTATGGGAGTTGCCGTTCCCTGTTTGCTCACCACTGAGCTCTTCCCTGCCAGAGCCTCCCTGCACTTGCCCTTCATGCCCTGCAGGGATTTTTCTTAGACCTCTTTGTTTTCTTTCCCAACCAAAGCAAATATTTTACTGCGGTTTCTCGCACAGCCTCTGTAACAGCTTGCAGGCTGCTTTCAGGCTTCTTGCTCCTCTATACTGCTCTTTTTGGTGCTTTTCTTTCTTCCTCTTTTCTTTCTTTGTGATTAAATACTCACGTGTTGAACGCATGTGGTCCCACAACATGGTTAAGTATAATTGTACTGTGGTCACTTTTACAGAGCAGATCTCACAAGCAACTTCTGAATTAGGTCCTTTTGCACCCCTCACAATCTCTTCAAATTAGGAAGGCACTTCCAATTCAGTACAGTTTTGACTGGACACTATTTCCTACTTTAAGCATACCTGAGCATATTTTAGTCATGCAAAGAGGTCTTTCCTAAGCTCATCAGCTGCCTCAGCTTTAAAGGTACATCTGCACCAGCAAACAGAACAAATCAGAGTTTCATTATTAACAGGATCCTTTAGAGAGCCCCATGGTGTGACTGAAAGGACAACACATGGTGTCAGCCTTTCCCAATGAACAGCACTGGACGCTGTTGTGTTTCTTCTACACCAAAAGCTTCTCCAGCCCTGTCTACGAGGCTGCATGTTCTCAAATACTCCTCCATTATTTTATGGCGTGCCACATATATATACTGCATGATATTTAACACACAGCTTAATTTTCATCCCCCAAGCACCCCCTGGTTTAAAAGTAATAAAAACATCACTGTCTTCATTTTGCAGATAAAAGGAACAGGTATATGTAGAGAAAATGAATTATTCAGCCATCCAGGTTAGGGATTATAGATACATTTCCATCTTCCCAATGGAGTGAATCTTCCTGAGTTCTGTGAATAAGAGATTTCTTTCCATGCCTGACCAATGATGGTCATGACATGGCTATTCAGATTCCTGGGACGTGATGGCCAGCAATCATGCTCTACACCAAAAATGATTGTCTTGTCCCCAATTGTCAGTCACAATTAAGAATGATTTTGCATGCTATTTCGTTAACGATGCCCACATTTGTTTTCAAAGGGGATAAATTATTTAGGATGTCCAAGCACAACCCCCAAGATCTTACTGCTCCTCCTGACACTTCACCATCCTGCACTCCAGTTTCGGCACCAGTGCAATGTGAGTAGCAACTCCCACATCGCCTATAAATCACTTGATTTCCTAATCGCAATCATTATACAGCAGTCTCACTGCAAGCCAGCCCCATGAAAGCCACAGCAACTTTTTTGGCATACCAACAAATCCCTGCATTTTGCTGTTGTTATTTTTTATTCCTGAACCAAAAGGGTAAAAATTAATCCTGGGTGGGAGAGCGTGGCTAAATCACAACAGCAGGTACTTTCTGTTTCCTTGGCTACAAGCCTCAGTTCACCCGTACAAAGGACCTTCAAATCCCCAGATGGAAGGAATGATTAAGGTTCAAATAGCAGCTTTGAGCTCGGGGAGCTTGATTATTATTAAAGGGGTTTATTTTTCCTTTGGCGGTGGCAATGTGCTGTGCAATAATGTCACCTGCAGCGCACCTGCAGGACTAGATGTGCCTGGAGAAGCTGCAATGCCAAAAGCCGAAGAGATTATTTTCAGTGATGAGATATTTTCAGTGATAGGATGGGGCGCAATGGGCACAGAGGACGGTGGAAACTGAGCTTTCGTGTTTCAAAAACTCCCTGCTCTGCCACTCAGTTGAATGGGGGAGAAATTTTGCTCCTGTTAAGGAGGGATTGGACTTTTGAGGTCCCTTCCAATCCCAAACATACTGTGATACTGTGATACTGTGATACTGTGAACAGAATCCAGGTTTAGTTCGCAGGGCCGTAAAGAAACTCAGTAAAATTTCAAACAACAACAGGAAATGCATAAAAGCCCCCAAACACACGTCCGTCCTACAAACATTTGGGAGCTTCCTGCATGATCTTGCAAAAGCAACGACAAAATCTTAGATGATATTTGAGCTTCATTATAACACCCGCAGTGGCCTTTCCTGAGGGTTTATTTTCTAGAGAGTTTATGATTTCCAGAGGATGGAGGCTGCAGGGCTGGGAAGAGGGAAAAAAGCAGATAGGACACATCTGTGCACAAGCAAGTGCAGCTGCAACCAGCAGCGGTTGGGATCTCATTTCATAAAGGTTTCATTTCCTGGGGGGGAGAGGAAAAAAAGTAACTGAATTAATTTGCGGCTCCCTGCACTTCATGTCCCGGCTGCCACCTGGTGCTCGGCCCTGCAGTGGGTGCACATCGCTTGGGCATCGCACAAAGGGACATCAGACGGGCTTGTGCAAGTGCAAAAGGAACTGGAGAACATCAGCAGGGGCTTGTGCAGGTGTGCAAAAAGCTGGAGAACATCTGGAGGGGCTTGTGAAAGTATGCAAGAAACTGGGGAACATCGGGAGGGGCTTGTGCAAATGCACAAGGAGCTGGAGAACGTCAGCAGGGGCTTGTGCAAGCATGCAAGAAACTGGGGAACATCTGGAGGGGCTTGTGCAAGTGTGCAAGGAATTGGGGAACATCTGGATGGATTTTGCATGTGTGCAAGAAACTGGGGAACATTGGGAGGGGCTTGTACAAGTGTGCAAGGAACTGGGGAACATCTGGATGGATTTTGCATGTGTGCAAGAAACTGGGGAACATCTGGAGGGGCTTGTGCAAGTGTGCAAGGAACTGGGGAACATCTGGATGGATTTTGCATGTGTGCAAGAAACTGGGGAACATTGGGAGGGGCTTGTACAAGTGTGCAAGAAACTGGGGAACACCTGGAGGGGCTTGTGTAAGTGTTCAAGAAACTGGGGATGTTCAGGATGGATTTTTGCATGTGTGCAAGAAACTGGGGAACATTGGGAGGGGCTTGTGTAAGTGTGCAAGAAACTGGGGAACATCTGGATGGATTTTTGCGTGTGTGCAAAAAAATGGGGAGCATTGGGAGGGGCTTGTACAAGTGTGCAAGAAACTGGGGAACATCTGGAGGGGCTTGTGCAAGTGCACAAGGAACTGGGGAACATCTGGAGCGCCTTGTGAGAATGCACAAGAACTGGGGCACACCTGGATGTATTTTTGCAAGTGTGTAAGAAACTGGGGAACATTGGGAGGGGCTTGTGCAAGTGTGCAAAAAAACTGGGGAACATCAGGAGGGACTTGTTGAAGTGTGCAAGAAACTGGGGAACATTGGGAGGGGCTTGTGCAAATGCACAAGAAACTGGGGAACATATGGATGGATTTTTGCAAGTGTGCAAGAAACTGCGGAGGATCAGGACATGCTTGTGCAAATGCACAAGGAACTGGGGAACACGAGGACAAGCTTGTGCAAATGCACAACAACTGGGGGATACTGGGACGGGCTGGTGCAAACGCGCAGTAATTTCGGAGGTCTCGTCAACGTGACGTCAGCTCGGCTTGGCGGGAAAGAAGCGGGGCGGGGGGGTCACTGGGGAGGTGCCGCTGGGGCCGGGCGGGAGGGGCCGGCTGGCGGCTGCTTCTTCCTCCTCCTCCTCCTCCTCTTGCTCCTCCTCCTCCGAAGGGGCGCGCAGGATGCGCGGGGCTCTCCCGGCGCTGTGCTTGGCGCTGCTGGCGGCGGAGCGCGGGGCGGGTGAGCGAGCGCGCAGGATGCGCGGGGCTGCGCACACGCGGAGAGGGGGGCGCGGCGCGGGGGCAGCCGCCCAGGGGCACCCCCGGGTCCCTGCGCCCCCGCGGAGGGGAAGGTGCGCGGGGCTGCGTCCCCGAGACACGGGTGGCATTGCGCGGGCTTTCCGCATCCGCGCACACCCCAACCATTGTCTGCGTTTGATTGGAAACATCGGAGTTGGACCCGATGGTCCTTGTGGGTCCCTTCCAACTCAGGACATACTATGATTCTATTTTGGTTTTTTTGTATTATTATAAATTATTTAATTGTATATTTCTTTATCTTATATTTGATTGCATATTATTTTCACTTTATTTGCATTTTATTCATATTTTTATTTGCATTTTAATCATATTTTATTTGATTGCTTCATCTTACATTTTCCATTATATTATTTTAATTTTTATTATTTTATATTTCATTCTATATCATTTTATTATTTTTATATTCTATTGTATTTCAGTTTTTGAATGTTATTTTAATTCGTTTGGAGCGTGAGCCCTTGTCCGCGCTCTTTCACTTATCAGAGCCCATCTTTGGGCCGAGCCCCTGGGTGCTGGCTCTGCCCCAGCTGACAGAGCCATCTGGAGCCAGCAGCCCCAGATAAGCCGGGAATAGGGCTGCGAACCCCCTGGGCGGCTGGGAGGTGAACTGGGGTGGTTGTGGGCAGCACCTTCCGGCTGCAGCATCTGGAGTTCTGTGTGTCCAGTTCTGGGATCCTCAGTTGAAGAAGGACCCGGAATTACTGGAGAGAGTCCAGCAGAGGGACACAAAGATGCTGAGGGGTCTGGAGCATCTTTGTGATGAGGAGACTGAGAGAGCTGGGGCTGTTGAGCTGGAGAAGAGAAGCTGAGAGGGATGTGATCAATGGATCAATATCTCAGGGTGGGTGTCAGAGGATGGACCAGACTCTGTTCAGTGGTCCCCAGCGCCAGGGTGAGGGGCAACGTGCACAGACTGAAACACAGGAGGCTCCATGTGAACATGAGCAGAAACTTCTTTGCTGGGAGGTGCCAGAGCCTGGCCCAGGCTGCCCAGAGCGGGTGTGGAGTCTCCTTCTCTGAGACATTCAAACCCGCCTGGACCCACCTGTGTGATCTGCTCTGGTGACCCTGCGTGAGCAGCTGGGTTGGACTGGGGGATCTCCAGAGGTCCCTTCCAACCACAACCATTTTGTGATCCCTCTGCCGTTCCCCAGGGCTCTGCACCATCATCCATTACCTTGTCCGTGGACAGCTGGACTGGTTCGGGCTGACCGTCGCCTGCATCATTCCCGGCTATGCCGCTCAGCTCCTCAGCTTCCTCTGGTTCAGGACAGACGGCCACCAACGCAGCTGCTGGCTCCTGGTGCTCCACCTGCTGCAGCTGGGCCTCTGGAAGCGGTGAGAGATGCTCCCCGTGGTCCAGCAGCTCCCCCCAAACTTGTGGAAACTGGGGTGGCCGTCCCTTCACGGTGACATTTTGCAGGTACTGGGATGTTTTTTGGGCAGCGGCAAAGGCAGGTGACGGTGTCGGTGCCGGGGCGGTGCTGATGGCGCTCGGGGACGTGTGTGTGCTGCGGCTGCTGGAAGCACTGCTGCGGACCCTGCCTCACCTCCTGCTGCAGGCCTATGGTGTCCTGACTGTCCACACAGCCACTGTCATCCCTGGTGAGTGACGAGTTCCCGAGAGCATGTTCCAGGTGCAGGGGGGTACGTTTGGGTGGGGGACGCGTGTGCCCACCCGGTGCAGGGCGGGCTCTGTGTGGAGGAGCAGAGTGCAAAGGGTGGAGAGACCCCATGCAAAGCAACAGGGACAAATGTGGCTTAAACATCATTTTGGTTGGGAGAGACCTTTAAGATCATCGAGTCCAACCATTAACCTCACACTGGCACTAAACCATGTCCCTGAGAACCTCATCTCCATCTTTTAAACCCCTCCAGGGATGGTGACTCCAGCACTGCCCTGGGCAGCCTGTTCCAATGCCCCACAGCCCTTTGGGGAAGAAATTGTTCCCCACATCCAACCTCAACCTCCCCTGGTGCAACTTGAGGCCGTTTCCTCTGCTCCTGGCGCTTGTTCCTGGGGAGCAGAGCCCGACCCCCCCTGGCTCCAAGCTCCTTTCAGGCAGTTCAGAGATCAGAAGGTCTCCCCTCAGCTCCTGTTCTCCAGCTGAACCCCCCAGCTCCCTCAGCCGCTCCCATCACACTTGTGCTCCAGCCCCTCACCAGCTCTGTTCCCTTCTCTCAACTCACTCCAGCAAGATCTGCTTAAACACAGAGGAGTCTGAGCTATCCATGGCTTTTCCTGGCCTGTATCGTCACTCCCTGCAGCATATAGGGACTTTCATAGCAGATATTGTCTTGGTTGTATTTGAACCCAACACATGTTTCTGTTGATGGTCCAGCCTTAATCACAGTGCAGTGCTGAGCATTTAGGTTTTGGGCAGTGCAGTGCTGAGCATTTAGGTTTTGGGGGTTGCTTCACAGAAAAGGGAATCTTGTGTTGTGCAAAGGGAGAAGTTGCGTTGTGGAATCACGGTGAGCGCAAGGTCACACTCGAGTCAGCGTCAGTCTCTGGTCTAATCGCAGTGACCAGAGGTGGAGTGGTCCTGCCACTGCAGAGCTCTGTCTGTGGCACAGTGCGGTCAGAGGATTTAAGCCAAGCATGAAAAGGAGACCAGATTTAGCAGGAATTGCTTTAAATATTCCCAGCTGTCAGGACAGCAAGATTTCTGGCTTGTATGGAGGTGCCGTCTTATCAACAGGTCCTTAACACTGAGTTCGGTGTCCAGCTCTGGGTCCTCAGCACAGGACACACATGGAGCTGCTGGAGAGGGGCCAGAGGAGCCCCAGAAATGATGTGAGGCTGGAACAGCTCTGCTGGGAGGACAGGCTGAGAGAGTTGGGGTGTTCGGCTGGAGAAGAGAAGCTCCGGGGAGACCTTAGTGTGGCCTTTTTGGACTTAAAAGGGGCTGATAAGAAAGATGGGGACAGGCTTTTTAGCAGGGCCTGTTGTGATAGGACAAGGGGTGATGATTTTAAACTAAAGGAGGGAGATTCAGGCCAGATGTGAGGAAGAAATTGTTTGCACTGAAGGTGGTGAGAGCCTGTCCCAGGTTGGCCAGAGAGGTGGTGGATGAACCATCCCTGGAGACATCCCAGGCCAGGCTGGACGGGGCTCTGAGCAACCTGAGCTGGTGAAGATGTCCCTGCTCATGGCAGGGGTGCCACTGGGGGAGCTGGGAAGGTCCCTTCCAACACGAACCATTCTATGATTCCATGATTCTATATGGTCCTACAATGCCGTTGAGCATCCTTCAGAGCACCCAGCTGCCCATGTCCCCACGCAGGTGTCAGCGCGGGGATGTCCCTGCTCTCCTTCGCTTGGGCTTTGGTCTCCTACAGCTGCTTCACCTGTCTGATGAAACCCGGTCACCTCTGCCCACCAGCCACCGCCATCCTCTGCCTGCTGCTCTGGAGAACGGGGATGCTGGCAACCAGGGTCCTGGCCCTGGTGCTCTTTGCCAGGCTCTATTCCCTCTGGGTTTTTGCTGTGGCCGGTAAGACCTGTGATCATCTTCTCCATCACCCATGTTGCTGTCAACCCTCAAGATGCTCCTGGAGCACTTTGCAGCCTTCCCCTGGGACAGCTTTGCCCTTTCGGTCCCTTCCCCTTGCAGGTGCCCACTGGCTGCTCATGTCCTTCTGGCTGGTGGCCCAGCAGACGGACATCGTGGCCCAGCCCTGGCGCTGGAGGCTGTTCAATTGCCTGCTGGGAGCCGTGTACATCTTCTGCTACATCAACGTCCGGCCGGGTCCCTCCAAGTACAGGATGGCCGTGTTTTATACAGTAAGTACCCAGGGTATTTGGTATTCCACAGGGGTGTGTCTGCCTGTCCCAGGTTGGCCAGAGAGGTGGTGGATGAACCATCCCTGGAGACATCCCAGGCCAGGCTGGACGGGGCTCTGAGCAACCTGAGCTGGTGAAGATGTCCCTGCTCATGGCAGGGGTGGCACTGGGAGAGATTTGAAAGTCCCTTCAACCCAAACTATTCTATGATGCATCTCCTATGCTGGCTTTATTTTCGTAGCAGCAGCCATACAATGTCTTAATAACATTAAGCAGCTGTGTTGCTCTTACAGAGTTATTTTTCTTGGTAAAAAAAGGTCAAGACCTTGTGGAAAATTCAGTTCAGCAACCTTTATGTTTTAATTTATAAGGGTCGAAGTTTGATTGCGGGGTGACAATACACTCGTGGCAGATGTATTGTTAACCTCCTCTTTCCCCTTCCCACTAATTACAGTCTATTGGGAGGGAAAGAAGGACAGAGAGAAGAGAGTTGGAAAAATTAAAATTGTTTTACTAATGCTGCTGATAAAATAGAGAAAATAATACAAAATATACAAAACCAATCTTGAAAGTCCCAGCAACAGCTGGGCCGGCACCTGAAGTCCTGGACTGGACTCTGCAGCCAATGGAGCTGGATTCAGTCTGTCACTGGCCTCAGTTCGCAGGGACGACTCGCAAGGTCCTCTCCTAATGTCGCCATAAGGAAAAGGGCGAGATCCTCGTGATCTCCCACTTTTATATGAATTATCCCGTGAATGGGATGTTACACTCCATTGGTCAGTTTTTGGTCCCCTGTTTCTCGTTGCCCCTCTGGCGAGATGTGCATCCATCCTTATCAATAACCTCACATTCCATTGTTATGTCTACCAAAACATGGATCTGGTTCTCCAGGAAAATGCAGCTAATCTGAAAGCTTTAGCTGACAGGCAAATTCACTAGAAGAGAAACTTGTTTTTAACAAAACCAGGACAATAAGCTAAGTGCAACACAAATCAGCAAAATCTAGAAACTAAAGCACATCTAAAGCCATCAGAAGCATAAAATGACAGCTCTCTTGCCTCTGCTCTGCAGATCATGCTGGTGGAAAATACCATCCTGCTGCTCCTGGCCACCCGGTTCCTGCAGACAGAGCTGAGGAGCAGCCTGTGCGTGACCGGGGCCGTCATGACAGGGTCTGTCGTAGGTGAGATCCGCTGCTTTTTAGAGCCTGGATTGTGTGTTTTGAGAGTATCTCCAGTAACGAGCATCATTGGTTAAGCTGCGTCAATCTACTTGCTTTATTTCTTCCAGCTTAAGCGTCTGAATGTACTTGATAAATATCACAGTATCACAGTATCACAGTATGTTTGGGATTGGAAGGGACCTCAAAAGATCATCTAGTCCAATCCCCCTGCTGGAGCAGGAACGCCTAGGTGAGGTCGCACAGGAAGGTGTCCAGGCGGGCTTTGAATGTCTCCAGGGAAGGAGACTCCACAACCTCCCTGGGTAGCCTGTTCCAGTGCTCTGTTACCCTCACTGAGAAGAAGTTCTTTCTCAAATTTAAGTGGAACCTCTTGTGTTCCAGCTTGATCCCATTGCCCCTTGTCCTATCATTGTTTGCCACTGAGAAGAGCCTGACTCCATCCTCATGGCACTCACCCTTTATATATTTATAAACATTAATAAGGTCACCCCTCAGTCTCCTCTTCTCCAAACTAAAGAGCCCCAGCTCCCTCAGCCTTTCTTCATAAGGGAGATGCTCCACTCCCTTCATCATCTTTGTTGCCCTACGCTGGACCCTCTCCAGCAGTTCCCTGTCCTTCTTGAACTGAGGGGCCCAGAACTGAACACAATATTCTAGATGGGGTCTCACCAGGGCGGAGTAGAGGGGAAGGAGGACCTCTCTCGATCTACTGACCACCCCCCTTGTAATACACCCAAGGATGCCATTAGCCTTCCTGGCCACAAGGGCACAGTGCTGGCTCATGATCATCCTGTTGTCCACCAGGATCCCCAGGTCCCTTTCCCCTACACTGCTCTCTAATAGGTCATGCCCCAACCTATACTGGAACTTGGGATTGTTCCTGCCCAGATGCAGGACTCTACACTTTCCCTTGTTAAATTCCATCAGATTATCCCCCGCCCAACTCTCCAGCCTGTCCAGGTCCCGCTGGATGGCAGCACAGCCTTCTGGCGTGTCAGCCACTCCTCCCAGCTTAGTGTCATCAGCAAACTTGCTGATAGTACACTCAATTCCCTCGTCTAAATCATTAATGAATATATTGAATAATATTGGCCCCAGTACTGACCCCTGAGGCACTCCACTAGATACTGGCCTCCAACTGGACTCCGCACCATTGACCACCACTCTCTGGCTTCTCTCTTTAAGCCAGTTTGCAACCCACCTCACTACTCTATTGTCTAGACCACACCTCCTCAATTTAGCTGTGAGGATGCTGTGAGGGACTGTGTCAAAGGCTTTACTGAAGTCAAGGTAGACCACATCCACCGCTCTGCCATCATCCATCCACCTTGTTACATTCTCATAAAAGGCTATGAGGTTGGTCAAGCATGACTTACCCTTGGTAAAGCCATGCTGACTGCCCCTAATGACCCTCTTATCCCTGATGTGCCTTGAGATGGCACCAAGGATAAGCTGTTCCATTACTTTCCCAGGGACAGAGGTGAGGCTGACCGGTCTATAATTACCCGGGTCCTCCTTCTTGCCCTTTTTAAAGACTGGAGTGACATTTGCTTTCCTCCAATCCTCGGGCACCTCTCCCATTTCCCAAGACTTGGCAAAAATGATGGATAGCGGTCTAGCAATGACTTCAGCCAGCTCCCTCAGCACCCGCGGATGCATCCCATCTGGACCCATGGATTTATGGACGTCCAGACTACTTAATTGTTCCCTAACCCAGTCCTCATCGACTAAAGCAAACTCCTCCATTAACCTGGCTTCATCCGGGGTCTCAGGGGTACAGGGTTCCCCAGGACATCCTCCAGCGGAGTAGACAGAGACAAAGGCGGCATTCAGCAATTCTGCCTTCTCTGTGTCTTCTGCCACCAGGGCACCCACCTCATTCATCAGTGGGCCTACATTGCCTCTGGTATTAGTTTTATCTGCTATGTATTTGAAAAAGTTCTTCTTGCTGTCCTTGACCCCTCTCGCCAGCTGTAATTCTAAGGAGGCCTTGGCTACCCTAGCTGCCTTCCTGCATCCTCTAACAGCAGCCTTATATTCCTCCCAAGTGGCCAGTCCCTGCTTCCATGACCTGTAAACTCGCCTCTTCTGCTTGAGCATACCCAACAGATCCCTATTCAACCACGCAGGCCTTCTGGCTCCCTTCCTCGACTTCCTACGTGTGGGGATGCTCTGATCCTGAGCATGGAAGAAGCAATCTCTGAATGCAATCCAGCTCTCTTGGGCCCCTTTTCCTTCAAGCAGTCTTGCCCATGGGGTTTCCCTCAGCAGTTGCTTGAAAAGGCCGAAATTAGCCCTGCCAAAGTCCAGGGTTGCAATTCTACTTGCTATTCTGTTCCTGCCACACGAGATGCTGAACTCCACCATCTCGTGGTCACTGCAACCCAGGCAGCCCTCAACCTTTACTGCTTCAACCAGACCCTCTTTGTTAGTGAGGATGAGATCCAGCAGTGCACCTCTCCTGGTTGGCTCCTCCACCATCTGCATGAGGAAGTTATCATCAATGCACTGGAGGAACCTCCTGGACTGTGGCTGGCTGGCTGAATGGTCCTTCCAGCAAACATCAGGGAAGTTAAAATCACCCACAACAACCAGGGCCTGTGACTGTGAGGCCACTCTCAGCTGCGCATAGAAGGCCTCATCAACTTCCTCAGTCTGATCTGGTGGCCTGTAATAGACACCTACAACAGTATCACCCCTACCAGCCTGTCCCTTGATCCTGACCCATACACTCTCAACTCGTTCCTCATCTGCTCCTGGGCAGAATTTAGTACATTGCAGTTGCTCTCTCACATAGAGAGCAACTCCACCACCACGCCTGGCTGGCCTGTCTTTCCTGAAAAGGGCATAGCCATCCATGACCACATTCCAGTCATGTGAACTGTCCCACCATGTTTCTGTAATTGCCACCAGATCATAATCTCCCGACCGAACATAGGATTCTAGCTCCTCCTGCTTATTCCCCATGCTGCGCGCATTGGTGTACAGGCATTTCAGGGAGCGAGCAGAGCACACCAATTTCTCCCTAGGGGCACAGGAGGCCACCCGGTCCTCATCTGTTTTAGAATGCTGCCCCTCTGGGGCAAGCCCAACTACAACCCCATCCCCCTTCGAGGCTAGTTTAAAGCTCTCCAAATGAGCCCAGCTAATTCCTGCCCCAGCATCCTTTTGCCTCTGCGAGATAAGCCTTTCCTGCATAACACTGTCCGGACTGGAGTCTTATAAAACCAGCCATTATCAAAAAAACCAAAGCCCTGCCTGTAGCACCAGTCTTGGAGCCAACCATTTAGAGATTGAATTTTCCCATTCCACCCCACATCGTCACTTGAAGAGGGAAGGAGTGAAGAGAAGATCACTTGAGCCCCTGAATCTTTCACCATCCTTCCCAAGACCTTGAAGTCATTCTTCATTCCCCTCAGACTACGGGAAGCAGCTTCCTCCCCATCTGTCTGGAAGACCAGCAGTGGGTAGTAGTCTGTCGGTTGCACCAGTCTGGGGAGCTCTCTAGCAATATCCTTGATCCGGGCTCCAGGTAGACTACAGACTTCCCTAAGATGAGGGTCAACCCTGCATATTGGGCCCTCTGTTCCTTTCAGAAGGGAATTTCCTATTACACTAAATCCACTTTGAGTTTCATTTCTTCATCATTTCTCAAAGGCGCATCCCTGAAGAGGGTGGCTTGCAGAAATGATTGAAACGTCTCCAGCTGGCTCAGGTGCTGCTGCCAAACACAATATAGGCAATTTTGAAGCACATCTTGGTGCTTGGCGATGGGACAAACGACAGTGCAGGCAGTACTACAATGCAGGGGATCGCTGCAGGGAAACATCTTAATTTGAGCATATATTGAGGATTTATGGAGGTGGCTTGTGATTGATGAACCAGCACTGGGTATGTTTTGGAAATACACTGGTGTGGGACCATGCAGAACAACAGCAGCTTTCTCCTACTCCGTTTTCTTTCAAACATCAGGGCTGCTTTTGTAAATGGAAATATTTTTTGTGTCCATGCAGAGGATTTTTTGATACATGATGGAGAACGTGCTCCATATGTTGCCCATACCCTACTCTACTCCATTGTGCATCTCCCCACACCAGCTGCAAGCAGATGAGCTGTGTTCACAACAGGGCACTTTTTGGCTGGAAAAGGAGCAATCCCTTTCTCCTTGAACAAATCTAGGACAGAAATAGAAGGATATCTTAAAATCCTGCTACATTCCCTTCTGGAGAAGAGAATCTGAGAGGGATCTGTTCAATGGGATCAATATCAATGATCTCCAGAGGTCCCTTCAACCCCAGCCAGGCTGGGATTCTGTGATTTAATGGCTAGAGGTTTGGGATGCTGTGAGGTGGGATGGATTCCTGCATCACACACCTCCCTGCCCTGTCTACTGTCACTCAGCGCACCCATCAGCCTGCGAATCAATACAGATTATTAGTAAATCCAGCCTTGAGACTCTGGTCAGCACTTTCTTCCTGAAAACCTGCTCAGGTGGGATTTTTGCATCCCTAAAAATGTTTGACAAGTTGTGCTGCTCGGACATCTGATGCTCAGCAGCATCTCTGCAGAAAGCCTCTTGATCTGGAGGTGGCAGTGGGGTTCTGGTTTCTCCTCCAGACCTCACCGAAACGCTGCAGGGATTCGTCCTGATACAGGGAATTAACAATTAACTAATTAGCACTTAAACAACTAACACTTAAAGAGCCAACAGAGAGCTAACCCTTAACCCACATCGCTATTGCCTAGCCTTGCTTAGCTTTGTTTAACTTATTGTACGAGAAACAGGAGTTTGCTGAAGCCTTGCAAAAATAATAATCCTTGGGTGCATCCTTGGTGCATCCTGGGGTGAACTGGAGAACAGAAACTCAGGCACAGAACAGGAGATACGTCAGTTTAACCAACCCAGTAGTCTGAGTCCAGCCAACTCATCACACTGACCAAAGGAACCGTGTATAGAGAAGAGGACCCAGGGTCACGATCACTGTGCAGCTGCAACCAGGAGGAGCTGGAGGTGGAGACCATGGCAATGGGCTCCTGAACTCATTGTAATAAGAACCGCCTTCTCGGGACAGGTTATGAATATGTACAGGCATTCCTAGAACTTTCATGAGTATGCAACACTTCACTGCATTTAACCAAGCTCACAGCTACTGAAAATTTACACACGACTTGGGCAGAGTTATCCCCCGTGTGTCCGGTGCTCTAATACATACTTTCTTTACAGTCTCAAGGGTTGTAAGGTCATTTCCATGCCTCAATCCCTTGACACGTTTCTGCTCTTTTCCAGGTGCCGCAGCTCTGGTGGTTTATTACATCCTGCTCCATCCCAAGTCCAGCGAGATCTGGAAGAGCTTCCTGGACACAACCTGCAGCGCTGCAGCTGCTGGTGGTGGCGAGGCTGCTGGACACGGCTCCAAATTGGGGCAGAATTTGGGAATTTCGGGAGATGGAGAGTCCTCGGCAGGGGGAGGCACCACGGCAGATCCCAAAAACGGGCACAGCTCGTCGCTCCCGCAATTCAGAGGGTTCGTGGAGGACAGCTGGACAAACCATCACCACTGGCTGCTGGTAAAGCTGGCCTTGAAGACCGGAGATATATCCACCATCAACGCGGCTTTTGGCGATGGTGGCGTGGGAGAGGTTTATCCTGGAGGATGGGTGATGGGGAAACCCACCTGCATTGAGCCTGGGGCAACCCTTTCCCTCCCCACGAGGGAAATGGGTCCTTGGGGTGTTGAATCTGGTGTGACTGACGAGAAATCACCGGTGACAGGGGATGGAGAAGGCAGCAAACCCGGCGCTGCAAGAACAGTGGGGCAGGACAGAGCGGGGCAGGAGCCTGGTTTTCACCCAGCCGTATCCTTTCCCAGGAGCTTCTCCTTGGATGAACCCGAGGACTCCTCTGTATATTTCAGTGCAAAAAGCATTGCCTCACCCAACACGGGGACAGAAAAATCAACATGCGTAGCCCTGGTGGAAAGGGACAATGAAGCCCAGGCTCCTCCAGGCTGCCTGGGGGTTGGACAATGCGATTCACCTCTTGGGATCACGAGTATCAGCCCAATCTTGGGCACTTGCACCCACAAGCATTCGCTGAGCAGCTCTTCCCTGGGTACCCCCAAAGAGGGGTTGGAGCCTGTGGGGTCAGAGGGTGCCCCTGTGGGGTGGCATCACCCTTGGGACACCCATCCTTGTGGCACACGAGGGACTGTGGTGAGGAGCAAGCTGAGGCCGCCGTGCTTCACCTCCACTCCCAAGGCTGCCCCCCATAGCCCACAGCGGGGACGGGGGGAGATGGGAGTGGGGACAGACCCAGCTGGATTGCTGGAGTGACCCTGGAAATGGCTGCGTTGTCACCTTGGGTCAGCACTGGGGTGATCGCCTCATCCATAAGGCATGGTGGGAGATGGTGGGATGTCAACGCTGGCCATGGAGACTGTCCCTGTGGTGCCGTCTGCCACCGGGCAGAGGTCCTTCGTCACTAGGTATCATGGTCCATGTGGTGATGGACTCGTGATGGTTCGTTTCCCTTGATCTCAAAGCGCAAAATTAAGGTGACCAAAATGCCAAGGGGTTATAATTCAATCAAGCAGCGTTAATTTATTGTTTTGCCTGTAAAGCGGCACGCGATGAAGTAGAGAAAAAGGGAAAGAAAAAGAAAAGGGAGAAGAGGGACGGTTACCACCACTGGTCCAAAGGTGTCCCTATGGTCCCAAGTCCCCATCAGCGTCCTGCTGGGACTCCATTGTGATCCAGGATCCTTTGGTGGGAAGATCTCAACGGTGTCCATTTGGGAGTCATCTCTTATGCTTCTTCACCCTCCTTGCTCCCATTGATTGAGGCCAATCTCCGCCTTTGTTTTGCAATCCAGGCTTAACTGCGCAGGCTCGAAGAGTCCCCGCTTTGCTTACCAGAACGGGCCTCGCATTCAGGGGTCTCTTTCAGGTCCATTGGGTGACCTCAAGACCTTTGCCAAGCCTCTGTGCATGCTCTTCTTCATTGGCCTTTGTAACAGGGAGGGGATGGGGGCAAGTTTGGCTGAAGCAACAGGTGAAAATCCATCTTCTGGACAGCAGCTCTTGTCCCTGGGTCGGAGAAACCCGTGCAACACAATTCTTCTCCTCAGGCCTCTCTCCAAGTCATTGTCCATCTGTTCTTGATGGCGATGTTCAAGCAGATACTGTTCTTTGGACTGACTCCTACACTAGGACATCACCTTCCCTCCTGGTGCATCTTCTACTGGCAGCTTTGGAAAGGCCCCGAGGTCTTAAAAAATCTCAAAACTCCATGTATAGATATTCATTCAACTTATATGTAACAGTCCTGCTAGCCAGCTGTGGCACACTGCCTTTTGTATATTGGTGATGACATCTTGAAGCGTGTTCTTCAACAAGTGCCTGCTCGAGCTGCTGGTGTGTCCCAGTGTGGAGATGGGGCTGTTGCCTCCAGGGGCTGCAAGGAGTCTTCTCATACCAAAACCAGCAAAATAATGAGTTTTACCTTCATGCACCCTTCCTTCTGGACAGAATAAGCCTTAAAGTGAGGCTCAGTGGTGTTTGATTTATGTTTCCCCAGCCAGGTTCATCTTGAGAGCTTTGCAAACTCAATTTGCTGGGGCCATGTAGGAGTCCAGACCCTCTTCATTCTGCAGACCACAACCTCAGGACCCTGAGTTGTAGCCAAGAGCCACGTCCTGCTTGCTTGTCCACCATCCTGCTTCCTCAGGTGGCCTTTTCTGCCTCTTCCTTGCCTCCTTCCACCCAGCTGCAGATAATCCAGAGCTGTCTGGATGCTCCCTCCTAAATTTAACCTCAAGCCAAATCTGCATAGTCCCACCACCATAAAATCACCATTTATTTATATCACAAATTAAAAACCTAAATACTGTGGTCTCAGGAATACTTAATCATAGAATCACAGAATAATTTTGGTTGAAAGAGACGCTCAAGATCATCAAGTCCAACCATTAACCCATCTCTGGCACTAAACCATGTCCACAAGGACCTTGTCTATGAATCTTTTAAATCCCTCCAGGGATGGTGACTCCACCACTGCCCTGGACAGCCTGTTCCAATGCCCGACAGTCATTTTGATGAAGAATATTTTCTTAATATCCAATCTAAACTTTCCCTGGCACAACGTGAGGCCATTTCCTCTTGTCCTGTCGCTACTTGGGAGAAGAGACCAACACTGTTCTTATGGTTCACAGAACCATAGAATAGTTCGAGTTGGAAGAGACTTCTTGGCCACCTGGGCACACACTGGCTCATGTTCAGCCGCTGTCATCAATATCCCCAGGTCCTTTTCCACTGGGCAGCTTTCCAGCCACTCTTCCCAAGCCTGTAGCGTTCATGGGGTTGTTGTGGTGCCTCCATGCAGTCTGACTGGATGTGGTTTTGTGCACAGGACATGTCTCGACGTGTCAATGGAAGTCCCATCATCTAGGTTCACTGGGAGCTTATGGCTGCCAGCTGGTGCACATCTGGCCGCATCCTCCAGCTGTTGTCCTGCTGCAGGACTTCGTGTCAGGAGGATGGAGCCAGGCTCTTCTCGGTGACAACCAATGATAGGACAAGGGGCAATGGGTTGAAACTGGAACACAAGAGGTTCCATTTAAATTTGAGAAGAAACTTCTTCCCAGTGAGGGTGTCAGAGCCTGGCCCAGGCTGCCCAGGGAGGTTGTGGAGTCTCCTTCTCTGCAGACATTCAAACCCACCTGGACACCTTCCTGTGGAACCTCAGCTGGGTGTTCCTGCTCCGGCAGGGGGATTGGACTGGATGAGCTTTCCAGGTCACTTCCAACCCCTGACATTCTGGGATTCTGTGATCCTGTGATGATGCCACCGGGCGGGAAAGGCAGCACGAAGGACAGGCATGCCATGAATTATTGAAAAAAACCTTCTATGTAGCAGTGACTGCTCAGGACTGACCCAGCCAGATGTTTCTTCTAAGCCGATCTGTGCAGTGAAAACCTGGTTGGTGCCATTTTTGGCGTGAAGCTGCTTTTCAGGGTGGTGAAAGCTCCGTGTCTCCCTTTGGAAACCATTGTGCTGGGACCAGGCTCTGCAGGGACAATCACAGCAGCTTTTCCAGGTGCTCCTCTCTCTGCATCACACAGAAGGCAGCAGAGCTGCTGCAGCATTACAAAATTTTTTATATAATTTGTTTTTTCTATTTTGATAATATGTAACGCTACTTAAAAAAAACCAAACTAGCCTTTGTTGTGTCTGTGTCTTGTGCTGGGGGTGCAGATAAGCCTGTAAGGTCCTCTCTGGACCTCACTGTAAGGTATGGTGGACCTTGATCGCCTGCTTTGCAAGAGAAACACTGAATGTGATGGCTGGATGTGACGTCACGTTTGCAACCCCATTTTCCTATGTTCTTAAATTTTCTATCCATTCCTGTTCTACCCACTGTTTGTGTCATTGAGCAGGGTTTTTCCCTTTCTCCAGCTGGATGATGTGCAAAGAAAGGACACATATGAAGGGCACGGGGCTCGGTATCTCCTTCTTTGACCCAGAGTGATGCTGAACCAGGTGGTGGCTGCTCACCCGTTCCCCAAACCATGACCAACTAAGTCTGGGACAACAAAGTCCTTTGCCTCCCTAAGGAGGATGCCAGAACCCAGGAGTTTGGGAGAGACGCAGAATTTCGGGAGGGACCCAGGAGATCGGGAAGGACCCAGGTGCCCGGGTATGACCCAGGATTTTGGGATGGACCTAGGAGTTTGGACATGACTCCTTCTCCTTCTCGCTCTCCCTGTGTTCATTCACAGCACTGAAGAGCAGGTCTCCAGCTGTAGAAATGACTGATATTTCATTAAGGGCAATTGGAGCAGGAGCAGTGTCCAGCTGCAAATCAGGGTTGCAGATACCCCTCACCATCGTTCCTATCTCTGTGGGGGAACTCAATTTGCTCCAGTGACGTGGTGCACATGCAGATATTTTCCCCATGCTGCCAGACTGCAGCAGTGATGCTGGAGCGGGGTTTTCTCCCCATAGCTCCTTGTCCTTCAGCCAGCAGAGGGAGATGCTGCTCAAGGCCACAAAACAGACGCTTGTTGCAGAGGTTGTGCAGCCACCCAGTGCTGCAGATATGTGAGGAGAGGGATGCTCAGGACGGATTCTGCTGCGGCATCGCAGATGGGAGCTGGTGGAAGCATAACGGGGGCTCTGGGATACTGGAGGTGGCCAATATAGAACCATAGATTTAAAGAATAGTTTGTGTGGAAGGGACCTTTCCAGCTCCCCCAGTGCCACCCCTGCCATGAGCAGGGACATCTTCACCAGCTCAGGTTGCTCAGAGCCCCGTCCAGCCTGGCCTGGGATGTCTCCAGGGATGGTTCATCCACCACCTCTCTGGCCAACCTGGGCCAGGCTCTCACCACCCTCAGTGCAAACAATTTCTTCCTCCTGTCCGGCCTGAATCTCCCCTTTTAGTTTAAAACCATCACCCCTTGTCCTGTTGCAACAGGTCAAACATTCTCTCCAGCTCCAAGATGATATAACCCCCCGAACTTATCCAGAAAATATTTACCCAAAAAACCCACCTTTTCACTTCAAAAAATATTGAAACGCAAGACTTGGACATTACAGAAAATATAAATATTTGCTCTGGGGTTATTGTTATTTGCTTGTTTTTTCCAAGCTGAAACTTTGGATATTTTTTTTTCCCTCAGTTTTGATTTGTCTCAAATCCTTTTTTGGTGTCTTTAGTGTTCCTGTAAACGCTGTATCTCTGTACCCATTGCTCTAAGACTGAACAATAACACCCAGAGGGGTGTTGCGGAGGGTGAACACGGCTAATCAGGACTTGCCTAATGAGAAGAAGTGCTGAACGAGAATGCAGGGACTGTGCTTCCTGCGCTGAGTTTGGCTGGGAAAACACTTCGTGTTCCCAACACCAGGTTTGGGACAACTGGGTTCCCTCGGAGCAGCATTTCTGTCCCTCCCGTGGATCCTTCCCATGGCCATGGGACGAGATCTGTGGGTGGGAGTGATCCGTGGGGATCCAGGGGTGCTGGAGATCCTGCAAGCCGAAGGATCCAGTGTTTTTGTTTGAAGGGAGATTTTTAAAGCAAAAGCCCTGGGGAGCTTTGGGGGGACTCTTTTAGGGACCCACATAGGATGTGTGTTTGAGAATGGGATGGGATGGGAAGGGTGCCCCCCAAATCTGGGGAGGGAGATGTTGGGTCCAGCACTGGGGCTGTGGGTGTGGGTGGGGGGTGCAGGGGTAGGTGGGTGTCAGGGTGGGCACAGGGAGGTGGGTGCAAATATAGGTGGGCACGCAGACATTCGTGATAAGTGGGTGCAGGTTTGGGTAGGCACCCAGAACATGTACAGTAGGTCAGTGCAGATGCAGGTGGGCATCCAGATGTGTGAGAGAGTTGAGTACAGATGTGGATAGGCATCCAGATGTGTGGGAGGTGCGGTGCAGATGTGGATGGGCACCCAGACATGCACACTAGGTGGGTGTAGATGCATGTGGGAATCCAGAAATGCATGGTAGGTGGGTGCAGGCATGAGTGGGCATCCAGATGTGTAGGACAGGTGGGCACAGGTGTGGGCGGGTGTCTGGACATGCATGGGAGGTCGGCTGATGATGTCGGTGTGTGCCTGGACATGCACGGTAAGTGAGCGCAGATGTGGCTGGCATCCAGAGGTGTGCGAGACGTGAGATGCAGATGTGTGTTGGCACCCAGACATGCACAGTAGGTGGGTGCAGGGGCAGTTGTGCATCCAGATGTGCACAGTAGGTGGGCACAGATGCTGGTGGGCACCCAGACATTCACAGTAAGTGGGTGCAGATGTGGGTGGGTGTCTGGACATGTACGGTAAGTGGGTGCAGATGCGGGTGGGCACCCAGACATTCACAGTAAGTGGGTGCAGATGCAGGTGGGCTCCCAGGCACACGCAGTCGGTGGGTGCAGCTGCGGATGGGCTCCTGGACACGCACAGTGGGTGGGTGCAGAGGCGGGTGTGCACCCCACACGCACAGTCGGTGGGTGCAGATGCGGGTGTGCACCCCACACGCACCGTGGGTGGGTGCACCGCTGCTGTGTGCAGCCGGGAGGCGGCTGCCGAGGCCACCGGGTCCGCAGCCCCATGCGTGGGGCGCGGGTGTTCCGGTTGGGGGCGAGGTGTCCCGGTTGGCGTGGCGGGGTCCTGATTGGCGTGGAGGGGTCCGGTTGAGGGGGGAGGGGTCCCCGTTGTGGGGGGCGGTGTCTCGGTTGAGGGGGCGGGGTCCCGGTTGGCGGGGGCGGGGGCCCGGTTGGCGGGGCGGGGGCCCGGTTGTGGGGGCGGTGTCCCGGTTGGCGGTGCCGGGTCCCGGTTGAGGGGCAGGGTCCCGGTTGTGGGGGGCGGTGTCTCGGTTGAGGGGGCGGGGTCCCGGTTGGCGGGGGCGGGGTCCCGGTTGGCGGTGCAGGGTCCCGGTTAGGGGGGCGGTGTCCCGGTTGTGGGGCGCGGTGTCTCGGTTGGGGGAGCGGGTTCCCGATTGGCGGGGGCGGGTTCCCGGTTGGCGGGGGCGGGGTCCCGGTTGGCGGGGTCCCGGTTGGCCGGGGCGGGGCGGGGTCCCGGCGGGCGCGGCGGGGGTCCCCGTTGGCGGGGGTGGGGTCGCGGTTGGCGGGGCGGTGTCCCGGCTGGCGGGGCGGAGCCGGGGCGGGGCCATGCGGGCGGCGCCTGCGCGGGGCCGCGGCGGCTCGGCGAAGTTCCGCGGGCCCGGGTAAGTTTTCGGCGGGGCGGCTTCGCTGCGCTCGGGTCCGGCCCGGCCATGGCGTTCCGCCGGCGGACCAAGAGCCACCCACTGTTCAGCCAGGAGTTCCTGATCCACAACCACGCCGACATCGGCTTCTGCCTGGTGCTCAGCGTCCTCATCGCGCTCATGTTCGAGGTGAGACTTCCCCACCGCCCCTCCTGCACAGCGCTCCCGGGACCGGCTCTTTGTGTCCCCGCCGCTGCGGTCCGGGCGCCCCGAACTTTGGTGCCCCTCCCCACAAGCGCTGCTTTGGCTCAGGGGGTGTCCAGGGCGCTGCACCCCAGCGAGGTGGCCCCATCCCGCTCGGGGTGCGGGGGGTGCCTCCCCATTCATTCCCTATCTCTCTTCCATCAGCAAAGAGGCGTCCCCCCAAAGAAAAAGAAATCCCAGCACAGTGCTGGTTCTTGGGGCGACACATCCTTCTGCCCCCCCAGCGTTGCCTAGGGTGGGAAGGGGGAGCACAGGGGGGACTGAACCCCCTTTTTCTGCACAGCCCCCGCCGCTTTTGGGACGCTCCGTGTCCCGCACCACTTCCCAAGCACCCAAGGGTGCAGGGAGAAGTCAGACCCTCGCTGATACTTCCAACTGTTGCAAGTGGAGGGGAGATCTTTTTTTCCCCCTTTTTTTTTAATATCAGCCGTTTTCCAGGTGTTTTCTCCGCAACACCGTGGGACGAGCACCCGGGGGGGCTCCTGGGCCTCGTCCGGCCGCCAGCGGCTCCTTGGCCGTTCCCCATCGCACTCCATCCCCAGATGCAGCCCCTGCTCCTCCCCGGGAAAGCTTCGCTCAGCCGGGCCGTCCCAGTTCCGTGCGAACCGTGTCGGGAATGCCGCTCTCCCCTTCTCCGGCTCCTTCTCCCCCGCTTTCTGTTTGTCCTTTCCTCGTTCGAGGGGGGAGATGGGGAGGGTTGGAGGCCACCAGCACCCCCACGGAGCTTCGCTTGGGCTCGGGGGCACCTCGGCCGGATCGGACCCCCCTCGTTTCCCCCGCGCAAACCCTCCCCTGGAGCGCAGTGCCACGTTTCAAAGCGAATCCGGATGGGAAAGGGGCGGCCGGGGGAGGAAAAACTCCTTCTGCAGCAAATCGCGGGAGGAGGAAACCCAGTTCCTTAACACCCTCCTGGTCGCACCCCCCTCTTTATTCATACCCCCCCGGCCTTTTTTTTCCTTTTCCCTGCAAATGCATTGAATACACAGGTCGCTTCTAGTGCACAAAGCCCCTTTGATACCCTTATGCGTGTATATATATTTATTTAAGGGTCAGGAAAGTTTCAAAATGAACCCGAAAGGGCCAGCTGTGTTCCAAAACCACATGCAAATGCTGCGAAGTTGGGCTGCAAGTTTCCTAGTCGTACTTTAAAATAAAACAAGTCGCTGATGTTGCGTCTCTCTGACCGGGTTTGTCCCCACAGTTGGTTTTTCGGGGTGCTGGTGCCTGTGGTTGTGTGCAGGGAACCCCCATCACGGCGCGGTGGTACCCGGGCTTTTGGTCAACGCGATGTTCAGAGGGTGTTTTTGAAATGCAACGTGTTTAAACCCCTCCCCGTGGAGGTGGCAGCAGGGATGGTTTGGTGGCGTTTCTCATTTTTTTAATAATGTCTTTTAATTAAATCTCTGGTTGTTGAGAGGGAGCAATTTCCTGGATTCAGGGGATGGTGCTTGTCATGCCGGGATGGGTTTCAGCACTGCTCCCTCTTCATCATCCAGCTGCATCCCCATTGGGCAGCATCTGCCCCTTTGCATGGAGTTTGGGACAACACTTTTGGTCCTCGTGTATTTTTTTTAATCATTATTTTATTTATTCCTTCTGCTTTCTTTCCCCCTGGAGGGGGAATCAATCTCCGCTCTTCCCCAGCCTTCCAAACCACCCGTGCCCACCTGTACCACCTCTGTGGTGAATATTGGTGGCAGCTCGGGTATTTCTGCCTTTTGATGCGTTTTTGGTGCCTTGTCTGAGCTGCTGGGCTGGACTTGTCTGTCCCTTCTCCTCCTCCCGATCCCCACCACACTGCCAGGTTCCCACCTTCCCCAACAGCCACGGAGACGCGGAAACGGCCGAATCCTGCTCACAATGGGCTGTTTCCTGCAGGGGACGTTTCTTTGGGGAGGCGCAGATTGGATTTTTAACCTTTTCCCAGGCGGTCCGTGGCAGTTTGCTCCAGCGCTGTGCTCGTGGGGATGCTCGAGGGGCCGCCACGGGTCTCCCCATCTGTCGCGGTCCATTCGGTGATGGACTCATGATGGTTCGTTGACCTTGATCTCGAAGCACAACTTCGAGACCGACTCTTACACCCTCCCCAAGCGCGGCAAGAGGTGCACCCTGAGCATCCTTTTGGGTGCTCAACCTCCTGCCCATCCAAAGCAATCAATGGGCTCCATCTCCCAGCCCAGTAATTTCTCCGCAGCGTGGAGTGTGGAGAGGGCACCAGTCACAACGGAGTTACCGTTCACACCTTTTTTGATGCCCGACATTATTCGATGCGCCGTTAGCACCGTGCCGGCTCCAGGGAGGGGATTTGGGGGCATGTGGCGTGAAGCTCCTCGTGGGTATTACGGGTGCATTGCACTTGATTATTTGAATATTGTGCTTGTTTTAGGTGATCCAAGTGTTGCTCATGGTGGGAAGCCCACTGCTTCATAGAACATTGAATGTCCTGGGTTGGAAGGGACTCACAAGGATCAGTGTTGAGATTTGATTGCGGGGTGACATTAAAACCGTGGTAGATGTATTGTTAACCCCCTCTGCCCCCTTCCCACTAATTACAGGTGATCGGGAGGGAAAGAAGGACAGAGAGAAGAGAGTTGGAAAAATTAAAAATGTTTTACTAATGCTGCTGATAAAATAGAGAAAATAATACAAAATATACAAAACCAATCTTGAAAGTGCCGGCAACTGCAGAGCCGGCACCCAAAGTCCTGGGCTGGACTCTGCAGCCAATGGAGCTGGATTCAGTCTGTCACTGGCCTCAGTTTGCAGGGACGACTTGCAAGGTCCTCTCCTAATGTTGCCATGAGGAAAAGGGATGAGATCCTCATGTCTCCCACTTTTATATGAATTATCACATGAATGGGATGTTATACTCTGTTGGTCAGTTTCTTGGTCACCTGTTTCTCGTTGCCCCTCTCATGAGATGTGCATCCATCCTTATCATAACCTTGCATTCCATTGCTGTGTCTACCAAAATGTGTATCTGGTTTTCCAGGAAAATGCAGCTAATCTGAAA
Source organism: Patagioenas fasciata (assembly GCF_037038585.1). Classification (NCBI taxonomy): domain Eukaryota; kingdom Metazoa; phylum Chordata; class Aves; order Columbiformes; family Columbidae; genus Patagioenas; species Patagioenas fasciata. The sequence continues at coordinate 121,933,755 of NC_092522.1, read as the reverse complement.
GCTTTAGCTGACAGGCAAATTCACTAAAAGAGAAACTTGTTTTTAACAAAACCAGGACAATCATCAAGTCGAAATCTTGCCCACCTCTCTGGCCAACCTGGGCCAGGCTCTCACCACCATCCGTGTAAAAAAATTGTTCCTCGTGTCTGGCCTGAATCTCCCTCTTTTAGTTTAAAACCATCACCCCTTGTCCTGTTTTCTGCCTTCCCATGTGAAACAGGTGCTCACAATCCTCACTCAGAAATCACTTTGCATATCCTCATCTACCCTCTTTGCAGAAGAATGAAGCCAAGCTTAGGCTGGGTTTAACCTGCAGCTGCCCAGTTGCCTGTGTCAGGTTGATCCGCTTCTGTGCGGGTTGAGTTTGGGGAGACCTCGCTGGTTTTGGGTTTTCTGTATTAGATGGGGGCTGCTGTTGTGATCTCTGTACGATGGGGAAACTGGGGCTCAGTCTTCTCCCTTAGGCCAGAACTGGCCGGGACAAAACAGACGCCAGGTCCTGATGTTTATGCATGGAGTGATGGGAATAAAGTTATAAAATATTATATTATAAGAGTTGCCGTGCCCTTGCTGGGCTTTCCTCTTTACGCAGAGCCCAGCAGTGAGTCATGGTCTCCAAAACCCTGCGTTGTGACACTCAAACGAAGGCAGCTGACGAATGAGCTGCTATTTCCAGGCTTCCTGCTAAATATATTTTCCCCTCCCTGGTCCCCTCTGTAGTACTCTGCAAAATTACGGCCTTCCCATCGCTAACGAGGGACAACAAGTTGTGTTTCTGCCTCCCCCAGGTCTCTGCCAGATGTGGAAACCAAGGCGCATGAGCAGCTTGAGGGCCCAATAGTTCAGGGAGAGCATGGGGGGGAAGAAAACAAGCAGAATTTAGGTTTGCTTTTAAAAAGTGAATAAACAAGGCGGCGGTAATTGCGTAGCGCTGGGGGACGAGCAGAGGGGCTGTTTGCTTTTAAGGGCTTTGGTCCAAAGTTTGGGCTTCAGTTTACTTATAGGGCCTGTGTCAATCCATACCGTGCATCGATGGGTTTTCCTTTTGGTGAATGCTCCGGCTGGTGAGGGGAAAAAGCAAAAACCCGAGTTGTGAGAAAAGCCTTTGGACAGCGTTTTATCTTCAATTAGAGTTGTTTTTCAAGCCCTGGAGATGTTTTCGCGGCTCAGACGGCAGAAACTCCCCCAAGCCTCCCGTGCTTCCTTCCTCCGAAGCTGTTTTAACCCAGGCAGGACCGCAGGGGCACCGAGTGGGGGGAAGACAGCACGAATCCTGCAAATCCCAGTGGGCTGAGGCTTTGGGGGAGGGAATTGGGTTTCTGAGAGTGACCTGGTACCCCTGGGAAGGATGCTCAAAAATGAGCCCTCGCTCCTGAAAACATCAGGGGTTGAGAGGTGCAGCGGGTGGATTTTGGGGGAGACGTTACGCTGGGGTTGGACTAAATGACATTTGAAGGTCCCTTCCCACCCAAACCATTCTGTGGTTCTAAAAGCCGCTTGCATGCCTGCAAAAGTGGAATTGGGACTTTGGTTTGGACTCTTATGTGGTGGGGAAAAAAAACCAGCATCTTCTAAAGAGACTGAGGGGAACTTGGCTGTTTCGTAGTAGGCAACAAACTCCAAGCTAATAGGGGTGTGATTTTTTCCGGTCGCTGCATTATTGGGGAGCAGAGAGAAAGCTGGAGATAAAGGGGGAAAACCAGCAGCTTGAGAAGGTGGCCTCACAGCATAACCAAAAAATATAATAATACCTGAAGAGCCCCAGTTGTGTCCCTGCCTGCAGCAGCTTTTCCTGGTGCCTCCTTTCCCATACCAGCACCCTGTATCGGAGCAAATGGACAGCGAGCATCTTGTGCCTCTGAATGATCCTTATATTGCTCTTCCTATTGCAAACTTGTGTTGTACTCGATGTGAGCTTTAAAGTTTCACCATCCCCGGTGCTCGTTGCTCCTTCCCGAGCCGAGAAAACCTGGTTTCTGCTGGAGGTCATGGTTCAGGTGTGTCCTGTTTTCTAGGAGGCTTAAGCTGCTCCATGGTGGTTCTGTCTCTATACGCTATGCAGGACTCTATAGCACTGGTGCATAGCATCTCTAATCCTGGGGTCAGTTCTGGGCCCCTCATGCCAATAAAGCCCTTAAGGTTCTAGAGTGAGTTGAGAGAAGGGAACGGGGCTGGGGAAGGGGCTGGAGCACAAGAGTGATGGGTTTAGGTTGGATATTAGGAAAAAATTCTTCCCCAAAGGGCTGTGGGGCATTGGAACAGGCTGCCCAGAGCAGTGATGGAGTCACCATCCCTGGAGAGTTGAACAGACACATAGATGAGGTTCTCAGGGACATGGTTTAGTGCCAGTGTTATAATGGTTTGACTTGATCTTGAGGGTCTCTTCCAACCAAAATGATTCTGTGAAACAGCAATGGGTGCACTGAGGGTGCTCCCATTGACGGGGTGGAGGGGATGCTGTCGGGGTTACTGTTGTAGTGTGGGATTATGGAGCCTGATGTTCGCGTGATGGAATTCAGCTACGACCTTGGTCAAGTCACTTATCCCTCCACAGGTCAGGGTCGTGTTGTGAGCAACAGTGAAAGGATGCAAGTCCCTCTGTGGGTCTGCAGGTTGTCCTTCACCTTCAAGGCTGGAAGGATGTCACTGGTGTCCTTCACCTCCAAGGATGAAGGGATGTCACCTTTGTCCTGTAGATTTCATGCTCCATCAGCCTCAGCCACTGGGAACCACAACTCTTTTCCTGTCTGAACTGAGATGTCCTCAGGGTGGTTGCAGGGAGGTAGAGGTGACATGGCCAAGGGTTTGCGGCGTGATCAGAACCATGGTGGGTCTCAGAGGACAGAGCTAAGCTGGACAATGGGTGTGCTGGTCTGGGTTTCTCGTGCAATTGCAATGAAGAAAGCGTGGAGGTGTAAACGCTCACAAAATGAGATGCAACCGGTTGTTTGAGGCCTTGAAAGCCCATCTGAAGATGCTGCCTTGGCCACTGAAGTCCTACTGGTGCCCACAGGAGTGTGTGTGGGAATGATATCCTGCACGTGTTCCAATGTTTCCCTGGTCAGTGTGAACATCTCCTGACCTGTTGCAGGAGAAGCGACACCTTTGATACCTGAGAGGAGATGTAAGGTGTGTGAGATGTCCGGAGGTGGATGAGGAACCCAAGGGTTCAGATTTGTCCCCTGGAGATGCTGCTGTGACCCTTAGTGAGGGGCTGCAGGTGTGTGCTGGGGCCTCTTCCATTGGATGGAGCAGAGAGGTAGTTTGTCTTTGGAAACTGGTCTGTCAGGAGCCTGTCTGCATCCAGGCAGTCACATTTATCTTAGGCTGTAAAACATTTTACGCAAGCTTTAGGAAAGAACCCACTCCTCTCTAATGAAAGGTGGAGGAGAGCAGAGGTGGCCTCGGAGCTCCTGGTGGCCCATGGGAAGCAAAAGCAGATCACAGAGTCACAGAATGTCAGGGGTTGGAAGGGACCTGGAAAGCTCATCCAGTGCAATCCCCCCTGGAGCAGGAACACCCAGCTGAGGTTCCACAGGAAGGTGTCCAGGCGGGTTTGAATGTCTGCAGAGAAGGAGACTCCACAACCTCCCTGGGCAGCCTGGGCCAGGCTCTGACACCCTCACTGGGAGGAAGTTTCTTCTCATATTTAAGTGGAACCTTTGTGTTCCAGTTTGAACCCTTTACTCTTTGTCCTATCATTGGTTGTCACCGAGAAGAGCCTGGCTCCATCCTCCTGACGCTCACCCTTTCCATATTGATCACCATGAATGAGTCCCCCCTCAGTCTTCTCTTCTCCAACTCCAGAGCCCCAGCTCCCTCAGCCTTTCCTCACACGGGAGATGCTCCACTCCCTTCAGCATCTTGGTGGCTGCGCTGGACTCTCTGCAGCAGTTCCCTGTCCTTCTGGAACTGAGGGGCCACAACTGGACAAAATATTCCAGGTGTGGTCTCCCCAGGGCAGAGCAGAGGGGCAGGAGAACCTCTCTGACCTACTGACCACCCCCTTCTAACCCACCCCAGGTACCATTGGCCTTCCTGGCCACAAGGGCCCAGTGCTGGCTCATGCTCACCCTGCTGTCCCCAGGACCCCCAGGTCCCTTTCCCCTACACTGCTCTCTAGTAGGTCATCCCCCAACTTACACTGGAACCCGGGGTTGTTCCTGTGCAGATGCAAGACTCTACACTTGCTCTTGTTATATTTCATCAAATTTTTCCCCATGTGGAGATGGGACAAAGCATTGGTTGACCCTTGAGCAGATGGGGAAAACCTTCCTGCCAGGCCTTCTAGATAAGAAGAACAGGAGAGTCCTTGCAAGCCGTGTCGGGGCTGAGCACTGTGCGGGAATTTCTCCGCACCCAGAGATGCTCTGGGGTCATTTTCTCGGACCCACAAGTGTGGCTTGTGGCCCGTCCAGCAGGGTTAGGAGACTTCACCTGGAGGTGATGTCTTGTTTGCAGCCATCAGCCAGGATGTAAAACTGAGGTGCAGAAATGACCTTACAACCCTTGAGATCGTAAAGAAGGTATGTATTACAGCGACAGACACACGGGGGATAACTCCGCCCAGGACATGTGTAAATTTTCAGTAGCTGTGAGCTTGGTTAAATGCAGTAAAGTGTTACATATGAATGCAAGTTCTGGGAACGCCTGTACATATTCATAACCTGTCCCGAAAAGGCGGTTCTTACTACAATGAGTTCAGGAGCCCATTGCCATGGTCTGAACCTCCGGCTCCTCCTGGTTGCAGCTGCACAATGATCGTGACCCTGGGTCCTCTTCTCTGTACACAGCACCTTTGGTCAGTGTGATGAGTTGGCTGGACTCAGACTGCTGGGTTGGTTAAACTGGCGTATCTCCTGTCCTGTGCCCGAGTTTCTGTTCTCCAGTTCACCCCAGGATGCAGCAAGGATGCACCCAAGGATTATTATCTTTGCAAGGCGTCAGCAAGCTCCTGTTTCTCGTACAATAAGTTACACAAAGCTCAGCAAAGCTAGGCAATAGCGATGTGGGTTAAGGGTTAGCCCTCTGTTGGCTCTTTAAGTCTTTAAGTGTTAGTTCTTTAAGTGTTAATTGTTAATTCCCTGTATCAAAACCTTCAGCACCTGCCGCCGTCAGCGCATCCTGACGTGTCCGCCTGTCCCTGCGGCATTGTGTGGTTGTTTCATTCCCTGTGCCGGCTTGCGAGGAGGTTTGGATGTAAAGTCTGGGTCTGGTTGTGCTGTACTGCTCTGGGATGAAGCAACTTTGCTTGTCGTAGCCAGCCAGGTTGGCAGGAGCTCAATGTCTCCCTAAGGCAGCGTGAGGCCGGGCGATGCGCCTTGTCCATTACAGCCGCAAACGCTGCCTGCGGTCGGTCACCCAGTGCCAGCTCAGACCTCAGCACTGCAAATCTGCCGCTTTCTCCACCACTGCAAAGGCTTGCAGACCTCACCAGCCTAAGGTCAGAACACAGTGAGAGACAGAACAATTTGGTAGGGAGGAAAGAAGGCAGCAACTATGTTAGAAGTGAATGTTTCTTTCCAATGGAAAAGCTAGACTGAACTTTTTAGATTGGAAAGGTAGTGAGATACTGTAGCAATAAAGGAAGGCAATAGTGCGTATAGCAGGATGGGAAGTTGTGCTGTGCAGTGGGTGAACATGACATGTTTTGTCAGTGCAATTGCTGCAGAAGGAACAGATCTTCCTTTTCCTTCCAAAACAGTAAGGGCCCAAAGGCAGGACATACAGTGAGCTTCTGTTTCTCAAGAGAAGTCAGCAGAGCGCTTCTCACATCTCCGCTCCTCCACAAACAGAGCACAACAGATGGGATTTCTTTATTTAAGTGGAAAACAATAATAATAATAATCCTTAAAGATCATGAGAACAGGCTGCGGAGTTTGCTGTTGTCCAGCAGAGCCACTGCTGGGTTGCTGAACACTTGCGGGGGTGGGACGGGAGCGCTGGCAAAACCCCCGTGTCCCCTGGCAGTTCCGTCCCGCAGCACATGCAGCCATATTTCCAGCCATGTTTTTAATAGTTCTGAAACAGTCGCAGCTCCAGCTGTGTGAAATGCGGCTCATCTCCATTGCTGTTTGATGGGCATGCGAGTTTTTTGGGGGGGCATTGCTTACGGAGCTGGGTGCGTGCAAAGCGTTGGGAGGGTGGCTGAGGAGCCAGCAGAAAGGTAAAAATCTCTCGTGACCGGCTGCCGGTGCAACGTAGGATGGGATGGGGGCATGGACAGAGGTTGACATCAGGTGTTTTGCTGTGGATCCACTTCAAAGGGTCATCAGTCTCGGAGATGCTGCTTTGGGGTGTCCTGGAGATGCAGCAGGATGGGATCATAAAGTCATAGAAGAGTTTGGCTTGGGAGGGACCTTCCAAGCTCCCCCAGTGCCACCGCTGCCATGAGCAGGGACATCTTCACCAGCTCAGGTTGCTCAGAGCCCCGTCCAGCCTGGCCTGGGGTGTCTCCAGGGATGGTTCATCCGCCACCTTTCTGGCCAACCTGGGCCGGTGTGTGGTCTCTAGAGGATCCAGCTTCACCCATCCCATGGCTCTGATTACTAGAAGCGTCTCTGCAGAAGTGTTGGTGCTAAATACAAAACCTATGGGGCTTCAAAGCCACCGAGCTCACTCAGGTGCTGGATGTTGTCATTTCTACCCAGTCCGAGCTCCTGGAGTGAATGGAAATGAGGGATGGTTTAAATGAACACAAAGGTCCCTCTAGGCCAGGCTCCCGGTGTCCCCCAAACAGCAGGTCACTGGTGACGATGGTCCATGCCATGGAGGGATACTCATCCCCGAGGGGAAGCGGGGACCTTCCCCTGTCACCTTACCTGGTGACGATGGTCCATGCCATGGAGGGATACTCATCCCCGAGGGGAAGCGGGGACCTTTCCCTGTCACCTTGCCTGGTGACGATGGTCCATGCCATGGAGGGATACTCATCCCCGAGGGGAAGCATGGACCTTTCCCTGTCACCTTGCCTGGTGACGATGGTCCATGCCATGGAGGGATACTCATCTCCGAGGGGAAGCATGGACCTTCCCCTGTCACCTTGCCTGGTGACGATGGTCCATGCCATGGAGGGATACTCATCCCCGAGGGGAAGCATGGACCTTCCCCTGTCACCTTGCCTGGTGACGATGGTCCATGCCATGGAGGGATACTCATCCTCGAGGGGAAGCGGGGACCTTCCCCTGTCACCTTACCTGGTGACGATGGTCCATGCCATGGAGGGATGCTCACCTCGAGGGGAAGTGGGGACCTTCCCCTGTCACCTTGCCTGGTGACGATGGTCCATGCCATGGAGGGATACTCATTCCCGAGGGGAAGCGGGGACCTTCCCCTGTCACCTTACCTGGTGACGATGGTCCATGCCATGGAGGGATACTCATCCCCGAGGGGAAGTGGGGACCTTCCCCTGTCACCTTGCCTGGTGACGATGGTCCATGCCATGGAGGGATGCTCATCCCCGAGCATCAGCTTAACTGGTGGCTTTTCCAGCTGCGTTGCTTTTCCAGGTTTCTCCCTCTTTTATCCACGCCTTTCTCCTTCTCAAACCCCAAGTCTCTTTGGGCACACCCCTTCCCTAGCAATCCCCTTGCTGAAAGGTGCATCTTCCTGGATGCTTTGCCTTTCCCAGTGATGTTGGAAAGAGGAATAAATAGTGGCAGAGGAAAGAATTTAACAACTGATTTATATTTTTTCTCCCCTCTGTGTGTCTTTACCAGGTTACAGCCAAGACTGCCTTCCTGTTTATCTTACCTCAGTATAACGTCAGCGTGCCTACAGCAGGTAAGAGATGCTGAGATATAAGGCTGAAAAGCGAAGTTTGAGGGGCTCAGAGCATTCTGGTTTTATCTGCCAATGCTCGTGCTGCCAGGGTTGGAAAGAAATGCTTTTTTAGGGTTTCTTGCCATGATCAGGCCACTCGCTGTGATTTGCAGGGTGAGGATTCTCCTCCAAACCTGGTCAGTGGGATCAGATGGCCCGATTGCATGTCCTGATTGCTCTGTGCCCTGCCTGTGAGCAGGAGGGATTTAACTCTTTGTAAGTGGCATTGCTGTCTCACTCTATTTATCGGGAATGGCACGAGGTGAGAGTGCAGAGATGCAGGTGGTGCATGGGATCCCTGCTGGAAGCAGCTTATGGTCCTGATGCATATGAAGAATAATTCAAGGAGACTCCGCGCTGGTGCAGGTCTAAGCCCAGTGGGCCAGAGGATGTGCCCCAGCTGGTGTTTTGGCTTCTAGTTGCTCCATTCCTAGCCGAGAGCCCCTGCAGGGCTGGCAGCGATCTGGGCACTGGTTTGGAGGCAGAATGAGGTGTTTTGGAGGCAGAATGAGGTGTTTTGGATAAAGCCTTGGAGCCAGGATCTGCCAAACGCCCGTGGCACAGAGCCTGGTGTGGTGGCACAAAACTGCAGTTAATTAGAAGCATTTGAGTGATCATCAAGGGAAGAGCGGGTTGTTTGGATTAGTGGATCCAGGATGAGGCAGACACATGGGAGACGAAAGCTCTGCCCTTAAAATATTTGAAGCTGGAGACATCATCCAGCTTCCAGATGAAATCGTGGTGCGGACTCCCTTGTGGCACAGGGCAGATGGCTTCTGCCTTGGTGCCAAGGGATTTATTCTCCCCTGTTACCAGAAGTCTCAAGGGGACACACAACCATCTCACCAGGACCAGGTATTAGGTATTGATGTAGGATTGAGGGCACCCCCAGTAAGTTTGAAGATGGCACCAAGTTGGGTGGGAGTGTTGATGTCCTGGAGGGCAGGATGACCATGCAGAGGGATCTGGACTGGCTGGATCGATGGGCTGAGGCCAACTGTATGAGGTTTAACAAGACCAAGAGCCAGGTCCTGCACTTGGCTCTCAACAACCCCAGGCAGGGCTACAGGCTCGGGGAAGAGCGGCTGGAAAGTGCCCGGTGGAAAAGGACCTGGGGGTGTTGGTGGCAGCGGCTGAACATGAGCCAGTGTGTGCTCAGGTGGCCAAGAGGACACCAGCATCCTGACTTGTATCAGGAATAGCGTGGCCAGCATGCCCAAGGCAGGGACCGTCCCTGTGCTGGGACCTGGGGAGGCCAAACTGCAAATCCTGGGGGCAGTTCTGGGCCCCTCAGCTCCATGCACAAAATGGCGGCATCAGGGACACCAAAATCACCTCAGGGCTCAAAATGGTGACCTCAGGGGTGGCAGGATCACCTCACACACAAAATGGCGGCGTCAGGGGCAGCAAAATCACCTGAGGGCTCAAGAAAGCCCTTGAAGTGCTGGAGCGAGTTGAGAGAAGGGAACGGAGCTGGTGAGGGGTTGGAGCACAAGTGTGATGGGAGCGGCTGAGGGAGCTGGGGGGTTCAGCTGGAGAACAGGAGCTGAGGGGAGACCTTCTGATCTCTGAACTGCCTGAAAGGAGCTTGGAGCCAGGGGGGTCGGGCTCTGCCCCCCAGGAACAAGCGCCAGGAGCAGAGGAAACGGCCTCAAGTTGCACCAGAGGAGGTTGAGGTTGGATGTGGGGAACAATTTCTTCCCCAAAGGGCTGTGGGGCATTGGAACAGGCTGCCCAGGGTAGTGCTGGAGTCACCATCCCTGGAGGGTTGAACAGACAGAGATGAGGTTCTTAGGGACATGGTTTAGTGCTTGTGTTGGGTTAATGGTTGAACTCGATGATCTTAAGGGTCTCTTCCAACCAAAATGATTCTATGATTCTATAATATTATTTCCTTTAGTTTTGCAGTTCTTTTCTCTCATACCGAAGTTATGAGCTCTGTGACACAGGCAGCATTTTAACTCCTGGTTTGCACAGCTGGGATCGCTCTTAAGGACCAGGTGTTTCCATATCCTCACACCAGGAGTTTTCATAAATCCTGTTCAAATCTCATTCACGTAGCTCACATCTTAGAAATCCGAACTGAAGTTTAGTTCGAGGGTAAGCAGGGCCGGTGACAGACAAGCCACTTCTCAGTCGTGATAATAGGGGAGGATGGAGCTGGGTGAGGGAGAGCGTAGTTGGGGTGGGCTGAGCTTCCCACTGCGATGCTTTCTGCACCGAGCCCGTATGCTGTAGGGCTGCAAATAGTTGCCTAAACGCAGATGTCTCGGGTATTTTGGGTGCTGTTGTGTCTCCTGTTGCTCCAGAGGAGCAGGACATCCTGTGGGTTCTATTTCTCATCTGCCAGCCACGTGCTGCTGTTTCAGGTCTCTTAATAGTGCAGATCATCTACATTTGGGCAGCTGAGTCCTGCTCCAGCAGCTTTGGGAGTGAGTGGGAGAGATTCGGTGTTGGAAGATCACAGAGTCACAGACTGGTTGTGGTTGAAGGGACCTCTGGAGATCCCCCAGTCCAACCCAGCTGCTCACGCAGGGTCACCAGAGCAGATCACACAGGTGGGTCCAGGCGGGTTTGAATGTCTCAGAGAAGGAGACTCCACACCCGCTCTGGGGAGCCTGGGTCAGGCTCTGGCACCTCAAAGGAAAGAATTTTCTCCTCATGTTCAGATGGACCCTCCTGTGTTTCAGTCTGTGCCCGTTGCCCCTCTCCCTGGCGCTGGGCACCACTGAACAGAGTCTGGTCCATCCTCTGACACCCACCCTGAGCTATTGATCCCATTGATCACATCCCTCTCAGCTTCTCTTCTCCAGCTCAACAGCCCCAGCTCTCTCAGTCTCCTCATCACACAGATGCTCCAGACCCCTCAGCATCTTTGTGTCCCTCCCTGGACTCCCTCCAGTAATTCCTGGTCCTTCTTCAATTGGGGAGCCCAGAACTGGACACAGAACTCTAGATGCAGCCTCCCCAGGGGACAACCTCTCTTGACCTGCTAACCATGCTCTTCCTAATCCCAACCAGAGTCCTTTTTTCCAGCCCTGCAGCCACTGGCACAACCTCTCTCTGCGTCCAAGCTGCAGGTTGGGAATAGCCTCCCCCTACTAACCGTTGAGTTTTTGGATCATGGGGATTTGACCCAGCGTTCGGTCTCTTTGCAGATGGGGAGCTGGTCCAGTATCACTACGGGCCGAAGGATCTGGTCACCATCCTCTTCTACATCTTCATCGCCATCATCCTGCACGCAGTGGTGCAGGAGTACGCTCTGGATGTGAGTGATGCTGGGCATCCCAAATCGCTGAAATATCTGAAGTACCATAGGGGGGGTGTGATCCTGCTGCAGTTAAATGCTGGTCTGGGGGTCGAGCTGGTGATTAATGAGCCTCTGTGGAGGGGGTTGATCTCTTCTCACGAATAACAAGCAATAAGATGAGAAGAAACAGCCTCAAATTGCACCAGGAGAGGTTTAGATTGGATATTAGGAAAAAATTATTTCCACAAAGGGTTGTCGGGCATTGGAACAGGTGGTGAAGTCACCATCCATTGAGGGGTTTAAAAGACACGGAGATGAGGTTCTCAGGGACATGGTTTAGTGAAAACGTGAGGTTAATGATTGGACTTGATGATCTTGAGAGTCTTGTCCAACCAAAACGATTCTACGAATCGTTTTGGTTGGACAAGACTCTCAAGATCATCAAGATTCATCTGTGAGGGCTGGTTGGGATGGGGAGGAGGTTGGAGAGTTGTTGACCCACTGCTTTATGTTTTCTTTTCCTTTTGTGTCTGCTCCATCACAGAAAATCAACAGGCGGCTCCATCTCTCCAAGGTCAAACACAGCAAGTTCAACGAATCGGGCCAGCTGGTCGCCTTCCACCTCACCTCCATGGTTTGGTGCCTGTACGTCGTGGTGACGGTGAGGAACGGGGCTGGATGGCTTTTTGGCTTTTCCACGTGATAATTGCGGTTTCGGGAGCACAAAACCCCAATGGCAGCAGAGTCCTCACCCAACCCCCGGGCCAAGATGGACACATTTCAGTCAAGTTTAGTTCTCAAGTATGGTGGGTTTTTCAAGCAGTTTAGAGAGATGTTTCTCCTGCCTCATGAAATATTTTTGGTGCTGGACCCCAGACATTTTGCCTGATCCCATCATCTCCATCTGCTATTCCAAGACCTGCCATCTTTTTTGGCCTCTTTATTTTCCTCCTTATTGTTGTTCAGTGCTTTGTGGTTTTAGGATGCGCTTTTCAGGTTTGTGGGGCTAACGGGCGGACTTTGTGGTCCCTGTTTGTGGTGCCTCGAGGGCACACATCCTCTCGCTGGTGCCCAGGGGGTACAGCCAGCAGATCAGAGTCACAAAATGTCAGGGGTTGGAAGGGACCTGGAAAGCTCATCCAGTGCAATCCCCCCACCAGAGCAGGAACACCCAGCTGAGGTTCCACAGGAAGGTGTCCAGGCGGGTTTGAATGTCTGCAGAGAAGGAGACTCCACAACCTCCCTGGGTAGCCTGGACCAGCCTCTGGCACCCTCACTGGGAAGAAGTTTCTTCTCATATTTAAGTGGAACCTCTTGTGTTCCAGTTTCAACCCATTGCCCCTTGTCCTATCATTGTTTGTCACCGAGAAGAGCCTGGCTCCATCCTCCTGACACTCCCCCTTTCCATAGTGATCCCCATGAATGAGTCCCCCCTCAGTCTCCTCTTCTCCAGCTCCAGAGCCCCAGCTCCCTCAGCCTTTCCTCACACGGGAGATGCTCCACTCCCTTCAGCATCTTGGTGGCTGCGCTGGACTCTCTCCAGCGGTTCCCTGTCCTTCTGGAACTGAGGGGCCACAACTGGACACAATATTCCAGGTGTGGTCTCCCCAGGGCAGAGCAGAGGGCCAGGAGAACCTCTCTGACCTACTGACCACCCCCTTCTAACCCACCCCAGGTACCATTGGCCTTCCTGGCCACAAGGGCCCAGTGCTGGCTCATGGTCACCCTGCTGTCCCCAGGATCCCCAGGTCTCTTTCCCCCACACTGCTTTCTAATAGGTCATTCCCCAACTTACACTGGAACCTGGGGTTGTTCCTGCCCAGATTCAAGACTCTACACTTGCTCTTGTTATATTTCATTAAATTTTTCCTGCCCAACTCTCCAGCCTGTCCAGATCTCTGGATGGCAGCACAGCCTCTGGCGTGTCAGCCATGTGTCAGATCCCATTTTTGGGATCTGCTGGTGCTGCTCCTGCCCCGCGGGGAGGGAAGCTTCAAAAAACAGTCAGTGACGCTGTATTTGAGCTGCTCGCCCTGTGCAGACGTGTCCGTCACTGGTTACGGGGCTGTGGCCTCCTGTGCCTACCCTGTGCCAATCCATGTCACTGTGCTGTGCTCCCCAGCTGCCCCACGTGTGCAGAGCAGGTCACCTTTGGCAGCACTTGCGCATCCCCTGGCCTCCCACTGCAGAAACAAAGGGCTCAAGGCAGGCAGGGCATGGACGATGGTGGCAGGAGGGGGCTGAGCAGGATGAATTCCTCGTGCTAGCATGTCTTTGCAAAGCCCCAGGTGGCACCTGTGTGGCAGGAGCTGCGCAAGCGCAGGACGAGGAGGGAGCCCTGTCCTGCAGTCTGCCCTGCAAGCGTAAGACACGAGGCTGAAGGCGAATGCAGGCAGGTGGAAAATTAAACTGTGCAATGCGTATTATTTTTGTAGGTGTTTCCTGTTCCTCTTTCTCTTCAGAAGTGCTTATTTTTGCTTAAGTGATACTGGGGTTGGAAATGCCAGTGAGGAGGAAGCCCCCCTGGTCCATGCACACGGTTGCCTGGAGCTACAGGCATCTCACCCCACACCTCCATAGAATCATAGAATGGTTTGGGTTTAAAGGGACCTTCAAAGCTCCCCCAGTGCCACCCCTGCCATGAGCAGGGACATCTTCACCAGCTCAGGTTGCTCAGAGCCCCGTCCAGCCTGGCCTGGGATGTCTCCAGGGATGGTTCATCCACCACCTCTCTGCCCAACCTGGGACAGACTCTCACCACCCTCAGTGCAAACAATTTCTTCCTCAAGTCTGGCCTGAATCTCCCTCCTTTAGTTTAAAACCATCACCCCTTGTCCTATCACAACAGGCGCTGCTAAAAAGTCTGTCCCCATCTTTCTTTTTGGCCTCTTTTAAATATGGAAAGGCCACAATAAGGTCTCCCCGGAGCTTCTCTTCTCCAGCTGAACACCCCAACTCTCTCAGCCTGTCCTCCCAGCAGAGCTGTTCCAGCCTCGGGTCATTTCTGCGGCTCCTCTGGCCCCTCTCCAGCAGCTCCATGTGTGTCCTGTGCTGAGGACCCAGAGCTGGACCAGCACTGCAGGGGGGTCTCACCAGAGTGGAGCAGAGGGGCAGAATCACCTCCCTCCACCTTCTGTCCACGCTCCTTGTGATGCAGCCCAAGATACAATTGGCCTCTGGGCTGCAAGCACACATTGCCGGCTCATGTCCAATCTTTCACCCCCTCAGCACCCCAAGTCCTTCTCCTGGGGGCTGCTCTCCATCCCTTCATTCCCAGCCTCTGCTGATGCCAGGGGAACATCCCTCCTGCGTTGCCAAAACTCCGAAACAAGTTCTCCTGAACTCGGGACCTCCTGTGCAAGCAGGCAAGCAGCCTTCAGCCCCCAACTGTGAGGGTCTCGTGAAACTTGACCAGGGTGCTAGAGACCCCTGACAGTGGTGGAGCTTTGGGGAGCTCAGCCTTGGCTCTTGCAAGGAACATGGTTTTAATGGAGGCTGAAAGGACCTGAGTTTCACCCCCAGTTCCTAATTTCTATGTAGCATTAGCCCTCCCCATCGTAAGCACGCGCTGCCTGTTTGTTTTGCTGAATGCTTGCGTCTCTTCTCTTTTTCAGGAAGGATACATAACAAACCCCCGGAGTCTGTGGGAAAACTACCCGCACGTTTATCTTCCGTAAGCACTCACAAGGGCATTTTGTTCTTGGGCTGACCGCTTCCTCTCTCTGGCTTTTCCCTGTGGTGGGGAGCAGGTGATGACAGCGCAGCGCCCTTTGCGTGCACCCTGCCGCAAGGATGCTGCACCGGGACCCCAGGGTGTGGGGGATACCTCGTTCTGTGGCCCTGGGGAGGGTGTTCACAGGGGAATTTTGCTGAGAGGAAGGTCCTGTGGGCTTGGTTACTCATCCTGCCTGCATCGCTTCCAGCAAGTCGCTATTGCTGTTGATTTTTTGTAGGAGAAACGAAGTGGAGGATAATCCTCCCTTCCTGGGTTTTTGCAAGAGTGAGGTTTGTTGAGGGCGTGGAGGCCGTAGCACAAATATCTGGGTATGGATAGCTTGGTTCAACATGTCATTTCAGCCCAGAAATGATGCCTCCTAAATCATGGAGTCATAGAATAGTTTGGGTTGAAGGGAACTTCCCATTTCCCCCAGTGCCACCCCTGCCATGAGCAGGGACACCTTCACCAGCTCAGGTTGCTCAGAGCCCCAGTTTCTTAATGTCTGGCCTGAATCTCCCCTCTCTTAGTTTAAAACCAAATCCCATGGCTTCAAAGCCGTGCTGGGGTTGCCTGGTGCCTGTGTTCTTGGGGTCGCACTGTGGCCCAGGTCTGCTCACGTGGCTCATCCCTGCATTTCAGGTTCCAGGTGAAGTTCTTCTACCTGTGCCAGCTGGCGTACTGGCTGCACGCCCTGCCGGAGCTCTACTTCCAAAAAGTTCGCAAGGTGAGAGCCAGGTGGGTGCTCCCATGCGCCCTGGGGATGCTCGAGGTGGTTGGCCCACCGGCTTTTGGGAAGACACACGTCGCGAGAGGGCGGGCGGAGAGGTGCAAAGGGCTAACGCGTCTTTTTGCCCCTGCCAGGAGGAGATTCCGCGCCAGCTGCGCTGCATCGCACTCTACCTGCTGCACATCGCCGGCGCCTACCTCCTCAAGTGAGTCGGCTGCTTCGGCAGCATGTCCCACGGCACGGATGGGGCTGAGCGCATCCCTCTGCGGTGCGAGTCACCTGGGGAGCCTCAGCAGGGCTTTGAAGGGGGTAAAGATCCGTAGAATCATTTTGGTTGGAAGAGACCCTCAGGATCATTAACCTGACACTGTCACTACCCCATGTCCCTAAGAACTTCATCTCCGTCTGTTCAACCCTCCAGGGATGGTGACTCCAGCACTGCCCTGGGCAGCCTGTTCCAATGCCTGACAACCTTTCCATGAAGAAATTGTTCCTAATATCCAATCTAAACCTTCCCTAGTTCAACTTGAGGCCATTTCTTTTCATCCTACTGGTTTTTAATTTCTCCCAAGTAGCAAGCCATAGAACAAGTGTTTAAAAAGCAGGTGGTATTGAAGTTGACCTCCCAACTGCGGGCCCTTAGTCA
Organism: Patagioenas fasciata; assembly: GCF_037038585.1. Taxonomy (NCBI): domain Eukaryota; kingdom Metazoa; phylum Chordata; class Aves; order Columbiformes; family Columbidae; genus Patagioenas; species Patagioenas fasciata. Next base: position 121,917,593 of record NC_092522.1, on the reverse strand, counting down.
AACAGTTTTCACAGACCCACAGAGCTGATTTTGAGGGGGTTCAGCGATGTCACGCGAGTGTGCAGGCAGTCTCTGCTGACAGGGCACTGCAAAGCAAATGTTAACCAGGGACCCAAAACACAGGCTGATGGTGCAGATCCCCTGGGTGTGGGAAGCAAGCTGGGGTGCTGTCCCAGTGCAACGTGGGCGGGAAAACTCTTATCCTGGCTCTGAGCGTGTGCACGGGGCAGCAAGGCCAGGTCAGGGCTTTGTGTCACACCCGTCCCAGCTCTACCGCTGCTTTGGGCTGTTTGATCACAGAGTCGTACAATAGTTTGTGTGGGAAGGGACCTTCCAAGCTCCCCCAGTGCCACCCCTGCCATGAGCAGGGACATCTTCACCAGCTCAGGTTGCTCAGAGCCCTGTCCAGCCTGGCCTGGGATGTCTCCAGGGATGGTTCATCCACCACCTCTCTGGCCAACCTGGGACAGGCTCTCACCACCCTCACTGTAAACAATTTCTTCCTCATGTCTGGCCCGATGTTCTGGGGACAGGGATTGCCCCATCACAATCCTGCCCCGCTGCTGCAGGATGTCTGGCTTCAAGCTGGCACTTGCCGCAGCGCTGGGATGGCAGAGATGCTGGATCTTCCAGTATAAGCTGGGGAATGACCTGTTAGAGTGCAATGTAGGGGAAAGGGACCTGGGGGTCCTGGGGACAGCAGGATGACCATGAGCCAGCACTGGGCCCTTGTGGCCAGGAAGGCCAATGGTACCTGGGGTGTATTAGAAGCGGGTGGTCAGTAGGTCAGAGAGGTTCTCCTGCCCCTCTGCTCTGCCCTGGGGAGACCACACCTGGAATATTGTGTCCAGTTGTGGCCCCTCAGTTCCAGAAGGACAGGGAACTGCTGCAGAGAGTCCAGCGCAGCCACCAAGATGCTGAAGGGAGTGGAGCATCTCCCGTGTGAGGAAAGGCTGAGGGAGCTGGGGCTCTGGAGCTGGAGGAGACTGAGGGGTGACCTCATTAATGTTTACAGATATATAAAGGGTGAGTGTCAGGAGGATGGAGCCAGGCTCTTCTCTGTGACAGCCAGTGATAGGACAAGGGGTAGTGGGTTGAAACTGGGACACAAAAGGTTCCACTTAAATTTGAGAAGAAACTTGTTGGGGTGAGGGTGTCAGAGCCTGGCCCAGGCTGCCCAGGGAGGTTGTGGAGTCTCCTTCTCTGCAGACATTCAAACCCGCCTGGACACCTTCCTGTGGAACCTCAGCTGGGTGTTCCTGCTCCGGCAGGGGATTGCACTGGATGAGCTTCCCTTCCAACCCCTGACATTCTGTGATCTGGAGGACTGAGGTTGACCAGCCCAGTGATGCTTGTTTTCTCCTCTTCCCCCCTAGCCTAACCCGCCTGGGACTGATCCTCTTGCTGTTACAGTACTTAGCCGAATTCTTCTTCCACATGGCCCGGCTGGTCTACTTCACAGATGAGAACAACGAGAAGCTGTAAGTAGCCACACTGGCCATGGTTCCCCACTCCAGCGCCCAGGAGAAGCCATTGACACAAGAGGTGGCTCGTTCTCATCTCCCAGGTCAGTGCTGCTCCTGCTGACACCTCTGCTTGTCCTCCCACAGATTTAACGTCTGGGCTGTCGTGTTTGTGATCACCAGGCTCTTCACCCTCACCTTGTACATCCTGGTCATGGGCTTCGGGCTGCCGCGGGTGGAGAGCCAGCCCCTCGACCCCGAGAGGGGGAACTTCTTCAGCTTTCTCTTCAACAACATCCTCTTCAGGTAGGAATGTTCCCTGCTGTGTCTTCCTTGGTTTGTGTTAGCCCAAGGTGGTTTTGGCTGGGTTTGGGAATATCAGTGGGGATCTGATCCAGGTTCCTTTAGTGGTGAGAGCCCGTCCCAGGTTGGCCAGAGAGGTGGTGGATGAACCATCCCTGGAGACATCCCAGGCCAGGCTGGACGGGGCTCTGAGCAACCTGAGCTGGTGAAGATGTCCCTGCTCATGGCAGGGGTTGGACCAGATGATCTTTGAAGGTCCCTTCCCACCCAAACCATTCTATGATTCTATGAAGGACTTAGTGTGAAGGGAGCGAGGATGCTGTGGAGCCACAATAGGAGGCAAAACACAGCAAATACTTGTTAATTGAGTGAAGTTGTAAAGCACAGGCCTGTCTTGGAGAAAGGCTCGTGGGCTTTCCCTTCTGCACCTGTGACTGTGCTTACGTGGCTGTGGTCAATGAAAAGGAGCTTTCCCTTCTGCTTGGACGTGTTTTGCTGCCTGTTGACGTGGAAGGCAGAGGATGGGATGGGTTCCTCATATGCCTTGCAGTCTGGTATGTCAAGACTGGGAGCCTTTTCCACCCACAGCAGCTGTAGGTTCAGATTAGAAGTTCCTAAGATAGGTACCTGGTCACTGCCCAGCTTTTTGGAGCTGTGGATTGGCAGGCCTGTGGATTTGGGGGATGGGGAATTCCTCAGCTCCCTTCCAACCACATCCACTTTTTAGTCTTGCAGAGCAGCTGGAGACATTTTATCTTGATTGTGGAGACTGTGGTTTGGGCGTTGGTGGCTGAGATCATCCTATTCATCCATTCCTGCCCTAAAGTGTTAAGACTCAGCAATGCCCTGAGCACCTGAGAGCTTCATGGTGGGGACAGAAAGGGAATTGGCTGCTTTGAGCTCAGGATATGGCAGAAAGCAGAGGTGTCCACAAGTGTGATGGGAGCGGCTGAGGGACCTGGGGGGTTCAGCTGGAGAACAGGAGCTGAGGGGAGACCTTCTGATCTCTGAACTGCCTGAAAGGAGCTTGGAGCCAGGGGGGTCGGGCTCTGCTCCCCAGGAACAAGCGCCAGGAGCAGAGGAAACGGCCTCAGGTTGCACCAGAGGAGGTTGAGGTTGGATGTGGGGAACAATTTCTTCCCCAAAGGGCTGTGGGGCATTGGAACAGGCTGCCCAGGGCAGTGCTGGAATCACCATCCCTGGAGGCTTGAACAGATGGAGATGAGGTTCTCAGGGACATGGGGTAGTGTCAGGGTTGGGTTAATGATTTGTCTCGATGATCTTGAGAGTCTCTTCCAAGCAAGATGGTTCTGTGGTGGCTGTGGGGACAGCACCTGCTGCAGCTCCCAGTGCAGCCGCCCAGGGGACGTTGTGTGCGGGTGGGATCTGTGCTGGTGGTGGCCGCACTGCCCTTTTCTCAGCCTGCCTCTTCTCCGCCCCACCAGAATGAGTGTGCTGCTGTTGGTGTGCCTCTTCCAGGCCTCGGTGATGTGGCGCTTCATCCACTTGCAGCTGCGGCGCTGGCGGGAGTACTGGAACGAGCAGAGCAGCCGGAAGCGAGCCGCTGCCGCCAGGCAGCCCGCAAAGCCGCCCAAGAGGGACTCGGGTGAGTGCCGGGCCGGTGTGGCCGTGCTTGCACCGGTGCTGCGGGTCAGCATCTCCATGCAGGCGGTGCTGTGGCAGAACCTCCTGCCTCTTCAGACTGAGCCTGAGGGTCCCCAGAGGGATTGACCCATGGCGATCGTTTTATCCATGTCTATACAGCTTTGCTGTGGGACGAGCTAGGAGAGCTAGGGTGTTCAGCTGGAGAAGCTCCGGAGAGATCTTAGTGCAGCCTTTCTGGACTTAAAAGGGCCAATAAGAAAGATGGGGACAGACTTTTGAGCAGGGCCTGTTGTGAAAGGACAAGGGGTGATGGTTTTCAACTAAAGGAGGGGAGATTCAGGCCAGACATGAGGAAGAAATTGTTTATAACGCAGGTGGTAAAATACCAGCCCAGGCTGGGCAGAGAGGTGGTGGATGCCCCATTCCTGGAGACATCCCAGGCCAGGCTGGACGGGGCTCTGAGCAACCTGAGCTGGTGAAGATGTCCCTGCTCATGGCAGGGCTGGCACTGAGGGAGCTTTGAAGGTCCCTTCAACCCAAACCTTTCTATGATTCTATAGGCCCGTCCCAAGAGAGTTAAAGTTTTGGCCTGTGCAAGGCACAAAGTTTTTCTCTCTGTCCCCAGGTTACCATGAAAATGGAGTGGTGAAAGCAGAGAACGGCACCTCGCCGCGGACCAAGAAGTTGAAATCGCCGTAGAAGCAAAGGCTGGTCTGGGGAGGAGGGTGAGATACCGGGACTAAGGAGCAGCCCCTCCTCCCAGCCCTCACAAGCGTCACCTTGAGCAGCGAGGAAGCCGGTCATGTTCCCAAGGTGTCTCTCGCTCTCTTCCCTTTCTTTCTTGCTCTCTTGAACCATTTGCAATAAAACCAAAAAGGTCCCTTTTCCTCTTCACCCTTCCCCTTGTAGGAGCCTTTTCCAACACTCCTGGATTTTCTTTTTCTCTATTTCACTGTACATCAGCGTGCAATTTTTTTCTTTCCTATTTTAGCGTTTGGTTATTTTGGATTTTTGTTACAAATGCATGGTAGACGGTTCCAAATAATCTTTTTTTTTTTTTTTTTTTTTAAATACAGCGTGTTCCTCCCCTCCCTTCATGGTGCTTCCCTGAGCCCCTGTGTAAAGGGCCAGAGCAGCTTAAAGGCTGTTTTGGGAACAGGCTCTGGGGGATGCGATGGGGATGTGACCCTGAGGCTCAGGGTGCTCAGGGGTGCTCGGGGGTGCAGGTCGCCTCTCCTGGGCACGTCTGGCCAGCAAGTGCTGCAGATAGAGACCAGAGGCTGAGGGAGGAACTGCAACCATGTCTTGTCTCATGCTGGACTTATGCTTAAGTGGGGTCCCTCCAGCCCTCAGTTTTGAATTTATTTTGGAGAACTGTGCAGCAGAGAAGGGAGGGAATTTCCTTCTTCACTTCGGACTCGCCTCCAAGCTCTTCTGGTACAACTGGGTCCCTCTTAACCCTTTTGGCTGCAGAGGTGAGTTCTTCCAGACCTCCCAGCCCAAGAGGTGGGCTCGAGGGCAGCAACGTCCTCAGGTCTGCCTGAACCCTTGAGTCCTGGCCTGGCTTCCATCAGCCCTTTGCTGGCTTGTGTGTGCCCGTGGACTCGGTGTTCTTGCGGCTCCTGGCCACATCTGGATGAGCAGACCGGCTGCTGCTAAAGGGTTTTGCATCAATGGGACTGTGCTCCTCTCATCTTCAACGTACCGGTGCAGCTGTGCCATCGGCAGCCGCCAGCTTCGCTCCTCATTTCCAAAGGATACAGAGCTTGTATCCACCCAAGGTGCTATCAAATGCAGGGTTTCTTCCCAAAAAACCTTAACCCTTCATCCCTTTCCGAGCTGTGAACGGGATGACAGGGAAGAAAGCTGGGGCTGCAGGAGCAGCTCTCACGTTAGGAACGGCCTGAGCTGTGGCGCAGAGCCGCTGGCAGGTGGAGTTGTCTCAGATCTACCTCAGAGGCCACCTCTTGCTGCAGACCACTTGTCCCCTCACCTCCTGCCCGCTGCCACCCACGTGAGCCGGCAGGACGTTCATGCGAAACCCCAGATCCCACCGGCTCGGTCCTCTCTTGCCTCTTTGCTGGGGAGCAGCATTTCCGCGGGGTCAGCACCAAGTCGCTGACGTTCTTTGGGGTGCCGTGCACCAGCGGTAATGTGTGGCAGATGGGCGCCTCTCACCCCTCCGCTCCCTCCGGGGCGGTTTCTGTGGCTGGTTTTGCTGTTGGTGCCTCTCATGCAGCAAACCCACTGGAGCGTTAGTTGCGCTCTGCCCGAGCGGCGGCTGCTCCCTGGGCTGGGTGAGAAGAGCGGCGCAGGGTGCGAGGAGCTGCGCTCGCTCTTCCGTATGCAAGATCCACCTTCCCCACGGACCAGGGAAAGTGCGTGGTCCTCACTGTGTTCCTCTCTTTGCTCCTCGCTCTGCTCCTCTCTTTGCTCCTCACTCTGCCTCTCGCTCCGCTCCTCTCCCTGATCCTCACTCTGCTCCTTGCTCTGCTCCTCGCTCAGCTCAGGCTCCCTGCGAGTGCAATTCCACCGTGAGGCCGGCGCAGTCCTTCGCATCGCTCGCGTTTTGAGGCACGAGTGACAGTTGATTTTCTGCCCATCTTTGAGTTTGGTTGGGTATTTTTCCTCCCGCAGGCGTCTTTTGTCCCTTCCTCCCTCTCTCCTTGTTGAGGCGCAGCTAACGCTGGGCACCGCAGAGAGAAAACATACAGGGACATGAGGACAGTTGGTCAAATTCCACTCGTTCCTCCATCCCCGTGACCCCTGAGTCCCAAACGAGACGTCAACAGGATGCTAGGACATGGATTCCCCCTTTTTCAGGGGAACCAAGGAAGAAAACAGAGCAGAGCCCTCAGTGGTCTCTGTGATTGCTCCTCATAGCCCTTGCTGGGTAGATAATACCGATTTTTGGCTTGGAGGCAGCAACACGATGAGAGGGGGTAAAGAGCTTTACGTTAGGGAGGATGTGGAAAGGGTTTAGTGTGAGAGGTTTTTACCTTTCTGCTGCCTCTTCCCAGCCATCCATGGCCCCAAAAAGCGGCTGCTGAACAATCCTCCTCCTGCCCACTGGGCTTCAGGCAGCTCCGCCACTTGCACAATCCCACGTCTTCATCAAGAAGCTAATTATAATTACGCCTTGTATCCCAAGTGCCTTATGTTGTAGCCTCTTGTACGCTTGATCTGTGTCCTATAGGAGTAGCTGAGCGCCCTCCCTCTTTACAACGTATGTACAACATATGCTACATTTACACGTTGGGTTTTTTCTGTTTTCCTTTTGATAGAGCTACCAGTAAAAGGGACAGTTTGTTTTGGGAGCATTTCCATGTGTTATTTGTTTGTAACCTATAGATGATGGGGCTTTTTTTGCCCTCTATCTTTACTCCTCAGAAATCCCCATCCTCCTTTCATGCCCAAGTGTGGCAGGATCCCTGGGGTCTATATTTTCGTTGGTTTTTTGAGCTGATCCTTTGCTGGAAGGTCCGCAAGCCCCACTCCGCGCTCTGTCTGTGTCTCGTCATGCGAGCGCCGTCCCTCATCTGCAAACCTGCCATAAACGCTGCTGCGTCTGCGTCATTTCTCAGCAGAACGATCCTTCTCTTCAGCCCAAAGAGCTTTATTTTTCTCAGATGAACCATTTTCATGGCAAACCCTTGACGGTCAAGTCTTGCCTTGACCGCTCTGCATACAAAGATGCTCGTTTTCTTTGAGTGGATGCTCTTCTTGCCCCATCTTCTCAAGCCTTGTGTTTTCTGCATAGAAAAACCCCAAAGATCCAACCCCAAACAGCTTTTGGCCACCACAGCGCAGAAGGTGTTACAGACTATGGAAAACTCAACGTAACGCTATTGCTCGCGCTCTTCCCATGGGGTTGAGGCTGCTTTTGTAGCCTGTGCCCATTATCCAACCTGAGAAGGTCAGGGATTGAGCAGTCTGTGATTTTGAGGTGTTGAGCGTAGCGTTTTCCTGCCCTGGCCTAGAACAGCTGTGAAATACCAGCAGTAGTTCTCTCTTTTTGTCTTAGATACTTAGAATGGGCTTGGGAAGAGAAAGGGGTGGAGGAAGAACAGATGTAGCATTTCACATATTGAGTGACTTATGTTACGGGGCATTACAGTTGCGTTGTTTTTCGTTGGTTTATTTAGAATTCTTTCTTCCTCCTCATCGTGTTTGGGTTAGTAGTAAAGGAAACAAATTCCAGTCCCCATGTAGGTCACTTTACCCTTCACTCACTACTTTATAATGTATTTTTGGTTGGTTTCCCAGTGGGAGGGAAGAATAACCACACAAAGATGCCTCTTCGCTCCCCCAGTGCATGGGGTTTGCAGCAGCTTCTGTCTCTTGCCCTCTGGGTTGATGGACCCTGATTTGCATCAACAGGAGATGGAGATGATGTGGTTTGATTTCCAGCCTTCTGGTGAACTCCATGAATGTGTAATAGATGGTTTATTTGGTAGGTTTTATACTTAAACTGTGTTATTTCACCTCGGGGCTGTGTGGGGTTTTGCTGGCAGTTGCAAAAGTCAGAGGCACGTAGTTTTCCTTCAAATGTGTTCAACTCGACAGACCAAACTTCAAAGGAATTTGAGGAAGAATTCTGTTCTTCCATATTGTTGCTTCAGTGCAAATTTCCTCATTTTGGAGGGGGCGGGGGGGAAAGTAACAGTCTGATATTTTTATCCCGTTTGTTTCATTCTTCCTGTCACTTCAGTTTTTGTACGGATTTTGTCGTTGTTTGTTGTTACGTGTCTTTTTGTGATAAACTCGACAAGAAGTATTTTTCTGAAATAAAGCAATAAAAGGCATAGATTCCTCCACCGCTGCTGTCCGGATGCTTCATCGCTGCGCTAAGCTGAATGAATTTCCAAAGCTGGCCGCCGCGGGTTGTCCCGTTCCCTTTGCCACAGTATCTCGTGTCCTATTCCCTGCAGATGAGCTTCATCTTCTCACGTTTCAGCTGCTTCTGAGTGAGTTTTCTGTGGCCGCCTTATCGTTGGGAGCGGAGGATGAGGCCGTTTGGAGGATACGATTTATCTGGTGTGGTTTAGATGCATACTTTATGGTGAGCTAAATTGTAGATTCTCTGCAGCTGAGCGTGCTGCACGATTGGGCTGAGTTTTAGGTTACAGTTTCGTAGCATGTGCAGAAAACAGTTTGAGACTTTTCTACATCCGAACGTCATTTCATCTCTAAGTTCTCGGGCTGGAAAAGCTGATCCGTGTGGCCTTTAGAATCATTTTGGTTGGAAGAGACACTCAGGATCATCGAGTCCAACCTTAACCTAAATCCAGCACTAAACCACATCCCTAAGAACCTCATCTAAACACCTTTTAAACCCCTCCAGGGATGGTGACTCCACCACTGCCCTGGGCAGCTTGTTCCAACGCCCAACAGCCCTTTCCATGAATAATTTTTTCCTAATATCCAATTAGGATTAGCTCCGTGGACAGTCCAAAGTCTCATAACTCTATTGCTATGCAAACTGCTCGGTTTTTTTCCCTTTTCATTGGACCTGTCTGGTAAGGCCTAAGATGGGTTTAGATTGTATCGCAGTCCTAAACCCGTTCTCCCAAGCTTTTGTTACCAAATGCAAAACTGCTGTCACATTTGGAGCTCAACTCACCACTCCCAGAATCACACTTTTAGGGCATTTTTTCCCCCCTCACTTCAATCCTTAGCTATTCCAGCCATGAGGTAATTTATTTAAAGCAGATTTATTAATTTTTTAGCAGCCATGCATGACTTGCTTACATTCCGACTCGTAAAAGTGAGTTTATCGTAGTGCACGGCAGGGTTCTTAGATCATCCTGCAATGGAAATAACAATGAAAATTACAATTGAAACTGGCAGTTTTTGCTGCTTGAAGATGAAAAGCACCTTTAGGCTCTGTAAAAGAAATCTAGAGTGGTCATGACACCAGGCTTTAGAGAGCTTCAGCTCTAGCAAACCTTGTGCTGTATTAACAAGTTGAGAAATCAGCAAGAGAACCTGGCTTTGGTTCTCCAAATTTCTTTCTCATGTAGGTTTTGTTTCAATATCCAGTTGCGAGGTTGAGTTTGGCAGCAGCTAAAAGGGCGGGGAGAGGTCTGGAAGGAACAAAAGTCAAAGTGAGGGTGGAATTAGTTGGTTCTAGTAGGGACAGAAAGGGGGACAGCGAGTGAAGCAAGGGTGACGACCAGAGCATCCTTTTTGAAGTATGATGTCTTAAACTCAGCTCATAAGAATGGTATTGCTGGTCTTGTTCTTCATCTTCTGGGGGAAGATCAGGAGGGTAGAGCTCTAAGGAAGTCACGGTAGTTTATCTTGTCTTCTCCACAAGAACATAGGTCAATCAGCTGAGGAAATAAGGGAAAGAAATAAACAAAATAAAGAGCTGGAAGTTGCAAATTTCTTTTTTATAGGGGAAAGCGCATAGATCTTATTCCCCTGTGTGGAAGCGCCTACCACCTTAGTAGTTCTGAATCACAGGTAACGAGTGCTTACAGATGGCACCTATGCAAGAAGAGTTTGAGTTGAATCCTGGTTGCTTCCAGGTATCACCACAATGGCAACAAATCCACAAAAACAATGAAGTGAAGCCACGGAGTTCCTTGTAAAGATTCTTCTTCCCCTTGTCACCAGGAGACAAATTTAACTAAGGTTGCTCTGGTGTGACTGATATCTGCACTGCTCTCCAACCCAGACAGTGCTTAACTCTGCCATATGTTTAATGTATAGCACAGCTGCATTCCTGAGGGCTCTGAGCATGCTATTAGTAAGATTTGAAGAGAGAAGAGGGACGCTTTGTAGTGCTTAGGTCCTAAATGGAGGTTGAAACGTGGGGTTCAGCCTCAGTTGTCAGAGGTTCCCCACGTGCTGTTGGGCACATCGGTTATCTCCCATTCTGGGGACACGGACGTGTCACCATGTTGTGACTCCCCAGGGAAGAGGGGTCTGTGCTGAACTCCATTAAGAGACTTAAATCCCCCGCCTGTGTATGTTTCTAAGCAGGGCTGTGATGCTCACGGTTGGCTGGTTTGGAATTTTTTAAATTTTTTTAATCAAGGGAGCTACTCCCTCTGATTTCCATGTTTCTTTAAACGCCAAGTATGCCTTTATTGGCCACTAATCTACTGCATATCACATCATGCTAAGCAAGCATCCTTGCCAGCCGTATTCCTGAAGGAGCCTCCAGCCCCGCTGCACCAATTTCCCTCTTCACTTCCCTCACATTTTCTGGTCTGCAGGCTGTGGTCTCCATAGTGCGCCCAGCAAGCCTGTGTTTTAGTTGTGTTAACTAAGCGCTTATGATTCTAATTTCCTTTTTTTGTTTTGTTTTGGTACAATACTTAGGGTCAATGAGGGAGAGTCCAGTTGAGGCCTGTCTCTAGTGGAGTGTTCAAGGGTCAGTGCTGGGGCCGGTATTATTCAATATATTAATCAATTATTTGGATGAGGGAATAGAGTGACTGTCAGCAAGTTTGCTGGTGACACCAAGCTGGGAGGAGTGGCTGACACTGGAAGCTGTGCTGCCATCAGAGACCTGGACAGGCTGGAGAGTTGGGCAGGAAAAATTTAATAAAATATAACAAGAGCAAGTGTAGAGTCTTGAATGTGGGCAGGAACAACCCCAGGTTCCAGTGTAAGTTGGGGAATGAGCTATTAGAGAGCAGTGTAGGGGAAAGGGACCTGGGGGTCCTGGGGACAGCAGGGTGAGCATGAGCCAGCACTGGGCCCTTGTGGCCAGGAAGGCCAATGGTACCTGGGGTGGGTTAGAAGGGGGTGGTCAGTAGGTCAGAGAGGTTCTCCTGCCCCTCTGCTCTGCCCTGGGGAGACCACACCTGGAATCTTGTGTCCAGTTGTGGCCCCTCAGTTCCAGAAGGACAGGGAACTGCTGCAGAGAGTCCAGCGCAGCCACCAAGATGCTGAAGGGAGTGGAGCATCTCCCGTGTGAGGAAAGGCTGAGGGAGCTGGGGCTCTGGAGCTGGAGAAGAGGAGACTGAGGGGTGACCTCATTAATGTTTACAGATATGTAAAGGGTGAGTGTCAGGAGGATGGAGCCAGGCTCTTCTCGGTGACAACCAGTGATAGGACAAGGGGTAGTGGGTTGAAGCTGGAACACAAGAGGTTCCACTTAAATTTGAGAAGAAACTTCTTCCCAGTGAGGGTGGCAGAGCCTGGACCAGGCTGCCCAAGGAGGTTGTGGAGTCTCCTTCTCTGTAGACATTATTATCTCTTCCTTTAACATGAAGCAGCCCTTCCCTCTGACCTTGTTAACCAGCAAGGCGTTGGTCGGCACACACGTGCTCTCAAGGGCGGCTAAAAACGTCCCTTTGTCCACAATGCCAGAGCCATCCTGGTCGCACTGAAGAAGCTCCTTGCGAACATTGTCGATGTTCAAGTGCTTATGGAGCTTCAGCTCTTCCCGAACCTGCATAATTAAGTCATCCAGTTCCTGCCTGCTGGTCCCAAGTGTGGGGATGTCGCTGTAGGAGAAAGGAAGAACAGGAATTCATGTAAAAGCCTTACTGTGACATTTGTGTGCGGGCTGCCCAGACTATATTTCTGAACACACTGCAGGCCTCTGGGTGGTTGCTTTTTTACGGCAAGATCATTTTTACGTCAAGCTCATCTCAGTTTGGACTTGGAGATGAAGCTCAGTCTTGACCTTGGAGCACCAGGTAAACTATTTTCCTTTTTCAGGACATTTCCCCCATGCACTTTTTCTTCAAGCGTTCTGGGACAAGAAGCACTGCCTTGTGTGCTCCATACAGCCCCAGGAACCATTTGAAACTCTGATTTCAACCAGAGCCCCTGAACTACCACGATACTGACTCCCAAGTGTCTTGTGAGGTAATAAGGTTGTTACTGGGTCACCTGAAATGGGTCCGGACAGCTAAGAAAGAGGATGTGGTCTAGGTTCTCATAGGCTGATAAGCACAGCCAGAGCAAATGAAGAAATAAAGACTCCAGCAACTCTCCACTGAGCTTGGAACCATCCGGTAGCTCATGCAGGTACTGTCACAGCAGCTGCTCAACTGAACTGCTGTCTTTGGGGAAAAGATGACTCTGAACGGATCGCAGCTGCTGAGCCAGAGCTGTTGTCCTGGTTTTGTTAAAAACAAGTTTCTCTTTTAGTGAATTTGCCTGTCAGCTAAAGCTTTCAGATTAGCTGCGTTTTCCTGGAAAACCAGATACACGTTTTGGTGAACACAGCAATGGAATGCGAGGTCATTGATAAGGATGGATGCACATCTCGCCAGAGGGGCAACGAGAAACAGGTGACCAAAAAATGACAAACAGAGTATAACATCCCATTCACGTGAATATTTAATATAAAAGTGGGAGATCACGAGGATCTCGTCCCTTTTCCTCATGGTGACATTAGGAGAGGACCTTGCGAGTCATCCCTGCAAATTGAGGCCAGTGAGAGACTGAATCCAGCTCCATTGGCTGCAGAGTCCAGCCCAGGATTTCGGGTGCCGGCTCTGCAGTTGCCGGGACTTTCAAGATTGGTTTTGTATATTTTGTATTATTTTCTCTATTTTATCAGTAGCATTAGTAATACATTTTTAATTTTTCCCATTCTCTTTTCTCTGTCCTTCTTTCCTTCCCTATCACCTGTCCTTAGTGGGAAGGGGGGCGAGCGGGTTAACAATACATCTGCCACGGTTTTATTGTCACCTTGCAATCAAAACCTCGACAGCCGTCCCGCAGGGTTTCTGGTCAGCAGCAGCCACCACGTCATGTTGTACAGACGTGATTCCCTCCATATATGTCCAGACAGGGGCTCTTGGAGATGAATGATCAGCAAAGCAGCCGCTGCACAGCAGGCTGGAGCCCGTGGAGGCTGCCGAAAGCTCCCTTAGCTGTCAACCTGAGCCTTATTTAGCTCCACAACACCATCCTTTGAAGCCTACCTGTTGGCAGCCTCCTTCCCCACCTGCTGCGGGCGAATATGATCCCTCAGGGACTGCAGCGTGGCCGCAGGGAAACGCTCTGCATTGCTCTCCATGTAATTAAGCACGTATTCATCAGCGTCGGTGATAACAAACCTGTGGCCAAACACTGGGGAAGAGGCGTTAAAGAAAGCAGCGTTACTTGCCTTTCAACTCACTTCAGCATTCAAGAGAGAAGACGGTTTCTCTCTTGTGGCTGGGCCCAGGTTTAAGCAAGCTCTGCTCTGTGTTTCAGTCCTCAAAGTGAGGAGAGTTTCATCGACTCAAAGGGAGTTTTGCTGCAAGAAAAGCAGCTGCTGAGAGTAAAGGCTCCATGCTTGGACCTGGAGTGACTCCCTCATTAGCACTGGTGTGTTTCTAAATATTTCAGTGTTTGTTAGATTTATTTTCCATGCAGGATAGATTTATGGTTTTTGCTGCTGGTAGTCATCTGGCATAGATTTAATCCTGTGAATCCTGGCATGTCCCAAAATGTAAACTGAACACATACTATGGAGAATGTAGCTCTTTTCCTAATTATGGCAAAGGTCCAAACATTGACACTAACAGAGTTATATCAATGTACAGCATTTGGTTATCATCTGGAAACTCAAATGTGATGAGACCCAGAAGGAAGAAATGTTTCAAGTGAAGGAAGGTATATGCACTGTTCATCAATAAATGACATATCAGAGCAATGCACAGAGAATAATTATCAATCCAGGCTGGATTTTACCTTCAATTGTCGAACCAATGATGAGGTCAGAGGGCTCATAGTACGTGGCATTCTCTGTAGTAGAGCCTGGCTTGGCGACTCTGGTCTTTCTTAAGTATTTGCCTCCGATAATGCCAGAGTTACGGACTGGGGGTTCATAGATACTGATCATGTCATCTGAGAGGAAATATGAGAGGATGAAACGACGCTTTCTGTCCTCAGGGTTTGGTGACTCCTAGAGGAAAAGTAAGCAAAGTTTTAAGCAGGTCTTTATTCCCTGTGTTTAGAAATACCTAGTGTTTAGAAATACCTAGTACCCCACTCAGAAGCACCGAGAGTTGGTAGTTATTTTAATAGCTGACTAAACAAAACACTTGATGTAGGCCAGAAGCTACAGATATGCTGACATAGCACAACAAAGCCCTAGACAGTGTGGAGTATCCGAATTTCAAAGGCGACTTGCTCTGGTCAGGCCAACAGAAGCAGAATCTGGGCTGCAGTCACCAAGCGTATTCAGTGTTTCCACAGACTGAGTAATCAAAGAAAAAGGAATATGTTGTATGGAATTTAGCATTAACATTATATTTTTGATTATACTGAGTGCCTGAGAGAGGTTGGTACTGCTCTTAGTCACAGCAAGACACTCCCTTGACACACCAATGGGTTTATTTGCTTAGTTTAAAATTAAGTGGATCTGGACTTGTTAGCTGTGACCTTTAGGAACTCCAGCACAATCAGGAAAATAAATCAGCACTTATTCACCCTGGGCACTTGAAGAGGGCTGCGACCAGGCAGCGCAGGAAATGCTGTTGCTGGATGGGCCAGAGGCTCCTTGCGTGAACCAACAGTAAAGTTGGCACAAAAGCCAGGCTCCAAATGCTGTGGGTGGAAAACACAGGATCACAGAATCCCAGAATGGCAGGGGTTGAAGGGCCCTGGAAAGCTCATCCAGTGCAATCCCCCCATGGAGCAGGAACACCCAGCTGAGGTTCCACAGGAAGGTGTCCAGGCGGGTTTGAATGTCTGCAGAGAAGGAGACTCCACAACCTCCCTGGGCAGCCTGGGCCAGGCTCTGACACCCTCACCGGGAAGAAGTTTCTTCTCAAATATAAGTGGAACCTCTTGTGTTCCAGTTTGTACCCACTACCCCTTGTCCTATCATTGGTTGTCACTGAGAAGAGCCTGCCTCCATCCTCCTGACACTCCCCCTTTCCATAGTGATCCCCATGAATGAGTCACCCCTCAGTCTCCTCTTCTCCAACTCCAGAGCCCCAGCTCCCTCAGCCTTTCCTCACACGGGAGATGCTCCACTCCCTTCAGCATCTTGGTGGCTGCGCTGGACTCTCTGCAGCAGTTCCCTGTCCTTCTGGAACTGAGGGGCCACAACTGGACACAAGATTCCAGCTGTGGTCTACCCAAGGCAGAGCAGGAGAACCCAGGGCAGGAGAACCTCTCTGACCTACTGACCACCCCCTTCTAACCCACCCCAGGTACCATTGGCCTTCCTGGCCACAAGGGCCCAGTGCTGGCTCATGGTCATCCTGCTGTCCCCAGGACCCCAGGTCCCTTTCCCCCATGCTGTTCTCTGCACCATCCCCATGGGCTCCTGTGCTGGCACTTGGGTGGGTGCCATGGCCAGAACGAGCTCAGGGAAGGAGCCAGGAGCTGGCAGCGGGGGGACAGCAAGCTGCCATTTGTGGCCATAGTTGAAGGCAGGCAGAGGCGCAGTGCCCACTTGCGATGCCATTTCATCTGTCACGTGCTGATGTCAGTGGGAGTTTTTCCATAAATGGCTGTAGTTTTGTAGCCCGGCTGTTTGGTACTTTCTGCCCTTGGTTTGGTTTTGTTTTGTTGTTTTACTACCTTTGCGTGCTACTAGTTGTCACAGCAAGGACACAAACAGCATCCCCTGAGCGGCACCGGTGTTGCCTTGGGGAACCCTCTTTTCCCACCAGCACAGAGGAGGATTTGCTAACAGCCTGAGCAAACTGTTCCTCTCATCCTTCAGACCCTACGGTATAAGCTGGTGCCGCAGTAAAATACTCACCAGGGCCACCTGGTATCGCAGCACCTTCTTGTCATTCTCTAGCATTTTAGCGATATCTTTCCGGGGAGGCTTTGGAATCAGAGAAAAGCAGTTCTGAAGAGAGTCTTCGAGCATGCCAAAACCATTATAGGGAGGAATTACCTGCATCCAGAAGAGATAACGAGCAGAAATAAAGACCAAGGCAATGTTTGCAAGACAGCTTATCAGAAATCAGCTGTTCAGAAACAAATCTTCTGTTGCCAGGCAGCAAAGCCGTTACATCCTTAGAGATGCTACTAGCCTGGCCGTGTGTTGGACCCCTTACGTATATAAATATTTAAGAGAATTAAGAAAATCTGAAAGAAAGCCAGGTAATTTCTCTGAACAAAGAGACTATGGTTATATTAATAACAAAACCTTCATGTGCACAGGAACTTCACCTTCTGTATGGTTACCCTGTTAAGCTATTCCCCATCGTGGTCTAGGCCAGCCAGCACTCCAAACTATTTCTAGGCTCAGTTTTGGAGGTAACAAGGACAGTGACCATCCCCAGTAGGCAGTTTGGACTTATCAACCCTGTTTTGGAGGTTGAGGGAGAGTTTAGTAGCACGAGTGCAGCTAGACTGTGCCAGCTGGCTTCCCAGCCAAAACCAAACCCTGACACTGGTTAATTTTCTAGCACAGACCTAAGCAGGGCTCTTTCTATCACTATTAGCAAGTGCATTGTCCTTTACGGTATTAAAATCAACAGTTTCAGAGGATTTTCATTTGATTATGACCATTCTTGCCCTGTCTTTTTCAAGTGTCTTTTCTTTAAGCTGAGCTTGTTTACTATAGGTTTTTACTAAGCTGAATGTATATTTTACTATAAGAGCTTACAGCAACTGCTTCCTTCTCTCCCTTTCTTTGAGAAATGGTTTGCGTTACCTGCGGGACTTCCTCAGGTGGTTTCTTCTCCATTTCCACCGGCTGGAAGTCTGTGATGCCAAATTTGTCACGGTAGAAGTTTCGTGTGAACTCATCGCAATCATAGATGAAGAAGGTGCGTCCGAGGAGGGTGGTAGACCTGCCGACCGCAAAATCTTTAGCTGTGTACCACTCCAGTACCTCGTGATCGGAGATCTCCATCACACAGCTTGGGAAGTTCTCTAAGGACGAGGGAACCAAAGGAGAAAAAAAATCAGTCAATCAATCAATCGATCAATCAATCAATCAGGTAGATGTTGATGTTTCCTGGTGAAAAGGGATACAAAAGCAAAGCTGTATAAATAGCGTCAGGGAACTGTTGGTACAACTGTCTCGACACAGTTTGCCAAAAGATAAAGAATTTAGTTATCATTTAAAGAACTTTGGCCAAAAAACAATGACACTAGGAGGGTTCTCAGCAAAAATCCTCCAGACTTCGTGTACCTTTGACACAGCCACCACTTTTGTGTCTGAACCACCAAGACAGATGGGCTGGCCAATCTAAACTCACTTGTCTTTTCCACTAAGGTTTTGGGCAAGCGTTGGCGTCTTATCAGTACTGGGAATCGATCTTTGCCATCATTTTGCTTGTAGACTTCCCGAACCTCCACTGTGTCATCTGCCAGGTAGTAATGGATGACACAAGACCGTTTCTCACCAAACATGTTGTTGGTGTCGTCCCAAATGGCGTAGAAGCGAAGGACCTAGGGTGGAGGAGAAAGAGACAGAGAAAACAACCGTGGATTCGAATTAGTGATGCTCCATCCAAATGAAGTGGGTTGAGAAGGGTGCGGTGATTGGGGGCATCTCAGTAACCTTCTCTACCATGTACAGAAGAACTTGTGCTGGGGCACTGGGGTGAATGGGCAGCTGAGGCAGCGGTGGGAAGGGCAGCAGGAGCCTGCAGACATGGACAGGCCTGGCTTAGCTTGAAAGCAGCAAGAGAGATAAAACAGTTTATGCCAAGACAAGAAATTCAGTTCAAGTTCATGAGGAAACATTGGGAGGGGAGGGGGAAGTGATTAAAAAGCAACAGAGAATAATCGCCCAGCAATGAGTAGGGAAGTAGTGTTAAGGGAAGTGATTTTTATAATGAAACTTGGTGTAGCAACACAAGAATCTTGTTTTGACTCTTAAACCATTCATTTCATGGGCAATTCTATACTGTTGTCATGCTGAGGAAGGCAGAGGGCAATGCACTCGGCAGTCCTGAGGATGCTGTGTTCACTGCAGACCCATCTTATTCCTGCCTGGTGGAAATAAGCAGAACTCAGGTCATGTCCCACTCCTGTTTCATTTTCTGTTATAGAAGTTGTCTATAGGGGTTATTAACTTGTTGCCAGATGAAAAGAAGATCCAGAGGAGCGGGGAGGTGTTAGTCAGCTGTGTGCACAGGGAGAATTCGCTCAGAGCAAGGGGCATTTGTGTTCGTCTGAAATCCTCAACTCTGGCACCTGGCACTGATGTTTTATGGGAATAGATGAGTGGATGCAGCACACCCATTCGTATTCAAACTGCATCTGGCCCTGCTCATTTCCCAAGGCAGGTGGCTTATCTCATCCCAACAGAAAGAGAGGGAGAGATGGCGGATCTAGAGGTCAGTCTGCAATCCAAAGAGAAGCTGTTCACAAGACACAAAGCTCAGCTAAAAAGATAAAAGATTTTGTTTGTCACTAAAGACAAGAGGAAAATCCGGAGCCTGTTCAGTGGTCTGAGATTTTTTAGAATGAATAAGGCTGTAGACACTCTCAAAACTTGGATTTCAATAACACATACAGTCTGTAACGTGGGTAATCACTACCAGCTCTCTCACCTGCTTGTCGTAAGTCAGAAACTGCTTGAACTGGTCGAAATCTGAAGGTGTGATGTACTTGCGCATAGGCGTCCGACGCATTTCTATGTAGGGATCGAAAACCATCTCCTCTGGAGGGTTCAGCTCAATTCCTTGGCTCTCCAGGAACACCTAGGGAGGTCAGCTGAGGTATTAATGTTGCCGTGAGTTCTGAAGGTAAGAGGTAACTAGAGATTACAGATGAGCTGAGGTGAGTGCTGTCAGAACACCCACAGACCACCAGGCTGCAGGAGTTTAGTTCTACTGCAACAGCAAATACAATAGGAGATCATAGAACCATTGCATTTGGAAGAGATCATTGAATCCAAACATAAGCTAATCCTAGCACTAAGCCATGTCCCTAAGAACCTCATCTAAATGCCTTTTAAGCCCCTCCAGGGATGGTGACTCCAGCACTGCCCTGGGCAGCCTGTTCCAATGCTCCACAGCCCTTTGGGGAAGAAATTGTTCCCCAGATCCAATCTAATCCCCACCCAGGTCCCTCAGCCGCTCCCATCACATTTGTGCTCCAGCCCCTCACCAGCTCCATTCTCTTCTCTCAACTTGCTCCAGCACCTCAAAACCTTTCCTACAGTGAGATGACGAAGATATTTCTGTTTAAGCTGCTTCTTAGCTTTGCTTGCCCTTTAATTACTTAGGGCAGTCCTATCCTCAACATCCTAGCTCAGATTTCACTTGAGCACAGTTTTCCTTTGCCTTAGGGCTTCAAATGAAGGATAACTGTCATTTGGTCTGTTTTATGGAAATGAAAAAGATTAAATTAGCGCATAACCGCAGATGTAGCCAGTTCTGAATTTGCAAGAGACTTGGGGCTCCCCAGTGTGTCAGACAGTGGAATTCAGTGTTAGCCACCAAGGCCCTTCAGGCCACAAGGAAATGTGGCAGCTCCAGTCTGTCTTTCAGGAGAAGTACTTTTCCCACAAAAACAGGCCAATCTGCTTGTTCATAAAGGGATTTTTTTAATTAACTGGGATGCATCAACAAGCTGTAGGGTATTACTTGTGTACTCACATCAGTCACCCCGAACTACCTCTGAAGTCAATGGCCTTGGGAAGTCAATGGATCTTTTTGGCCATGAAAACATTCAGCCCAAGAAGCACCTATGCAAACATCTCCAACAGGCACAAGAGATCAACCTGAAGACTCACAAGGCAGGTGCACACTTTCAAACTCACTGTTTTCTGGTCTGGAGGGTGCCAGTTAATGATAAATAGACTAGTGGCCTTGAGATGTAGACCCATATAGCTCATGTCATGTTTTCCATCAACCAACCAGCATTTACGTAAGAACCAGCTCTTCATTTGACATGAACTGGCTTGAACAGTCATCCAGCTCCAGCAGAGCTGGCCCCACATGTTCTCAACAGCCACATATACACCTATATATTGCACATACTTGGGAATGTTCCTGGGCACCGAGGCCAACTGAAAAGGAACAACGTGCAGCTAAACTCCCTCACCCTCCAGGACAGGTTGGCTGTACGTAACTCGCATATTAGGAATGGTACCCGGAGCATTCTAACTCCTGGGAACTGCTTGGAAGAATAATAGTTGTCCAGGGCTGAGATTATACTGGGGACAATCTAACAAGATACCATTATTTGTTATTATTTGTTTCTGGATCATTATTATTTCACTTACTGATACAGAAATAGAACAGCAGGCAATGAGTAAGCTTTCTTAGAAAGGTCAGTTCATACCACAATTCTCAACCCACGGATCATGACTGCTCTTCTGGCTTGGCTGTAGATAGGTACAGAGTTAGGGACTGCATTCCCTTTCCCTATTCCTAACTTAAGAGCTTTGAGTCAAAAAAAAGAGTTAGGATCAGTAATTTCCCTCTCATTTATGCACAATGTTTCATCCGGGCCCTAACAGTTAAACTGCTGTATATGCAGACATGAACTTAGAATTTATATCATAAGGAGAAGTCCTGAGGATGAAGGATGGACTCCCTGGGGCAAAAATATCAAGCAATTGATATGCCCTCAGCAAGTATCATACCTTGGCCTCCTCATTGAAGAAAGAGACCTTCACAAAAAGCAAAATGAAATATTGTAAGCAACCTTATTCTGAAAGCTACAGATGCAGAGTGCTGGACCCCAGCAGGTCTGGTCACCTGTAACTCCTGGGATTCCCAGTGTTCATGTTTTTGGCACAAGAATCACACCTGTGTGAATCGGTCGCAGTCGACGATGCGGTACGTCCTGCCATACATGGTGATGTTCATGCCCCGATTCAGATCTTTCCAGTGGTAATGCTCCCCCTGGTCGTTCTTGGGCACACGGTGGCGTCGGAGAAGAGTGCCTTGGCGAAAACCCGCGTTGTCCACGAAAGGCTCGATGACGGTCATGCTGTCATCTTCCAAATAGTAATAGATACCCACTTGGCGGATCCGGTAATGCTCTTGTTGAGAGAGAGGAACGTCTTCCTGGAAATAGGCATCAAACTTCAAAATCTGCCAAAGGGGAAATATTCCAAAGGGAGAGAGAGAAACAATTTGAAGACCACAATTAGTCTACTAAAATAAATAATTTGTTTGTAATGCGCTTTGGCAGGGCAAAGTCACAGGATTGTAATCTATAAAATCATCAAAGCCAGCTGTGGCCTAATCTGTGAGTGATGGCGGAGGCATCATGAGGGCTTTTATCAAGATTTGCCTTTTGCAAATGTGGTACATGAGGCAAGCGTAAAAAGCACAGCTTTTTTCCTACTTCTTGATCACCTGCTATTTCATCTACTGCCGGGTGTTTGGTTACTGCCAGTAAGTTAGTTTACTAACATATGTGACTTATTCTTACTATTGTCAGCCTTGCATACCCTGACTTAGGGAGATTTCAGTAAAAAGTTCAACCACATCTGTATATTTTAAAATCTGCACGGGTCATTGGAAGTCACGTCTATTCCTCACTGGCAGCAAAACCTAATCTGTAATGGACAAACAGGGAGATACATCGGTCAAGTCAGTCACAGTCCCTGTGCTCGGCAGGTATGAGGAATATTCCTCCCAAGATCATTAATCGCCCCTAAAAGGTGGCCAATCAAGCCTTGCATACCCAGCCCGCATCAGGCATAGGTAATTAAGTGATAATAAAGCCAGCAAAAGTGCTTCAAAAGGGACCATGAGTTCCCCTAGCAGCACTGGGGCTCCTGTAACTCTGGCTTGAACTAAGAGAAGTATCTGACAGATCAAACGGCAAAATAGACGTTATTCTGAAGGAACAGGTTAAGTGATTAACACAGCACATCTGTTCCCCGGCCTGTCTCACAGATGGGCTGAATATTGGCTGCAAACTGCTGTTCCAAGCCGGCTGGTAGCGTGCAAACCCTGCACTGTCTCGGCTCTGTCTGCGGCTGCGCTCACCGGCTCGCAATCGGTGTGACCGGAGCATTTAAAATCAAGGGTCAGCTCCGGGCTGCTCCAGCAGACACACAGCCACCTCCCAGCCCCATAAAATCACCAAGCAACACAGGCTGTAACACACTGCGGTGACAAACACCGGCATAAATAGATAAACCACAGCAAAACAGCCCCTGTTGCAGACTGTCTTGTTCAGTTACAATCTCAATAGAGTTTTGGAAACACCGAAGTCCAGGCTCCAGTTTACAGGGTTATAAACAGAAGTTTTTTAGAGTTAATCAAACTTCTTTTCCAACGCCTGCTGGAAACGCTCGAGCGTAACTTGTGGGGAATGTCTTGCATGGTTTATGTGTTATAATCCTCCTCCCGAGCAAAGAAAGCCTCTTTCAGTCTGGGGTTCAGCTGTCTCTGACTAAGGGCTGTGGCATCTGAAAACTGCTGTACGCTGTCCCATGAACCCTGGAGCTGTTTATATCTCCAAACTTGGCTGGCGATATTCCTGGAATAAGCTGCTTTCTACCTTTTTGTCAAAAGCCACGTGTGCTGGAACGAAGCCCGAAGGTGGAGCCGGCTTGGCCGGCCCATAGGTCAGCACGGGTCTCGCATTGGATAAATCATCTAATTCAGCTTGAGAAAGCTGATTGACGTGGAGCCGCTCCCCGCCGGCCCCCACCGTCGGCAGCCGAGAAAAGGCGAATCCATTTCTGTAGCCCAGAGTCTGCGACCGATGGAAAGACGTTTTCTGTGGAAGGAAATCCAGCTGTTAGAACACCACATGCACACTGAAAAGCTGAAAGCACAGGAAAACAGTAAGAGTGGAATATCCAGAATGTACCCCCCTACACTCCCGGTGTTTTATCCTAACCTACTGCAGCAGTTATTTGCAATCAGATTTTACATTTAGATCGAGAAGGCTGAAAAAACAGTAAGGAATAAAGCATCAGAGTGACCTCAAATCACAGCACCGACAGACTCCCTGAGAACTTATATCACTTAATTTCCCCATTGCCACCATTCTCAGTGCCTAGAATGAGGTGGCACCATTTTATCCACCCTACTATTTATCTCACAAACCATGTGTTCCCTACTCTGTGTTATGGCAGCACCGTGACACCTCGTGCTGTTATTGCCTTACGGTGCTCCCATGACTATGTTGTGCATCCTCTGTGTTTTCCATCACTTTTTATTGTGTTAACCCTCTCCTGGGGCTGATATGCACAGGATTTTCTTTGCTGGGTTAAATCAAGGTGCACTGCGCTTGCAGAACTGCAATTATGAAACACACCAAAGCGCATCAGCTGCTCCACCACCTCTCTCCACAGCCCATGCAAGGATCACATTGAATAACCACAACCCTGCAAGACCCTATAGCAGATTAATACTGTATAATACTGGCTATAGGATTTAGCTGTTATTTATTGCATTGTGGGTTTAATCTTGATTTTGAGCTTTTTGAAGCCTTTCACTGATCTTTGCTACCTGCCCCATGCCCTGAGCCGTTCTTCAAGCTAAATAATGATCCAGCTGCCATGGGAAGGTCCCCGCTTTGCTTAAGGACACACAACATGAAAATGTCAGAGCTGTGAGTAGGATCTGAGGTCTGTCAGCCTAGTTCTTCACTACTGAAGATTCGGATCGGACTTGCATGACAACAAGCTTCTCCTCTTGCTGTAGAGTCCGTCACGCCTTGTACCTCACCTGAGAGCATTTAAATAGCACCTGCCTGGCTGGTCCCACTGGGCTTTCAATGCTTAATGCTCCAGAGAAAGCAGGAGAAATTGTGAGTCCCTGGTAATAAAATCCCTGGATTTACTTTGACTTAAATACCGTAGTTAAATACTGTATAAATGTGGTACAACACTGTCCCAGGTTGGGCAGAGAGGTGGTGGATGAACCATCCCTGGAGACATGCCCGGCCAGGCTGGACGGGGCTCTGAGCAACCTGAGCTGGTGAAGATGTCCCTGCTCATGGCAGGGGTTGGATTAGATGAGCTTTGGAGGTCCCTTCAACCCAAACTAGTATATGATTCTATGACTTTAACCAAGTAAAACAGTTGTACACATTTCTGAAGGAACAAGCTTCAGCTCCTTTTCCAAACCCAGACTCGCAATGAGTTCAGCATGTGAACCACTTCTTTACCCTCGCCCCTCACAGTTAAGCCTCTAATCTTATTTATACCCTCAAGGTCCTGCTTGAATTTCACATAATTGCCTGTTTTCTCTTCAAACTGGCACTGCAGATCTTGCAACGCTGGGGACGGAGCAGTTAGGAAAACACGTTTGGGTGAAAACAAGAACACTGAAGACGTGTTAACAGAATGTCTTATAAACATTAGCCCTGCTGCAGAACGGCCCTTTCCTTCTGTTAAATAAATACCAATGGAAAACCGTGGGGAAAATATTCAAGGAAAATCAGGAAGTTTGTCTTTAAACAGAGCAATATCAGGAGTGCACAGGCTTTTATGGGCCCACAATTGCCTAAAGAACAGAGCTCATCAATTCATGGGACTCCCAGGGCCCATAGGATCTCCAAAGCGAGCACGGATGCCATCTCACATTATCAGGTGACTAACGTAAATTTAAAAGGGAAAACCCAGAATCTAAACTGCTAATCTCAGTTGCTGCCAGTCCACATTGGAAGAAATTCCACTGAATTAAGTCCTTCTTTTTGCCAAGTCTATAACGCTTCACCGATCCCGCTCACAGCGTCTCTGTTTCTGCCACATGAATGCCAAGCGACAACAATACTATTTTATTTGAAGACAGAGGTCTTCTTCAGCACTTCTCAGCATCCACTTGGAAAACAAGTATTGCCATACTCATGTTATAGATTGGAAATCGGAGGCAAAGCGACTTGATAGCCCAGCCTGAGGAACACTGCAAAACCCTTTCTGGAGTCCAGATCTCCTCAAAACAGAACCGATAGTTCAATATTTCAGGTTACTCTAAAATAATGATTTGCTTTGCTATGTCCCGTGGGTGTTTCCTACTTACAGACAGTGCTGCTGAAGTCGGTAGAAGCGTTTTCCTGACTAAAGCAAGCAGGATTTTACTGATAAAGGAAATAACGTATTGCCAGGGGCAGAAATTTGCGTTGCAGATTTCCAAGATGTTATAAATGACGTTGAGGAGATAATATTATGAAGTAGAGAATAATTCTGAGATAACCTTTATTACTTCAGGATTAAGAGTATTCGTTATGAGTAAATGACTCCACTTACTGTTGCAGAACTCACTCGTCCCCGACTTAGAAAATAGTTTGACTGTTCATGCTGGAAGGCATCATTAAGATCGGTACAGTGATAATTTATCCTTGGGTAACTCTAACCCACACAAAAGCAGAATAAAGAAAAGAGACTCATATTTAGGAGAATGGAGAGAACTGGGCTCCCATAAAAGCATCTAGAATGAACTGGACTGGGTTTCCCAAAGCACATCACAGTCCTTGTCAAGAGGACATCTATCAAACAGGTGTTAGTGACAATGCCACCACTGGTAGGACACTATGTTCCTAAGGGAGCACTAGATCCCTTCAGCGTTGCTAAGATCCTTTAGGAGTTCCTCCCCATTCCATTTGAGGAGCAATCATGAGTTATAGAAATTCCTATCACAGGTTACATAGGAAATAGAAGTGTCCTCTAGAAATACGATGAGCACTGTGGTGGCAGGAGGTGGAAGATTTCCTCCTTTGGGAGAATCAGCATTTCCATGGGAAGATCAAATAAGCACGAGGTCTCTCTCCCAGGAGGCAAAAAGGTTCTGTAAGTGACACGGGAAGAGCAGAGTGGGCTGATCCCCCTGCAGTGCTGGTCCAGCTCTGGGTCCTCAGCACAGGACACACATGGAGCTGTTGGAGAGGGGCCAGAGGAGCCCCAGAAATGATCCGAGGCTGGAACAGCTCTGCTGGGAGGACAGGCTGAGAGAGCTGGGGTGTTCAGCTGGAGAAGAGAAGCTCCGGGGAGACCTTAGTGTGGCCCTTCTGGACTTAAAAGGGACTGATAAGAAAGATGGGGACAGGCTTTTTAGCAGGGCCTGTTGTGATAGGACAAGGGGTGATGGTTTTAAACTAAAGGAGGGAGATTCAGGCAGACATGAGGAAGAAATTGTTGACAATGAGGGTGGTGAGAGCCTGTCCCAGGTTGGGCAGAGAGGTGGTGGATGAACCATCCCTGGAGACATCCCAGGCCAGGCTGGACGGGGCTCTGAGCAACCTGAGCTGGTGAAGATGTCGCTGCTCATGGCAGGGGTGGCACTGGGGGAGCTTTGAAGGTCCCTTCTGACCCAAACCATTCCATGTTTCTACAATCTGCAATAGATTTACCAAGGGGTAGAGCAGATTGGTAAGAAGTTCTCTCTTCTGTAGAGCACAATCTGAGCGACATATCAAGAAGACATGGAAGTGCTTGTTGTGGAGGAGTCAGTTTTCAATGGGAATATCAAGCACAAGGAGTATTGTCCTAAGGTATTTCTCTTTAGTTTTTTTTTAGTACACCATATCCCATGACAAATGTTCCCACGCAAGTACTTCAGATTCTGCATCCTGCAGTACCAGAGGATACTGGGGCCCTGTTCTCCTGATGACCAGTTAATTTGGATGTATTGGGAGGGAAGAGGTAGAAGGAGGGGCTTCACCTGGAGTACTGAGCCCTATGGAAATGGAAAAGCCTGTTCCTGAGCATATTAAACTCCAGGGAAATGCCAGGCATGCCCTGGTCTATCTGCTCCCTACAGATCTGCAAGCATTGCTTCTGAAGCAGCCAGGAAAGACCAAGGATATTGGTTTCTCAAATGGACATTAGTTAACATTGAACTGAAGTTGAGAAATCAGGTCAAGACTCAAGATATTGGTTTCCCAGGGAGAAGGAAGGGCAGAGCTGCCAGGTGGTCTGAAACTGTCCTGGGAGGAACTCGGGGAGTATCAATTCCCGCCTGTGTTACCGCTTTGTCAAGAGAATATTGGGAAGGTCCTCAGTGCGTGGGCCATTGGGAATGGGGAAAAGAGAGGTTGCTTCCTTATTTAGGTATCAATTCAAGTGCAGAGGTTGAGAATAAGTGCTTCTTCCAAGGAACCTGGGAAGAGCTGGGGGGCTCTCACTTCCTCAAGAGGATCCCGGGGGCTGTGGTGGTATCAGTTCTGTGCAGGGACACCAGTTCTCTGAAGATTATCAGGTTATCAGGTTCTAGAACTTCAGATCCCTGTGGGCTATCAAGGATTCGGTTCTTCAGACAATACTGGGAGAGCATTTCATAGAATCATAGAATCACTTCAGTTGGAAGACCCTCAGGATCATCGAGTCCAACCATAACCTAACCTAATTCTGGCACAAAACCATGTCCCTAAGAACATTGTCTAAATGCCTTTTAAACCCCTCCAGGGATGGTGACTCCAGCACTGCCCTGGGCAGCCTGTTCCAATGCCCCACAGCCCTTTGGGGAAGAAATTGTTCCCCACATCCAACCTCAACCTCCCCTGGCGCAACTTGAGGCCGTTTCCTCTGCTCCTGGCGCTTGTTCCTGGGAGCAGAGCCCGACCCCCCTGGCTCCAAGCTCCTTTCAGGCAGTTCAGAGATCAGAAGGTCTCCCCTCAGCTCCTGTTCTCCAGCTGAACCCCCCAGGTCCCTCAGCCGATCTCATCACACTTGTGCTCAGGTACTTTGCGGAAGTACCTGAGCTTTGGAGGAAAGGGTATCAGGAGGGTATATGTTGTCCAGGAGATTGGTGATTTCAGGGTCTATCTGTCCCAATAAGGGTGGCAATTGGGTCTAGGACATTCCTGTTTCCCTTTGGCTTTGAGGATTGGCTCCTACTGGAGGACTGCTTGAGGTTTGGACAGGTTGGTTCTCTTGGGTGTATCAAGACAGTTGAGGGGATATCAGGTGCGTTTAAGGGTCCTGGTTCAGGGTAGTATTAGAATGAGTAGCAGATTCAGAACACATCTCTTTGTGAAAACTGAGAGGGTGCAGAGAAACAGGAGTTTCCCTGGGAGAATCAGGTGTCAAGTCTGTAAGTGAATATGGGGATATTCCTTCCCTTGGGGTTCCACATGGATTGGCAGGGGAACTGCCGGATGGATTCAGATATACTGGATCACCATAGGGTGAGTTTGCAGATAGTAGTTCTGCAGTTACAGAGAAAGCTTTTGGGATCTCAAATGAGGCTGAGGGAACCCAGGTCTCCACAGCTATCAGGACAATTTCAGGGCATATCAGATGGGTTCAAGATGCAATGGGTTCCCTGTGGATGAGATTAAGAGTACCAGGTGCCCTGGAGAGTGGGCTTAGAGATGCCTGGTCCCCTGGGAACAGCCGTGGAGAACTTAGGGAGCGCCAGGTCTGCGGTGGGTGGAGTCAGGGGATACCAGGTGCATTCAGAGAGTTCAGGTCCTCCAGAAGTGAGCTCAACAGTTATTTGTTGGCTTTAGGAAATACCAAGTCCCCTGCGGGAGAGGTCAGTGGGTATCAGGTTTGCTGGGGAGCATCAAGTGAGTTACTAGGGCACCACGTTCCTTGGGGGTCACTTCACAGGGTACCAAGTGAAGTGTGTTGGGTGAGTTTGAGGGGTACCGGGTTCCCAAGATATGGGTTCACAGGACACCAAGTCCCCTCAGAGATATCAGGTGAATTTGGGAGGTAACCAGGCCTGCTTGAGGGAATCAGTGTGGTCTGAGGAAATACCAGGTTCCCTGGGGGTGGGTTCGGGGGGTCATTTGTTCCATTGGGGGTGTGGGGAGCAAGGGGAGGAGGGAGAGAGGCAAGTCTCTTGGGGAGTTAAGGGAGGGTTTGAGGGAGCACCAGGCTCCATGGAGGTGTATTCAGGGGATACCAGATTCCCGGGGGAGCCGGAGAGAGCACAGGTCCCTGAAGCAGGTGGGGGGTTCTCAGGGGATCGGGTTTCCAGCAGGGGGATGTGCTAAACCAGGCCGGGATTAGGGGTGCGCCGGGGGGCAGGGGGTCCCCGGGAGGGGACTGCGCTCACCATGGGGTCCCGGAAGGCGTAGCCCGGGAGGAAGGGCAGACCCGGCCCCGGCTCCGAGCTCATGGCGGCGGAACCGCTACCGCTCCCTCCCCGGCTTCGCTGACGCCGTCTCCACGGCAACCGCCGGCCGGCCCAGTGCGCAGGCGCGTCGGGATGCGTTGCGCATGCGCAGTGAGCCGGACGAACCCCGCGCCTGCGCGCTGAGCGCCAGGGAGCGGTTGCCGTGGCAACGGGAGGGCGGGAGCGCGGCCCGTGGGGCCTGGCCGGGCGGCGGCAGGAGCGGCCGAGCCGTCCCCGGGACGCTGGGAAGGGGACCCGGTGTTCCATCATCCCCGCAGTGTGGAAACAGTCAGCTGTGGAAAGTGTTCATGATCTTTTCTTACGGATTTGAGCGCGCTTCGGCCTGCTGCAGCACAGCCCGCCGCCATGTTCCTCTGCCCCCTCACGCCCAGCCGGGCCCTGTCAGCGTCCCGCAGTGTGAACTTGATATCCCCTCTGCCAGGGCAGCACCCCCTCGGCACAGCTGGACGAGGGCCGTGCTATTAAAATCTCTTGGCCTCCAAAACGGGCCAGGCCGCCTTTGGGAGTTGTCTCTCTGCGGTGACCAGGGAGAGGAGCAGCTGTGGAGACCCAAATTCAAACCTGGAGCGCTCAATTGTAACAGCAGAAGTGATTGCGCTGGTTTATTATGTATATAGTATGTATATTTGCTGTGAAATAGTGCATTTTGTAACACGTAGCACTGACGGTTCCTCTCTTTTAAACATGATTTTAATGTATTTTTGAAGAATGCAGCAAAAAGGAGCACGGAAAGCATCAAGGAAAAGTTGGTTGTGCAAAAGTCACTCTCACATGCAAGAGATAAAAGAGAACTGAGAGAATCACCAGAGAGCAGAGTGTTTTTAATGTGTCATTGCCTTGCTCGGTTTATCAGCGGTGCACAAGACAGACCAGGCTGCGTTTCAAGGGCAAGCAGCAGGATCTGAGCTTTGTAAGCAGAGAGAAATGCAGCCAGACTGTCTAAGCGTGGTGTGGGAGAGAGAAGAACGCCAGCCGGTGGGAGATAAAGAATGAGCCTGCTGAGCTTAGAAAGGAAAATAATAGATTGAAGGCCAAGCAGGGCTGAAAGAGCTGGATCTGAATGGCATCTAATGTGAGTGCTGACTCAGATGCAGGTGCTGGGAGTGAAGTTTGCTCTCTAATTTCTCCTGCTGTGATATCCAAGCAGGGTTTCCTGAATTTAGCGAGGGACGCAGCTTTGCTCAGAGAAGGAAACTTGCTGCCGTGGGCCATCATCTAGGAGAGGGACGGCAACTTTTTAACAAGGCAGCATGGCAGAGTGCCCCCGTGCATGGCTTGCAATGGGGCAGGAGCGCTGTTATCCTGCATTTTGCGTGAGGGGGGAACTAAGGCCAAGGGATTTATCTGTGGTCACAAAGCAGGATGTTGCACTTGAACAGGAGCAGGGACAGAACTGGGAGACCATGGTCCCAGCACATTCCTCCTGTGTGTTTTAAGGTAGATGGCAAGGAAGAAAGGAAGATTTAGGAAAGCTGTAGCAGGAGCTGGTACTTTCTTAGGAATAGTGACCATAAAGCAGGAGAGAAGAGAAATGAGGACTAAGGAATTGAAGCACTGGTTGGAACATTTGGATTCAGCTGCATTTTTGACATCAACCTTTGTACAGGCAAGTCTGACTTGGCAAGGTTAAGCCGAGCCTCTTTAGCCTCCTACATCCCTACTCTCATGAAAGGGAAAAGGAAGTATTTATCAAGATTTCTTATCTGTTTAAAGCTTATGTATTTTAGAGGAAAGACTGGGCTATTGTGTTTATATACGCTACTGTAATACACGTCAATAAAAAAGCCCAGCCTGTGAATCCTCATGCAAGAAGAGTGGATGCTGTTGCGATACGCCCCGTCTGTGGCCAGAGGGATCCAAGGACCACTGCTAATGGGTCTTTTAAAAAAACTCTCAGAAGCCCGGGCTTGTTGGCAGTTGCTGAGATATCCATATATCTGGTGAAACATTGAGGGGTTCAGAGACCAGACTGTTCTCCCACACCACTCTCTACACTGCTTCATCCTTTATCCAACTGACCAACAGACTTGCAGATGAAGCAATACAAGCTTGGTTGGTTTTTTAATTTCTTCCACCTCATCTATTGGCCCTGAAGGGTCAAATATTTCATTAAGGTGTGTTAAAAAGGATATTGCCAAGGAACGAGTTTAGTGCTCATCACTTCATAGCTAGAGAAACTGTTTTTGATTGAGATCAGGTCTTACCTTCAGCCAGCAAAAAGCCCTAAGAACTGGAGGATAAAGGATGAGCCATCACTGGGAACAGCTGCAGAATTTAAAACACAGCAGGTAGCTTAATACCTTAAATTTCAAGCATGTTCAGTTGTTTTTTTCCAAGGCTGCTAAGGCCTCTCTCTCTGTAGTCCACATGAGCAGCAGGCAATATGGGGAAATGTTCTTCCCCTGACCTAGTCCCTGAGACCATCTTCAACAGCTGCTTAGCAGAACAAAGGAGGAAACAATTCACTTAGAGCTTGTTGCTAATGCTTTGCGTCTCTGCCCTTGTTACCTGTGAGCTGCAAGGAGAAGACCAGATAAAGAGTTACTGGGTAAAAGGACCTCTTGTGAGGCAACTTGGCTGCTGCAATATCTGGTGCTTGAGGTAAAAATGATTCCCTTCTTTCACATTCTCTCCTGTGTGGCTGGTGACACATGAAATGACCAAAATGCCTCGTTCCTCTGACTTGGAAGCTCTTTTACTTTTTGCATTTGGCTTCATGTGCTTTGGATAAACCAGTTCCCTCTTTTGCAAATAACCATCTCTGACTTTTCACGTGTCAAGGGTATGTGTATGTGACATCGGATAATGACGGCCATGTACTAAATGCGTTCTCTAAAACACTATCACCAAGCAGTTTCTTCTCAGCATGCTACAAGTCTCTTGTTTTGTTTCATGTTAAATAAAGTTAACACTCCTGTTTCTCTGTTTTGCTAATTTCTCCCGTTCTTTTCCAGGTTTTACTTCATGGAAACTTAAAACTTCGGCCTAACAGGTCTGGTGAAATCCCTGTCACTTAGGCAGAGGGCAAGATGTTCACAAAGCACATCCCTCACTCGGAAATGCGTCTCTTTGCAGAGTTGGCTGCTTGCCTGCTTGGATGGCAGCGCTTTTTCCTAAGCCTGTCTGGAGCACTAAGGCTGAAGGCTCTGCTTTCGTGGCACTGGAGGCCTCTCTTGCAGACATAGATGACGGCATCTCGCCCTCTGGTGGGTAAAAGCACAACAGTACGGAAGCATTGCTCTGTGTATGAAGAAATAATCATTAAAATTAGTAGTGTGGTGGTAGAAGATGGAAAAAGAGCAGATTTTTTTGAGGATTGAAATTCATACCAAGTGTATATCCTGGGGAATGGGGTATGTATACAAATGCACATGATCCTGCTGGTAAAGAGAGTTTAAATGAGGGATGATCATCAAGATTATAGAGTCCAACCATTAACCTCACACTGGCACTAAATCATGTCCCTAAGGACCTCATCTATGTGTCTTTTAAGCTCCTCCAGGGATGGTGACTCCAGCACTGCCCTGGGCAGCCTGTTCCAATGCCCAACAGCCCCTTGGGGAAGAAATTGTTCCCCAGATCCAACCTCAACCTCCCCTGGCGCAACTTGAGGCCGTTTCCTCTGCTCCTGGCGCTTGTTCCTGGGGAGCAGAGCCCGACCCCCCCTGGCTCCAAGCTCCTTTCAGGCAGTTCAGAGATCAGAAGGTCTCCCCTCAGCTCCTGTTCTCCAGCTGAACCCCCCAGCTCCCTCAGCCGCTCCCATCACACTTGTGCTCCAGCCCCTTCCCCAGCTCCGTTCCCTTCTCTCAACTCGCTCTGGCACCTCAAGGCCTTTCTTGGCACGAGGGGCCCAAAACTGACGCCAGGATTGGAGGTGCAGCCTCAGCAGTGCTGAATACAGGGGGATGGAGGATAGAGCAGGTACCATCAGCCCTGTCATGCAGTGATGGAGAAGGCTGATGAGGAGAGGACATGGAGTTATGTTACAGAAAAGGATCACAAAATCAAGAAACCAGCGCTTAAGCAGTGTCACCTCCAGCCTTTGCATGCCAGCTAGGACGTGCCTACAAGGCACAGTTATGGCAAAATCCCCCAAAACATTCATTGGGAAGTGACTGCGCTGGGGTGTTTCCCTGCAGTGCGTGTAATGCAGGCAGGATGGGGACTACACGTGACGAGTTTGAGATCGGGGTGCAGCTGCAGGGCTGCGATCTTGCTGGGAGCAGGAAGACACAGTGGGACAGCTCCCATGACTCCAGTGTTGCCATGGAGGGACGCAGGCTCTTCAGGAAGGACAGGTCTAGAAGATGAGGAGGGGGAGCTTAATTTTAAGCACACGCTGAAATGTTTTGCTTGAACAGTCACTTCCATTTGCAGCTTGGCCACCAAAGCTGCACTGCTTGAGTGCCAGGCCACCAAATCACTAGATACTCACCTCTGATTGCAGTTAAGGGAAATGGGACACCCAGGTACTTTAGTGGATGATGAACTTCAATCCCTCTAATCAGTGCCAGCGCACCTCTCTCGTGAAAAGGGAATGAAATCAAGTCGTTACAGTGAAACCTGCAAAGTGCTTTGAGATGCACAGATAAAGCCACACCTGTTCATTATTGTTATAATTAATATCCACTCCAATATATCCACTCTGTGATTATTATCCACTTTTCTTCCTAAAGACTCATAACCTCTAGTTGTGCATTTGAGAATTTCACACCACAACAATCATTTTGCTTTTACAGATGTTTTTTTTCACTAGGGTTTTTAAATAACGATCAGTACAGTAGAAAGCTTAAAATATTATCAATGTTTGCAACAATACAAAGTCAGCAGGTGGGAGTTGGGAAGGGGATGGTTAATATGGAACCGTCATACCCTTCCCAAGGAGAAAAAAATACAAACTCTTTTGTACTTCTGCTTAGTAATAAACAGTGCTTAAAAATAATCTTGTCAGTAAAATATATGAATTGCAAGGCACATGAGGAACCCGTCCTTGCCTTGTTACACAAATCATTAGGCATAAATACAAGTTTAAGGCACCTCTCTCTGTCCTCCCCTTCTGCTTTGTGCACCATTGGCTGTTAAGCTCAACCACGGACCATCAGCACAGAGGCTGCTTGGAGCTTCAGGTGCCTTCAGGATGGATCCTGAAAAGGAAAAGCAGAAGGCACATTGGGATGAATTTTCAGGAGTTGTCCTGTACAGATCCGTGTTGCAAGATGTGCAAAAAATACTGTCTCAGGAGCAGAGATTCCTGGGGGAGACGGTTAGGACCTCGGGCCCTTCAGGATCTCAGATTTCCTCAACCTTTGGTGGTCAGCTCTTCAAAGCACGGGCACCCCTTCCCAGCCAGGCCTTTAGAGGAACATCATGATGGCAGGAGGTGTTCTCCAAGCAGTGAGCCCAAGGAGGAGGCCCTGAGAGCCTCTCAGGTGAGCTCAGCAGTTATCACAGCAGCACTTTCACTCTCTCTGGACCCAGCCCTGGTCTCCCCTGTGTGAACGGCAGGACTTTGAGGAGTGCCCGGTTGAGGTGCAGCAGACTCCACGGCACGTGGAGTCTTCCCATGTAGGCAGCCAGGTGCATAAGGCACAAGGATGAAGTCTGGGGACGAGGGAAAGAAAGAAGCCGCTTGGAGGAAGAGAAGGAGGATGGAGACAAGGACGAAGGAAGCTCCAGTGTTGCGGAGCCCCTTGTGACACAAGGGTGCATCCTCACAGCAGCAGCAATGCGTGTGGCGATCCCCTGCTCCATCAGCCCATCATGGTAACAGGAGGTCAACTCCAGGCCTGAGGGCAGGGCCACACGGGGACGTGAGTGGCTTCACCCGAGAGGTCACACGAGAATATGGAAAACACCACCACTGTCACATGATGGCTTCAGAAGGAGAAGTTTCACTTCTGCTTGACCAGGGAGGAGAAGACATATGACCAGAAATACCTCAGAAGAGCCATGGGGGCACCTCCTCTCCCTGTCCCTGAACCAGACGGTGTTACTGTACCCATCCTCCTTCAACAAGGGCAGGACACATCATCTATTTTCAAACCCTTAGAGAGGGAAATGCCTGGGTGACCCCTTCCTTTGGTACCAGTATAACTCCAGGTGGCAGCAGAGCAGGGTTTGCTGTCAGCAGTGATGCCCATTCCCTCCCAGTTTTCACCCAGAAAGGAGCTCTGGACCAGCCTGGTTTACTCCCTGCACAGGACCCCACTGACGCCATCCAGCGAGATTCACACTCTGGCTTATTCTGCTGTATCTACCACAAAAGGCAAATTAGGCTATGAGAAAAAAATCCCTGCTCCCACTGGAACTCTTTCCCCAAACTGGGAGGAAACGCACCAGCAAAGCCACAGAGACCATGGAGGGAGCAGCCCATCGGTGCAGCGGAGCTAAATGAGCAACCAGCTGCTGTGCAGGCTGCCTGGAGGCAGCAGAGTTGTCCAAGTTAAAACCAGCAGAAAATGACTGATATTTTTTCAGTAGGATTGGTTTTCTGTCGGTCCATCTCCTGGCACCGGCTCGCTCTGTGGTCAGATGAGCTTCTGTGTGAGGGAAGGGGAATGACGAGGTGTAAGCGGGACCATCTCCACTTGCCGCTCCCCTGAGGCACATTTACTGTTAGGTCAGCATGGCTGTACCATCAAATTACACCGTAGGAAATGAAGTAATGAACTTCTCAGCTAGCCTGGATGTAAACCAGGAGGCCCAGAGTGATGAGAAAGCATGGACTATACGACCTGAAGGCTCCCCTATGATTTCTTCTCTTGTACTCAAAACTTCCTTCCCTCTCCCGCTGTATTTAATTTGTCAATAGGGCCATGAGGTTCAAATTAGTACACAAAACACAGCAAAGCACCTATTAACAGATCCGTCTCAGAGACACTTGTTGTCTGGCCCGCCTTGCTCCTCCAGCACCATAGCACTGTTTCCTTCAGGCTAATCTTGACTCAACTAGGATGCTCTGCACATATAAAAGCCAAAGGCAAAGCCTTTCTGGATACTAAACCATGCGCACACACACGTACACAAACACACACATCTCAATAGTTAAAAAAACCAGATCAAGTGCAGAAATCAGTGCTTGTCACGACAAATCATACCCCAACCCTCACCTCTGCCTGCTCAGAACCAGCAATCACAATTCATTTGCCTGCCCTTGGGTTCAATGAGACCAATCTGTGGCTGGCAGAGATCCCATGGCTGCTTTGCTCTCAGCAAAGATTCATACCTTCTAGGAATTTGCCCGATGTAGAAGCATTTGAGGCTGCAGGTCTTGCACAATGTACAGCTGGGAGGAGCTTTACTAAGCAGTGGGTCAAAGAGAAGTTGTGTGAGCTGAATAGGACCCTATTTCTGTATTGGCTCTGAGCATCCTGTCCTGCAAGTGCTACCAACTTCAGTGCAACTGAAGTTCCTCCCAAGCAGGCACCAAAGAGACTCATCTGGTGAAGGAAACAGTAAATCAATCCTTTCTACATCATGGACAGGACTGACCCACGGACATGGAGTGTCCCTGACCACTATCTTTGCCATTCGGCACAGGAATCACCAAGTCTCAAGGAGAAACCCATCCCAAGGTTGCACAGAACCCTGATGCTGTCACTCTGCTCCTGCCTTTTGCTGTTAAACCTTCATCTAGTGCTGCTAAAAACGTGCCAGATTCACAAATACGCTGGTCAGAGAAAAGCAAGCCTGCAGCTTCGACATCAGCCTTCCTATGGGGCCCACCAAGGACTGCTTGGTGTTCTGAAAAGCACCATTAAGAGGGGAATAAAGACTACTTCACTTGCATATCCTTTTTCCCATGACTGCAGTAGAGCTGTTGGAGGCCCAGAGCCATTTGTGTATCAGACAGGTCACAGCCAAGTTACTCTACACCGCATGGACAGTGCTGGCGCTCAGTCTGAGTCCTTAGATGATGCAGTCAATGCAGGAATGCATGAACCCATCACACAAGCAGCCAAAATGATGCATCGAAAGCATTGCCTCTCCTGGGGCCAGCACCCTGAACACGGGTGGCCTCAGGGGTGCTCAACCTCTGCCACTGGGGAAGGCTCAAAGCCATCTCCAGCCTGACCCCGGCCCAGCTCCTCACAGGCAACCAAGCGCTTCAAACGGAAGTAAGGAGTCTTGAAGACCTGTCGTGTAGGCTACCAAACGGCTGTCAACGCTACCACGACCTCAGGTCAAATTCCAGCTGCTGAGAAAGACCCATGTCCTGTTGGTAACCCTTGGGACAGCCCGGCTGTGTGGTTTTGGTGAGCAGCTCCACTGCAGCTGGTGTAGTCAGACAGAAAGAGAAGATGAAGCTGAGCTAACATCTCCACCTGTTCTAGACCTCCACCAGTCACCAGCAGACACAGGGCTCATGTTCAGATCCAGCTCATCCTACAGGACCCCAGGCCAGGCCTAAGTCTCCAAACATGCTTTGCCAAAGCCACTTCAGCAACCTGGCGTTGAGATACTAGACAAGGGGACCCTAGAGAGAACCTGGCTTAGCCCAACTGGAAAAGGATCATACCAGCCACTGTGCCCCACATATCCTTGCACCAGAATCCTAGAAATGTAGACTCCTCCTGAAACATTGCCACTGTCTTTCATAGAACAGGTCTCCCACAGACAGCAGAGATGGCAAAACCCAAAGAGGTCATCACATGCAGCTGTGGTCCTCAAGGTGCGTTCTCCACTGCCTTGTGAGCCCCTTCTACATCCTCACAACCCTCAGGTTGCCTCCCCTGACATTCAGCAAGATACCACCCACAGCTTTTCCAGAATGAACAAAAAACCTCTGCCTATTCTGGCATCCTTGGTTCAATGATTAGTCTGGCTTAAAACACCCCATGTCCCCCTGGATGGTAAAAGGCAAGTCCCTGCTGTGAAAACGCATCCAGCATGAAATCTCCAGCCCCCCCACCCAAGTCCAGGGTCCATGTTAGTCACAGCAGGTTAGGCAAAGAAGCCAGCTATGTCTCTAATATGTTATGCCCCTTTTCTTGATTTTTCACCACCCTGGTGATGTCACGTTTGTGACCCTCAGGAGTCTTTTTTAGCCAGGCTGGCCTTGATCCTACACCGCAGGATGTAAGCTGTGATGGCACTACAAGCCACCAGGCCAAAAAAAGAGATGCAAGAGAGATAAATGGAGAAAGGCCCATGTCTTTTCAGG
Source organism: Patagioenas fasciata (assembly GCF_037038585.1). NCBI lineage: Eukaryota > Metazoa > Chordata > Aves > Columbiformes > Columbidae > Patagioenas > Patagioenas fasciata. The sequence continues at coordinate 121,879,167 of NC_092522.1, read as the reverse complement.
AAAATCTCCTGCCTGTTCTTGTAATCCAACAGAATGGCTTCCAGCTGTGACAGGGTGCAGATGGCCAGGAAGGCGTGGAAGATCTGGTGGCCATGGCCAATGATATCACAGGAGCCAGGGAAGTACTTCTCAGGGACGGGGCAGGAGAAGAAATAAGCGCTGATGAGGAAAAACAGTATCTGGTACGTGTGGTACCAAGCGGCATCTTCCTCACAGCCTCCCAGGTGACACAGAACCACCCGATGGGCGACGGGACTGATATCCAAGATGAACGCCAGCCCTGCTGGGATCACCTGGCACATCTTCCTCATGACGGGGTAAGGCCGGCGGTACCGATATTTCGCGTAGCAGCAGCCGGCACAGGACAACCAGCCACAGAAAGCAGCCGCCGGCAGGAAGAAAAGCCAGAATTTGTCATACCAGGCTTGGTCGGAGCTATAGTAGAAATGGGCCAAGGCACTACCGTACTGGTAGATGCTGACTCCAACGTAGTCCACGAAGTAGAAGGTGTAGTGGTACAGCTCCGATTTGGACTGCAGGAGGTGGGCCAAGAGGCTGCATGTCAGGTAGGTGACAGAGGAGAGGACAAAGACGAGCAAAGGCAAGGACCACGCGTCCACGGGTACCTGCTCAGCCTCCGCAAAGGTCTTGAACCTCAGCAGCACCGCCAGCGCTGCCAGGAGGTGAGTCCACACGTTGACCACCTCGTTGTGCTTCTGGAAAAGGCTGAGGAAGTAGTAGCGCCAGTCCTGGCCGGTGGGCCGGTACCCGCCGTGGATGTACGGCTCGCGGAAGAGCTGCGGCACCTCGCACTCCTTGACCGTGCAGGGCATGTGGGGCAGACCGTCCTCCAGCAGCCTGGGGAGGCGGCTGAGATGCTGCCCGCTGAGGGACAGCGTGCTGAGCCGCGCCAGGATGGCCGTCATCTTCACCGTGTGTGTCGTCTTTGTGCCCTGCGGGGAAGGGAGACAGAGGAAACGTTATTCATAGAATCATTTTGGTTGGGAGGGACTCTTAAGATCATCACGTCCAACCATTAACTAAACTCTGGCACTAAATCATGTCCCTAAGAGCTTCATCTATGTGTCTTTTAGACCCCTTCAGGGATGGTGACTCCACCTCTGCCCTGGGCAGCCTGTTCCAATGCCCAACAGACCTTTCCATGAAGAAATTGTTCCTAATATCCAATTTAAAGACAACGTGTTGGGGAGAAGAGCCTGTTGCCATTCTGGGTGGGATGAGGCCTGATGTTTTCAAGGTGCTGGCCCTGCTCTTAGGGGAAAGGGGCTTTTCTTGACTCGGCAGACCTAAATTCAGCATGGAGAAGGATGGCACAGCCCTGTCCCTGCAGTTCAGCCGGTGTCAGATGGGCACAGCGATGTCACTCAGCTTGGAGCATGTTTAGGAGTAGCCAGGAGCTGCCAATAAGGGAAGGCAAGAAGCAGTTAGATGTCAAGAAAGCACCTGATTATTTGCAGAGGGAATTTTTTCATAGAATCATAGAATGGTTTGGGTTGGAAGGAACCTTCCAAGCTCCCCCAGTGGCACCCCTGCCATGAGCAGGGACATCTTCACCAGCTCAGGTTGCTCAGAGCCCCGTCCAGCCTGGCCTGGGATGTCTCCAGGGATGGTTCATCCACCACCTCTCTGGCCAACCTGGGCCAGGCTCTCACCACCCTCACTGTAAACAATTTCTTCCTCATGTCTGCCTGAACCTCCCTCCTTTAGTTTAAAACCATCACCCCTTGTCCTATCAGAACAGGCCCTGCTAAAAAGTCTGTCCCCATCTTTCTTATCGGCCTTTTTAAGTCCAGAAAGGCTGCAATAAGGTCTCCCCGGAGCTTCTCTTCTCCACCCGAACAACCTTTTCCCACAGAACAAACTGCTGGGGGGCAAAATTAGGGTCAAATTACTTATTTAAGGGATAACTTGCCTTTCTGCACCCAAGTGAAGAGGGTCCCAACCAAACCGTGGAGGTTGCAATACGCCTGGCTTCCCTGGCACACAGCTTGCACAGGGGTGTTGTGCCTGGGGCTGCTGCAGGGACTGGGGCAGAGGGAGACGGGCAGAAGTGCACAGTCCCAAATCTGCAGCCCTCCTCCTTCCACCTGCAAGAAGCCACAGGGCTGGAAGGTGAAGGAGAAACAAGAGGCTCCACATCAGAGTTTTCAGCTACAAGAGGTGATATTCAGGCCAGACAGGAGAAGGAATTTGTTTGTGCTGAGGGTGGTGAGAGCCCGTCCCAGGTTGGGCAGAGAGGTGGTGGATGAACCATCCCTGGAGACATCCCAGGCCAGGCTGGACGGGGCTCTGAGCAACCTGAGCTGCTGAAGATGTCCCTGCTCATGGCAGGGGTGGCACTGGGGGAGCTTTAACGTCCCTTCAACACAAACCATCCTCTGATTCTCCAAGATGTGCCTGGACGCTCAGAGCAGCCGAACGCCAGCGCTGGGCGCTGCTCTGCCTGCTCTGCTCCTTGGCAACCTCCAGAGTTGCTAAGCTCTGGCTGGAAAGCTTCAGATTCAGGGCACAGCAGGATCCTAATGTCTGCAGACAACCTCACAGCACTGAATTAACTCCCAGTACCCTCTATTTCCCTTCCAGCCTGGATATTTCTCTTCCCTGCTGGTGTTTATGCCACACACACAAAAAAAAGAGAGTGATGACCATGCTTGAACTGAATTTGATGTTGAGAGAGCCCCACCAGACTCTGCAGGGCTCTGGTAACCCCTGTGCAGCCAACACATATATTTTTGCAGGAGTGGAGCCTGCCTCCTAAGCTCATACACACCCAACCAGAGCTGCAGCACATGGAGATGGCCAACAATAATTCAATGCAAATCAGTATTTTGGCTGAGTGTGGGAAATGATCTATTTTTCTTCTGCCAGAGGTGGGACAAGGGGTATAGTTTGTGTGGCCGCATGATGGGAGATCCGTGCTGGGCTGCGAGATGTGAAATGGTGTGAAACATGGAGAGGGATGGGACCTGTCGAACGGCCTCGGGGTGACACAACACAAAGAGCAAAGTCAGAGCAGACGCTGCACCAGGTTGCAAGTCCCACTTCCTCTCGAAACCCAAAGCTTCTGATAACAGACAAAATATTTTCGTGTTGCTTCCTTGTTCTAGCAGATGGCAGTTGTCGTAACTAGGACTTGTATTTTCCAGTCAGTTCTCTCCCTGTGCTTACCAGGCTTTCTGCTTCGGCACCTTTCACAGGGGAATCTGGCTGCTCAGTTTGATGGAGCTGCCTTAGCTACAAAAGGTGGAAGGGAAGGTGGTCCCTGCAAATGGTATTTTAGTATCACAGATGCATAAGACTAAATACAGCACCCTTGAATCATAGAATGTCCTGAACTGGAAGAGACCCACAAGGATCATGGAGTCCAACTCCTGCCCCTGCACAGGACAACCCCACAGTTCACCCCGTGTGTCCGAGGACGTTGTCCAGTCTCTTCTTGAACACTGTCAGGCTTGGGGCCGTGACATCTCCCTGGGGAGCCTGTTCCAGTGTCCAGCACCCTCTGGGTGAAGAACCTTTTCCTCATGTCCAGTGGAAGAAATTGTTTGCACTGAGGGTGTTGAAAGCCTGTCCCAGGTTGGGCAGAGAGGTGGTGGATGCCCCATCCCTGGAGACATCCCAGGCCAGGCTGGACGGGGCTCTGAGCAACCTGAGCTGGTGAAGATGTCCCTGCTCATGGCAGGGGTGGCACTGGGGGAGCTTTGGAAGGTTCCTTCCCACCCAAACCATCTAATGATTCTATGATAAAGAGCAAGACAACCAGAAGACACACGGGCAGGCGACAGCCAACCCTGCCCATAGGGATGTTTGTCGATGCGAGGGGGAGGTCGCCCCCTCCAGCACCCGCGTCCTGCCCGCTTTGCATGCTGAAAGAGTCCAAGAGAGACGGGCAGCGCCTGTCCCCGGCACAGGCTGGCACGGGCACTGAGGGCTCGGTGTATGCAGCGTGCATCGCCTGTGTGCAGAGCTGGGAAGGGCTCCCACGCCGCACACGTTCTTCCAGCCAGGCTTCAAAGCTGGAAAATGCCCGTTTTTAACAGGCCAAGGGAGGGGCAGAGATTTTCAAAATAATAGTCCGAAATCACACGAAAACACATCTGATACTGCGATAAACAGCGCTGCACCAGGAACCCGGTAGGCTGCTTATTTTAAACCTCACTTGTGACATTAACGAGTGAGAACGAGTTGGCAAATCCCAGCGATCATGTGATGGACAAAGCAACGGGCAATTAACCTTAGAAATGAGAGAGAAAGGGCAAAAAGAAAAGAAAAAAACAACAACAAAAAAAAACAACCCAGAAAGCCAAGGTCAGCACTGGCTGTTTCACTTTTCACAGAGCCCCTATTCTTTTCCCTGCACGGGGGCGTCGCAGCGGCTGAAAGCCACATTCATCGGCCGGGCATCTCGTTGAGATTCTGTCCTCACTCCCCCCATCTCCGGGGGATTCAGTTATTTTGGCTGCTCCCAATTAACGGCAACCAAGAAGCAGCATTTGTTTCGGGGAGGGAGCTGCAAGGCGAGAAGGGAATGGACGCTGGCCAGGCTGGATCATCGCAGCACAATAAGACCTGCGGCACAAGGAGGAGAACGATCCCCGTGTTCCAATTTTTCCTCTCCCTTTTGAAGAGGATAATGGAAAGCTGAGCTTCTTCTCAGCTTTTTAGGCACAGTTGGATGGAGGGGTTTGAATGAGAAAATTTCCTACAGAGCATGGCTGATTTTCCCACCGGTCTGGCCTCGGCACTGACTGGGACTTAGGCTGTGCCAATGCAATATATTTGTTTGCAGGACAGTATTCAGGCACCAGAGGTTAACACAGGCTTCTAGAAAGGCAGCAAATCCTGCTAAACAAAGCAGAGAGGACCGAGGAGCTCAGCTGTGGGGAAGTCTTTAATAAACACATTGTATTTATCACAAAATAAAAAATGTGGATAGTGTAACAGCAGTGATCATGGAGCAGTGGGCAACGGGCCTGTTTTAAGAGCTGCAGGTGATTAATTCCTGAATTCCTCTCTTCTGCAAGTGGAGCAAAAGCCCCTGGAAGGACAGCAGGTCATTTTGAAGCCTGGGGCTCAAAATTCATAGAATCATTTTGGTTGGAAGAGATCCTCAAGATCATCAAGTCCAACCATTAACCCAACGCTGGCACTAAACCATGTCCCTGAGAACCTCATCTCTGTGTCTTTTAAACCCCTCCAGGGATGGTGACTCCAGCACTGCCCTGGGCAGCCTGTTCCAATGCCCCAGAGCCCTTTGGGGAAGAAATTGTTCCCCAGATCCAACCTCAACCTCCCCTGGCACAACTTCTTTATCTGTTAAGAAAGAGGGTCAAAATAACCTTCTATAAACATTCAAATAAAATAAAATGGCTCAAATTCTACCTTTCCATATACACATACACACACACTCAGCATGCAGCTAACGCAGGGTTTGTCCAAGCGCGTATTATAACTAGAAAATGAACATTTTGTGATGCTGGGAGATGAGGCATTAGAGCCGGCAGGACACGGCAGGATCCCCCACGGATGGCACCGTCAGTTCCCCATGGTTCTTGTGGCCTGGAAGCAAATGGGGCCGGCGTCCAGCCCAGCTGTGCCGAGCACCAGGTGCCTCTTGCAGCGGCTTTGGCATCCAAACCTTGAGCAGAGGCCTGATTTTCATAGAATCATAGTTTGGGTGGGAAGGGACCTTTAAGCTCCCCCAGTGGCACCCCTGCCATGAGCAGGGACATCTTCACCAGCTCAGGTTGCTCAGAGCCCCGTCCAGCCTGGCCTGGGATGTCTCCAGGGATGGTTCATCCACCACCTCTCTGCCCAACATATACCAGTGTTTTACCACCGTATTTGCTGAGTGGTTACATGAATATACCTTCTATCCCAATACATGATCATATTTTATAGCTCTTTCCTGCCTCTGTTTCTCTCCCCAGAGGGGGAAATTGCACCAAGTATTTGCAGGTCTGCGCTGGGGGAATCTCTTGGCAGCCAACGTGACTCTGCCGTGGTGGTCAGGAGCAGGGGGCTCAGGACAGCTCCTCCTTCCCTCCACCACCCCAAAACCAAGCTTGTGCATGTTCTGGTTGTCTTTGCTCTTTAGCACTAGGCACAGGCAAAAATGTTAATATTGGTTATTTCTACCCATAGACCCTGTCTGAGAATGATCTCCTCTGGCAAATCCATCCCCCTCCTATCAAAAATGGCTCGAGATTGAGGCAACATTCCGCAGCTTTTCTTCCTGATCTCACCAAACCGTTGCTCTCTATACTATGCAGTCTGCTCACCACTTTCTTTTCCCACACACAAACAGAGCCCTCAACGGCCTGCAGCTCAGTTTCGGGTGGTGTGAGATCCCTGGGATGCAATACCCACACTTACAGGCCTGGAGTTTGCCAGCGATCAAACCAGACCGAGTTCCTGATCAACGACCTGCAGCCATCAGCTTGCTGAGGTGCCAGCACATCCCCAGACATGGTTTTGGTCCAGCCACCCTCCTGCATTCAGTCCTGCGGGGACCACCGATGCAGTGGGATCAGCTGCCAGGAAAGTGCTTGGGTTTGGTTTTGTTTGGGGTTTTTGTTTGTGTTTGTGGAGGGGGGGGTTGGTTTGTTTTTCCCCATTGGCTGAAAAAGGAGCTTGGATTTGTTTCAGCTGCATCCTGCTTTTACCTCCTACATTTCCCCCTGCAAGGCCCATAGGACACACTACCCTTCCCCTCCATCCCTCAATAGCGACCTACACAAGGCCATAAGCCTTTCCTAAAGCCACCAGCCCATGGCACAACTCTTTCAGCGCAGATTATGGGTTCAAGCTGGAACACAAAATGTTCCACTTAAATTTGAGAAGAAACTTCTTCCCGGTGAGGGTGCCAGAGCCTGGAACAGGTTGCCCAGGGAGGTTGTGGAGTCTCCTACTCTGGAGGCATTCAAGACCTGCCTGGACACCTTCCTGTGGAACCTCAGCTGGGTGTTCCTGCTCCATGGGGGGATTGCACTGGATGAGCTTTCCAGGTCCCTTCCAACCCCTGACATTCTGTGACTCCGTCATTCTGTGAGATTTGCTGGAGACAGGAACTCCCGCTAACGCAGGGAGACCTCAGCGAGCCCACAAGTTCCTCCCTGCTCAGATTTATGTGCTGATGGAACAAGCCAGGAACCATCCGCCCGCAGGCAGAGCAACGGAACCAAACCACCTGTGCGCTGCTTGGGGCTCCGCACCCGTGCCGAAAGGCTCCACACTGGTGCCAAAAGGTCCCGCGGAGCCTACGGGCCAAGGCTGCTTAATTTGCTGTCGTCCACAAAAGCCTCTTGCACAAAAACATTATCTTTTTTTTTACGGTTGTGGATTTTAGAGCTTCGGTCATTAGAAAAAAATGTATATAAATCATGCAGAGCACCGTGGCTGCTGCGGGCAGAGTGCGGCTCTGTGCCAGCCCGGAGCTGCAGCTCTGCTCTTCTCGCACTCAAAGCCTTTGTCCCAGCTGCGACCTCCTCGTATTTAACTCTTTAACCCCGCGAACTCTCCAGTGAGTGACACCAGTGCCACCCTTCCAGGACCTTACCAAGCCCTGAGAACCACATGGCTTTGACTACACTCACACATTAGCACACTATTCTAATTTACTACACTCCATGATTTCCAACACTGCCAGAGATATCCTCATAGAACAATTTAAGCATCCAGAAGGGCTTGGGAAGTATGAGTGCATCCCAGGGTTTGCCATACATGAACTCCACTATGATGTACATCTGATGAAGGTCGATGCTTTCCATTATGTCCAACGGGGGACAGTATATAAGGGGCTCAAAGCAGCGCCTGATGAAGAGGTAACTGAACTCTACGGTGGTACCCAGCATGTCCCCCTGTACCAGGTGAGTGACTTCTATGGCAAAAGTCCTTCACTTCAGCACTTAATGGACATTTTTTCCCTTCCTGAAATGACTCTGCTCTCTCCAGTCTTTGATTCCTTCATAACTCATGGTGTTGAGTTTGACCAGCTGCATCTTTACAAGGATGCAATTAGAAATGTACATGTGAAAGAAGTGATGTACAAACGGATTGAAAAAGATCCAGAACAGTATATTCTGCGTGGGGATGAAATCTACGCTGTGCTGAACCTCCTGGTGAAACACAAGAAACTCTTCCTCATCACAGTCCCCATCAAACAAGGGATGTGGGTTGTGCTGTATCCATGTTAAGTCCCTTCTCAATCCACTGGGGAATAAAAAACCAACCGTAAGCAAGTTCCACTTGCCTGACGGATGGAGGACATAAGGTATGGGTATATACGGCTGCAGCCTCCCCGAGCCTTCCTGGGAATTTATTCCTGGGGAGGAATTTCTTCAGCATAAATGGATATTGCAATTAAAGGGCCACTGGCCTGACCCCAGGAACGGGGTTATCATGTGTACTGTACTGGCAGCTGGTGCGTGACTCGGGACGTGCAAACGTGACCCGACGGTGGCAGCTCTGCCATTCTCAGCATGTCGCTCGCACCAGCCACCTCTCCCCACAGCAAAGTCCTCACCCAGAGGCTCCGGCTGCAGCGTCAGTGTGAATAAATAAAAACACGGTGCCCAGCGACCAGAAAATCCCGCCGTGCACAGGGCTGTTAACCCACACCTCCAGCAGCCGGGCGGCAGGAAATGTGTGACGGCTTGTGGTTTGGCCCCGCGAGCCCACGGGTTTCTAGGAACTGTGTGCAACACATATCACCCCCGCTGCACTCCGGCACGAGCAGAACCGTCCACGGGTGGAACTCATGGCTGGCTGTCCCCTCTCTGCCTCAGCAGAGACAGAAAACAGACTTCAGAGCGCTGGATGCCAGCCCTGCGGAGCGCTGCATACGCGCATCGTCCCTTTAGTGATTTCGCTCTTTTTCGGCGACTGCTGCCAGGCTAGCATCACACACATCCTCATCCCAACCCCTTCAACCCCCTGTGGATGGCACCCCCAAAATAACCCATTTTCCAGCTCTACAGTGACAATCTGCAAAAAAAAAAACACCGTCTCCATCCCACGGCGCAGCAAAATGCCATCCCCGGCCACAGCAGCCTGGGGATGAAGCCCTGAAGCTGTGCAGAACTGAACAAGAATCATGTGCAGGACCAGTCTGGTACTGGTACCAGTGCCTGCGCACCCAGCACCAGTTAATCTGCAGCATTTCACCCCCCAGCACAGCAATCAGGAGGCTCCGTACCCAGCCCCGCTTGTGCACCAGACACATCGGTTTGACACTGAGCAAACGCCTGTTAAATGTAATTTTCCGCCTCCTTCAAAAAAGTGAGATGTTCGTGAAGTTATCAGGAAAAATCCAGCTGGGAAACTGGGGTATAATCACCAACAAAGCATCCTGGAGATGACAAGGAGGGAACAAACCTTCATCAGACCTTTCAAGGCATCAGCTGGGGTGCGTCAAGTGAAACAGGCAGGTGGCAGCTCCAAAACAAACACCAGGAGCTGGTTCTTCACGCAGCTCACGGCTAAACTATGCATCTCCTCGCCACGGCCTCCAGAACCTCCCCGGGTCAACATCACGCAAGGAAAATCCACCCACAGCTATTAACAAACAAACACGGAGGACAAACGATGCCCACCTCTCTCCTTCAGAAAGCCCTGGAGATACAGGTCACGGAGGCTCGCGGGGGGGAATTTATGGCCAAAGTTCATTTATCCCCGCGCACTCCTGCCCTCCTCGCGCTCTTCCCCCGGCTGCAAGACCGACACCGGACTGATGGACCTTGGCGGGGGGGGGGTGGCGAAAAGATCGCGCATCGAGGTCCACGAGTGTTTTACTCACTCGGGGGACCCGCCCCAGTGCGCAGGTGCTGGGGTGTGCACCAGCCAGGCGTGACCCAACTCGCAGGGATGGATGGATGGAGGGACGGATGGAGGGATGGATGGATGGATGGATGGATGGATGGATGGATGGATGGACGGGCGTGGCTGGGGAGCCGCGGTACCCACGCGGGGCCAGCAGAGCTCAGCGGGGGATGGAACGGTGGGTACCCGGCTCGCAGCCGGGCCCCGCGGCGGGTGTCCCGGGATGAGGCTCTGCCCGCGGGGAGGGGACCGCGGCTGCGCCCGCACTCACCGACCGCACTCACCACCCGCACTCACCGCCCGCGCTGTCCCCGCACTCACCGCCCGCGCTGTCCCCGCACTCACCCCCGCGCTGTCCCCGCACTCACCGCCCGCGCTGTCCCCGCACTCACCGCCCGCGCTGTCCCCGCACTCACCCCCGCGCTGTCCCCGCACTCACCGCCCGCGCCGTCCCCGCACTCACCGCCCGCGCCGTCCCCGCACTCACCGCCCGCGCCGTCCCCGCACTCACCCCCGCGCCGCCCCGCCAACGCCGCTGCCTCCCGCGGCCGCCTCCGGCAGCGCCGCGGCCGCTGTCCCGCGCATGCGCGGCACGCCCCGGGGTGGCCCCGCGGGCCGAGCCCGGCCGAGCTGAGCCGAGCTGAGCCGAGCCCAGCCCAGACACATTCACAGGACCACGGAATGTCGCGGGTTGGAAGGGACCTGGAAAGCTCATCCAGTGCAATCCCCCCATGGAGCAGGAACACCCAGCTGAGGTTCCACAGGAAGGTGTCCAGGCGGGTTTGAATGTCTGCAGAGAAGGAGACTCCACAACCTCCCTGGGCAGCCTGGGCCAGTGTTCTGTTACCCTCACCGGGAAGAAGTTTCTTCTCATATTTAAGTGGAACCTCCTGCGTTCCAGTTTGAACCCATTCCCCCTTGTCCTACCATTGGTTGTCACTGAGAAGAACCTGGCTCCATCCTCCTGACACTCACCCTTTATATATCTGTAAACATTAATGAGTCCCCCCTCAGTCTCCTCTTCTCCAGCTCCAGAGCCCCAGCTCCCTCAGCCTTTCCTCACATGGGAGATGCTCCACTCTCTTCAGCATCTTTGTGATTTTTGTAACATCGAGCTGGAAAAGGCAGGGTTCAAACTAGTTGGAAACCCCACAGCCAGGAGCAGCAGAGCTGGAGGGGGAAACCCAAGGGGAGACACCAGGACAGGGACAGAAAGTCACCAGAGAGTGGCTGGGGTGGGATGGGACCTCCAGAGGTGATTGCCCAGGTCCATGTCCAGATGGGCTTTGAACATCTCCAGGGATGGAGGTCACATTAATGGAGATTCGGAGGAGGTTGGAGCATGGAGGGGGTTGGTCTCTTCTCCCAGGCAGCAAGTGATAGGACAAGTATAAATGGCCTCAGGTTACACCAGGGAAGGTTCAGATTGGACACTGGGAACAATTTCTTCATGAAAAGGGTTGTCGGGCATTGGAACAGGCTGCCCAGGGCAGTGCTGGAGTCACCATCCCTGGAGGGGTTTAAAAGTCATGTAGATGAAGCTCCTGGGGACATGGGTTAGTGCCAGTGTTGGGTTAATGGTTGGACTCGGTGATCTTGAGGGTGTCTTCCAACCAAAGTGATTCTATGGATGGAGATCTCTCCCAAGGATGGAGGTTCTACCTTCAAAGTAGAAAAGACAGGACCAGAGGACATGAGCACACACTGAAACACAGGAGATTCCTCTGAACATCAGGAAACACTTTTATTTTTTACTGTGAGGCTGACCGAGCACTGGCACAGATTGCTTGGGGAGGCTGTGGACTCTCCATCCTTGGTGATCTTCAGCAGCCATCTGGATGTGGTGCTGGGTAACTGGCTCTGTGTGACCCTGCTTGAACAGGGGGGGTTGAACCAGCTGACCTTGATAGGACAAGAGGAAACGGCCTCAAGTTGTGCCAGGGAAGGTTTAGATTGGATATTGGGAACAATTTGCTTACAGAAAGGGTTATGAAGCACTGGAACAGGCTGCCCAGGGAAGCTGTCGAGTCACCATCACTGGAGGTGCTTAAAAGACATGTAGATATTGTTCACAGGGACACGGTTTAGGGGCAGAGTGCAGAGACCCTGTTTCCCCTCTCCCATCTCTGTGTCAGCTTGTTTATGTGGGTTTTGCTTCCCCAGCCTGTCAGGACTGCTACTTTTTGATGGGTTTACATGGGAAACAGAAGGAGCGCTTGTTCTGCAGGGAGAGGCAGCTTGGGAATGGGACTTTCCAGCTCTGATAAGGTCACTCCAGCCTGGATGAAGCTTTGGCACATTCCAGCACCATCCACCAGTGTGAAGGACAGCTGGTGATCCCAAATTGAGAATGGAAAACATCTAGGGTGAATAAGGTGGGCAGGGGACCTCCATTTTTCCTTGTCGTAGAATCATAGAACAGTTTGGGTTGAAGGGACATTCAAAGCTCCCCCAGTGCCACCCCTGCCATGAGCAGGGACATCTTCACCAGCTCAGGTTGCTCAGTGCCCCGTCCAGCCTGGCCTGGGATGTCTTCAGGGATGGTTCATCCACCACCTCTCTGCCCAACCTGGGCTGGTATTTTACCACCCACATTATAAACATGTCTGGCCTGAATCTCCCTCCTTTAGTTTAAAACCGATATCCCTTGTCCTATCACAACAGGCCCTGCTCAAAAGTCTGTCCCCATCTTTCTTACTGACCCCTTTTAAGTACAGAAAGGCTGCATTAAGGTCTCCCCGGAGCTTCTCTTCTCCAGCTGAACACCCCAACTCTCTCAGCCTGTCCTCCCAGCAGAGCTGTTCCAGCCTCGGATCATTTCTGGGGCTCCTCTGGCCCCTCTCCAGCAGCTCCATGTGTGTCCTGTGATCTGGCTGGGGGATGAGGATGGAGTATGATTGGCAGCTCCTGACCCCTCAGTGACATCCTGCACTCATTTTCCGCCCCTCTAAGACATCTTCCTCTGTAAGACCCGCAGTGCTGCTTCCTCACCCTCCTCTGCTCCTTAAATCTTCAGGAATGCTGGGTGGCTGGGAGATGGAGGCCACGACATGGCTTTTGCTCTTTCACTTTTCTTTCCATCGTTGCTCACATGGGAGAAGTAGGAATAACTCAGCTGAGAGTGGGTGATGACCACAGCAAGACCTCTTCCCGTCTTAATTCCCATGAGGTGAGAAGAAAAATACGACCTAAGCAGAAGGGGACGATGTGGTGTGATGTCCCTGCGGCCACTTGTGTTGCCTTCCCTTCTTTTCTGCTCAGATAAAAGGCTTTTCCCCCATTTATCTTTGAGAACAGGAATGGGGGGCTCCATGTGTGATGACTCCTCTCTTTGTGGATATCAGAAGCTTGTTTTACCCACCAAGCTGACTGGATGCTGCACAGTGAGACCTTTTGTTCACTGGCTCCATGAGCTGCTCTCAGGTGAGCAATATCTGCCAAGCCAGGCTCCGTAATTCATTTGAGATTCATCCTGCTGCGCTGCAGTCCCTGTTACTCCCTATCCTTGACTTTTTACACCCTGAAATTAATCACCCCATTCTTTCCAGGCAAAACCCAGGTGTGGTTGTGTTTGCCCAGGAGATTGTTACCAGCAGGCGGTTAATACCAGTTTGTACCAGGCCGGGCTCTCCCTACCCTTCACAGTCATCTGATAGGATCGAAGCAGGCTTTGCACCCTCAAACATATCCTGCACACCTTACCTCCCCACCCAAATACACATCATAGAGTGACAACTGTAGAATCATACAATAATTTGGGTGCAAAAGGACATTCAAAGCTCGTCCAGTGCCACCCCTGCCATGAGCAGTACCTTTTCTCTGTATTTGCTTGTGATAAATAACATTGACCTGTTGTTATTCTGACCAGGTAAAAGAGAATTTTTGCTGTCTACTGGACTCCTTTCCGCTGAACAAGAGTTGATGCTGATAGTTTGGCAAGTTTTAGACAAGATTGTGGAGACGCGTAATACTAAGGATTGCAAAGGGGAGGATGTAAACCTTGCCTCAAAACAAAATCTTCAGCTAATGAGGCTCAGGTGGGCAATTTCTTTATGATCCATAACTTTTATGCAGGGGTTTCCTTTATCTTCCTCTGTAATAAGACAAATGGGTGAGTTTCAGTGTGCTGGGTGACATGAAGCCTTTGCAATTGTTTTGAATCCTGTTATATGCTATTTATTCACAAAAAGAATATTTAAAGACAACAAAACCAGCCCTAAGAACCCTGATTTACTAATTCCGGCTCCTACAATCAGAGAGCAGCACTTGATCCAGTTAATTTTACCACCTTCAGCTGCTCCCCTCAAGTTGCACAAGGGTTGTGTGGCAATTTGGGGTCAGGACTTTCCTGTCTTTTGGTGGTTTGCACAGAGCAGGGAGTCCATTGTGACCATCAGATGATGATTGGTAATGGGGCTTCCACAGATTGCTGCATGTTCCTGTCTCCCAGAGCTGGACATCAGTTGCTGAAGTGACTGGTGCCTCCCACCCTGTGGCTCAAAGCGGATCCTGGAGGTGTCAATGCAGAGATGATGATGCTTTGCATGCAGATGGGTGATTTCCAAGCTTGGGGGTGGAGAATATAAGAGGGCAAAAAAAAAAGGAACCAGCTGCCACTGTCTTTAGTAACGGCCAGAACTCACGAGAGCAGCTGAGCAGGCTGAAATAGCAACAGCAGAGCTCAGGCCAGCTCTATCTGCGCCCTCTGGGCCTCCCTGGAAACGTGGTCAGTTGCCACATTACACAGAGATGCTGGCCAGAGCTCTGCTGATTCAGCCGCTCCTCTGGTTTCATTTTGCTGCTGGAATTCATTTTTCTTTATGTCTTGAGATATGGCCTGTGTTTTTTTTTTAATTATTTTTTAATTTGTTTTTAAAATTTATTTAAAAATTTTTCTCCTCTCCTCTCCTCTCCTCTCCTCTCCTCTCCTCTCCTCTCCTCTCCTCTCCTCTCCTCTCCTCTCCTCTCCTCTCCTCTCCTCTCCTCTCCTCTCCTCTCCTCTCCTCTCCTCTCCTCTCCTCTCCTCTCCTCTCCTCTCCTCTCCTCTCCTCTCCTCTCCTCTCCTCTCCTCTCCTCTCCTCTCCTCTCCTCTCCTCTCCTCTCCTCTCCTCTCCTCTCCTCTCCTCTCCTCTCCTCTCCTCTCCTCTCCTCTCCTCTCCTCTCCTCTCCTCTCCTCTCCTCTCCTCTCCTCTCCTCTCCTCTCCTCTCCTCTCCTCTCCTCTCCTCTCCTCTCCTCTCCTCTCCTCTCCCCTCCCCTCCCCTCCCCTCCCCTCCCCTCCCCTCCCCTCCCCTCCCCTCCCCTCCCCTCCCCTCCCCTCCCCTCCCCTCCCCTCCCCTCTACTCCCCCTGCCCCTCCCCACCCCTCCCCTCCCCTCCCCTCTACTCCCCCTACCCCTCCCCTCCCCACCCCTCCCCTCCCCTCCGTCCCCTCCCCTCCCCTCCCCTCCCTTTCTTCTACAAATCACTGTATTTTGCTGCTCTTCAGTAGAAGACAATGAACCCCCCATGGGATCTGGGGCAGCTGCAGATCAGAAGCAGGAGAACGAAGAGATTGATTTCATTCTCCCGTCACCATTCTCGTGGCATCTGGGTGGGAAAGCAGCTCCATGTGTGCCAGGCTCCAGCTTTGAGAAGTAAGAAGGTGGCTCCAATCCATCCCGGCATGCCGAAGGTCAGATTCTTAACTTCTTACCCATTTTATTGTGCTCTCCTGGTGAGATCCCTGGTGAGATTTCATTAATATTCACGTATGGTTGTTTTCCATGTTTTTCTTCCCTGGGACTAGCAAAAAAGGAGAGCTACATCAGTTTAAAGATTTACCAGAGTGCGTGGGAATAGCAAATACTTCAAGAAAATGACGTCCAATGTGCCTGAGCTGGGTGCAGAAGCGATGGGGTGAAATTCTCCAGCCTATCTTAGGGAAAAGGTCAGATTAGGGGATTAAAAAGGCTTCCTTCAGCATTAAATTATATGTCTGCCACATGTGGTCAGGACGATTCTCCTCTTGGGAGAGCGAATTCCCTGCTTTGCGTTCAACTCCTGCACGTGCGGCTGCAGGAGACACCAGCGAGGACAAACCCCTTCTAGCCCTTTGAAAACATAAAAATCAGACCGAAAATGACATCTTGTAGGCAATCTCCCTTCTCCACATCATTTAAATCATAAAAAGAGGTGTTCTTTTTCATTCAAAACGTTCAATTCTGTGTTATTACCCTTCTGTTTTATTATAAATATATTTGAAGCGTCATGCCCAATGTATTTCTTGATGATGAGGTTGAATTTGGGGTACTTGTTCCCCATTTCTGAAGCCCCAAGCCTCTCCTCTGCCCTCCACGGGTGAGACAAGTTGCTCAGCAGACAGGAAAGCTCATGGATGGCAACTTGAGAACTGGAGTTGTGGCTGGAAAATTAACTTTTAGTTGAGCTAAGGGAAAAAAAACAACAACGAACCAGCAACAGAGTTTGGGAAGGATCACAGGGTGCCTAGAAAAGGATCTTTTTTCCTCCTTCATTAAAAATGACCACAATTATTTATTATGGCTAAAAAGGATGACCTCAGAAACCTGGTGCTTGTGTGGATGCTGATGTACAGAGCTCATAGAATCATAGAATCATTTCAGTTGGAAGAGACCCTCAAGATCATCAAGTGCAACCATAACCTAACTCTAGCACTAAACCATGTTCCTAAGAACCTCGTTTAAAAGCCTTTTAAACCCCTCCAGGGATGGTGACTCCACCTCTGATTCTTCTGTTTATTTCTCTGTGAACTCCGCAGCCTCAACCCTCTATGTATTTAGCCACTTAATTTTTACTTACTTACTTACTTACTTACTTACTTACTTACTTTATTTATTTATTTCCTAGTAGATAGGAGGTGCTGAATGTCTCTGTGAACCTGTGCTGCCCTCTCCACCCCATGACCTCTGGGATGTGGTAGGGAGATGAATCCCTTTATTTTGTAGAGGACATAGGGTCTTGCTGGCTGATTCATGCTTGTGAATAACCATAGAATCATAGAATCATTTTGGTTGGAAAAGACCCTCAAGATCAGGGAGTCCAACCATTAACCCCGCACAAGCACTAAACCATGTCCCTGAGAACCTCATCTCTGCGTCTGTCCAACCCTCCAGGGATGGTGACTCCAGCACTGCCCTGGGCAGCCTGTTCCAATGCCCCACAGCCCCTTGGGGAAGAAATTGTTCCCCACATCCAACCTCAACCTCCCCTGGCGCAACTTGAGGCCGTTTCCTCTGCTCCTGGCGCTTGTTCCTGGGGAGCAGAGCCTGACCCCCCTGGCTCCAAGCTCCTTTCAGGCAGTTCAGAGATCAGAAGGTCTCCCCTCAGCTCCTGTTCTCCAGCTGAACCCCCCAGCTCCCTCAGCCGCTCCCATCACACTTGTGCTCCAGCCCTTTCCCCAGCTCCGTTCCCTTCTCTCAACTCACTCCAGCACCTCAAGGCCTTTCTTGGCATGAAGGCCCCAAACCTGCCCCCAGGATTCGAGGTCTGGACATTCTCCGTCTCTCCCCATCTCTTTGTCCTCCCTGTCCTGACCCGCTCCGATTAATTATTCACACCAGAGCCGCAGCACGGCAGCAGTTGCTATAGGTCACCATCATGAATAACAACAGGCAGCTATTTTTATTCCCAGTTCTCGTTCCCTTGTGCTCAGGAGCGATGGGTCAGTGCCAGCTCACTGCACACACAGCTCACTGTCTGCAGCAGCAGGAGCAACACAGCGATTCACATCATCTTTATGGGCTGGGATTCACTTTGACCACCTGCATGTAGGTGAGATCTATGTATAATATAGATACATGTGTCTGAATCCCACTCTGTGCCCTGCCATCTGTACTTGCAGTTTGCTTTGCATCCATATTTCATTTTTTCCCATCCATATTTTATCTGCAATAGATACACAGACTGATTCCTCCAGGCAGTTTATAAGCTCAGAGCTGACGTGCCCACTTGAATATCTTGGTGTGACCCCGCGAGCGTAGCAAGACACACCGCAGGCTTCCTCTGCTCATTCCTCCTGCTGCCCCTGCTGACATGGAAATGAGAAATCGCCAGAGAATCAGGGGAAAGGGTGGATTGGAGGAGCATCGGAAGGGATACAGGTGCTGCTGAGGATGCAGGGGCAGGGACACTGTTCTGGCTGCGGAGGGAAGGTGAATAAAAGGAAAAAGGGAAAGAGGAAGAGTGAGAGAAAAAGGAAAAAGAAAAGGGGGGAAAAGAGAAAATGGAAAGAAAAGGGGAAAGAAAAGCAGAAAGAAAAACGGAAAGAAAAGGGGAAAAAAACTGAAAGAAAAACTGAAAGAAAAAAGGAAAGGAAAAGGGAAATATAAAGGGAAAGAAAGAAAGAGAAACAGAGAAAAAGAAAAAAGAAAAAGAAAAAGAAAAAAGAGAAAAAAGAATAAGAAAAAGAAGAAAGAGAGAAAAGGAAAAAGAGAAAAAGAAAAAGGAAAAAGAGAAAAAGAAGAGGAAAAAGAAAAGGAAAAAGAGAAAAGGGAAAAGAAAAGGAAAAGGAAAAAGAAGAGGAAAAAGAAGAGGAAAAAGAAAAGGAAAAAGAGAAAAGGAAAAAGAGAAAAGGAAAAAGAGAAAAGGAAAAACAGAAAAGGAAAAAGAAAAGGAAAAAGAAGAGGAAAAAGAAGAGGAAAAAGAAGAGGAAAAAGAAAAAGAAAAAGAGAAAAGGAAAAAGAGAAAAGGAAAAAGAGAAAAGGAAAAAGAAAAGGAAAAAGAAAAGGAAAAAGAAAAAGAGAGAAAAAGAAGAAAGGACATGGTTTAGTGCTAGAGTTAGGTTAGGTTAGGTTATGGTTGGACTCGATGATCCTGAGGGTCTCTTCCAACTGAAATGATTCTATGATTCTATGAAAGAAAAAAGGGAAAGAAAAAGATGGAAAGAAAACAGCAACAGTGCCCAAGATCCTTCATTCCCGCCAGCCTGCCGGATGTAATACTGCATCATTCCACAGGGGGCCCCAACGCCTGAGAAAGAAAAAGTGAACTTTCACTTTGATGCAGAATGATGTGAGAAAGTCCCACAGAGGCAGGATAAATACCCAGAACTTGGTCCGCATGTATCACCTAAACCGGCAACAGCGGTTCCCAGTGTCATTTCCAATGATCTTAGGAGGGATCTGGTCCAGGCACAAAAGCGGAAAAAGGGAAATGGGGCAGGGGGTGTTTCTTGCACAACTGAGCAGACCCGGAGGTGAATTTTTACCACCAATCCCAGAAAAACTGCTTTTAGCTATAATATCATCCAGGGGACACAGACAACCTGGATGTCCGCTGTGCCGTGCTGATTAAAATAGTTTTGTCTAGCTTTTTATTTTTTCTTTAACTTTAAAGAGTTTAGATTAAAATTTTAAAGGACACTGAAAATATTTTTAAGTGGGAGTCCATGCTTCTTTTTAAGGTTTCCCCGTTTCCGCTTTCCTGTGAGATGCAGCCAAAATCCTCCTTTTTGCCGCAAACGCCGCGGCGGGACCTGCTGCTTTTGTGCATCTTCAGCCCCCAACCCGTGGACTCGCACCAGGTCACGTAAAATCCACGCCCAGCCTGAGAGCTTTGGGGTAAAACCACGCAGAAACGGAGCTCCCCAGAACGCAGATAGAAAAATTAAGAGTGGGTGAGGTGGGTATTTTGGTTTGTATTTATTTTTTTAATAAAATGGCATTTGGGGTCTGCCGGTGACTCCGGGATCGAACCCGCGATCCCAGGACCTCCGGCCCCGGCCCGGCCCCGCACCGTAGCGCGGGTTCCCCCCCCCCGCCACACCTTTCCCCCGCCTCTCCGCGCGCTGATTGGTTGAAACTCATGCGCGTCACCCCCGCGAACTCTTTCTCTGTCTCATTGGCTGGCGTGGGGCGGTGCCGACCAGTGAGAAGCGCCGCGGGGCGGGAGGGAGGCGGAACGGAGGCGGAACTTTTGCTGCGTGGCGGGAAAGACTCCCGGTTTTGGCGCCAAGCGGCAGCGCGGCGGCTGCTGCGGGGGGGTCGGAGCGCAGCGGGTCGGATCGCGGGCGCTGCCGGGGCTGCTGCGGGGCCGCACCGGCTCCCTTCGGCTCCCTTCGGCTCTTACCGCCTTCTCCGTTGCAGCAGCAGCGGCAGAGCGATCTCCGTGTGTCCCTCCCCGGCTTCCCCGAGCGGCCGGCAGCATGGCGGCGCCGGCGGGCGGGCTGGAGGATGCGGAGCTGCGGGAAGCACAGCGCGACTACCTCGATTTTCTGGACGATGAGGTGAGGCTGCGCTTCGGGAAGGGGCTGCTGTATCCCCTCTTACGTCGGGTGCTGGGGAGCACCCTGTAGCCCCCAGTCTGCTTGGTAGCTGGGGCTAAAGGAAGTTGAGCTTTGCTGGAACCAGATCCCGGGGGAGGGGGGACATGTCTCGGACAGCCGGTCGTGCAAAGTTGAGTTGTTTTTTGGGTGTTTCCTCTTGTAGGAAGATCAAGGGATTTACCACAGCAAAGTCCGGGACATGATCAGTGACAACCAGTGTCGCCTCCTCGTCAGCATCAACGACCTGCGGCGCAAGAACGAGAAAAGGGCCAACCGGTTGGTGTGGGGCGGTGGGGATAGGCTGAGGCGCCGTGCCCAAGGTGGAATTTCAGAGGTCCAGCCCTGGTTTTGTTGGTGCTTTGTGGCAAGGAAAGGCCAAACCTTGCCCTGTGCAGCAGGTCCTGTGTAAAAGGTGGACCTGCTCTTTTTCCCCCTGTGACATCTATCCCTTCCAAGCTTGCAGACCCTTGATTTGGCAAGAACCTTTTGCAGCAAACTGGGGTGAAATGCGCAATATAAATCATCTCCTTTTTTAACATGCTTGGGGATATTCTGGACCAGGCTTGCCAGTCTGTTCAGAGATACATTTGGCTTTTCAGATGTGGTTGGGTTTGTTCAGCTCCTGGCTGTGGGTGGCAGTGGACCTGACAGCTGTGATGGGCTTTGTTATTTTTGCCTCTTGCTTCTATAAATTTATGGAGCATATGGAGATCATAGAATACTTGGAGTTGGAAGGGATCTTCTAGTCGAACCCCTGCCATGAGCAGGGACATCTTCACCAGCTCAAGTTGCTCAGAGCCCCGTCCAGCCTGGCCTGGGATGTCTCCAGGGATGGTTCATCCACCACCTCTCTGGCAAACCTGGGCCAGGCTCTCACCACCCTCGTTGTCAACAATTTCTTCCTCATGTCTGGCCTGAATCTCCCTCCTTTTAGTTTAAAACCGACACCCCTTGTCCTGTCACAACAGGCCCTGCTAAAAAGTCTGTCCCCATCTTTCTTATCGACCCTTTTAGGTACTGAAAGGCCGCACTAAGGTCTCCCTGGAGCTTCTCTTCTCCAGCTGAACACCCCAACTCTCTCAGCCTGTCCTCCCAGCAGAGCTGTTCCAGCCTCGGATCATTTCTGGGGCTCCTCTGGCCCCTCTCCAGCAGCTCCATGTGTGTCCTGTGCTGAGGACCCAGAGCTGGACCAGCACTGCAGGGGGGTCTCACCAGAGCGGAGCAGAGGGGTAGAGTCACCTCCCTCCACCTACTGCTCACGCTCCTTGTGATGCAGTCCAGGATATGATTTACCCTCTTGGCTGCAAGTGCACATTGCCAGCTCGTGTCCAATCTTTCACCCCACAGCACCCCGAGCCCTCTCCGCAGGGCTGCTCTCTGTGTTGAGGAGGAAGGCAGAAGTGGCTGCTGATTGATTCACATCATCACCTCTCTATTTTTCACCTCCCTGTGTTGCAGGCTCTTGAACAACGCCTTTGAGGAGCTGATTGCCTTCCAGCGCGCCCTGAAGGATTTCGTCGCCTCCGTTGATGCCACCTACGCCAAGCAGTATGAGGACTTCTACATCGGGCTGGAGGGCAGCTTTGGCTCCAAGCACGTGTCACCGCGGACGCTGACAGCCTGTTTCCTCAGCTGCATCGTCTGCGTGGAGGGCATCGTGACCAAATGTGAGGCTGGGGGAAGGAACAGAGGCTTCAGGGGCGGAGGGGTCCAGGTGTTGCTCTGGAAGGGCTGGAGACCACCAGGAGCCATGGTACATCCTGGCAACCTTGGCAAAGGGACCACCAGAGGGTTTGGCAGAGGATCTTGAGTGTTGGGATGGACTTTGAGCTCAGCAAATCCTGGCTGTGGTTGACAGCAGGTTGTTTAGCAGTTTAGCATTGGAGACCCTGTTGGGGACTGCTGACAGGGCGGTGGGACATCCCCGCCCCTAACTCCTCTTTCTTCCAACCTCAGGCTCTCTGGTTCGTCCAAAGGTTGTCCGGAGTGTCCATTATTGCCCAGCTACCAAGAAGACTATTGAGCGCCGATACACGGACATGACCTCCCTGGATGCTTTCCCATCCAGCTCCATCTACCCTACGAAGGTGAGGTGGGAAGCATCAGCAGGTTCCTCTGGGGAGAATGTGCCAGGTCCAAGCCCATGCCTTCTCCCTCTGCCAACTTAGAGTAGAAAGAATACACCAGCATGTGTGTGAAAGTCCCAGAGAGCTACTAGGAACATGTGAAGAAAGTCTCTGTTGGACACAAGACCTCCTAGTTCAGATGTTAGTTATGATCTTGCTCCTGCTGTAGCATGGTTTTTTGATGGGTTGTCAGCCAGTCTTATTATTCTGGGACTTATGACAACCTGTGCTGTGTTGGGGGGTGTGTGCGTCCTGGAGACATCCCAGGCCAGGCTGGACGGGGCTCTGAGCAACCTGAGCTGGTGAAGATGTCCCTGCTCATGGCAGGGGTGGCACTGGGTGAGCTTTGAAGGTCTATTCCCACCCAAACTATTCTGTGATTCTTCTCCTTGTGCTCCTGGAAAACAATGCTACTCCTGTTATTTGCGTTCCTCCTCCAGGATGAAGAGAATAATCCCCTGGAGACCGAGTTTGGCCTCTCGGTTTACAAGGACCATCAGTCCATCACCATCCAGGAGATGCCTGAGAAGGCACCGGCCGGGCAGCTGCCGCGTTCGGTGGATGTCATTCTGGATGACGACCTGGTGGACAAGGTGAAGCCTGGAGACCGCATCCAGGTGGTGGGGACATACCGCTGCCTGCCAGGAAAGAAAGGGGGTTACACCTCAGGGACTTTTAGGTGAGTCTTCTTTTTGCATGACTCCAGCCCTCTCAACCCTTTTTGGACAGGTCATGTCTCCAGAAGATGAGATCTAGGACAGGCAGGTGGTCAAGCATCATCTTAAGTCACTTGGGAGTCGTTTGTACCTTGCTCCTCAGCATCGGTGTGTAGCTGTGTGAGCTCCAGCTGTGCGTAGAGGGGGTTGGATGCTCTTTGAGATGCTCCACTGATGGCCCAGTGCAGTGAGATAGAGGGGCTGGAGCTCCTGGAGCTTTCCAGACCCCTCCAGGACTTTGCAGAGCAAACAATGACCCTGTGGAAGTTCCTGCTGGGTTGTTGCTGTGACCTGTAGGCTCTGTGGGGTTTGCAGACCTGATGGTGGCTGTGTCCCTTCCCCAGGACTATCCTCATCGCCTGCCACGTGAAGCAGATGAGCAAAGATGTCCGGCCTCTCTACTCTGCTGCTGATGTGGCCAAGATCAAGAGATTCAGCAAGAGTCGTTCCAAGGTATTTCGGTCTTACATCTCGAAGGAGCATGAGGTTTCAGCTAGAGCAGTTTCAGGCTTGCCATGTGGTTAAGGAGGTGTCTCATTGGATTGCAAGTAGCTCTTCAACCCTCTTAGTGACATTGTTGGATTTTCCACTCACTTTTTTTTTGCATTTTCTGCTTAGGCTTTGATCAGGTGCTGTTTGGTTGGGTTTTTTTGTTGCTGCTTCTGTCCTGCTGGCAGAACACCCTGCCTGCTGTGCATCATTGTTGAGACAAAGATCTCTCCATCTTGTGTGTGTCCTGATCCTGACCGCTGGTGACCAGAGAACTTCCTCTGCAGGAGAATCATAGAATCATTTTGGTTGGAAGCGACCTTCAAGATCATTGAGTCCAACCAATAACCTAACTCCGGCACTAAACCGTGTCCCTAAGAACCTCATCTCCCTCTTTCTTCTTCAAACCGCAAACTAGAATGAGACATAGAGGTCTGCCCCAGCCTGGTCCTATGCTCAGACCTTTGCTTCATAGTGTGGAGAAGATAAAACCTTTTTCTCACAGGGGTTGCTGCTTCCAGTGCTTGCTCGAGTGACCATGACACTGAGGATGGTTTAGGACTTCAGTAACCCCATTGAAAGAAAACTCCAGCAAACGGTCTTCTCCTTTCTAAATAATTTACATCCATGTAGTTCTGTGATAGGAAAAAGCTCCTATTTTGTGCTGAAACAGACTTACGGAATATTCCTCCTTATGTGCTGCAGTCCAGCTGATGGGCCATGCTTTGCTTCTCTGCCTTAGGACGTCTTTGACCAGCTGGCGAGGTCCCTGGCTCCCAGCATCCATGGACACGAGTACATCAAGAAGGCCATTCTCTGCATGCTGCTCGGAGGGGTGGAAAAGGTCCTGGAGAATGGGAGTCGGATCCGAGGAGACATCAACATCCTGCTGATAGGTCAGGAATGCCTCGTCAGAGCCACCCGCAGTTGGTGTTGGGGGATGAGATGAAGGAGCATTTCTCTGGGCTTAGTTTTATAGAATAGTTGAGGTTAGATGGCATGATTGCTTTGGAACTTGTCCAGTTGATTTGAACATCTCCATGGATGTGATTCCCCAACCTCTGTGTGCCACTGTCCCAGTGTTTGACCACCCTGAAGGAGATTCATTTTTCTTCAGCATCCAGTTGGGATTTTCTGTGTTCCAAGTTGTCCTCATTGCCCCTGGTCCTATGACCATGCACCTCTTGAAACTCGAGTGCCATCTTAGAATCACAGAATGGTTTGGGTTGAAGGGACCTTCCAAAGCTCCCCCAGTGCCACCCCTGCCATGAGCAGGGACATCTTCACCAGCTCAGGTTGCTCAGAGCCCCGTCCAGCCTGGCCTGGGATGTCTCCAGGGATGGGGCATCCACCACCTCTCTGGCCAACCCGGGACAGGCTCTCACCACCCTTATAAAAAATTTCTTATGTCTTTTCTATTTCCTCCCATTGAGTCATGGAGGAAGGTGAGAAGATTGTCTGATCACCTTGTTTTCTGAAGGCCAAACAAAGCCACTTTTGTCCCTTTTCCCCCCACACCAGCCCCTGCACCGCAGAGCCCCGAACTGACCGCAGTATCCAGGTGATGCGTGGTTAGTAAGCGTGGTGTTCTCCATTTCAGGAGACCCTTCTGTTGCTAAGTCCCAGCTGCTGCGGTACGTGCTCGGCACTGCGCCCCGAGCCGTCCCCACCACCGGCAGAGGCTCCTCCGGTGTTGGTCTGACTGCTGCCGTCACCACGGACCAGGAAACCGGTGAGGAGCGGGTTCCTGGGGGAGGTAACAGAGGGGTGGGATGGTTGGTGACACCTGGGAGGGACACCGCAAGATCACAGAGTCATTTTGGTTGGAAGAGACCCTCAAGATCATCGAGTCCAGCTGTTAACTTCACACCAGCACTAACCCATGTCCCTGAGAACCTCATCTCCACATCTGTTCAACCCCTCCAGGGATGGTGACTGCAACACTACACTGGGCAGCCTGTTCCAATGCCCGACAGCCCTTTGGGGAAGAAATTGTTCCCCAGATCTAACCTCAACCTCCCCTGGCACAACTTGAGGCCAAATCCGGGGCTGCTGTCTATTCTGCAGTAACACTTGGAGGACTTGCTCCATTCAGAAGCTTTATGGCAATGAAGGTTGTGTTTAGGGGTATTTCCTCCACCGGCTACAGGTGGTGGGCTTTCCTGCTCTTCTTGGACTTGGAGTACCCCACATGAGGGCTAGCAGCAGCCTGGATCCTGTTTTCTTCTTCACAAGCTTGCTCCTCATCCAAACTGTCCTTCTGCCTTTGAGCTGGAGAGGAGATGGGCAGCCCTGGAGGATGCTGATGCTCTTTGAGGCTTAGCCTAGTGACAGTAACACCTCCAGTGACAGGGGTGGTGGTGATGTGGTGGAGCGCAGGACAGAAGATGGAGCGAGTTGAGTGAAGGGCATGGAGCTGGGGAAGGGGCTGGAGCACAAGTGTGATGGGAGCGGCTGAGGGAGCTGGGGGGTTCAGCTGGAGAACAGGAGCTGAGGGGAGACCTTCTGATCTCTGAACTGCCTGAAAGGAGCTTGGAGCCAGGGGGAGTCGGGCTCTGCTCCCCAGGAACAAGCGCCAGGAGCAGAGGAAATACCCTCAAGTTGCGCCAGGTGAGGTCGAGTTTGGATCTGGGGAACAGTTTCTTCCCCAAAGGGTGGTTGAGCATTGGAACAGGCTGCCCAGGGCAGTGCTGGAGTCACCATCCCTGGAGGGTTGGACAGACCAGAGACGAGGTTCTTAGGGGCATGGGATAGTGCTTGTGTTGGGTTAATGGTTGGACTTGACGATCTTAAGGGTCTTTTCCAACCAAAGTGCTTCTATGATTCTCCATGTGGGGCTGCTGAATGATGCTTGACCCTCTTTTTTCTCCCACCTCACCGCAGGCGAACGGCGCCTGGAAGCTGGGGCCATGGTGTTGGCCGACCGGGGGGTGGTTTGCATTGACGAGTTCGACAAGATGTCCGACATCGACCGCACAGCCATCCACGAGGTGATGGAGCAGGGCCGCGTCACCATCGCCAAGGCCGGCATTCACGCCCGCCTCAACTCCCGCTGCAGCGTCCTGGCGGCGGCCAACCCTGTCTATGGCCGGGTGAGTGCTGGCTTTTGGTGCTCCCCTCCATGGGCAAGGATGCTGGGAGCTGTCTTGGTGGAGGAGGCGGCTGGTGAAACCCCAAAACATCCACTAAAGCAAGGACTTTGTTCCCACTGGGATGCATGAGGCAGTGATGAGCTGGTTGGTTTGGTCTCATTGCTGCTTATGGGTCTGGTGGAGGAGAGAAGAGGGGCTTGGGGGTTTCTGACCCTGGATCGGTTCTGTCTGGATGGCTTGGTGCAGCCCAGTGGACCCTTGTCCTGGTGACAAGCCTTGGTCTTGGTGTCTAATCTGAGATCACTAAGAAATGTGTGTTTTCTTTGCAAATGAGAGCTAGTCCCACCTTCCAGGGTGGGGAAAAGAGGCCTCACCGCTGGACCAGGCTGTGTTTCATGTGGTGTCCAGCTGGCTGGACATCCCTCCTGGCCTGAGGAGGTCCTCCCAGCATCTCTGGCACCCAAGTCTGGCCCATGAGAGTCTCCTGTAACCCCTTATGTCGTCCTTTTGCAGTACGACCAGTACAAGACGCCCATGGAGAACATCGGCCTGCAGGACTCCTTGCTCTCCCGCTTTGACCTGCTCTTCATTGTGCTGGACCAGATGGACCCCGAGCAGGACAGGGAGATCTCAGACCATGTCCTGCGGATGCATCGCTACCGCAACCCCAACGAGCAGGATGGGGATGGTGAGTTGCTTGTAACTGCAACCTCCTTGCTGCTCAGTCCTGTTCATCCTCAGTGGGTTGTCACCATCTGTAGTTTTGTGGAGAGCTGCTTTTGGTGGCTTTTGGAAGTTTCCCCAGAGGCTAAAAGCATGTTCTTTGTGACCGTCCCCTCCTCAGCCATGCCCCTGGGAAGTGCTGTGGAGATCCTGGCTACGGAGGACCCTGACTTTGTGCAGGAGGAGGAACAGGAGCTCCAAGTGTATGAGAAACATGATGATCTCCTGCATGGGCCCAACCGCCGCAGGTGAGTCCTGCATCCCGTGTCCTCTGGAGCTCTCGGGGGGTTTCCAGCAACTGTGAGTTAAAGGGTTTGGCTTGAGAATCCAGGCAGTGGCTGATTCCTGTGCCAATGATGCTCCAGGTGGTCCATGGGGAAGGTCCATGGGTTTGTGCCCCATTCCTGGAGACATCCCAGGCCAGGATGGACGGGACTCTGAACAGCCTGATCTGGGTGAAGATGTCCCTGATTATGGCAGAGGGGTTGGACTAGATGAGCTTTGAAGGTCCTTTCCAACCCAAACTATTCTACGATTCCACATGCACAGGATGCCAATGGAGCCCTGCTTTGGGCTTGATCTCATGCCAGGCACGTGGGGAACATCTGGCACTGAATTCCCCACATGCCTGGATGTCCACAAAGGGTAAAAAGTTGGAAACCTGCTTCTGCAAACACCCTTTGCCTGTCCCCACCTTGGAGGACATGGCTGTGCGTACGTTCCCCGCAGGGAGAAGATCGTCAGCATGGAGTTCATGAGGAAGTACATCCACGTCGCCAAGATGATTAAGCCCGTCTTGACTGAGGAGGCGGCGAGCTACATAGCGGAGGAGTATTCCCGCCTGCGCAGCCAGAGCCTGATGAACTCGGATGTTGCCAGGGTGAGCCCCACACAGGCCAGGAGGAGGGAAACTGAGGCACAGGCTCCGCTCTCTCCATACGGGTGTTTGCTACCCTGGATGTGTCACCTCTTGGCGAGGTGGGATGCTGTGATTGGGGTGAGCCTCACAGAGATGTCTCTCTCTGTTCCACCCCCCAGACCTCCCCAGTCACAGCCCGTACCCTGGAGACCCTGATCCGCCTCTCCACGGCCCATGCCAAGGCCAGGATGAAGAAGACTGTGGATCTGCAGGATGCTGAGGCAGCTTTGGAGCTGGTGCAGTTCGCCTACTTCCAAAAGGTGCGGGAAAGGTGTCTCTTGGTGCTTGGGGGTCCTACAGTGCCCCATCCCTGGGGTCATCCTAGGCCAGGCTGAACGGGACTCTGAGCAACCTGAGCTGGTGAAGATGTCCCTGCTCATGGCAGGGGTGGCACTGGGTGAGCTGTAAGGTCCCTTCAACCCAAACTGTTCTATGATTCTATAATTTTCTATGATTCTGTGAAAAAATCGTCATCAAAGTGGGTGGGTTTAGTGCAGGCCCAGCACTCTGGGCTGCTGGTGGGGTCTTTTCCAGGTGCTGGTGTGGGATGAGGCCACCACGGTGGGATCTTGGGTCACTCGAGGGGGAAAAGCATCCTGAGTCCATCCTGTGTTTTCCACACAGGTACTGGAGAAGGAGAAGAAGCGCAGAAAGCGGGCGGAGGACGACTCAGACACTGAGAAGGAGGAGGATGAGGAATCGCAGCCCAAGGAGGAGCACAGGATGAGAAGGTCAGTGCTGGAGCGAGGGAGGGGGATGTCGTACAAGGGGCTCCAGCGTCTTCTGAGGTTGCAGTAGGCAGTGCTGGCCTTGGGGGAGTACTCCACGTTTTGCTCAGCTTAGTGGATTGTCCCCGCGCAATTTGTGATAGAAGGACATCGTTATTTTGTGCATAAGGAACTGGCTGGATGGCCATGTCCAAAAAGTTGCTGTCAACGACTCGATGTCCAAATGGAGATCAGCAGTGAGTGGTGTCCTTCAGGGGTCTGTGTGGGGATCAATATTATTTAATGCCTGTGCAAACCTTATCCAGGTTCCAGAAGGCCAAGTGCAAGGTCCTGCATTTGGGTTGGCACAACCCCTGGTGTCAGCACAGGCTGGGGATGGAGGGATGGAGAGCAGCCCCCAGGAGAAGGACTTGGGGTGCTGGGGGGTGAAAGATTGGACATGAGCCGGCAATGTGCACTTGCAGCCCAAAAGACCAGTCGTATCTTGGGCTGCATCAAAAGCAGCATGTCCAGCAGATGCAGGGAGGTGATTCTGCCCCTCTGCTCTGCTCTGGTGAGACCCCACCTGGAGGGCAGATTTAGATTAGACATAAGGGAAAAAGATGTTTATGGTAAGGATAGTGAGATGCTGGAACAGGCTGCCCAGAGGAGTGGTAGATGTCCCATTGTTGGAAGCATTCAAAGTCAGGTTGGATGAGCAAAGTAATCTAGCAAAAAATGACCCTGCCCATGGCAGGAGTGTTGGACTAGATGATCCAGCCCAAACCCATCTGTGATCCTGTGACAGTTACAACCCTCAGGGCTGGTGCTGGCTTGTGTCCTGTGCCTTCAGGAGGGGTTTGTGGCTGGAGGGTGGCTTACCTGCGAGCTGCAGGTACCCTGCATGGTCCTGGCCAGATATTTCCAGGAGCTCAGGGCTTGGGGGGGTCCTGAGCTCTGCAGTCTGGCTGGAGCAGGGGTGACCTCTCCTTCCCCCATCCAGGAGAAAGAAGGCGCGCACAGGAGGTGAGGGGGACTCCTACGACCCGTACGACTTCAGTGATGCCGAGGAGGAGATGCCGGAGGGTGAGTCCCTGGGGTTTTGGTGGCATCTGGCTCCAGAAGGTGCTGCTGCCTTCTGCCCTGCTGGATCTGGGGGTCACTCGGGGTCCCTGGCGTGGTGCAGTACCCTGCAGCCCACAAATCAACGTGGATTTATTTTGAAACTCTCTGTGGCTGTGTGGGACAGGAGAGTTAGTGTAGTGCGTTATTTTTCTTTTTCTGTCCACTTGCAAACTGCTGGAGGAGTAATAACATTGGGAAGGAGTTTGGCATCTACCCAGAGAGGTGGTGGATGCCCCATCCCTGGAGACATCCCAGGCCAGGCTGGATGGGGCTCTGAGCAACCTGAGCTGGTGGAGATGTCCCTGCTTATGGCAGGAGTGGCACTGGATGAGCTTTGAAGGTCCCTTCCAACCCAATCTTGTTCTATGATTCTATCACCCACCCCATCCTAAGGCCAAGTGCTTTTGCTCTCGGGGTGCTTGGACAGCAGGCAGGTTGAAGGTAACTCTTCACAGAATCCCAGCATGGTTGGGTTGAAGTGACCTCTGTAGATCCCCCAGTCCAACCCAGCTGCTCACACAGGGTCACCAGAGCAGATCACACAGGATTGGTCCAGGTGGGTTTGAATGTCTCAAAGAAGGAGACTCCACACCCTGTTGCTCTGGCACCTCAAAGTAAAGAAGCTTTTTCCCTTCTGCTCCAGTCCAGGCACACACTCCAAAGACACCCGAAGCCTCGACTACTGGCGAAGCAAAGAAGACGGAGTTGGCTGAACCGAGGTGAGTAGGAGCTGGTGGAGATGTCTGTCCCCTGTGTCCCACCACACCCTGCTGGGTCCAAGCTGTTGGCCAATGTTAGAGATGCAGCTGTGGTGGGTGCTTCCAGGTCTGGGTTTGGCTTTCCTGCTGGGTGCCGCTTTGCAATGGGGAAGGGCTGGGAAGGAAGGAGAAGGACTCATGTGTGTGGCCTCCAAGAGTGATTACCTCTCACCTTCCCTGACCAGGTTGAAAGCATTCAAAGCTGCTCTCCTGGAGGTCTTCAAATCTTCCCATGCCCAGTCCGTGGGTCTGAAGAATATGATGGAATCCATCAACCGCGACAACCCAGAGCCCTTCTCGCTGGCTGAAGTGAAGGTGGCGTTAGCCCACATGCAAGATGACAACCAGATCATGGTGTCTGATGACATTATCTTCTTAATCTGAGCCCCTGGGTGGAAGAGCCCAAGTTCTCATGTGTTCTTAGTCTGGGGACTCTTTGTGTTTGCCTTCACTCTTTCCTGAATGCTTCATCTGGCTGAGCTGAACTTTGGGGAGCTCAAGTTTGTGCACTTTACAGTCCTTGCTCGCTGTGCATTGCTGGCACCAAAACAAGCCAGGAGCTCTGGAAGCTCTTTCAGTGTTGCTGTCTTCAAATCAGAGTATTCGGGAAGAGGTTTGTTTCTGCAAGGAGCCAAAAGGAAAAACTTAGGTGCAAATTATCAATGTTCTTAATGTATTGTTTTTAACTTTGGTAGTAATAGTTCTAACCTTTGAATTAAAAAAAATAAAAATATCTGGATTTTGGTATCCAACGTTCAATAGTGGTGGTAAGAAGCAATATGAGAGCTCCACTATTAGTAGTGAAGCTTTTATTTTTCCTCTCTTCCTCCTCTTTCTTCTTCTCTCTTCCTCCTCTTTCTTCTTCTCTCTTCCTCCTCTTTCTTCTTCTCTCTTCCTCCTCTTCCTTTCCCCTTTTCTCCAATCCCATAGCCTGGATCTGCTTGTCTCACAAGATACCTGATGCGTGTCCTGTTGGCTGTGACCTCTTCCCCCACTCTTCTAATGCATTTTACGGAGGATGACCTCTGGCGATGGAGGGGCAAGTGATGACTGACCTGCTCCATCACCCATGGCTCACCTTGATTTCTACGTTTTGCAGCCCTGCTGGGATTTTTGGCCCCAGGCCGGTGGGAAGGAACGGGAGACATGGGTTTGGTCTCCAGCTGCTCCTGCGCTTGAATCTGCGATTGTACCCGTATGAATATAACAGAACCAGCACAAATGGGAGGAGACCTTCTGTAGCAAAGGAAGGTCAAAGCTATGGGGACCTGGGATCCTGCAGCCCTGCACGTCCTGCCAGCAAATCTTCCTACATCCTCTGGAAGGTAATCACAAGTTCCTGAGACTGTAAAAGCCTTCCCTTGCTCTTGGGGGGACCGATGGAACCATCTTGCTTTGAGAACACACAGGTGACCACTTCTTGGAGAAAGGCTGTTGTAGAAACCAGCAAGCTCCCATGGTTTGGGATGCTTTTCAAGAAAAGCTGAACGTGCAGTCAGACCAGTTGTGGCTGCTCGTGGTGCTAGAGCTGCTGAAGGTTTGGGGGTTTGTTCTACTTCTTTTGTTCTTTTAATTTGGTTTTGGCAAGTTTGAGGTGAAGCTTTGGAGAAGACCCTGATCAGCACAGGCCGTTTGCTGTGCTTGCCCATCCATGGGTCCCTGCACAGCCCATGTCCCCTTGGGGTGGGTGAGTGACAAATGTGGGCAGCTCCTGCTCTCCTGCTGTTGCTGTGCAGTCTCTGCCCACCTGGAACCACATCCTGGTAGCATCTCAATGCACAGGGTTGGGGGGAAACCCACATTTTTCTTCCACAAACAGGCCTGTGGAATTATAAAAGCCCCATTTCTGAGCTCTTTCTCATCCAACATGTCTGTGACAGCAGATTTGCAGGCTGGAAAGGGATTTTGCATGTTTGTAGCTTCCTAAAAGTCTCTGGTTGGATGTATTGCACTTCTGCTGGCTGAACTCAGACCTATGGCCAGTGTCTGGCTCCTAAAGGTTCAACAAGACCAAGAGCCAGGTCCTGCACTTGGGTCACAACAACCTCATGAATGCTACAGGTCCGGGGAAGAGCGGCTGGAAAGTGCCTGGTGCAAAAGGACCTGGCGGTGTTGGTGACAGCGGCTGAACATGAGCCGGTGTGTGCTCAGGTGGCCAAGAGGACACCAGCATCCTGGCTTGTATCAGGAACAGTGTAGCCAGCAGGCCCAGGGCAGTGACCATCCCTGTGCTGGGACCTGGGGAGGCCAAACCGCGAATTCTGGGGGCACTTTTGGGCCCCTCAGCTCAGCGCACAAAATGGCGGCACCAGGGGCGCAAGAATCACCTCAGGGCTCAAAATAGCGGCCCCAGGGGTGGCGGGATCACCTCACACACAAAATGGCGGCGTCAGAGGCAGCAAAATCACCTGAGGGCTCAAGAAAGCCCTTGAGGTGCTGGAGCGAGTGGAGAGAAGGGAACGGAGCTGGTGAGGGTCTGGAGCACAAGTGTGATGGGAGCGGCTGAGGGACATGGGGGGTTCAGCTGGAGAACAGGAGCTGAGGGGAGACCTTCTGATCTCTGAACTGCCTGAAAGGAGCTTGGAGCCAGGGGGGCCGGGCTCTGCTCCCCAGGAACAAGCGCCAGGAGCAGAGGAAACGGCCTCAAGTTGCGCCGGGGGAGGTTGAGGTTGGATGTGGGGAACAATTTCTTCCCCAAAGGGCTGTGGGGCATTGGAACAGGCTGCCCAGGGCAGTGCTGGAGTCACCATCCATGGAGGGTTGAACAGACCAGAGAGGAAGTTCTCAGGGACATGGTTTAGTGCTTGTGTTGGGTTAATGGTTGGACCCGATGATCTTGAGGGTCTCTTCCAACCAAAATTATTCTATGATTCTAAAACTACGGAGAGAAGTGAGGTTGAGTTAAGCACAGAGACCGTCAGACTTGTTCTGTCCCTGGTTTAATTACGAAGAGCAGATTCTGAGGTTTGTGGGGCCGGGAGGGAGCTGAGCCCGCTCCTGCACAGACCCCGGGCAGGAGTCACAGGCTGATGTACCCAGGCACCTTTTGCAGTGTGTAGGTGTTTTCTTAACAGCTCATTTGTGGCCGAAAGAACGGAACTTTTTCTTCTGGAAAGGTGCCTGGGTGTTTATAAATGTTCACCGATCATTTCTGCTGCATTGACATTGCTCTGTTGTAGGAGTTGGGGACATTGTAATCTCCTCCCTCCTTGCTTCTCTCTGACTTTTGGAGGCTGTTCCTCTCCTCAGGGCACATCAGGGAGCAGTGAGGGCACCAGAGTGGCTTTTTGGAGCCATCTCCTCTTCTTGCTGAGGCCTTTGTGTTTTCCCTGTCCTTACAGCTGGGCAACTGCTAATATTGTATTTCTCATCGCAAGACACCAGGAGGAGCTCCAGGGTAGGTAAATCTCTGGTTCATTTTACTGTCCTGTAGCCTAGGGTCATAGACTAGAATATTTTGGGTTGGAAGGGACCTTCAAAGATTGAAAATTCCAGAGTGGATGGAAATGATGACAGAGTTTATGATACTTATTTAAAAAAATAAATAAATAAAAGGGAAAGAGACCGTAGAATAAAGATTGCAATTCTTAACAAACCTGGCTTGAATAATGTTAGAGATGTGATAGGAAAGATCCCATGTGAAGACAGCCTGGAAAAGGATTTCTACCCTTTTTCCCTGAAAATAAGACAGGGTCTTATACAAATTTTGCTCCAAAACATGTTCATTATTTTACATGTATAACTGCCTGGACACTATTTCAATGGACTTTTCAATGAACTGTAACTAGGGCTTATTTTTGGAGTAGGGCTTATATTTTGAGCATCCTCAATAATCCCGAAAAATCACGCTAGGGCTTACTTTTGGGGTAGATCTTATTTCTGGGGAAACAGGGTATGTCTTGAAGAAGTAATAATAATAATAATAAATGCAAACTGGGTGAAACAAATTTTGCATTCTATTAGGTCATGATTCATCCAGTACAGATTTGCAGGAGTTAGGATTAATTTGGATTAAAATTAAAAAATATTAACTGAGGTCTAACTGTGCCTGTTGCTTTCTGATGAGTGTAAATCGAGCCTAAATTGCCAAGCTCAGCTGCAGGTGTCTTGGTTTTAGATGACTGAGGTCAGTTGAACTGAGACAGTATATTGGATCCCTCGTGGGAAATTTTGGAGGATGGATAAAGAACACTGGAAAGATACTGAAAAATAAAAGGAGAAAGAAAAGGAAAAAAAAAAGGAAAGAAAATAAAAGCTGCAGGGACAGATAATGAAGCAAAAATTCTATCACAATAAAGCAATAGCAAAGCTACAGGGTAAGTCATACCAAGCTGAGCTAATGCTGTTTATTGACAGGTAATGGGATTTGTGGTTAGGAGATGAACCGTAGGTGTGTTTCATCTCTATGTGATGTCTAGCCTTTTGCTATAGTTGCACATAACTCTCCTAAGCATGCTAAAAAAATAGTCTAGAAATGAAATGAGGAGGTGGTGGGTGGAGATTTGCTTGGAAAATACCTGCTTAAGAAGTAGTTGTCATATGAGGAGGATGAACAGAGCAGATTCCCATAGGGGTTTGTCCTTTGTCACCATTGGTCACCACCTTGGTTAGCAAGGGAACAGAATAACTTCCTACTAATATTTACAGGTGATGGCCATTTGAGAGGATCAGAAGCATTAAAAATAAGTTAGAATTGAGGAAAGAATACGAAATAAATAGTATTCAGTTCAATTAAGATGTGTATAAATCTACAAGAGTTGTTGGGTATTGGAACAGGCTGCCCAGGGCAGTGGTGGAGTCACCATGGAGGGGTTTAAAAGACATGGAGTTGAGGTTCTTAAGGACATGGTTTAGTGCCAGTCCAATGGTTGGACTCAATGATCTTGAGGGTCTCTTTCAATCAAAATGATCCTATGATTCTACCTGCTGTGGGATGGGTGACCACCCAGGTTGCAGGAACTGGTGCTGAAATCCCCACATCAGCTCCAACAGCACCACCTAATCCCTGCCTCCCACTCAACCCACAGCTCTGGCCAAAGTGTGAAGCCAAACCAGGTCTGGTAACCAAAAATGAGGTTTGACCACGGCCCATAGAGGGAGCCCGGAGGTGCAATTTGTCCCCTGCAAGGGCCACCAGCCATGACACAGAGCTGTTGTGCTGGAGCAGTACTTGCCGTGCAGAGGTTTCTACTGCTGGTATCCGTGGCGTGTTCATCCAGCCACATTTCCCCTCAAAATTTGATCTTTCCATTTGACATCTCTCAACCGTGGTCTGCAACTTGGTCATGAGTCTTGTCAGCGTGGCAAAGTGTTGTCAGCAAACCCTGCCAGGGGTAAGCACGACATGTGCAGTCAGCTCTTTACATCGGAAAGTCAGTGATTTTTGTCTGATTTTTATGGTGTCACACATCATGAAGGGAAAAACCTGGGGTGGCCAACGAGGCGGGAGTAAACTACTATGCTTGTGTTTCAGCTGAGATGCTGAGCTCAGCTCTGAAATATTTATTTGGCCCTGCCATCTGGAGGTTTCAGCGGTTGTGATTTCAGCCCCTTTATTTGCTTTTCCACTGCAGGTTATGGAAGGTCCTCTGATGTGCCTCAGATGAGTGCGATGAGACACCTGCCCCCAAAATTCTGCATGTTCTTATAGGAGAAATCATGGTGGGATGCAGACACTGACGCCATAAACCCCACCCATGGGACAGTGTGCTTGAGAAACATTACTTCCAGATAAGTCCTGTTAATTTATTAAGTGTTCAGCCATATTTAGTCTCCTTAGTCCCTCCTCCATGTCAGGGCACCTACTTCCAAAGCAGAAAATTATCATATTATCCAAGCATGACTATCAGCTATGAATATTTCCAGAGATGAAGCTGAGAAGCAGCTCTTTCTTTGCCCAGCGTTGGTGAAATGCAGGTCACAGTTCAGTGCTTGGTGTTTGTTCCACCAGGTTCAAAGGCATTTGAGTAGTTTTCTTTTTTCCCGCTCTGGAGTATTAATTCCATGTTTCCTGGGAGGTGACACAGGTGCCTCCTGTGAGGTGTGAAAGCTGAAATGTTCAGAGGAGCTCAAAAGGATGTGGCATCCAAGCCCAACTTGGAATCAGGTCTGTCTTACGCCTGAAGCTCTTGCAGTGTTATGAAAAACCTTAACCTAAGCACATAATGAGTCCTGCAGTACCAACATTGGGGTTTTTTTTATAATAAATAAAATGTAGAAGAGTTCTTGGTGATATTAAAACGTCCTTTTGATTTCCAAGTCCCCAACCCTGCTCCAAGCCCTCACAAAATGAGAGAGAACTGTTTTTCGAGATAACGAGTATCCCCCCCCGCCATAATGATTCATATTAAGTGACCTCTTTTAGATCGCATTTTCATTGAATTTTAACTCAAGACAAATTCAGTTGTAGGAAATTACGGGTCAAAGAGGAGGGAATCCTTGCTGAAATGATAAGCCGCTGAAGACCACAGATGCAAGTGGAAAGTGACAGTCAGGGTGAACAACCCAGCGTTTGACGTGATAACGTCGTTGCTTCATCGCACGTAACAGTTTCCGCTTAACCCTGTACCTGCAAAATCCAAACCATTTTCATGGCAGTGCCCTTTTCCTTTCACTGCAAGTGGTCGGGGAAAAAAAAGGGGTCAGTTTCTGGGCTGTATAAGTGGAATTTTGGTAATTCTACCCTCTTTTGGTCTTCCACACTCTGAGTCTCCGTAGATGCATTTGTGGACATATAGATGTCAACAGTCAGAATAGGAACATGTGTCACAAAACTGGCGTTACCTCAGGTGAACTTGGTAACCTGAATATGAAAAATTTACGTGAGACGAGTTGCTGGTCTCTGAACTATCAGTTGAATCAGACCACAAAATCATGACAACATCCTGCAGTGACATAAACCATCAGTCAATGGAGTTTTCTGCTGATACTGTTCAAGGGAAGCGATAGAGCGGGTACCAGATTAGTCCTTTCTCATTTGAAAATTCCATGAATCTGTAGGAGGCTCCTGATTTTCTGAAGGACTGAAAATACCAGGAATGTGCTGATTTTTCTGTAGGACTGAAGCTGAATTTCTGTGAAGAGTCCTGTGCTTCAAGCTCTTTGAGCTTGACTACATGGCTTTGGGAGAAGCTTGTCTTGGGGTTTTCTCCACAGATAAGCTGATCAAACTGGTTACATGATCTTTTCTACAGTAAAAATAACTTTTTACTCCCAAAGAGAGCTACTGGTTCTTCTGGGGAAACAGCATGTGCATTGGTCGTTCTGCTCCAGTTTGTGGCTGATCCTTGTTGGATTACAGACAGTAGAGCCCTTGCTCCTGCTTCCCATGTTATTTTCATCCCTAATTATAAAATGGGTATTGTTAGGTTCTGCCATTATTTTCTACAAAGACAAAGGAGGAGAGGAGCAGTGCCAGGTGGAGGAACCCAAATAATGTAGTGCCAGTGTGGCCCATGACCCGGCTCTTTCAGGGTTGTCCAAGGAAGATGGTCAACCCAAGTCCAGATGTGGGACTCACCAGACAAGGCGATGTCAGAGACTTTCCCACATCGCTTTGCTTGTTATGGTGTGTTGGGAAGAGAATTTGGGGATAGTGGAAGACTTATGGGATGTTGAAAGGTAGGGGCAAAGCTGGGGAAAGGAAAGCATCAGGGTGGATCAGCAAGGAGCAAACAGGATAATGAGAAGAGGGATAATCAGGGCTGATTGGACATTAATGGTGGTCAGTGTGCTTTTTTTTTTTTAAAGTGTAATTTAACTCTCTAACCTGCATGAAAGTGCTGCATAAAGCCCAGCAACTGCAAGTCTGGTGTGTGTATGTGTGTGTGTGTTGTGTGGGTATGTATGTCAGCGTGGAAATGCTAAAGACATCAAGCTGGACTAGCCTCGGGTTGTTGGTGCAGAAGGCCCATATAAGTCCCCATAAGTCCAGGTGGGATACTGGAGAGACCAGAGGGTCTGCAGATTTGCTGCTGGGGATACTGGGAGATCTAGAGCAGCTGCTGAAAAGACTGGCATCTGAGGGTTGGCTATTGATAAGGTCATGTCTGGAGTAGCTGCTGCGAAGACCCACTGGTGTGTATTTGTGTCTGTGCATGAAGCAATGGGGGGACCGGGGAATCCAGGGGCAGCTACTGGAGAGATGGTCTAAGGCAAATAGCTGGAGAGATACATCTCTATCTATCTATCTATCTATCTATCTATCTATCTATCTATCTATCTATCTATCTATCTCTGTATGTACCTATCTGTACCTATTTTCCACTAACAGACTTTCATCCTGATCAGCTAGAGAGGGGAACGAGATGAGGCCATCGGTCCTGTTTGAGTTCACTTGAGTGATGTTTTTTGCCCGTGTTGATCCATGTGGCTGGACATCTGTGTATGTATATATATTATACACGTTACATTTGTGTGTGTACTTACTTACCTATTGAGAATCCGTGCTCAGCTTCACTGCTGGAGGGACATGGAGGATGGAGTTGTAGCAGCCTCGTCTCTATTGGGTTTGAATTTGGGGCTACTGGATTTGGCAATTCCGAACAAGGACAGCATCACCTTCTTCTTGCTCTCAGGGCTTAAATGTATATTTTACTGAACAGGTGTGATACACTGACCCAGCAGAGCACATTGGGACAATCCTTAAGGAGCAAGCAATCCCATCCAGACTTTAGCTGCTAAATTCTGTCAAGCCTTATAAGCATTTGTGATTTTAATGAAGTTTGGTGGGATTTTTCATGGGATAATCAAGACACTCCCAGTTGTTTGCCAGGAAACTGACTCCATGTGAGTTTGCTCCCAAAGGGGGTCCTACAGTCCCAGCTGGCCCCACACTTCACCCCACACCTTAACATGTTGCTGTGCTATCACCATCTACAGCCCCTGCCATGGTGGTGGGAATACAACCCTTCCAGACACTTTAAAATGAAAGACAAACTGTTTTAAAATATATTTTCTCCAGCTCATGTGGAACTCAGAGGAGACCTAGGTGAAATGCAGCACAGTATGGCCATGGTGATGCTCTACCATGCGTGTCCAAGGGTCCATCCAGGAGAAACATTATTCTAAAGTCCATTCAGTAGACAAGATCAGAGAAGGGGGAGAAAAGCAGGACTCTTACAGCACAGCTCAGGCAGAGACTGGTGCCACAATGCTGGACTGAAAAGTGGCTGCTGGTGATGCTGGTCAAGGTCAGTAAGGCCGACTGGTGCCCTCAGGGCCCTTCCAGGGCATGCATGAGTTTTTCAAAGAGAGTGTGTCAACATGGGATCTCAACAATGAGTAGGGAAGTTGTCCCAGGTCCTGGTGTCCTGAGGTCCACCAGGAGGGCTTCCACTGGGCATCTACTCTCATCCTGCATGGTCACAGCAGGACATAGGCATCCCCAGGATGAGGTGGGGGTGGATCGTGCAGTTGAAGCAAAGGGAGGTTCAGCTGTGCAGTTCCATATCCTGTCCTCATTTTGAAACCCTTGTTGGGTGCTTGACTTGGCAGCTTGCTGATCTCTGCTGTTTTGTTTGTGTGAGACACGTGGAAGTGCATCCACCGATGGGTCTGTGGTGAGATAACACTAATATTAGAAAGAAGGGGTGGGAAGGGAAAAAAAAAACCTGTCTGAAATTTTTTTTTTAATCTCCTTTTCTTTCCTTATCTCTTTATCTGCCTGTATCAACTGTATTGGCTGATTCGGGATTCTGATGACATAGTATTTGCCCTCTTCTTTCTGGAGGTAGACGGAAGGAAGTGGGCTAGAAAATGAAATATCAGCTCCTAACCTCAGGTCAGGTAAGCCAGCTCTATGCTGCAGTGGAAAGGATGGTAGTGGTTGGGCTTCGCTATAAAAAGGAGACTACAGCTGGCTTTGAGACACACACGGAGTGGAAGAGGTCTCGGAGAAGGAGAACTCTTGTGTTTTGTCACTGTGTGCATCCACCCAAAGCATCAGAGACATCGCCATGGCTTTTGCCAGCTGTGCTGCAGTGGTAAGTACTTACATTTGGCATAAGTGTTAAGATATATTTACTGCAAGAGAAAAAGCAGAATGAAGATCTCACGATGCTGTTATCTAAGAGAAACTCATATTGGTCTTAGTGGGAACTGAACGGGACGCTAAGTCTGTCTGATACAGATGCTTTCTCTCTTGAGTTTTTGCAAATGGGTTTGATGCTAGAGTGACAAGGAGGCAGCTGACTACCCGTTATTTATCTGTAAGGGCAGCAATGCTGATCTGGGATTGGGAGAGACAGCGCTTTTCTAAGGCAACATGCTATCAAAATTGCTGAAATGTCAGTGTGAAGTGAATGTGCATTAAAATTTAAGCCTGGGTAGTATTTGTAGCATTGTCAAATCCTGTGATTTTATGAAAAGCTTTGCATTTATCTGTCTTCTTTTCCTAAAACCTGAGCTTCTGGAAATGGCACAAGAATCTCAGATTTCATCAAGAGAGGGCAATTTCCAGCAGGCACATGCTAGGTGGCCAACCTTTCTTGTCCTGAGAAA
Source organism: Patagioenas fasciata (assembly GCF_037038585.1). Classification (NCBI taxonomy): domain Eukaryota; kingdom Metazoa; phylum Chordata; class Aves; order Columbiformes; family Columbidae; genus Patagioenas; species Patagioenas fasciata. Next base: position 121,837,893 of record NC_092522.1, on the reverse strand, counting down.
GTGCATGGCTTATCCAGGTTTCTAAGCTTAGGCATGGGCTCAGCTGAGTCCTTACCCCACCTTGTAGATCACAAGACATTGCTATTTGACTGTGGAGGAGAACCTTTCACAGCTTGTTGGAGAGATGCTCTTCTTGGTGCAGAGCCAACTGTAAGTCAGATTTTGAATCAGAGTTCAGCATGTGTTGTAATGGAGTATTATTATTAGCATCATCGCACCACTTGCTTGTGCTGGGTCCTCTTGCTCAAATATAAGTATGAAGATCAGCCACTGCCCAGTGAAGGAATTCAGGATGGGACTTATGGTCTGCGTATTTCTCCTCTTGCTAGTTATATGGTCCATTGATGGCCCAGTCTAGTTAAGATTTGGCTCTTTGTACTCTCTTTCTCTTGACTGAACTGAGCCAACAACACCTTTCTCTCTCCCAGTTCAGATCACTGGTTCTGGTGCTGGTTCTAGCACTCGCCGTAAGGAGCTCACCCCATAGGAGGGTGGTTCCTCCTCAACCCAACAAGAACGGTGGTGCTGTGACATTTAGTGAAGATTGCCTGAACCAAAAGGAACTCAAATTCCCCACAACGGTGAAAGTTGACGTTTGTATCAGCAATTCAGATCATACCTTTAGGACGGTCCATGATGTCAGGAACCGGTCTCTTGCTCCTTGGGATTACAGGTAACAGTTTAGTTGTTATCTTGCCGAGGGTTAAGATTGCGGGGTGACAATCAAACCCTGGCAGATGTATTGTTAACCTCCTCTCCCCCCCACTTCCCCCTGTTGCCCCTCCGTCTCCCCCCCTTCCCACTCAGGACAGGCGATCGGGAGGGAAAGAAGGACAGAGAGAAGAGAGTTGGAAAAGTTAAAGATGTTTTACTAATGCTACTAATAAGAATACAGAAAATAATACAAAATATACAAAACCAATCTTGTAAGTCTCAGCAACTGCAGAGCCAGCACCCAAAGTCCTGGATTAGACTCCGTAGCCAACCGGAGATGGATTCCGTCTGTCACTAGGCCTCAGTTCACAGGGACGACCAGCAAGGTCCTCTCCTAATGTCGGCCATGAGGAAAAAAGGGAAGGAAAAGGGACGAGATCCTCGTGATCTCCCACTTTTATATAAAGTATTCATGTGAATGAAATGTTATACACCATTGGTCGGTCTCTCAGTCATCAGTTTCTCGTTGCCCCTCTCGCGAGATGTCCATCCGTGCTTATCAATAAGTTTGCATTCCATTGCTAGGTTTAACCAAAGCATGTGTTGGGTTGTCCAGGAAAATGCAGTTAACATGAAGGCTTTAGCTGACAGGCAAATTCACCAAAAGAGAAACTTGTTTTTAACAAAACCAGGACATATCTAAATTGCACTGGCCATGCTACACATGTGTTTTTTTTATGGTGAACAGTGGCTGGTTCTCAGCAATGCTTGGACTCCTGTGAATATTGCAAACACTTTATGACAGACACTTTCATTTCGATGTTGGGTGAGATTTCTCCAAGAGAAACTGTTCGCAGTGCAAGGGGAAATCATTGGAATGGTTTCTTGTCGATCTTTGTCAAAGAATTATTCCTCTAGGAAATGAAAAATGTCAGTACATTGTAATTCTGCATTTCCACAGCTGAAAGAAATTTTTGAATGCTGAAGCTGAAACAAAACCAAGCAAAAATGAATGGCCCACTAGTGATCAGTTCTGTATTTCACCCAGATCCACTCCATTCATCCACTACTAAAGAACGACATGGCAGAATTTCCCTTCCAAAATTGATTCAGTTTCTAGGACTTAATTCCAAAAATGTTGAGAATGGGGAAATTGTTTGTCCTTGTCTCATAATGAGGATACACAGGTAAAGAGCGTGGTCCTATCATGGAGATAAACAAGAACATCCTACGAAACCATGTTGTGCAAGTGCATAAAACCCTTTTCTGCTCCCGTCCTCAGGCTCGATGAAGACCCCAACCGCTTTCCCCAGGTGATCGCTGACGCCAAGTGCCGCCTCTCTGGCTGTGTGAACCCGCTGGGGCAGGAGGACCACAGCCTCAACTCCGTCCCCATCCAACAGGAGATCCTCGTCCTGCGGCGAGAGCTGCAGGGCCGCCTGCCCACCTACCGCCTGGAGAAGAAACTCATCACCGTGGGCTGCACGTGTGCCGCTCCCATCATCCACCACCAGTCCTAGGAGGGATTAGCAGGAGAAAAAAAGCTTTGGGAAGAAGAAATGTTTCCTATGAACATCTCTTTGGAGAAATCTTAAAGTCTCCCGTCTTGCATCCCGAGATTTCAATACGATGCTTCTTTCCAAATCTGAGCAGATTAAAAGTATTGATTCTTGCTGTTAATTCATGGATTTTAGAATGGGAATCACCAGTCGCTGGTGATGGAAGGGAGAGAGGGGAATGGAGGAAAAGTTTTATTTGTGTCTATGAGTAGGGAGGCAGCAAAGCAGTGCTTTTTTATTTTTTCTTTTTCCCTTCATTATGACCTAAATCAATTTGATAACTCAAATGAATTAAAGTTTCAAAAGTTGTTCTTGGCAGCAAATTGCCCTAATGTATACCTGCCAATGGCACTGCCACAAAAAATTCCTCCTCCTGCACCTTCTCCCTCCCTTTCTCATCCCAGAGCCCCTTTTCTTTCCCTGCTCACTCACGTATTTCTAGTGCAAATCTGACCTAAGTGTCACTAGGCCTGATTCTAATTAGACTCCAGGCTTGTGTCACTGCTGCTCCATGGGGAGCAGTGGCTGAATTACTCCAGGACATTTTGAGAGATGATTGAGTCCACTTGCATTTAGTGTTAAAATGGTGAAGAATTAATATTAGCATTTATATTTCTAATTATGTCTTCTATTTATAACCGTATTTATAACTTGGTATGTGTCCAGAGTATCAAAAAAACCCTGGTAAATGTCTATCTGTATTTATTCAATAACTTATACACTGAATAAAAATTGTATTTTATTTAAAAGAATGTCGTATTACAGCAGCTCAAAATGAAAGCAGACATGGAGATTGGGTTTGTGCTGCAGTAGCACTGAGAGATTTCAACAAAGATCAGGCTTTTTCCGGTGCAGTGATATGAGTAAAAGGGAGAGCAAGACAACTTGTGGCCTAAATATATGAAAAGATGCAAAAAAAGGGACTTAAAGTGGTGAGGTTATACAAGGGGAGGTGGCAATGGAGCCAGGTTCTCCAGATGGTCTCTGGGAGTGGTGGAAAAAGAGGTGGGAGATATCACCTTGCAGGGCTGCAGCTGAAATTTGGGCTGGGGCTCTGGCCTGGTTCATGTGAGCTGGGAAAGGTCTGTCCTCTCCTCTTCCAGACAAGATGTCATCCCTATAAACAATCTTGTCCTCCAGCAGCTGGATGGCTGGCTGAGCTGGAATGTAGGGAAATGTGCAAATAGGGCTTAATCTCTTCATTTGACTTGATCTTTATCCAGCCAAATGTTAGGTGTTGGGCTTGAAGTGGGATGAGGATCCCTTCACATCAAGGGAACAAGGAATAAACACCTCCAGGGTGGGATTTCCTCCTTAGGAAGGGAGGAATTGCCCTTTTATTCCCCGTAGCTACACAAGGAGAACAGCCTAGCAAGACTCACTGTTTATTATTTTATCAGATTTCTATTGCGTTGCCTTTTTTTTGACATATTACTCATCTTTCATCCAGAGCTAAGCCAGATTCTCAGACCTCTGGTTTCTGCTGATGAAGGTTTGAAGCTTGTATTTGTTCACCTGCAGTTAGACCAAGGTGAACCTATGTGCAAGCTTTCTCTTATTCCCCTTTGGCTGCACAGAAGCTACTTTAAATTAGATACACCTGGTGCAGGTGTCCTCCCCAGGTAGGTCAGACAATCATTGCATGCAGATGACTCCTTTCGTGGTTGTTTATCAAATTGGGTATAATCCCTGCCTCATGGCTCGCTGGGAGCCAGTTTAACAAGCCATGGGTAACCAGGTGGGGAAACCATCTCATTCAGTTACAAGCATTTGTACTCATCTGTGGCAGCAGCTGTTTCATTATGACCACCAAGCTCTTCATGTGGTGGAGCGCAAACCCATGGAGGCGTCTTCTGCGCGCCCTTGTGTAACGCCAGCTCTGCTCTTACAGTAACCGCTGACCAGGAACTCACACGCTGCTCACCCTGGTTCTTACTCCTGACCTACTTCTCTCTTTCTTGATAAACCTAACCCGTGGGGTTGTCCTCGGTTGTTTTGCGGGGAGAAAACCAGCCTACATTTTTCCCTGCAGACATAATGACTTGGGCATTGGGTTCATCGCAGCTAAACGGGTGTGAGCTCCTTTGCTCTTCAACAACCATCAGCTTACCTGAAGGGCTATTCTAATTGGGTGAATTACAAAGTAGCTAATTAAGAAAATGCAAAGGTAGCTAATTAAGGAAGTTTCACACATGGGTCATGAGGTTTTTCAGCCAGTGTCATCACCTGCAAACCACACACCCCTCAGCAAGGCATGTGCTTGTACATGGGGATTGTTTCTAAATTAAACGAGAAACAAGGGTTGTTTCCTTCTAATGGCACCATTCTTAGAGTGCAGCTGGTTGTAAATATGAGTCTGTCTGTTTTTCAGGTGATGCTTTCTGATGAGGTAGGTGGTTGGCTTTCATTTCCAGCAATCTAAGAACGACGAGTTTATGCTTCTTGTAAACAGCACAGTCATATCACCACCAAGAGCAAGCATAATTCACGGCTGAGGACCAGTCTTTGAGAAAAGCTTTGCTTTTTCTTTTGTTATTATTTTTTTTCCCCCCTTGCAGCAATAAACACAACCTCCGGATGCCTGGCTGGGTGTCTCTGAATTATGGCTTAGAGCAACCTTGAGGGACTTGGTGTTTTACCAGGAGGAGAAGACACAGCTGTAGGTGTAGAAGCAGTCCCACAGTGTCTCCTTGTAGCTGCTGGGTTCAGCAACCTACGGTCACAGGTTGGTATCTGATCCTCATGGCTTTTTACCCCCCCTCTCTTCTCCTTGTCCCTCACTAACCTTTCCCTGTCCCCTTGCTCGCTTCTCCCCTTGGCTGTGCCAGTTCTGGCAGCTCAACCAGGGATCCCGTTGAGTAGCAGATCTCATGGGATGCTGGAGGGAGCCCATGCTCATGCACAGGAGGCACAGCAGTGGTGTGAACCCAGGAGATGCCTTCTCCCAGACCTCTGCTTTGACCTGTGGGTGTGTTGCCCTGCAGATGTTAGTCAGGCTTCTCTGGACCCTTGACAACATGCAGATGGTCCTGGGGGTGTTTAAAAGCATTACAGACCAGGTCAGCCTGTTCCACCAAATCATTGCTTTCAAAGATGCACAGAGATGAAATATATAAAGAATGCAAAGGCTGCAACTTAAAAGGTTGAAACAACCCGAGAACAGTTTGTGTTTGGTAAGCCAGAGGAACAATGGCTTGAAAATCCAGAAGTCAACATGACTTGTAGAGAGTTAGACCTAAAAGACAAAATTTTAAGCAGATGAGCAATTTACTGGTCAGTCCTGTGGGGTCTGTGGTTTGGTGCCAACATGATGGGGGGAGTTTCCATGTCAGTTGTGAGTTCTGGCTGTCCTGGGAGGCGGCCAGACATGTCAGACCAGAAACCTGCTCCAGTGTCACCACCGTGGGGTAAAATGTGAGACTTGCCTTGATCTCCTTCCATTGTCTCCTTCCCCTTCTTGCTCTTGTTTGTTCTCTGATGTTATTTTTAACCTTTTGCTTAATATGAGTTTGAGTGTGTGGGCCAAGTCTGTATCTTCTAGGGCATTGTTGCAAGGTGGTGACAAAAAAACCCCAACAACCTGCTTAAAATGTCTGTGATTGCCTGGTGCTCCTTGGCAGGCTCAGAGCTGTTGGTGGGGACCGGACTGCGTGCCAGTGCTGGATTTTGGGAGCTGAGAAGATACCAGATGGACTCAACACCAAAACCAAACCATACTTTCTGTCTTTGCTACTCCCACAAACATTTTCTGGTTTTGCTAATTATTCTTCAGGGCTGGATAGTGGTAGCAGCTTCAAGTCCTCATCTCTTCACATAAATCCATTCTGTGTAAATTTTCCATTTGTTGGTTTTTTTTCTTTTTCCATTCAGAAAATTAGCTCAGTTTTCCCACTTTTTCCTGTTACTTCAACAAAAGATTAAAAACATGTTTTGTGTTCTTTGGGGTGTCACAGACAGTGTAGGCTCTGATCAAAGTGCAGTTTTCTGGGCACAGCTTTCTATGATTGAGTTTTGGTGGTTTTACCAGTACAGTGTTGTGTTTTTGTTTTATCCTCAGTCTTAGTAAGCACAGTATGTTTGTATCATGATCAAGGTTCCCTGTTCCAGTAAATGAATAGAGATAGTTTATCTTCTCTCTAACTTTCCTCTATAATTTTTGGGGTTAGCTTTTTATTTCATATTTGTGAAACCTGTACTCCTGGCTACTTTCACATCGTAAGACTTGCCAGACGGTTGAATTTATATAAGTTTTTACAAGCATCTGTTATCTGTCCAGCTTGCTTTGATAACTGGCAATGATGAGCATGGTTATCTGTTATAATTTGCTACACAACTCCGATCTCAAACTTCCCTTTCTGCTGGGTTTTACTCACAGGTTGCCAAGCAATCTGGCTGCTAAGCTGCTGCTGCTGCTCAGCTTTTGTAAACTGGCATGAAACTGAGACAAGGAGCGGTGTTGGATGGGAAACTTTTGTGTTGAAGAGGGTTTTGCAGCAATTTCCCCCCACACTCACAAGATGATATCATTAAAGGACATCAAATAAGCAGGAATTTGCACTCAAATTCCCCAAAACAAGACAGAGCAAGCTTTACGTGTTGAACCTCAAACTGATAAGAGTTGTGCAAGGTTGAAAGAAGGGTCCTGCTCTCTTTGGTCTCTGAACATGATCATTGTTGACTGTAGTCATGAAAGTCTGCCCAGAGAAACAAAGGCACTGATTAAGTGAACTCAAGGCAGAGTGCACTGATTTGAAATTATTCTGCACCTTCACAACAGAACACAGCAATGTGATGGAAGAACTCTTAGCTCATGATGCCAGGAATTACAACAGAACCTGAAAATAGTCCTCAGGCCAAATGAATCCCATCAATCAGACTATTAAACACTTCTGCAGGAGCATGTACAGCACCCAAGCATTTTGCAGGGGTGAGCACGAAGTTGACGTGAGTTCATGTAAATAAGAGTTGTGTACTAAGGCACAGATTTAATTGAGTTGGTAAGTGGTCCAAGGGAGATTGACCTTGCTGGAAGGGAGACCAGAGATTTTCTCCAACCCATCAGCAGAAAGCTGTTGGTGTTCTTAGTGTTCCAACTGCATCATCTGTTCGTTGCTGACCTGGTTCTGACTTTTTCCACACAGTAGTTCTCTCTCAGCATTGCTAACTGATCTCCATTACTCATGTGCCAACTCCAGCTAACTGCACATTACTACCAGGTAATAAAGGGTAGGACTTACCATAATTTTAACTGTTAGAAGTTACTAGGGCTGCTGCAGGCAGCTTGCCAAATCTCCTTCTGTAACAAGTGGTAGGATGTTGAGAGATTATCTAAGAGACAAGGCAGTCAACTCTACTTCAGCCTTCCTGGACTGGTATTTATTTAGCTCATTGAAAACCTCAAAGAACGAGTGTTCCTCGATGTATTTTTAACAGTCTGTTCCCATGCTTAGTATTCCTGGGACAGCCAGCTGGGTGAACTTCAGGACCTCCAGGAGACCTTAAGGAGACAAGGTAGGAAACAAGGTAGGAAACAAGCTAAGTTAGGATCACATATGCTGCTAGATACCTACATATGGGCAAAGTTAAATCAATGTTTGAAGGTAACTAAAGGCATGGACAGGAGTTCACTGCTGTGATTGCAGATACTGTGATCACTCAGGGTTAATTATGTTTTCTGGGACCAGTGTAAATCTGCTAGGTCAAGGGATGGTACAAAACCTATGGCGGTGCTGTGAGTTGAGGTTAGAGACTGACCCACCTAATTTTGCTTGGAGTGGATTACGAAGGGTTTAGACTCCCTGACACAGCTGGAGGGAATAACCCCTAGCAGCAAAAGTTGGGATGATCACATCTCCAGTTAGCACAGCTGGATCTGGAGAAGATGCTTTCACCCGAGAGGACCTTTCCTCTCATTAAGGACTTGCATCCCTGATCTCTGCATCTCTAGAAATTCTGCTTTTGCTGTAGAATTTACCAATGGCACTTTGCTAGTGCTGGAGAAGGGTCACACCTCCTCAAGATGGCAGCAAAAAACCAAAACATCCACGTCTTTGCAAACCAGCATGCCTTTTAAAACATGGAACATTTTCATCTGAGCACTCTTAACCCAAGTATGCTCTAAATAAACCCACCTGTGGTGTTACACACCCACCTACGCAAGTCCCATCGCAACCATGGTAGAAGTGCTGTGTCAGTGTGATCTACATTCGAAGCGCTGGCAGCCAACGTGTTGGGAGGACACGATCACGGAGAAAATTACGATAGCAGTTAGCAATGTGTGGTTAATTGCTTCAATTATCCACTTGCCTCACTCATGAGCTTTACTCCGTAGTACTCAGCTAGCGACTCTGCTCCACAGAAAATGTGTGGAAATGGGTTGGATTGAAATTCATAGATTACATCAGACTGAAGTTAAAACTCAGCAATGGAAACGCATTCACCATTTTAGGGGAGGGAGTTTCTTTCCCCCCTAAAGAAACATTCAAAATGTTGTCTTGAACCTGTCTTTACAAATTCTTTTCCAATCAGATAATTAAGTGGATAACCGGCTAGACATACACTGCTTTTTTTGCTATTTTGTTATTGTGAATTTATTGGCTGTCACTTGGTAAATAATTTTCCTCTTGGTATCTCAATTTCACTATTGGTGATACAAGCCCAAACTTTTCTATGAGTTTTCTGTTCTGCAACAAAGCAAGATGTTATCAAGAAAATTTTAGGTTTTAGTATTATACAGATCTCTTATATCGTCATAATTGAATTGAGTGATTTCTGGTCTTATCAAAAAGGCTTCTTCAGAAAGAAAGGAGAATACCACAGAGTTATTAGCTATTTTCTTTTATTACACAAAGATAAATAAACAGATACATTATTACTCAATTTTCCACCAGTATAAATAGAATTACATAAATAAACATTTCAAAGTGTAAACTAAAGGTGTGTAAAGACTCGCCGTTACTTTTTCAGCCTGGCATGTGAAGGCGTCTGGATTCGGAATTCACAGAGTTCAAGATTTTTTTTGGGAAATATATATATTTTTAACTTAGACTTCTTCATTTTTAATATATTCTGATAGATTCTAGTTAATCATTATGTCTTGATTTAGTTTTGTAGATACTGAATAAGGCCCCTTCACTTCGTTGCTGTTAGGTAAGGAAGCTTTTCTCCCTGGCTCCCTGCTCTTACGCTACCGGTTCCCTTCAAGCCTGGTGTTGGATCAAGGGGGTGACACACGTGCAGCCCACAGCGATTGTTTTCTTCTCCAGCCGGTATGACTGGTGGCAGCCCTTTTGCTCCCTCCGCAGGACGAGGATCTCCTGGTGGATGGGGGCAGAGTTGAGGCTGTGGTCCAGCTGCCCGTCCAAATTCAGACACCAGGAATGGCGGCACTCGGCGTTGGCAATCACCCGGGGGAAGCGGTCGTGGTCCTCATCGATCCTGTAAGTTGACATGAAAGAACAGAGAAATATTTGAAATGGAAATGCTGGTGTGTCTCTAGAATCATGACAATCTGGATTGTTATGGGCTCCCGGCTCTTTAACTTGTATCTCCTGGGATATTTCCTATGAAGGGGCAGTAGACCCTTCTCTAGGTTTTTAAGTTTGAGTAAAGTGTAAGCAAAGAAACACTGCATGTTTTTAAGTGTAAGAAAACCATGCCAGCACTGCATGAAACTGCCTTTGCAAAGAACTTGCTTCAAATAGGCACTGATGTTGAAGGACAAGTTAGAAATTATCTGAGCTTCCCAATATGTCAGACTGACTAATGGACCCAAAGACCTTCAGCTCCCCTCCAAAACCTGAAAAGTTCTTAGGGATTGATGCTGATGTTGTTAAATCACTACCAAATTTGGTGCAATGTTAGCCATTTGAGATATTTTTGATGAATTCTTAGGTAAAGAATGCTTTTGAAGAGAAAGCTTGGCCCAACATACAAATAAATCAATTAAATTACAAAAGTAATTTGCTTTGCTTTCTGTATGTCAGTGCAGATCATGTTTTTGCTCTGTGCTCCTTTCTATATTGGTTATCTTTCAAAAAGGTTTATATGGACTCTGGATACCCTTGTATTTCCAAAATCTCCCAGCAGTGAAGCACCAATAACAAAGATATGGACAGAACCTCTGCGTTATTCTTGATGAGGGCAACCAGTGTATTTCTAAATCATTAGGGACAGAGACCATACCTGTAATCCCACGGAGCCAGGGAACGGCTGTTGACATTAGGAGTCGTTTTAGTGTCCTGGTTCACGGTGCTGATGCTTATGTTGACTCTCACAGTTTGAGGGAATTTTGAGTCTTTTTGGCTCAGGCATCCAGCATACGCTTGCTTGAAGAGGCTCTCTGGCTTGGCTCTGGGGTGTATCACCTTCCCGTGGGCAGAACCACTGGCTGACAGCACGGCCAGCAGCGCTAAGAGCAGTGATCTGAACTGAAGACAATTTGGGGCACATTTAGAACACAACCCAGGTACAGTTGCAGTAGTGCGGCACGTCTAATGACTCCTCTGTGGGGCTGGGAAACTCATCCACAGGCAGTCCAGCTGGTGGTTAAAGTCTATGCTGCAGGCTGGACTAATTATGGAAATATGTATAACCTCCATGCTTGCTTTCATTAACTAGTTACTACAGTGCTGACATGTACGGTATACATTCAGCTGTAATTTAATGATAAAAAAACCCCAATTATACAAAATAATATAATATAGGAGGTGGTAGAGAGGAGATAGCAACAAAAAGACACTGCAAGGTTGAGTTTTCAATGTATTTCTTGATTTCAGAGAACATGGCAGAAGCCCCATTCACTAATACACCCAACAGTCTCATTGCTGCCCCATGTTGGTACTATTCAGCAGTCTCCCGTTTTAATTATTTTCAATTATTAATGGTTTAAACAAGCATTTTAAGGGTGGGGGTAGATCCCCATTCCTGACACTCATCTATTAGAATTTAAATATGACTCTGTCAAACTGGAGATAAAAAAACAGAAAGCAAGTTCTTACCAGAGAAGCACAAAGGATCGGAGACATCTTCCTTCCTTCTTTTACCACGGTTGATGCTGTGCTGGGCTCTGTCGAACTGACGGTGTCTCGGCACATTTGCTGGTGGACTTTTTATAAGGGCTTCTGTGCTGTCCTACTTTATGTGGAGTAGGTGGTTTGTTTTTTTTTTTTTTTTTCCCAGCCGTAGCTGTGGTTTCTGACCATAACTTAAATTAAAAAAGTGTAAGTGTATATATTCCATTGACACAGGTGGAAGACAGGATATGGGCTCACCCTTTCGTAGATCTGTAGGTGATGTCATTACTTCAGCCATGTTGCTCAAGTAGTGACAAAACTCAATGGTGATATTAGAAAACCACCAAGAAAATTGGTGCACACCGCAGTAAGCAAGTATAAATTAAGTAATTTTAAACTGCGACTAGAGTCATCATCTAGACAAACACAAGTTGATGCACTTCATGCTCTTGGCTTGGAATGCTGTAGGTATCAAAAACACATATGTCCCTGGTACTGCCACGTTGGATCCATTTGCTCCAAGGTCAGTCTAGTGTCTTTCCATACTGATTTGGACAGATATTGGACAGCTGGTCCCCATCCAATTGTTCTCTACGTTTGCCATTTGTTGTCATTTGCTTTGGTGCCTAGGGACCCAGATTCCTTCTCAAACTCCTATTTCTTTCTCAAATGTCCTAGTCTGGATCAGGCTGTTTTTATCCACATCTATACCTCAAGTGTGATATGCCAGTTTTGGCCACAATGCTTCTTGATAGAGAGTTCCCAAATTCAATCATTCTTCATCTAGGGGAAAAAAAATAAAAAGTGATTATTAATATTGAACTTGCCATTTTTACATTTCACTTCAGGCTTTTGTGCTATGAGACACGGCTTGTGGGGGATTGGACTAGGTGATCTTTTGAGGTCCCTTCCAATCCCAAACATACTGTGATCCTAAGGAAAGGGGTCTGGGAAGTGTGATAGATATAGTTAAACCTTGTATGTGTGAGTTAGGAAGGGGACAAAAGGATTCGAGAGAAACCTTGTGAAGGCTGAGAGATGCAAGGTGACTTCTTTTGTAGGCAGGAAAACTGGAAGGAACTGCAGGCACCTTGTCTGTGATATATAGGTGTTAACAGAGCACACTTGAAAATATAGGGAGCTAAAATACCGTGCATTGTGTAGCCCCAAGGCATCATGACTCCATGTGTCCTAGCCCTGTGTGCTGGGTGACAGTGAACAATGATTCTGTGCAGCTACTCATCCCACCTTGCTGTCTCTCCATCCTTGTAAGACCAACATACTGCAGCTGTAACGTGCCATGTTGGTATTTAAATGTGCAATATTTAAACCCATGTGTTCAAGTGGACAGGCTCCATTTGACAGGGTGACAGAACCCCTTTCTCCAATTCAGAGAGATTTTTCTAGATTTCCAGTAGGATATTGCGGGGGGTTGCAGATCTGAAGAGGCTGGGCTGCTTCAAGGCTGTGCCCACTTTGGGGTTTGAATCATCCTTGTTGCTCTTGTTGACAGCTACTGCCTTATTTTTTGTTTCTTAGGTAGATGTCTGGATAAAACACGAATATACATTAAAAGTCGTATGGGCTTGACCCTGAAAAAGACCTTGCCTGCAAGGAGCGATGTCTATATTTATTCCTCTCATCTGCTTTTAGGAACTTAACAGCCCTCTAGTATTTTGGTCACTGGAATGTATGGGGTGTTCTGGGACAGGTGGCTTCTGTGCCATCATTCAATATCCATCGATAGGTCAGAGCTCTATAGTTCAGCCAATCAGTAGTAAAGCAGGGATGTGCAAATTTTGGATAATGCCGATAGTGGACCAGGAACTAGGAAACTGATGCCTCCCCCAGGCAAATATCCCAGTCACTTACCTACAGTGTCTTCTTGTCCCTGGCAAATAGTTCATGGCATAGCTAACTAGGACAACAAAACATCTCACGAGGAAAGACTCTTCACCCCTAGTGCTACAAAACCTGGTGCATAGGAAGAGGGGTAGGCTCAAATCTCTCAGGCTGCAGCTTCCCAGCTAATGATGCTGATTGTAATGAACTGCACGATATAATAAACCACCTTCTCTGATGAGGATCCTGGGGAGTAGATGGGCGATGGACAGACACAAGAATGTTGATGCTGCTCGTAGCCTGAATTCCAGAGAGATTATTGAGAAAGGGGCTTACGTTTTAGAAAGAAGGGTTTGAACCTTCAGTCTATCCTTCTCTAAATTTTTGTTCTTGGGAAATGACTCTCATCACTTCACTTTGACAGTGGGTTACAAGTAACTTGGACAGGCACCATGAAGCAACAGCCAGTGTTGATCTGCTGACGCACGTTCCTTTCTCAGGTCTAATTTTGGTGAAAATGATGCAAATAAGGAGTGTTTTTTACATTTGCTTAATATTTATGTCTAAGTCCAAGTTTTACTCACCTTGTGCCATCCAAAGGAGGATGTAAATAAGGGTAGAATTTGGTTTTCAGTTTCTGGGATAGCCATGACCTATAGCAGCTTGTTTAAAAGATGCTGATGCTTGAAAAGTTAAAGGTGTAATTCAGTTTCCTTCTTAGAGTTAGAGACGTACAGGTTAAAGGAAATTGTTCCCTCAGAAGGGGTTTTCTCTAATGCTGTTTACAGAAATATCCATTCAAAGTGGGTTAGTTAAATTTCCAATTTTAGAAGCAAAAAGATTTCAAAAGCATGCAAGGCAACAGAAAGTCAGGTTCAAGCAGCCTGACCCTAAATCCAGGCTTGTCTACCCTAAATGTGTCTGTGGTTTGGGTTACCTCAGTACTTGAAAGGTGACTAGTTAACCATTCAAACATGGCTAATGTAATGCGACATTGCAATGGTGAAAAAAACCCCAAAGGACTTTACCTCATGGCATTTCTTTCGTTCTGACACTTCATTCTCTCTAAACTAGAGATCTGAAAACTGGGACACTAACAAAATCTTACTGAAACAAAAAGACTGGAGATTATTTAAAGCCTTTGAAATTAAGCCTAAGCCCTTCTCTTAGCTCTGGTGAAAGCTTTTTGCAGATTAAGTTGCTACTTAAGTACTTTACCCAGCTGAGAGCCTTCAGGCACCTAAATCTGAGCATATTGGTCTTGATGACACTTTCTCCCTCCAAGTCACAGTGTGAATTAGTGCCAGAGCTCTGGTGTCCTGACTGAGCTTGCTGTAAATTGAAAGAGAAATTGCAAATATCTCAAAATACTTAAAACATTTTTTTCAGCCACTATCAGTTAAGTTTATGCTGCTTTTGAAAAATGAGCTTTTCTATTCACATGCAGGAAGATACGTATTTGCTTTTTTCTTGTTGGAGAGAATGCATTTTCTTCCTCTTGAGTACATATTCTTATACATTCCTATAAAGTAAGGGAACGCTCTTCTTACACACAAGCATTGCACGACCTCCTGTGCATTGTGGGGGTAATTTCTAGGAGATCAATGATTAGACTGAACCTGTAAGCAATGGTTATCTGAGGGAAACTCAGAGCTTGACATGGCAAGGCTCTGAGAACCTTGATTAAACACTGGGGTTTAATTTTAATTTAATGTAATCCTGCTCTGAGTGGATGGGTGAATGAGAGATACAGAGGTCCCTTCCAAATCACCCCATTGTCTCCCACCACTTGATCTTTGTACAGGAGACACAGCAGAAAAGATAGAATAACCTTTTTCCTCTATTGAATATTTCTACTTTTCCTCCCCAGCAGCTGCAGTAGAAATTATCGTGCCCTCCTGCATGCCTAAGTTTTCCGAACACAGCTAAATCAATATCGCAGTTATTTGTCAGCTGTGGTTACTGCCAGTGGTTGACATGTCTGTTGCATGACTAATGTCTAATAGATGCTCAGTAACCAGGGAGTCAACACAAAGGAATTACACCAGTCCATTCATTTTTTTTTGTTTGCTGTTTGGAGGGACAGGGAGAAAAAAAAAAAAGGGCTTCCAGATACATGAGTTGGACTGAACAAGAAGCAGGAAATTTCTGTCTGCTCTGTGGTAATTATTAGATTATTAATATGTAACCGTAATGTGGTCTGGATAAGCGGAGAGGGGCTGTATGCTGCCAGGAGGTGGATGTGGGATATGACTACTCTGATTAGATGGGGGCAAACTTTTGAGCAGGGCCTGTTGCGATAGGACAAGAAGTGAAGGTTTGAAACTGAAGGAGAGAGATTCAGACCGGACATGATGAAGAAATTGTTGCCCCTGAGGGTGGCGAGAGCCTGTCCCAGGTTGTCCAGAGAGGTGGTGGATGAACCATCCCTGGAGACATCCCAGGCCAGGCTGGACGGGGCTCTGAGCAACCTGAGCTGGTGAAGATGTCCCTGCTCATGGCAGGGGTGGCACTGGATGAGCTTTGAAGGTCCCTTTAAACCCAAACCATTCTGTGGTCCCATTCCAGCTGGACCCTGATGAGCAGCAGCATCACTGCTTGTGTTACAGCAGTGCCTAAGGGTTCATTGTAAAGCTGGGCTGAATTAGCACCTGACACCTGATGAAAGGGAAGATATCTCCTGGCCATCACAAGGTACTTGTCTATGTGTAATGGAAAGTTTGAGACATGCAATGACTGGCTGATTGTAGGCTGAAACCAGACCACCAGAGGTGGTAAGGATCTCCCTTGTGCACCGGTGATTTAATGTGTCTCCTCATTTATTTGTTTTTGTGGTTATCAGTGATGTTAATGACCAAACAGTTTTGTTATCTATTAAAGATCTCTCTGTCAATGCTTTATTTTCATGGCTTCCAAGACATCCTGTGGCAATACATTTCACAACCAGTTACAAACTACACAAAAAGAAACCCTTTACGCATAAAATTGGCTCATACTCAAGCTGGTAGAATGGTTTATACAAGCAATTAACTCATTTTGAAATTCTCTGCTTACTGTGCTATCTGCTTGCATCCTGTCTCTCGCCCACACCTTGGCCCCAGCCAATGGCAGGAAGCAGGGGGAGAAGGACTTGGGGTCCCTCAGCATCTTTTCCCTTTCTAAAGTTCCATCTGAAATTTCACTTACTGCAGGTTGAGACATTTATTTCCTATCCCCAGCGGGTACAGGGGCAAGTTGTTTGGGTCTCCTTTCCCTCTTGGGTCATGCTTTCAAGACTTTTGCACATTTTATATTTTCCTCACTGTTCTTGGGAGGATCTTCGCTTGACCCATCCATCCCTTGCAAAGCGGTGCTTCAAGCTCAAGAGAAATCAGAAACTCTCTTGTTTGCACAAAATCAGTGTCAGATTTCCAGGCAGCCTGTGGAAAACCTTTATTCTTCCTTTTTGGGACCACCATAATTAAAATTTATCTGAAATGAAGTAAATTCTGAAGGTTGCCAGGAAGTCCTTAGTGTATTCATCCTTATCTCAAAACGAGTTGCCAGTTGCAGGTTTATCAACCTCTTTCACCTACATATACTTTTCTGACTTTTTCTGCAGTAAATGAGGATTAGCTGCACAAGATTGCTCAGAGCTTCCAAAACTAATAATAGGGAGCAAAACATCTCACACACTCTCTGGAGAACATTTCACAGTTGTTTTTTTGCATCATCCATTGGGGGGAAAAAAAAAGACCATAAATTCTTGTGTAGTTTTATCAGTTCCAGCTGTTAAAAATTGCAAATATGAGATTCTACATGGGCATAGCTTGTGATTTTACATTAGTGTATCACCCTGGACGACGAAACAAGGAATGCAGCAGTGCATGAGGTTATCTGTACAGTTGTGTATACTCCTCTGGCTGATGCAAGAGAGGAGAAACACCAGAATATGGGATGCTGAATTCCTGAGTTCATGCACTCTAATGAGGATGAAATTTAACCCTGTAGCTTCACTCCCAGTGTGATGAGGCTTACTTTTTTTTTTTTGGGAAAACTTAGAGAAAGTACAGTAAAAATGAGATTCTGAGGCTGAAATTTTGAACTGTATCAGGATGGGGACCAAGGGGGAGGGAAGATGAGGCAGCACCGCTAAATAGGTGCAACCTCCTTGCAGTCTCGGTTCTCATAATCTGCGATGATGCCCATGAGGTTTGGGATCACTGGAGACATCCCAGGCAGGCTGGATGGAGCTCTGAGCAACCTGAGCTGGTGAAGATGTCCCTGCTCATGGCAGGGGTGGCACTGGGGAAGATTTTGAGGTCCCTTCAACCCAAACTATTCTATGATCCTATGATCTGCCCCCATGAGCTGCTTGGGGAAGAGGAAGGAACCTTCTCCGTGCAGGGCACCATACAACACCCATGAAACCACCTTGTGGTTTTGTTAATGGTGCAAGGCAACGCTGTTGGAAAAGGAGTCGCGTGGAGCATTGAAAGGTCGGTGCTACGTGCCGAGACACCAGCCCTTCACCAGCAGCTGCTTGGCCACCAGGTTATGCTCTGCCGCCCACTGCTTTCAGACCAAATTAGTTCAGAAAACAAGTTTTATCACAGATGTAGTCAATGTACCTACATCCCAGGGCTTATAGTCAGGGCTGCCAGGTGGGTTTGATAAGGTAGACTGAGTAATAAAGTCATTTACACTGTAGCCATTTGCCTGCTGCTGGGTAAAAACTGAAGATCTTGGTCATTCATCATCTCATTTTAAGAAGTCAAGACCCGTTTTTCTTTTTTCTCACAGGTAAATGACTTCTGGCCACAACATTCCGTGTTGCAAGAAAGTGTCATAATTCGAAAGTATTAGAGAATAAGTGACTCAGAGTGGTTTTGATGAGAGTTGCAAATGTGCAATGAAAATTCTAATTTTTGAGCCCTTTCACCTAGTTGGGGTTTGAGTTGACATTTTATTTTTTAAGAAGAAAAGGAAATTCATCATTTTTCCAAACGTATGCAAATTCTGACCGCAGTGCAATGCGGTTTCCAGAACTATCCCAGGCAGAGATTTCAGAGAATAACCACTGCTGAAGGTCTCCTCCTCCGAGACCTATGGTCATGGAGCAGTGCGGTAGGGACAATGGGTAGGTGACAGAAGCCTCATGTCCTATTTTTGCTTGAATGATGCCTCTTAACTAGACCTGGTCCTCTCTGTGCTGATGACATGGCTACAGGGGCCAAACAAACAGGTCCAAACAGAGCTCTTGAGTAAGTAATTTCTCTGTTTTAATGGACCATCACTTTTACTTTTAACAGCTCTTTATTCTGGGTGAACTCGCTGTGCTGAACCCAACAAGAGCTAGAAAAATGAATTGTGGTCCTGTCTGTATTTCAAACAATGCACAATCCTGCATGACCATTTATTCCTTGTATAACAGCTTCTCCATCAGTGCTGGAGGCCATCATCTATTTTTCCAGTGCTTGTTTGCAGGTCTTACTTTCTTAATTTTCCACTGCAAAGAGTAGGCAAGGAATGACAGCCAACAAGGCAGGCCCAAAACCAGTAGAGGGATAAGAAGGACCAGTATCAAAGCTCAGCAAACCATAAAGTTTAGGGGCTTTTCTTTCTTTAGTCCCACTTGAGCTCAAGGTAGATGAGACCACAAGAACATCATCCAAGATTAGGAGAAAGCAACCAAGATCTGTGGGAATGAAGATCTGTGGTTCCCAGGATATAACCAATGGCCAGGCCACCGCATCTTGGGTGAGAGTGAGGGTGTTCAAGAAGACAGGAGCACTGCAGTTTGCACTCTGATTTTGTGAGAATGAGATTATGTGATAAACCTTGTTTGTGCAGTCCAGTCCTTTGAAGGTCACCACCCACAGCCCCAAATCCACTGAGCATCTGTGTCTCACACTCCCACCCGCTGAAGGACATGAATGTGTCACAGGATCCCATAGTGACCATAGCCCACGTCACATGAAAGAATCAGGTCTTTGACACTTCGTAGAACCACAGAATGTCCTGAGCTGGAAGGGCCCCACAAGTATCATTGAATCTAACTCCTGTCCCTGCACAGGACAACCCCACAGTTCACACCGTGTGTCTGAGGACGTTGTCCAGTCTCTTCTTGAACACTGTCAGGCTTGGGGCCGTGACAACTCCCTGGGGAGCCTGTTCCAGTGTCCAGCACCCTCTGGATGAAGAACCTTTTCCTCATGTCCAACCCAAACCTCCCCTGGCACATCTTCCTGACATTCCCTTGGGTTCTGTTGTTGTTCACCAGAGAGAAGAATTCAATGCCTTCCCCTCCTCTTCCCTTTGTGAGGAAGCTGCAGACTGCGATGAGGTCTTCCCTCAGTCTCCTCTTCTCCAGGCTGAATAAACCAAGTGACTTCAACCGTTCCTCCTGTGGTTTCCCCTCTAAACCCTTCACCAATTTCATAGCCTCTTTTGGACACTCTTCAGTAGCTTAATATCTTTTTTATCCTATGTCCCCAGAACTGCACACAGTACTCCAGGTGAGGCTGCACCAGTGCAGAGCAAAGCGGTACAATCCCCTCCCTGCCCGGTTGGAGATGCTGTGCTGGATGAACCCAGGACACAGCTCCCTCTTGGCTGCCAGAGACATTGTTGGCTCATGTTCAACTTGCTGTTGACCAGAACCCCCAGATCCTTCTTGCCCTTATTGAACTTCATGGGGTTGGTGATCGCCCAATTCTCCAATTTGTCCAGATCCCTCTGCAAGGCCTCTCTGCACTCAAGAATGTTGACAGCTCCTCCCAATTTTGTGTCATTGGCAAACTTGCCAAGCAGTCCCTCAAATCCTGAGTCTAAGTCATTTATGAAGGCATTGAAGAGCATTGGCCCTAAGATGGATCCCTGCAGAACTCACTGGTGACTGGTCACCATCCCGACATGGCCCCATTTACTAGAACCCTTTGAGCCTGGCCCATCGGCCAATTGCTCACCCACTGCACTGTGTGTTTACCCAGCTGTGTGCTGGACATCTTGTCCAGGAGGAGACTGTGAGAGACAGTATCAAAGGCTTTTCTGAAGTCCAAAAAGATCACATCAGCTGCCTTCCCTTGGTCAACTGGGTGGGCAGCCTTGTTATAGTCAAACAAACTTTCTCCTTACAAACCTGTGCTGGCTGGGACCCATGACTGCATTGTCGTTCAGATGTTTTTTAATAACTCCCAGAATAATCTTCTCCATGACTTTGCCAGGCACGGAAGTGAGGCTGACAGGTCTGTAGTTATCAGGATCATTCCTGTTGCCCTTCTTGAAGAGTGGGACAACATTTGCCAGCTTCCAACCAACTGGAACTGCCACAGATTCCCAGAAACATTGAAAAAACATGGAGAGATATCTTGTTATGGCATCAGCCAGCTCTTTAAGTACCCTTGGATCCTTTTAATAGTTCTGTGGTCAAACTCTTGCACATCCAGTAAAAGAGCAGCAGGAATTAAGCAAACAATATCTATACTATATAAACATGAGAAGATATGGGCAAAATCTTAGCTGACAGTAGTTCATCCAAACCACATCCATGGCAGATAGTCACGAAGAACAAATTAGGATGTAAATTATTTCCTTGCAAAAGACTTGATCAGATAACGTAGTTGTTTCATCAGATAATTTATTTGCAAAAGATAATTCAAGCAGCTCTGCCAGGGTGGAGTTTTATTTTTAGGTACAGACCATAAGCCTCCCAGCCAAGGAGCTGTGTAGCCACAGTTCTCACAAATATGTTGTTTATAAACCCCCCTTGTTGCTAATGGGCCAGTCTGATTTGGTAGAAGAGGTTATGAAGCAGCTCACAGACAGAGGTCCCACATGGATCACAAAGGGATTGCAATAACCATATTTTGGTCTTTGCTTCCCTGTTTTTCCTCAGGGAGATAAGAAATGATTGGTTTCTCCACCAGAGAATCTTTGGGAAATGGTAATGAATTATAGACAATGGTGGAAACATTTGGAGAGGACAATGCATGAGGCCCTCTCCTGAGACACCCTGAGCCGATGATGCTTTCTTGTGATTCCAGACCAGGGATACCAATAGCTGACATATAAAGGCATTTCTTTCCATTTTTGGCTCCTGTCTTCCCAAACACTTTTTCCCTCACGTGGCCAGATGTAAGGCATTCATACAGGAGCCAGTTCTCCATCTCAAAAGCAATTGAAGCACTCTGGTTTGAAGCTGATTATCAAGAACATTACTTGCACGATTTCCAGTTTTGGACTGCTGTTCTTTTTGATATGGACTGAATTCTCCTTGTTAAATGTAGTTAAGATCTTCAGAGAATTCGGATTCCTGATTTTGTGAAATACTTCTTTGATCAACCAAGTGAGAACTGTATTTAGTCTTTGAAAAGAAGTAGGCAATAAGTACCATGAATTGAACTAAAGAAGTGGTGAATAGATGATGACAGGGCAGTGGATGTGATCTACCTTGACTTGAGTAAGGCATTTGACACAGTCTCCCACAGCATCCTCACAGCTAAACTGAGGGAGTGCGGTCTGGACGATCGGGTAGTGAGGTGGATGTGAACTGGCTGAAGGGAAGAAGCCAGAAAGTCGTGGTCAATGGGGCAGAGTCCAACTGGAGGCCTGGATCTAGTGTAGTGCCTCAGGGGTCAGTACTGGGGCCGGTATTATTCAATATATTCATCAATGATTTGGACGAGGTAATAGAGTGCAGTATCGGCAAGTTTGACACCAAGCTGGGAGGAGTGGCTGACACTGGAAGCTGTGCTGCCATCCAGAGACCTGGACAGGCTGGAGAGTTGGGTGAGGAGAAATTTAATGAAATATAACAAGGGCAAGCTTAGAGTCTTGAATCTGGGCAGGAACATCCCCAGGTTCCGGTATAAGCTGGGGAATGAGCTATTAGAGAACAGTGTAGGGGAAAGGGACCTGGGGGTCCAGGGGACAGCAGGGTGACCATGAGCCAGCACTGGGCCCTTGTGGCCAGGAAGGCCAATGGTACCTGGGGTGGGTTAGAAGGGGGTGGTCAGTAGGTCAGAGAGGTTTTCCTGCCCTTCTACTCTGCCCTGGTGAGACCACACCTGGAATCTTGTGTCCAGTTGTGGCCCCTCAGCTCCAGAAGGACAGGGAACTGCTGCAGAGAGTCCAGCGCAGCCACCAAGATGCTGAAGGGAGTGGAGCATCTCCCGTGTGAGGAAAGGCTGAGGGAGCTGGGGCTCTGGAGCTGGAGAAGAGGAGACTGAGGGGTGACCTCATTATTGTTTACAAATATATAAAGGGTGAGTGTCAGGAGGATGGAGCCAGGCTCTTTTCGGTGACAACCAACGATAGGACAAGGGGTAATGGGTTCAAACTGGAACACAAGAGGTTCCACTTAAATTTGAGAAGAGACTTCTTCTCAGTGAGGGTGTCAGAGCCTGGCCCAGGCTGCCCAGGGAGGTTGTGGAGTCTCCTTCTCTGCAGACATTCAAACCCGCCTGGACACCTTCCTGTGTAACCTCAGCTGGGTGTTCCTGCTCCATGGGGGGATTGCACTGGATGAGCTTTCGAGGTCCCTTCCAATCCCTGACATTCTGTGATTCTGTGGCTCTGTGATATGAAAAGTCTGAATGAGAAATAACAAGCTAGAATTTGAACACACTTTTCGGTTTCATAAATGTCATAAGATGAATCTCTATATTATATTTACTTTCTGTTTGTATGCTGTAACAGCAGATTTTATTGTGCGGGTTGGTTGTGTATTTATTTGGACACAGTTCCTTTGCACAAAATTTAAATAGCAATTTTATCCATCTCTATCTACCCCATAAATAGAGAAAATTCCTATATAATCATTTGTGGATTATATAGGCTATTCGCATTATTATGACCACATGGTCATCAGGGTGACAGTCCAGAAATTAACGTCTTTACATCTAACCTTCACTTAAGAAGTTCTGCACTGTTTTGAAATTACCAGTGCTTGAAATTAAGTCTCTGTAGATACACTAAACCTTGAAATAAGATGCAGACACTCAGGAACAGAGGAAGCCATTGCATTAGGGGGAACAAGACAAGTGGGGTATGAGCAATGAGGTTTTGGAGGAGAGAAAAGTTATGGATGATTACAGGTGGATTTCATGATTGCTCTTCACATTACGTGTGTAAACCACACTGCATAGAGCAATTAGAAGGTTGTATCAATATACAGGAGTTGCATGTACGACTGTGAAGAAACTCTAGTTTCCCTGAAATAATCAGTTAAGCCTTCACCTCCCCTAATGCTCAGGGGGTTCCTGGCTCGGGAGATGGGATTTATGTCTAAGAGCAGCAGCTCAGGTCATGCCACATATCACAAGACTTCTGTGGTGCACAAGAGCAGATCACTGATAAACAACTTAAACGAGACGAGCGGAAGGAGACAAGCAGGCAAAGTACCCAAATGTCTCATCATCCCGGTCTGAAGTTACTTTGCAAAGGATTCAAGCAGGGTTTTACCATATAAAGTTGCATTAGGCAAAGTCAAATTTTTATCAGATGGTGATTGCTCCTCTGTTTTATTTACGACAGCATCCTGGCTTGTATCAGCATTAGTGTGGCCACCAGGACCAAGGCAATGACTGTTCCCATATGCTGGGCACTGGGGAGGCCAAACCTTGAATCCTGGGGGTAGTTTTGGGCCCCTCACACCAAGAAAGACCTTGAGGTACTGGAGCGAGTTGAGAGAAGGGAACGGAGCTGGGGAGGGGCTGGAGCACAAGTGGGATGGGAGCGGCTGAGGGACCTGGGGGGTTCAGCTGGAGAACAGGAGCTGAGGGGAGACCTTCTGATCTCTGAACTGCCTGAAAGGAGCTTGGAGCCAGGGGGGTCGGGCTCTGCTCCCCAGGAACAAGCGCCAGGAGCAGAGGAAACGGCCTCAAGTTGCGCCAGGGGAGGTTGAGGTTGGATGTGGGGAACAATTTCTTCCCCAAAGGGCTGTGGGGCATTGGAACAGGCTGCCCAGGGCAGTGCTGGAGTCACCATCTCTGGAGGGGTTGAACAGACGTGGAGATGAGGTTCTCAGGGACATGGGGTAGTGCCAGTGTGAGGTTAATGATTGGACTCGACCATCTTGAGGGTCTTTTCCAACCAAAATGATTCTGTGATCCTATGATTCTTTCTTTCTTGTTACGAAAGGCGGCATTAGCAGAGGCTTTCTGCATGTGTGTAGACAATCTTTGTTCCCTCAGGGGAGAGAAAGGGATGTTTTAAACTGGATTAAACAGTCACATGCCCTGGCAGAACCTGGATATGGCTGATGAAAGAGCAGATAAATGGTAGTTGATCAAGAGATGGGTTTTGGTCCTTGTCCTCACGAGAGAATTGTAAGGAGAAAGGGGAGAACGGTAATGCTTTACACCCTGGAAAGCAAGGACGGACTGCGGTCCCCTGTGACAACCATACTCAAAAGGTTTTGCATCATAAGTGTCTAGTTTTGAAAGACTAAGATACTGAAGTGGATTGCATCAAGGTCACAGAAGTCTGCCATTTGAATTTTTCATAGTGAACATATAGACATATATATCCATACATGTATTTCCTCTGAAAAATGGCCTTTTGGGATGAACACAACACTTCCTGAAAACTGACAGTTGGGACAAATAATGCCAAATAAAATTTCATTTTATTTTAGACCCATAAATATTTTGCAGAACATTCTCAAGGTGGATTTACGCCATGTTGTCATTTATTGTAACCAAGGTGTTTTATGCAGAGTTTCTGAAGGCTGTTTCTAAAGTGGTTCGGGCTGTAAAATGTCTGCAGTAAACAAAAATTGGGTCACTTTTGTGCTTTCTGAAGACAAAGGAACTTGGTAATTTCTAACAATTATTTATTTCCTGAATTTACTCGTTGTTGCTCCTTCTTATCTCGTAATTGTTTGGCTAAGAAATTGAAATGGACAAATATGTCCTTTTGCTTAAGTCAGTGGAAAAAATCACATTAGCAGCGATGAAGTGAAATGAGACGTGGTGACAGTCAAATCATGCGTGTAACGTATGTGGGAAAATGCCGCTGTCTACGGGCCTCGTCGTTCCTGCTGTGCCAGGACTAAGGCCAATGGATGCTCTTGTCTTATAGAGCTCAGCAGAGAAAGGAATGAGATATTGTCCTGTCATGATTACTCCAGGGCAGAGAAAGCTGAACCACGTTCAGTTCAATATTCAGTGTTGTTTCTTGCTTTGCCAAACAGTTCTTGGGGGACTGAAATGACTCAAAAACATCACTGGAAAGCAAAATAAATAAAAATATTTTTATTTCTTTTTTTGTAAGATAATTTAACATGGAAACTGGATTTTGGATCCTCAGTGTAACAAGGTGTTTTGTTCCAGATCATTTTAAAACAAAATTATGAGCTTTGAGTATTCAAAAAGACTTTGTCTTTTAACATTTGTTGGCATTTTTTTATTAGTTTTGATTTATGGCAATGGTAAGAAATCTCCTAGTGGAATCTCTGGTGTATTAACTGCTGAAATGCAGAAGGAACACATGTATGGGAAGGATTCCCATTCCCCAGTTACTCCAGTGCAAAGGATGCTTAGCAAGAGCGAACATCACATCAACAAGCTAAATGTGAATTTCTGTCTTGTTTTACATATTTTGTTTTTCCTCACATTGTGGAGCAAGTAGATAAATATACTTGTTCTGCACTCATATTTTTGACAGGAATTTTTTGAGGTAAGTGGCAAGACAGTTATCTGAACTTTCTTTTCCTTTTTAAGTTGTGGGACTATTTCCACTTGTGTGCTGGGTTTCTTCAGCTTTTGTTTTGTTTTGATGGGTTGGTTTTATTTTTAATATGGCTGTTTTTATTTTTTTCCCTTTGGAAAAATAAAAATAATAATAATCCATTTTTTCTTTTTATTTAAATCTCAAAAAAACCCCCCAAACTACTTCTTGAAATGTTTACACTCAAAATCCATAATCTTTGAGGTGCTGGGAGAATCTCATTATGTACATAGTACAACCAATTAAATGATTAAAGAGGAAACAAACAAGCAAGAAAATCTTAACAACTCTGAGAGGGTAAACTGGAAAATGAAAAAGCATCCACATACACCAACCAAAAACAGAGGTACAGTACTTGATGGGAAGGGCAGCATTGATTGCCAATACTCAACATTGCTGATGTTGTGCATTTCAGAAGAGGTAAAACTGGAAACACTGTATAGGGTGAACTGTGTAAGACAGGAGTCACTGATTGTCACTATCTCAATTTTTGGTTGCTTGGGAAGCCTGCAAGAACGTATTTCAGGCATCTATTTAAATGGGACTAAAGCACAAACCTCTTTGTAAAGCAGGATTGAATTTAAGCATGTGTCCCACTCCGTCTGGAGACAAGTAAGAGCTGCTGGGATGATTTTTCCAGCCCTGCTTTCTGCTGGACATCATTGCTCGAGACAAAGGTGTTGGCTTTGGCTTGTCAGCAAAATCAACACAAAGATGAATTGAGAGGATATTCTGTAAAAACATTTAAAGATAACGGGCGTGCTCCTGGATAACCCCAAGAGCCAGGTCCTTGCATGGCAAGAGGGTTTTGGGAAGCCATGGGTGCTGGCTGAGCACAAGCTGCCGTGTCCTTACCATGTCCCTGCTTTGCAGTCAATGCCAGTGCTGTAGGACTGTAGGATGTTGTGTGACAGCATCCTCATAGCTAAGCTGAGGGAGTGCGGTCTGGACGATCGGGTAGTGAGGTGGATGTGAACTGGCTGAAGGGAAGAAGCCAGAGAGTCGTGGTCAATGGGGCAGAGTCCAGCTGAGACCTGGATCTAGTGGAGTGTTCAAGGGTCAGTGCTGGGGATGGTATTATTCAATATATTCATCAATTATTTGGATGAGGGAATAGAGTGACTGTCAGCAAGTTTGCTGGTGACACCAAGCTGGGAGGAGTGGCTGACACTGGAAGCTGTGCTGCCATCCAGAGACCTGGACAGGCTGGAGAGATGGGTGGGAAAAATGTAATGAAATAGAACAACGGCAAGTGTAGAGTCTTGAATCTGGGCAGGAACAACCCCAGGTTCCAGTATAAGTTGGGGAATGGCCTATTAGAGAGCAGTGTAGGGGAAAGGGACCTGGGGGTCCAGGGGACAGCAGAGTGACCATGAGCCAGCACTGGGCCCCTGTGGCTGGGAAAGTCAATGGTACCTGGAGTGGGTTAGAAGGGGGTGGTCAGTAGGTCAGAGAGGTTCTCCTGCCCCTCTGCTCTGCCCTGGTGAGACCACACCTGGAATCTTGTGTCCAGTTGTGGCCCCTCAGTTCCAGAAGGACAGGGAACTGCTGCAGAGAGTCCAGCGCAGCCACCAAGATGCTGAAGGGAGTGGAGCATCTCCCGTGTGAGGAAAGGCTGAGGGAGCTGGGGCTCTGGAGCTTGAAGAAGAGGAGACTGAGGGGTGATCACATTAATGTTTACAGATATATAAAGGGTGAGTGTCAGGAGGATGGAGCCAGGCTCTTCTCGGTGACAACCAAAGGTAGGACAAGGGGTAATGGGTACAAACTGGAACACAAGAGGTTCCACCTTAATATGAAAAGAAACTTCTTCCCAGTGAGGGTGTCAGAGCCTGGCCCAGGCTGCCCAGGGAGGTTGTGGAGTCTCCTTCTCTGCAGACATTCAAACCCGCCTGGACACCTTCCTGTGGAACCTCAGCTGGGTGTTCCTGCTCCATGGGGGGATTGCACTGGGTGAGCTTTCGAGGTCCCTTCCAGTCTCTAAAATTCTGTGGTTCAGTGATTTCTCTAGCAGAGATACAACTTCTAAGTACTATGCTGGAACTGTTGAATCTTCAGTTCGGGCTGGTTTTTATTTTTGATGGGACCATATTTCCAGACAACATTTTCTGCCATGGAAAATAGAGCCAGAAATGCTGAGGATTGTGTATCTTAATGTTCTCTTTTCCCTCTGTGTTAGGATGCTCTGGCTGCAAACCCACCATGCAGGTGGATCTTGCATAGATGCAGTGTTGCTGCATGGCAGTGCTGAGGCTGAGGAAACCCAATCTGTGTAGAGTGGAGATGCAGTGGAGATATGAGATGTTAAAAAGAAATCCCCTTTTGACTCATCTCCAGGAGCTGTTTCAAACTGGGAGCATTTTGCCTGAAGTACTAAGAGACCTCTGGGGATTTAGGACTCTGACATGTGGCATCTCTGCTCATGCAATGGTTAAGATCCGTGAGCTGCCAGTGATGACACAGTCCTTGTTCATGATGAGTTGTGTATTTGGCATGAGAGGGAAACTTGAGTATATTGGAACAATTTGTCTTTTGACCTGAATTTACTAAGCCT
Source organism: Patagioenas fasciata (assembly GCF_037038585.1). Classification (NCBI taxonomy): domain Eukaryota; kingdom Metazoa; phylum Chordata; class Aves; order Columbiformes; family Columbidae; genus Patagioenas; species Patagioenas fasciata. Next base: position 121,809,559 of record NC_092522.1, on the reverse strand, counting down.
TTTAGATTCAGTAGTGCCAGCAAACCCATGTTACTTGTCTCTCAGAAAACCCCAATGACATGTGATGGGGACCTCATAGCTGGTGTCCTTTGTTCTGTCTGTCACACAGATCCTGTCCAGACCAGCACTATGTGCACTGTCACCTTTGTATGTCTGCATCTTCCAAAGAACATTGTCCATGGAGACCTGTTCAGAAATGAAGTTGTGCTCCAGTGCATCACTGTAGGGAAAATACAGGAACGGGGAGCATGTGACACTCCATGGAGCATCACTGTCCTTTAGAAGACACATTGATTGGGACACACTGATGGTGGTCCTAGTTCTGTACAGCATCCATTCCTCTTGTTCTGCACAGCATCCTCCTTCCCATCCATCCAGCAAAATATCAGGGCATCACAGATAATGAACACAATGAACTTACGTTGATAAACGTTTGTTCATTTATTTATTGATAGCTTTGCACTTCTTTTTGCCGAGGTGGGGACAGGGAACAACTTGCCGAGCTGTACGTCTAAAGTTAGACATCTAAATTAATTGACTGGCTCAGGAAACAGGTCAGGGACTGTCAGAAAAGCCATTTTCAAGTTATTTGGCTGGTTTTCTTCATTTGCTGCAGCGTGGTGTGCATGGGAAGGATCAGAAGATACTTTGCACAAAGATGTATGAGGTGATGTGCATGTTGTGGGCGAAGTGGCTATGGGATAACATTTACCCTGTAGAACATGGTTATTTGTAGCACCTTTTTGAGTTAAAAAATAATAAAAAAGACATGTTGACACAGTGTACTTTCAATGAAATGTTATTCTTGTTCTTGATCACTTTTTGAAAATTTAAAATACAAATCACTGGGACTGGCAATGCTCAGCAAAGGGGGTGTGTGGATAGACATTTGGTAGGGAAGGGAAACAAAAAAGATTGTATATCAGGGCCCTGCAGATTCACATTGACTTAGAAACCTGCTGAATACTGCAGAGCCAGCAAGCCTTGTAAGCTACATTTTGGGCCTGTAGTAATGCTGGAGTAGGCAAACATATGTGTCCTTGCAAGGGCAAGCACCCTTACAGTGATGCTTATTAAAACCATAGACCTATTTCAAACCTTTTCAGGTGGTTCGTCCTCAGATGCTTCTCTGGAGATGTTCAGAGGGGCAGCAGATCCATCCAGAAGGAATGGATGGGGTAGAGCTGAGGTGAAGGGAGACACATCTTCCCGGCTTGATGTTTTCAACACTGCTATAGCTGGTTGAAGGGGACCAAACCTCCGAGGAAGATGGGCTTGGTTCCGTTTGACCAGCCAGAGCAGAGCATAGCTCCTGACCATGTAAGTTGCTTGGCTTCATTTCACTTTACCTGCAAGTGGAATTAAATACGTTGGATTGATTAGATAGAACCACTGGTGCTTACCACTGCCAAAGGGAAAGACAGATGGTGCAGAGCTTAGGACATCAGCTTAGGAAGCCTCACCACTTTCCATCTTAGATGACTTCTGATACATCTATTTTCACCAGGAACTGATCCCTACACATGGTCCATGTGTCGCCCCAGATCCTGGGTGAGCGTCTGGAGTAGGGTGAATTTCTCACAAATGCACAAGTTGACAGTATTTCGGGCTGGGGAGCCAAGTTCTGGGTCCCTGTATAGATATTTCATGGAGTCTGGGTTTATTTTAGTGTCTGGTCTCAGCTCATGAGCCTGGGAGTGGGTAATGAGGGAAGTCCTTTGAAGCTTGGGAGACTGGCATCTGCTCATCTTGAGCCAAAGACGCACATGTCTGAAGATTTCTGTTCATGCAGCTGCTTTCTTCCTGCTGCTTTCTCTCTCTTTTTCCTCTTTATTATTATTATTATTATTATTATTTAAATATAAGTAATAAAAATAAAAGGAAAAGCAGGAGGGAGGAAAAGAGGAAAGACGCCGCCTTTGTCTATTGAAGTCACCTGCCAGTTGTCAGTCAGGCATCACTTTTCAGAGTGCCGTCCCAAGCCCTCCAGCTGTACCTGGGACTCTCATAGAGGAGACAGCTGCTGGCGACCACGAGCAGCAGGGAACGGGGCAGCTTCCAAACAGGACAAAAGCAGCATTTTTCCAGCCCTGTGCATAGGCCCCTTTCCATGTGCATGTGGTTTTACAGGGACCTGATACATTATTTTCTGAAATACATTTTATTTAGGAGTTTTTTTGGGGGTATTTATGGTGGTGGTTTTTTTGCCCTTACCAGTACTCAACCTTGGGAGGAATATTAACCTGCGTAACCTTAGGACTCCTCTGCTTTATTCTATTTTCCTTTTGTTTTATCGGGGCTATTCATTAGCAAGGCAACCTCAGCAATATAAATTCCTTATTTCCTATGTAGGTATCCACCTTTCGGCCAAAAGAACAGCTCGTATAAGCATTCAGCTACAATTACTGTTGATCTGTTGCGATAGGACAAAGGATGATGGTTTTAAAATAAAAGGGGGGAGATTCAGGCCAGACAGGAGGAGGAAATTTTTTGCAATGAGGGTGGTGAGAGGCTGGCCCAGGTTGGGCAAAGAGGTGGTGGATGAACCATCCCTGGAGACATCCCAGGCCAGGCTGGATGGGGCTCTGAGCAACCTGAGCTGGTGAAGATGTCCCTGATCATGGCAGGGGTGGCACTTTGAAGGTCCTTTCCAACTAAAATTATTCTGTTATATTAATTTCATTTAGTGTCCAATAGGACTAAGACTGTTGCAGGCTTGATGGAAGTGATGAACACTTAAACCTGTCCTTAAGCTATTTGATAATTTTCCCTTCAGTCCAAGCACAAGTGGCCCAACCAGGTGATGGAGTGAGGAACAGAGTTAAAACAATGGCCTTGACCTCCAGCCAGGCTATAAATTGTCCTAAACCTCAGTCCTGTGTCGGCATGACTAGTCTGCATTATTTCTTCTCATGTGTCCTTGCAAGTGTGTGCCTGTAACTTAATTCTGACCCATGCTGTGCGGCAAGAATTAATGTTGATGAGTTAATGCTTCAGTGGAACAGGCGTTTGCAGGCTGGAGACAGCTGCAGAAAGTAAATGAGGGATGAGATTCCACTACAGATTTAAACCCCAAATTCATATAGTCAGTCAAGACTAGGGACAGGTTCAGCTGACCAGCCAGAAGTGTTGGTTTCATTTGCCAGCACATAAGCATCTGGTACCATCCAAGGAGCCACAGAATCATAGAACAGTTTGGGTTGGAACAGACCTTCCAAGCTCATCTAGTCCAACCCCTGCCATGAGCAGGGACATCTTCACCAGCTCAGGTTGCTCAGAGCCCCATCCAGCCTGGCCTGGGGTGTCTCCAGGGATGGTTCATCCACCTCCTCTCTGGACAACCTGGGCCAGTACTTTATCATTCTTTCTGTAAAGTGAGTCTGAGACAACCACATGTGTCATGCAGATATGGCATAAGATACATCTGAAGAAGAGATAGAAGACAGTCAACTATCCTTAGGATGTCTCCATAGTTAGTAAAACATCTTTTTAGGTAGCTAAATGAAGTCCAGATCTACACAGACTACATCATCATCGAAGTTTTAGAGGTAAAGAGCTCACTGGGTGAAGAAAAGAAGTGTTGTGTTTGAGACATGGACAGTGGGTTGATCAACAAAACCAAAGAGAGAACAGAGGTCAGGATTCACACCCCTACCTGCTGTTTCCACTGTGTGCCCATTTATTTTTTCCCATCTTTCCCATTTATCTTGCACAGTTGTTATGATTAAACAAAAAAAAAAAGCTAATTTTCCTCTACTCTGTTTCTCTTCTGATTTAGTCTTCATAACCTAAGAGTGAAATCCGTAGAAGAAGGACAGGATGAAACAATGTTTGAGAAGCACCTTCTTGAGTTACATCTAGGAGACCACAGGGTTTGGGTCAGATGCAGAAGCCTTGGTTTTGATTCAGACCGAAATTTTGCAAACCATCTTGGTGACTGAGGAACATAAATGTCATTGGTTTCAAGGTCTATATTGGTATATTAAATGATGCTGAGATACAAGCACAGGAACTCAGTGGTTTCTGCTGTGTTTAGCACAGTTGTTGGCGCAGTTCTGGCCTGTATTAACTAGCACTGACCCCAAGAGTTCCCAGGCTCAGGCTGGGAATTAGAACATATCAAGAACCATTCCCAGTAAGGAGTTTGAAGATGACCATCTGTTTAAGAAAGTGAGAGAGCTGAACAGCTGGGTTTTTTGCCCATTGGTTTGATATCAAGAACACAGATTCTGGCACCGCTTAGAGAACTAATAGTGATGTAGACAGTGAAAATCAGACTCAGAGATGCCAAAGCCTCTTTGGAGTATGAGGCTAAGGAATGGCCTCACACAAGCTACTGGGATAGAAGCTAGCTGGCTCCAGTGTTGCCTACAGCAGTGTGTGTCCAGCCTGAACTACAGAACAGGCCCGGAGGTTGGATGAATAGAATCACAGAATCACTGTGGTTGGGAGTGACCCTCAAGATCATCAAGGCCAACTGTTAACCCAACACTGGAACTACACCGTGTCCCTAAGAACCTCATCTATGTGTGTTTTAAACCCCTGCAGGGATGGTGACTTCACCACTGCCCTGGGCAGCCTGTTCCAGGTCATACATGGGTACGAATTTGCTGAATGACTGCACATACCTGCTAACAGTACCACTCATAGCAGGGGTAAAATTAAGATGTAATAATGAATTTCTGCAGCACAGACATGTCTCTGAACCTCTAAATACATCAGGTTTGCTGAGGGTATTTTGGGGTGGAATTCCTACAATTTTCCAAGGGAAATGAAAACTTTTCAAAATCTTGGCCATAATGATAGCAGCTTGTCTCCATCACTGCAGAGCTTCAAAATATTTCCTAAGTGCTCTCTTAAAACAAATTAGACTGATTGAAAACTACCACAATTTTGAATATTTGCCCTAAAGGGTAATAAGCTAATCTGTTAGAAACGGCTTGAGGTCTTCAGCTCCTAGGAACAGGATATTCAGGATATTCTGGAAATATCTCCAGGCTGTCCTAGGTGGGTGAAAGGCAACTAGTCCACTTGTCTTGCAGTTTGCAAAAGAATGTACTGAACTCATTGCTACACGGTCTTATTAGAGCAAAGAATTAAGCAGTGCTCAGATGAAGAAGGGACGTTTGTGTACACGGCAAGACTATCCCGAATTACAACAGATTTAGGAAAACAAGCCTGTAATTTTTGAAAGGGTTGCATGCCTGCTTTGCTGCATAGTGTCACATTAAATAAGACGCAACTTTCTGCAGCCTGTTCTATTACTGTGCTGAGACAGTGTATTGAATTAATCATGTTCAATCCCCTACAGCAATTCCTGTATCTGTAGCATTCATTTTGACCTTAATAAAAAAGATCTGTTTTGACTTACTGTGAGTAAAGAGGAGAGTTTTGCAACTGATTTGAGATCTAGATCACATTCAGTCTTGCTCTTTGCAAGCCGTTCCTGCCCAGTGCTGTTTAATTCTTTCTCCGTGTCACTAAATCCAAAGCATTTTCCACCAACGCAGAATGGATGACAATATTTGAGGCTATCTGCTATGTAGTGATTTTCAGAATGACCTTAAAAACCATTTTCAGGACAGTGTAAATAATCTTTTGTTTAGGTGGAGCTTATAATCAGATGGCTGATATTTCTGGAGAAATATGTGTGGAGTACATCTTTGTTATCAAATTTGCGTGGATTCAGGAGTTTGCATCCTTTGTAGATTTGCAGATCCTTATGTACTTTCTGTGGGCACTGAGGGCACTGTAGAGTGAATACAACCTGCTTGACTGCATTTGACAAAGTCAAATTCAAGTGAAATGCAATTACAGAAAAGCATTTGTCTTCTTGCAGTATCTGGAAGCAGAGGACACTGGCGATGTCTCCCTGAAACCACACACTTCCTTACATTCCATAGCAGCCTAATCCCTATGGGGATATAAAGAAGCATGTAATCTCATAAGAGAAGTCTGGATGTTGACCAGGACAGCAGGACAGCTGTCCATCCTCCACTCCTCAAGAGGTAGTGTTGCTCTTCAGAAGTGTTACAGAGCTGGGGGTCTGCTTCCTCTTTGAAAAATACGTGGCAGCATAAAAACCTGTAATTTTGCTGGTGCCCTCGGTTAGTTTGGGATGGTTTGGAGATATATTTTCATATGGTTCAGATTTTGCAGTGCCCATCATTTGCAAGCACTGCCATGTGTGCCATTGCAGAGTGACAACGGCTGAAATCTCATGTGCGTGCATAGAGGTGCATGTTGGGCATATATTGGACTTGTTTGATCACCCTGAAATCCTGAAAAACTAGAGTCTGCTGTAAAAAAAAAAAAAACCAAACCAGTCATAAAGAATCACAGAATCATTTTTGTTGGAAAAGACCTTCAAGATCACCGAGTCCAACCATAAACCCAAAACTGGCACTAAACCATGTCCCTAAGAACCTCATCTACACATCTTTTAAACACTTCTAGGGATTGTGATTCAGCCACTTCCCTGGGCAGCCTGTTCCAATGCCAGACAAGATAAGTGAGAGGTGATAAATAGAGTGTTCTTCCTTTTCATTTTATTATTATTATTGAGGCAAGGCCTTGAGGACGTGGCTGAGAAAAGCAGCCACTCATACATGTACAGGGAGATGGTCCCTGTCCTGGAGAGCTGCCTGGCCAAGTGAGCAACACTTTCCAGAGCAGACAGCAGCTCACTAGAGCCTGGACAGGTTGTTCAGAAACAAGCTTTTAAGTTATAAAATCACGGAGTCGTTTAGGTCAGCAGGGATGTCTGGAGGCCTCTTGTGCATCTCCTGCCACAAAGTAGGGCCAGCTAAGGTCGGTTTGCTCAGAATCACAGAGTCCCAGAATCCCAGAAAGTCAGGGATTGGAAGGGACCTGGAAAGCTCATCCAGTGCAATCCCCCCATGGAGCAGGAACACCCAGCTGAGGTTCCACAGGAAGGTGTCCAGGTGGGTTTGAATGTCTGCAGAGAAGGAGACTCCACAACCTCCCTGGGCAGCCTGGGCCAGGCTCTGCCACCCTCACTGAGAAGAAGTTTCTTCTCATATTTAAGTGGAATCTCTTGTGTTCCAGTTTGCACCCATTCCCCCTTGTCCTACCTTTGGTTGTCACAGAGAAGAGCCTGGCTCCATCCTCCTGACACTCACCCTTTATATATTTGTAAACATTAATGTGATCACCCGTCAGTCTCCTCTTCTCCAGCTCCAGAGCCCCAGCTCCCTCAGCCTTTCCTCACACGGGAGATGCTCCACTCCCTTCAGCATCTTGGTGGCTGCGCTGGACTCTCTCCAGCAGTTCCCTGTCCTTCTGGAACTGAGGGGCCACAACTGGACACAAGATTCCAGGTGTGGTCTCCCCAGGGCAGAGCAGAGGGGCAGGAAAACCTCTCTGACCTACTGACCACCCCCTTCTAACCCATCCCAGGTACCATTGGCCTTCCTGGCACAAGGGCCCAGTGCTGGCTCATGGTCATCCTGCTGTCCCCAGGACCCCCAGGTCCCTTTTCCCTACACCCCTCTCTAATAGGTCATTCCCCAACCTATACTGGAACTCAGCATCATGTCTAGCTGAGTTTGAATCTCTCCAGCGATGGAGATGCCTCAGCCTCTTTGGGTCTCTGCCCTGGGGTTTGACTACCTTCATGTTGAAAAATCTGTCTGCTGATATCTAATTGGAATTTCCTGCGTTTCAACTCATGTCATGTCCTGGTACACCTTTGAGAGGAGCTTCTCATGACACAGAGGTCAGGACATACCTATGGATTTCTGTATTTGATGACAGAAATGACCTGCAAAAGTGAAACAGAGGGTATCCCGGTGTCCACTCCTATACGAAGTCTTTGATTTGGGGCTATTGCACACTCTTGTTCTCAGTGGGGAAGATTCGTAAAGATGATTTCTTTCTAAGCTGAAGCCTCTCTGAGGATGGGAAAAGGGATAGAAGTAACCATGATACTAGGCTAGTGATACACAGCTAGTGCACACAAATATATAGAGTAGAAAAATAAAATAAGCTTTTTCCAATGTCTTCTCTTTCAAAAGAGTCAAACAAATGAGGAACAGTCTCAGCACTAAAATCCAGGTGGGAAAAACCCCAAGATTTGAAGGAAACACAAAGGCTTTCTGAAGGCAGATGCTGGTGAGAGGATGCTGGCCAGGCACAGACTCCAGAGAGCAGAGCAGCACATCTTCTCCCCCGAGGCTGTAGGTCTCCTTGGAGCATGGAGGCCTCTCTCCTGCCTCTGTCACTCTCAAGGTGTTTTATTGTGTTCAAGAGGTTGGGTCAGGGTTTGTCTCCATGCCTACAGGGCTCTCCATCCTTCCCTGTGGCAGGGGTGTTCCCCTGCATGGCGCTAATTCAGAAAAAGTCTCTTTTGGAACTTCCCTGCATATCTGACATGGCTGATTTTTCACATCTCACCTGTAAGCACCTTGTTTTTTTCTATCCTTGCTTTTTCTTTCTGTCAGTTAATCGATAAATCTGTGTCCTTACATGATCTATATCTATAAAAGAGTTTAGAATGGAAGTCCATCCCATGGCATTGCTCATCATAATGCTCATTTGGGGCTGATCTGGTCAGTAATCTACGTTTTTACTTACAGCAAAACTTCAAGGACTAAATAGTTTGTGAATATGACAAGGCATGGAAGGGGGATTTGTATAGAATCAGAGGATGACAGAATCATAGAGTCATTTTGGTTGGAAAAGCCCCTTAAGATCATCGAGTCCAACTGTTAACCTCATTCTGGTACCAAACCATGGTCCTAAGAACCTCATCTATGTGTCTTTTAAACAACTCCAAGGATGATGACTCCATCACTGCCCTTGCCAGCCTGTTTCAAAGCCTGACAACCCTTTCCAGGAAGAATTTTTTCCTAATATCCAATCTGAACCTTCCCTGTGTGTCGGGAGGAAAAGTGATGCTGAGAGGTACATGGCTGGTCCATGATGTATGGGAAGCTCACAGCGAAAGAGTCATATTTCTCTCCTGAGCCTCACCTTGGACCCTGCTTCTGTATCTGTCAACAGTGGAGAGGCAATTACAGACATTTGTAACAAAAATTACTTTGCTGAAGCAGTATTTCAAGCTTCAGTTATCACAACATTTGACAGGGAACATCCTGGGACAGGTAATAGCTGCATCCCTTTAAGGAGCAGCAATCCAGCAGAGCTGGGAAAACTTGCGCTATTTACAAACGCAAATTCATAGTTCATACATTAGTAGTGTTCCTGTTCCATGGATTTAGAGGCTGCTGAGTCTAGGAATGGTTCAGATTTATTTTCACTTTAAAGTTTCATGATTCTGTTATTATAAATGCTGCTGTAAGTATTTTTCCTCGTGTAAAAAGACTTACTGACTGCAGTGAACAGATTGGTGGCTTTTGGGAGGAGTTGCTTGTTTGTTTTAAAGCAAGACAGAGCAATTCTGTGATTTCTAGAACAATTAATGACAGGGAACTTCATGAACTCAGTCATTACTTCATTGATGTCAGTAATTGATACAGCAAGTGAATAAGAACTTCAGAGAAATACGAGTCATGCACTGGCTGATATTGCTTAAAAGCCCATAGGATCAGGAGTGGTGTCTTGTTTGCATTATATAGAGATTTTTAAACCAAGTGCAATACAGGTGCTAAAAAGATCCCCAGCCAAACATTCCTGTTCTTTATTTTCTTAAAACGTAAGACAGACCAATATTATAGGAGCATTTATTACATTTTGGGTTAAGATTAAGAACTCAAAAGCTGAGTCTTGCTGACATCAGGGTAAAACTCCCAGAGATTTCAGTAGTGCTGTGACTCAGTCTGTGGGTTCCCACTCTTCTGGGTGCAGAAATCTGTTTACACGAGTTATCAATATATGAATATATGTTACTTCCTAGCCCAGCTAACCCTTATGTGGATCTGCGTGATTTTTATTACTCATTATAATAAGCACTTAATCAGGCAGATAAGACAAACCCTGTTTCATCTCTGTGCTGCATTTGGTGCTGCAAACAAGACTGGAATAGGGGCTATAGCAACAGCTGTGTGTTTTAAGAGATTTTCTCCATTAAGGAAAAAAAGGTAATTTTCCCAATGAAATTCAGTTTAAGCTTGCAAAGTGCCCCCCAAGGCTCTGACCCCAGGTTTCTTGCTTCTCATTCCCATTGAACAAAAGTTTTTGATTGCAAACTTGTAGGTGCCAGGCAGGGAAACTGAGGCACAGCAAAGGGAAGTGGAAAATGGGACCAGCACCAGGTTTCCAGGATCCCCACCCCATTTGCTGTCAAGTGCATGACTGTACCTTTGTACACATGGCTATTAGGCATGACAGAGCAGAGTAAGGAGGTGAGAGTCACCTAATTTGTTGGGTGTTGGACACAGAGAAGTTGTATGTCCAACCACAGTAGCGTCTGGGTTGTTGGCAGCATTGACAGAACACACAGGTGTCATCACAGACTGGCATTGGGAGCCTGGAAGCTTAACCTAGAGGAGACTGAGGGCAGGAGGAGGGGATTTCCATTTCTGCAATGGGAGAAGTGGAAATTTGCTATCTGGAAAATAGGGAAGGAAATAACACCTTCAATAAAATTCATGGGTTTAATAAAAAATTTGGCCTAAAAAAAATTACATATATATGTGTGTGTATATATATATGTATATACATTAAAGAAAAGGATTAAAAGAAAAGGGAGGAAAAATCTCATGCAGTCATGAACAGCAGTCATCTTTAGCAAAGCTTTTGTTTTGGTTCCTGACGTTTGCTAAGCTGTCTAAACTCTTGTGTTCTTATAGAAAAACCAACAGCTCTTATCCAATATAACTCCTTTCTGAGTGATTTCCTTGTTGTTTTTTTTTTTTTCTGAAATAAGCTGAAGAGGTTTAGAGCAAAGGAGTCTTGCACAGATGAATTTTCCAGACTAATTTAATATATATATGGAGAATATATTGTCCTTCAATTAATTATAAGGTATGTTTATAGCTGCTTACTAAATTCTCAAGGTATCATACAAATTCTGGGACCAGATAGTCAGTTCTGAGTAACTAATGATGAAACAGACCTAGTAATTTAAAAGTTCCCTGTTTCCAAGCATGTAGGTAGGTGAATATTCCTTATTTATACACATTACCTGGTACATTTTGTGGGTTGGGATTTTAGGCAGGTGAAACTGGGAATTTACTGAAGTTACTGAAACCTAACTTGAGCAAGATTTGTATTAAATTCAACGACTTCTTGAAGAGAATGAGACAGTTGCAGTTGCTTACTGGGCCGACTTGCCAGAAAACACTGTCGTGAGACTCAAGAAAAACACAACACAAAAAAGTGTAAAGAAACACGGATTTGGAAATTATAGCTAAATTACTAGAAATTAAGGAGTGAAATGGGACACGTACATAAATGTAAAGATTCACAAGAACGACAATAAAAACCTGCGAAGAAGGAAGCCAATGGGGCATAAATACATAAATTCAGAGCCAGTATCTGGCATTTTGACTACCCAAGAACACTATGTTCACTGCCAACAACAGAAATGCAAACTAAGAGCCAACAGATCATGCCTTTTTGAGCCTCTGAGAGTAACCCAATCATCTGAGGCATATCCAGAGCCACATCTGTCCCTGCCTGGCATGAGGAAGAGAAGGAGGAAAGAATGGGACAGCTGTCCCCCTGGGGTCGCTGGGATCGGGATGGTTTGCCACCGAGGACGAGATGGGAGGTGATACTCCCCAAACGGGCTCTATAATACGCCTGGTATTCGTGCACTCACCCGTCTGGGCTCTTTGTCAAATTTCTTTTTCCACTCTGGATTGCAAGGTGGACGTTTTCCTACGAGCAGTTGTCACTGGGAGGATGGAGGCTGCTTAGCCTGTCTACACTCACATGTACAATGAAGTGCATTGATGTGGCGACAGTGCAAAGAAGGGAATGGGTAAATAAGTGTCATTCCATTGACTGAAAAGTGAGAAAAAAACCCCAGCATGAGAGCTAAAAGGTGTAACAGTCCCTCTCCCTAATTCTTCTGAGTGCTCTGCCCCTCTCCACAGAAAGGATTTGAGCCCAAACCTTTGCAAAGTCAGAATTTCCCACCTCGTTGTTCCCCTACCTACATCAAGAGGACCTTGCATGAGGCAAAAACTCACGTAGAGCCTTTTCTTGCTTCTTTTGCAAATTTTCTGTGGGACTGTGGGTAAATCACTTTGGTTAACATTTTAGCCCTGGGACCCAAATTAGTCGTCTGAGGGTATGTTTGTGCAGCAGGGCTAATTAGTTTAATCTAAATGCTATCCTAACCACAGCTTCCAGGAAGCTTAAAACTCAGAAAAGCAAGTTTGCATCTGTCTGCAAAATATTGCCTGTGTCTCACCAGAGACTATATTTAGGAACTTGGGTTTTGGACGTGTTTTGTAGGCCTGTGTTTTTCAATATCTAGTGGGGTTTCATGAGGGTATTTCATGAGGGTGTCTCAGAGGTTATTTGGTTTGCTCCGTATGCTATGGTCATGAGTTCTGTGCCTGAAGTCAGTGGGAATGAGGCCTCAACAAGCACCTCCTAGAGTGCCGACATACAGTGTCTTGAAAAAGAGAGGTGCTAAGCATAGTACAAAACTGGAGAAAATAAGTGAGTTGCCCAGGGTTACTTAGGAAGGCTGTGTCAGAATCATCAGAAGTCCTGGCAGTGTGCCTGTCCATCCTGATAGTCTGATTTTCTACCACTTTTAACTCAACATACCAAGGCATTCACATTATGGCTCTTTAAATTGTATTCGTTGCTTGATCTGGTATAACAAATGGTGCTTTTAAACTGACATCTTGGCGATGGCTTAGCCCCATCGTATTTTCTTTAGCCAGTCTGATCCTTCGCACCAGAGCAGAATAACTGCCCTTGAGCAAAACCTGCTCGCAATATTTCCCACTTATGGGCAGGGAAACTGAGGCATGGAGGTGAAATTGTTTGCCTGGGACAAAATGGAAAGCCTGTAGCAATGCCCATACAGGTTCAGCTTGGTCTCCCTCGCCCCTTAGCTTTCCCCTTTTTTCTATATCTTGAATGCAAGTGAAGTTAGAGAATACTGCAATTTAGGATAACTGCCTTTCAAGAAGCTGGTAGGATTTTTGCCACTGGCTTGAAATAGTGGAGAATCTCCCTTGTCTTCTTTCTGCATCTAAGACTGTTTAGCTGGGGTTTTTTTGGATCACCTGGTATTATGAACCCCTCCCCAGCCTGAGGTTTCTCCTGGAAGCCAAGAGGCACAATGGTATGATCTGGGTACAGCCTTGGGGAGAAGGACAGTGCCCTTTTTCTCTAGTGTCTTTTTTGGTTAGTTCCTTCCCGCGTGGTCCAAGTTCAGGGAGCTGGGGGGATGCGCTGAGACAGGAGGAGAATAAACCCACACTGGGCTCTTGACGGCTTCTGTCGTGCATTCCCAGTCAAAATAACCAGTATTGCTAACATGATGGGAATACAAGGAACACATGGAGGTCAGGAACCCACAAAGAGGGCCCAGGAGTGTGTCGAGAGGGACCCACCTCTCTCCATTGACCCCAGAAGGAGTCAGGGTTGATTGTCTTCTTCATTTACACTCCTGACTTAAGGGTCTAGGGGTAACAGGGATGAATTTGCATCTCTGCATGTCCATACCCCGCTTTCCATCTGTGAAACGGGGAAAGCACTTTGTTGTCTAATAAGGATTGTGGGTTGATAAATATATAAAAAACTGCATGGAGGTGCCATAGTCTAACAGCTGGCTTTGGTGGACAGGGAGGCACTAGAGGAAACATGCTGGTGACCATTGATTTCAAGATACAAACAAAACTAGATGGTCGCATCTGAACACCATTTATAGTCAAAGGAAGCTCCTCAGGAGCAATCTGAGATTGCAGTGCTTCCCAGGAGATGACAGTGGCCCTCCAGCCTCTGCAGAGTGGCTGAGATCCTGCAGTCCCTCCTCAGTGGTCCCTGCATCCCCTGTGTCACTGAAGGTTTGTCTTGTGAGATGCAAGATCTGGCCAAGCAAGCATCAAACACCAACTCTTCTGCTGTTGTGAACCAAATCCTGTTTGTTCTTTTTTTTTTTTCAGATGTTCCTGAAAATCAAACACACCCCCTGGTTTTGCCTGTCCACAGCTATGACTCTACGACACATGCACTGTGAAGGGATGCTCCAAAGCCACAACCATGGGCTACATCCAGGCAGTGTGGGATCTTGGTACTGAGTGCAGGATCCTGTTTGGGCCACAAGGGCATCACTCTTCCCTTTTCCATCCTCGCATCTCTTGCCCTGCCCAGACTTCCTTACGTTCCCTTATGATACTTCGTATAACCCTGGATGCACAACGCTGTCTCCTGCCTGTGCTCCCTGGGCTTGGCCATAAATATCAGCAATTCTCACATCGTAGGAGATATTGAACTAAAAAAAAAGCAAATCAGACATTACCTCCAGCAAAAAAGCCGTGGGTTTCTTCATCCTCCTCTCCTGGGTCCTTTGTCACTTCATAGCACCCCAGGGGTGTTATTTGGGCTGGCATCTTCAACGTGAGGTGTTTTCCTCCTCTTCAGGGTTTCCCCAAGGAAGCAGGAGCTGGTGTGGTCAGAAATGCTGTCCAGCAAGCAGCCTATGCCTGGGGGTGCCCAAGAGTCCTTTAGCGAAGGCTGGGGCTAAAAAAAAATCCCTTGAAGCAGCTTATACTACTGACCCCCCTGTGTATGTGAGTGCGTGTGGGCAAGTGGTTATTTCCCCCTCTCCCGCTCTATACCACTGCCTCCATCTTTCCCTTCTCCCTAATATATATATGTTTATATTTATTCTCCATATATATATATATTTATATTTTTATATATAAAGCGCCTATCACCATATCGATAAACATTCTTTGGAACCACTCTGACATCTTCTTAAATTCCCTTCCCCTCACTCACTTTTCTACGGTCTGGCCTCACTTCTCCCACGTTCCTTCCATTAGCATCCTTTAAACTCCCTTGATAGGTCTATTGCTAAAGAGTTTTCTACCGATATTTATCTCATCCTGCTTAGAACAGACCAGCCTTCTGCAACCCTGGATTGTTCTCTAGCTCTTCACACGTATCTTTCTTATCTCTCTTCCCCTCTCCGCCTTACTCTACCTCTGAGATGCTCCCCCACCATCCTCATGTGGTCCTTGCCAGGCTGTCACTGTCCCTTTTGTATCACCTACCCCCCCGGCCAGCCCACCCCATCACCCCGTCCTCCCACCTGCCCGTGTCCTTTACAGCCCGTGGCCATTCCCATCCCTCCTGTCCACCTCAATCACCCCGCTGACAGCAGCACATTGAGTGACATGGCTTCAGCTGTCCCGTGTTGGGAGGGCATGTCTTTGTTTTATCCCTTTTTTCTAACGTTGCTGCTTGGCCCCATTAAAGAAACCAACCAATAAGAAAACCCCCCAAAACAAAAAAACCCAAAACCCAATATAACCCCAAAAAACAACAAGCAAAGAACCAAAACCAAAACCAAAAAATACCCAAAAAACCAAAACCAAACTCAACCAAACAACACCAAAGGAAAAAAAAACCAACCAAACACAAAAAAAACCACCAAAACACACACACACAAAACAAAACACCCACCAAAACCCAAAAAACAACCACAAAAAACCCATCACAAACAACAAAAAATCAACCCAAAAGATTTCTAAGAGCAGAGGTATCTATTGCAGGTACATCAGTTTAATATTTTAAGGGTCAGAGGGATGCATGAGGAGGAAGAGGGAGCTGGAGCTGGTCTGAATCTTGGCTTAGCAGAGGTGGTTGGGCAGGATAGAAGGAGCTGGGTTTTTGCAAGCTGAGCTCAGCCAGTTCCACAGGTCACGCTGGTACAGCCAGGACTAAAACCAACGCCCTGGGTTCTCCCCACCCCAGTATCTTTAGAAAAAGCCATTAACTATAATTGCCTTTTCTTCTCCATCAGAGCTGTTTAAAAAATAGCGCCTCTGGGAGAGTGGAAGTGAACATATTTGTAACGGTAGATGTTTGGAGAGAGGTTTTAACCAACATCTTGTCTGATAGATGATATTAATGGAGTGTTTGGCAGCTTCAGAGTGACTCTTGCGTCCTCGTCCCACCCTGGGAGAGAGAAGAGCAATCAAAATGTTGTTTATGGCTGAGAAACTGAGGAACAGGATGACACTCTCAAGTCCTTGAAAAGAGTTTATGGCACAGCAAGTACTTAAAAAATCACACCCTTTGCTCCACAGCTAAACTAGTAAATTAAATATACCTGGCACAGTTCCCTGGCCTTGATGCCAAATGGCCCACATTGGTATTATTAGAGCCTCTTAAGCACCAAAACGGGGTTGCTGCCTCCAGCTGCCTGTTGGGATGTGTCTTAGCCCACGGAAACTCCTGAACCATGACTGGAAAATGCTGTGAGAGAGTAGTTGTCTCAGCTAAAACCATGCTGAGGATGTTCCTACAGGGAGAATGATCAAGTTCCTGCACCCAGCAGAATCGTCTGGTCCTTTTACATTTATTTTAGGGCATTTCTCTCTCATTCAGTCTTATTTCAGGCTGTCTTTCACCATAGAGCCTTCTCTTTCTCTTTTATCTCCATCCTACTACTGCTTTTATCCCAGGTGGGTGTGCAAACCTCTGGAAGTGACTACAGGGTTATGTGGTCACTCTTCTTTTAACATTAAAAAGTTTTCCTGCTAAAAAAGCTGAGTGCACTTCAAAAGTATTTTTCCCCCCAAAAGAAGAAAAATGACACTAGGTATCGATGTTTTGACAGAAAACGGGAAAAATGTTACACACTTTTAAAGGGTATTTTGGTTTAGGTCTCATAAGGTAAGGAGCAGAGTGACAGGTTCACTTTTCAATTTGCTTCTTTCACTCTCAGGAAGTTGAGAATGTTTCCAAATGTTGACATAAGAAAAAAAGGGGAAAAAATGTGAAATGATGATAAATCACTTAGGAAGAATCGTTGGACTGGTCCTGTCAAATATGGGACAACCCCCCTGGCCCCTTGCTCCATGGTAAACAACAATAGGATTAATTGAAACAAAGCATGTTTTTTCCCCTGAATTCACAATCACATGTAACTATCCAAATTTAAAAAAATTATTTTTTCTTTAAGCGTTTTTCTGGTGCTCGGAATTTTTTGGATAGTAGGGAAGCAATGCTTATTTGATCCGCTTGTGAAAAAGAATAGATTGGGAAGGACCATTTCATCTAACTAAGCAATATGAATAAATTACATAAAACCCAAAAGCTCCCGCTGTTCAACGCGATGTTTCCCTCATATTACTGGTCTGTGATGCTACATGGATGATGATCAAGGTGCTTCCCTATGGGCATTTGCTCCTCTGAAGCGGTGTCTGAGCCTGGAAGGGTGCAGCGCACAGACTGGGGGCTGTACAGCCCTCCAGAACAGCCTCTAGAGCCGGTGTGCTGTGCAGAGTGGGGGGGTGCCCCTGTGATGTGAGCTGGGAGGGGACAAGGATGCTGCACATGTGGGTGTCACCCTCTGCGTTGGAGCCTCTGCAGAAGTCATTGGTGGTCAAAAGGGTCGGAAGTGGGATGGAAAGAAATGGGAGAACAAATGGAGCTGCTGGACAGGGGCCAGGGGAGCCCCAGAAATGATGCGAGGCTGGAACAGCTCTGCTGGGAGGACAGGCTGAGAGAGTTGGGGTGTTCAGCTGGAGAAGAGAAGCTCCAGGGAGAACTTAGTGCAGCCTTTCTGCACTTAAAAGGGGCTGATAAGAAAGATGGGGACAGACTTTTGAGCAGAGCCTGTTGTAATAGGACAAGGAGTGATGGTTTTAAACTTAAAGGAGGGGCAACTCAGACCAGATATAAGAACAAATTTTTTTTGCATTGAGTTTGGTGAAACCCTGTCCCAGGTTGTCCAGAGAGG
Source organism: Patagioenas fasciata (assembly GCF_037038585.1). NCBI lineage: Eukaryota > Metazoa > Chordata > Aves > Columbiformes > Columbidae > Patagioenas > Patagioenas fasciata. The sequence goes on along the minus strand of NC_092522.1, from coordinate 121,791,693 downwards.
TGGTGGATGCCCCATTCCTGGAGAAATCCCAGGCCAGGCTGGACGGGGCTCTGAGCAACCTGAGCTGGTGAAGATGTCCCTGCTCATGGCAGGGGTTGGACTGAATGAGCTTTGAAGGCTCCTTCTAACCCAAAGTATTCTGTGATTATATATTTCTATGATTTTTCCACTCAGCCATCTGAAACTTAGCTATAATGGCATTAGTGCTACGACATAGACAACTTGCTCCTGGGAAACACAACTGAAAAAGCATGATGGTCTTACCAAGGTGCTGGAAACAGAACCTCTCTGTCATCCCCGAAAGGTAAAGCTGAATCAGGTTGATGGTAGCACAGGTGCAAGGCCACCATGGAAAGGAAGGAAAAGGGACAAGAACACATCTTGTTCATGCCAGCAACATGAGCTTGCAGGGAGCAGGACACGACAGGGAGAGGATGCCCTCATGCCTCAGTTTACCCACTTGCAGAAGAGGGAGAACGATATGGTTGACTTTGTCATTTTTCCATGTTCTGCATTTATCTTTCCATGGCAGGATCATGTTTGGGTGGCTGGGGGGTGACACTCTCCTGTAACAGCCTGAGTAGATACCTAGCAGATTTTGGACATGGCAACATGGGGGGTTTTGGTGTCACTGGAGCATGCCGGTGCCTGCAGGCAGTGCCGCTTTCACCAGGATGTGGGGACGGCAGCTGGGCACAAGCTGGGCTTGTGACTTCTCCTGCGGCCACGTGGATGCTGTAAAGAGTGGATGTTTTCTATTTCGAGTGGCTGATGCACCTTGTAGTGATACTGAGAGCAGCAGTTCAGCTCAGGGACCTCACATGGTCCCATGCAGTCATGAGATTAACCCTGGCTGGTCTGAAGTTTTTGTAAGGTATCAGGCCCTTTGTTACGGAAAGAAAAGTGTTTTTTCCTCTAAATGCACCACCTTGGTACACTGCACACACTTGCCAACAGAAACTTTCAGAGCATAAATGGATGTTCTTCCTTTTTGCCTTATTTTTTTTTCCCTAAAATCCAATTACTTTGAAATAAGTTCAATACGTTAAACTTTTTTTTTTTTTTTTTTTTTTTCTAAATGAGTCCTAAGTAATAACCTGTAGGGCATAAACTGCCCAAACTACATTAACTTCATTTTTACTTTCTTTTCATTCAACACTTAGAGATTTGCAGTGCTCTATGTTGATTACCATTCATAAAATAATTAATGTGATAAACAACTAGAAACTTGCCAGGTATCTGTTTCTCTTGTAGCGTTTGAAGCACTGTAACATTTACCAAGAAGAGACTAATTTCTGTGTAAGGTGACTGACCTTAATTGGAATGAGAAAAGCATAACAATCACTATAGAAAGGCATTTTGTGTAATTAATGCAGAAGATATACCAAAATATTCTCTATGAAGATCACACCTAGTTGTTTTTTTGAGGTACCCCTCAGTTCCAGAAGGACAGGGAACTGCTGCAGAGAGTCCAGCGCAGCCACCAAGATGCTGAAGGGAGTGGAGCATCTCCTGTGTGAGGAAAGGCTGAGGGAGCTGGGGTCTTTAGCTTGGAGGAGACTGAGGGGTGACCTCATTAATGTTTACAGATATGTAAAGGGTGAGTGTCAGGAGGATGGAGCCAGGCTCTTCTCGGTGACAACCAATGATAGGACAAGGGGTAATGGGTGCAAACTGGAACACAAAAGGTCCCACTTAAATATGAGAAGAAACTTCTTCTCAGTGAGGGTGTCAGAGCCTGGCCCAGGCTGCCCAGGGAGGTTGTGGAGTCTCCTTCTCTGCAGACATTCAAACCCGCCTGGACACCTTCCTGTGGAACCTCAGCTGGGTGTTCCTGCTCCGGCGGGTGGATTGCACTGGATGAGCTTTCCAGGTCCCTTCCAACCCCTGACATTCTGGGATTCTGTGATTCCTTCCAGTGCAGAACATCTACCCAGTAACAGATGGTTGATGGTACAAACCTGATCAGAGAAAGGGTTTATTAAATATTGGAGCTTTTCACAGGTGTTCAAGTGGAAGAATTGGGGTGGGAAGGCAAGTACAGGCTCCATGAGATAAAAAGTAGCAGTGATGTCAACTTCTGCTGCAGTAGGTAAATGAGCAGATGCTTAGATCCAGAGTGAAAATGTTCTACGATGTGGCCGTGTCTGATCTGATGAATTGAGCAGACTCATAAGGACCTTTCTCCTCAGGAGACACTCCTGAGGGGATAGCATCCCTGCCTCATCCCCTCCAAGATGATGACAGATATCAACTCCTGGCAATTTTGTATGGTAGTGCTGCTATTCCTGGCCGATGTGAATAGCGTAATGTCGCTTTGCCACTTTATTTTCTTCGCCAATGTAACCCTGTAATGCCTACCATCACCCTTCAGCTTGGCTGGTTGGAGGAGAACAACCAGCAGTGTTCTTTTTTAATGAGTAGCGAAAAACTTGTTGTCATTTTTTTTTTTTTTTAATTTCCATCTTTATCTTCAACAGCAACTGTTATTCTTCAGAATCTCTTCATTGTGGGTCCTTTTAGTGTGAGAGTAATCCAGATGCCATTTGTTTTGCACAGCATTCTGTAGCTTTGCTGAACTAAGCAGCACATTCTCCAGATACCCCTTTGTAACTACGTGCTGCAGTGCACCAAGAGCCATGGACTTGCCTCATTTTCATCATTTGTGTGAAGTCCCTGTTAGAGTGACGTAGAGAGGAATTACATTCAGCCACAGAAAATGTAAGACTGATCTTTTCTGGGTTTGCTCCAGTGGTCGTGGAGAGATTGGGTTTTGTTTCTATGTGATCCTCAGAGGGATGCACGGAGGAACAGATCATTCGTCCTTCTGGCCATGCCTCGGTTCGCACTGCCTGGGTGACAGTGGCTCAGAACAAGGAAAATTGTGGTGCCTCACACCTGCTTGCATATTTGCGGGGGTGGAAAAGAGCAGATGTCCAGAGCTGCCAATTCTGGGAGTCCTGAAGGAATGCAGGGACTGTGACAGCTGATTGAGCTGGAGAGGGTTTGGGTGGTGGAACGTGCTTGCATGTTGCCTGGGAGAGTAGGTGATGGGGAAAAGATGTAGAATGTTAACACAGACTTCAGAATGAAAAAGGCTGAACCTGGAATGATTATGGCCTGGATACAGAAATTAAGTCCTCTCCCCTTGGGAGACACCTAGTCTTAAAGTCTCCGCCAGGCTGAAGGTGGTGAGGCACTGAAACAGCCTGCCCAGAGAAGTTGTGGATGTCCCATCCCTGGAAGTGTTCAAGGAGGGGTTGGTATTGAGTAACCTGGTCTAGCGGAAGGTATCCCTGCCCATGGTGGCGAGGTTGGAACTGAATGATCTTTAAGGTCCCTTCCAACCCAAACCATTCTATAATCCTATGATTCTATGATTCTAAGATTTTGTGTGTGCTTTCTGGGTTAGTTGATTGGTAGATCAGGTCGCTAACCTTTTCAGACTAGGTCTGATAAAGCGACTGCCAACAGGTATCGTCAGTCCAATTACAGCAATCAGAGCTTCAACTCCAACAGTCCCTTGCACCGTTACTAGGGGACAGCAAGCATAGGAGGATATTATAATCTCCAGAAAAAGGCCAAGAAGTAGCCTAATTTGAACCCCACCCAATATTCAATGGATCTCCTAAAAAAGCCTCCTGAACCTTGCCATTTCCTCAAGTGGCTGTTGTTGAGCTTGGTTTTACAACACATTTGGTTTGAAAGCATCTGAGTAGGGCTCCACTGAGTGGGTTTGAACAGAGCAAGGCCTACAGAGGCCCCCAGCTCCTCCCAACAATGCCAGTAACTCACGTGGCAAGTGCTACTCGCTTCCTATATTGGGGGTACCCCAGTTTGAGGGATGTATTTCCTGCTTCACCAGGTTGAAGTTCCATCGTGATGCCTTTTGGTTTACTTAGCTCTTGTGAAATCAAGGTTTGGACATATGAAGATTACAGTCAGTTATGCAGCCAGCATAGTGCTGTCCAGCTGTTGGCACAGATGTGGTAAAGGTACATGGTAAAATTGATAATAACATAGAGCATAACTAAGATGTTAGCTGCTTTTGATCTTGGACTAATGAGAAGAGAATGGGTAATGAGACATTTGTTACCTTCACAGGATCATCTGAGGATCCAAGATGTCATTAAGCTAATATTATTTCTGCTGTTATCCTTATTGACAAGTAAGCCTGAAGACCTTAAATGAATTACGTAGAGTCCCTAGTAACTCTAGGACAGAGCTGGTAAGTAAACCTGAGCTCCAGGTATATCCACTTTTTAGTCTCAGTTGTGGAGTTGCCACTTCAGATTTCCAGACGCTTTCTGGAAGCTAAGAAGAGAGAAGAGAGATTTCTGAGGCCATCCATTAGTAAAGGTGGGTCAGGTAAGACTGCTGGGGAGGCAACAGGCTTCACTTCTTTGCTCCTCTTGAGTTCTGACATGTATTTAGACAGGATAAAAAAAGTGATGCCTTAAGGTAGTGTTCAAATCTCATCTTACTGGTGTTTTTTACAATTAAACAGATTAAGGAGGATATCATAAAACCCCAATTCTGTGTCAAGCTTTTGGAAAATAGTCTGTAGACATAGAGGGACATACATGGGTTGCATCAACCTGTGCATCTCTCTCTTTCTGAAGTCAGGGTGTGAGATTTATTGTCCCTGACTGCCAGAAGATGGAAAAATCCTTCCTGTAAGTTCCAGGTAATTTCAGGACTTTACACAGCATTCAAGAGAAGAATTTATCCTATCCTCCCCCCATCTTTGCATCCACAAAGAGCAAGTAGCCAGGGTTCTTTTGTAGCTTATTGTGATCACAGCACAGCTGAGCACATTCTGAAGCCCCAAAATGCAATCCGGAGTTCCTTGAGGCAGGTAATTAACACCAAATTAACACCTTATAGCAAGAGCACATCTTGAGAGCTAATTAAGCTGCATTTATGGGTCCGGGATTTAAATGGAATCATAGAATCACAGAATCATTTCGGTTGAGGAGACCTTCAAGATCACCAAGTCCAAACATTAACCTCACACTGGCACTACCCCATGTCCCTAAGAACCTCATCTACATGTCTGTTCAACCCCTCCAGGGATGGTGACTCCAGCACTGCCCTGGGCAGCCTGCTCCAATGCCCAACAGCCTTTGGGGAAGAAATTGTTCCCAAAATCCAACCTCAACCTCCCCTGGCGCAACTTGAAGCCGTTTCCTCTGCTCCTGGCGCTTGTTCCTGGGGAGCAGAGCCCGAACCCTCTTGGTTCCAAGCTCCTTTCAGGCAGTTCAGAGATCAGAAGGTCTCCCCTCAGCTCCAGCCCCTCACCAGCTCCGTTCCCTTCTCCCAACTTGCTCCAGCACCTCAAGGTCCTTCTTGCAGTGAGCCACCCAAAACTGACCACAGGATTTGAGGTGCGGCCTCAGGTAGCACCAAACTTCATGTGACTTAGAGTCCCCGCTTTCATGACAGTGATCTGGAGCCCTTGCAGATGCTGTTTGCTGCATCTCCACCCAGGAGCTGGAGGCATTGTCCCCGGTCCCCAGCTGTTGCCCTTGAGGTTGACACAGCTGCCACAGGGGAGGGAGTACAAGGGGTGGGGACACAGCCTTGTAAGTGACTTGGACCCTCGAAGGGGTCAGAGGTGGACACGTTTGAGCTAAAAGAGGAACAGGTGGGTAAAGGGCTGACAGCGGGAACACTGGTACTTTTATTTTTAATGACCCTCCCCCATATACACGCACATGCGGCACTGGAAAACACGACTGTCTGAAAAGCATTTGACTGGAGTGAACCAGCACCCCCCCTAAAAACAAGAGGATTATGTTGCTTTTGGGGAATGAATATTCATTTGATTTGCATTTTAACCCATGCAAAGCTTATAAATTAAAGCATTAAAGCATGCACTTAAGAGAACAGCCTGTCAACAAGGCTTCCTTCCTCACCCCACCTGTGTGCTTTTGTATTATTTTTTCCTATTTTTTGCTTCCTCATTGGGTCAATGGGTCTGTGCAGCAGGAGGCACAAGGATATCTTGATTAGTGCTGGGTGAGTAACCAGTAATTCAGGTCTTTGGCAGTATTGAAAATCTGGGGGAAAAACAAAATCTTGCTGTGGTTTAACTGAAGTATTTTTTTCAAGACTGGGTAGGAAATGGTTTCTTGCTGCATTGCGGCAGTTTATGAAGACCCTATGAACATAAGGAGAACAGCAGAAGGAAATGTGAAAGGGGTTGTTTTGACTGTGAAAACAAATTAAGAATCATAGCACTAATAGTAGCAGGGGCTTGAACTGAACCCTGAAACATCACTGACACCTTCATTTAAGAGAACAGCACTGTCCAGTCACCACATCTGTCCTGTGGTTGTACCAGTGGTCAAGACACGTGTGCCAATAGTCAAGGCATTTTTTTCTTTAGTGTCTCATCCAACCAGGCATGTTATTGTCCCAGCCTTGGTGAGACTGAATCCTTCCCTCTGCTTCCAGGGACCTGTATATCTGCCTGAAGATGATTATGGAAATGGCCAAGCTGATGCATAAGCAGACCTTGTGTGTGTGAGCACCTGAAATACGTGAGAAAAAGGCTTTGATTTTGCTGGGTGGAGTGTAAAACTGCTCACAGTGCAACTGCTGCTGTTGAGCTAATGTGGGGGGCCTGTGGCTTCCGGCAACCAGAGATAGCTGAGAGTGGTGGAAATGCTGTTCCTACCTGCTGGTATGAGCACAAGTAATTAGTGTATCCATAAAAAACAAGGTTAGTCAAGTTTGTGGTTAAACCTATTATTTGACCTTGGCAATACAAAGCAGAGTTAAGGTTGTATAGGTACCTGAATTGCTTTCTAGTGGTGCAACGGATTTGGTGTTTATCAGTGTGACTTCCATGAGTTTGTGGTTTTTACACCCAAGAGAAGGATGACATCCCCGAGACGTGGATCACTGACCAGTACGGAAACATGAGCCTGTCTTGGTGGGGGGTCTGTCTGAGAGTTTTTTGTGTGTGACATTGAATTAATAGATTGAGGACTGAGAGGGACCATTAATGCTCTTCTTGAACCCACCATGTGATGACAGGCTGCAGAGCTTCACACAAGGTGGATGAATGAGATCAAATCCCACCCTGAAGATGTGACGACAGAAAAAGATCTCATTTTCCAGTAAGTGTCTGGGCCTACACATTCTCCTGCATAACTGGATCATTGTAAGGTGGTGGTTGGTTGTGTTTTTTGATTGGTTGGTTGTTGTTTTTGTCTGTGTTTTTTGTTTTGTCTTGTTGGTGGTGTTTTTTTCTTTTTCTTTTTCTTTTTCTTTTTCTTTTTCTTTTTCTTTTTCTTTTTCTTTTTCTTTTTCTTTTTCTTTTTCTTTTTCTTTTTCTTTTTCTTTTTCTTTTTCTTTTTCTTTTTCTTTTTCTTTTTCTTTTTCCTCTTTTTCTTTTTCTTTTTCCTCTTTTTCTTTTTCTTTTTCTTTTTCTTTTTCTTTTTCTTTTTCTTTTTCTTTTTCTTTTTTCTCTTTCCCTTTCCCTTTCCTTTTCCCTTTCCCTTTCCCTTTCCCTTTCCCTTTCCCTTTCCCTTTCCCTTTCCCTTTCCCTTTCCCTTTCCCTTTCCCTTTTCCTTTTCCTTTTCCTTTCCCTTTCCCTTTTCCTTTTCCTTTTCCTTTCTTTTTCTTCTTCTTTCTTTCTTTTTACTTTTCTTTTTCCTTTTCTTTTTCTTTCTCTTTTTCTTCTTTTCCTTCTTCTTCTCTTCTTCTTTTTATTTTTCTTTTCCTTCTTCTTTTCTTCTTCTTCTTCTTTTCTTCTTTTTCTTTTCTTCTTCTTTTTCTTTTTTCTTCTTCTTCTTCTAATCCTTTTCCTTTTCCTTTTCCTTTGCCTTTGCCTTTGCCTTTGCCTTTGCCTTTGCCTTTGCTTTTCTCTATTCTTTTTTTATCAAGGTCATGGCACATTTTACATAGACATCAATTTGTGAAAATAAAAAAAACCCGTGTCACTCGATTCCAGCCTTGAGGAATACAGTGGCAAGTCTGGAGGTGAAGCAAAGCCCGGGAGCAGGCTGCTGCAGGCTCTTTCCTTTCATGTGACTAATACACACAAATCCCCATTCCCTGGGGGCTGGGGGATCACTGACAGCAGGGGCAGGCTGTGAGAAAGGGGTGAAGGGAACGAAACTGTGCTCTCCTTTCATTCACCAGGGTCAGCTGTCCCACCTGTTCCCCCTGCTCAGACATGGGGAGCAGGGACGGAGGAGATGGGGCAGTGGCAGCCTTTAAAATGAGAACTCATCGAACAGCAGGAATTCTGTATTAAAATGAGAAACAAGTGGGAGTTTGCCTTGCCACAAGGGCAGAAGAAAAGAGGCTTCTGGACACAGCAGCAGGATTGGTATTTGCCTAAATCATTCTTCTGAGAACTGGGGACCAGGCCAGGAACAAGATTCCTAATGAAAAGATTAATGATGGATGGAGCTCAGAAGGTGCTGGGTTGCAGTTTGATTTGGAAACCCAATCTGCTACCAGCTGTTTGTGTAAGCAAATGCTGTGGCTTCAGTCTGCAGTACTGGCTGCCTGGACTTCCCTGGGAGATTTCTTCCATTGAAGCAACCCCTCTAGATTTAACAGCAAATGCTGCCTCTGAGGTCTGCAGTCCAACCTGTGCAGTTCTGTGAAGCTGGTGAAAGGTTTAGAGGGGAGGAGGAGTATGAGGAGAGGCTGAAATTGGTTTGTTCAGCCCAGAGAAGAGGCAAGACCTTGTCATGGTCTACATCTTCCTCACAAGGGGAGGAGGAAGGACAGGTACTGATCTCTTTTATTTAGTGACCAATGACAGAACTTGAGGCAATGACAGGAAGATGTGCCAGGGGAGGATCAGTTGGACATGAGGAAAAGGTTCTTCACCCAGAGGTGCTGGACACTGGAACAGGCTCCCCAGGGAGGTGTCACGGCCCCAAGCCTGACAGTGTTCAAGAAGAAACTGGACAATGTCCTCAGACACATGGTGTGAATTTTGGTGTTGCCCTGTGCGGGCATAGGAGTCAAACTTGATGATCCTTGTGGGTCCCTTCCAACTCAGGACATTCTATGATTCTTGTGAGCATGTTATCACAAAGTTTGCAGAGTCTGTAGCAGGTGTTTTTTTTCCCACAGCCATGTGGGATTGTGTTTCTTTGCCCCTATTTAAATAAAAAACTTTTTTAGGCTAGAGGCTATCTTGTATCATGTGGTTACAGAACATCCAACACAACAGAGCTGTAGATTTTCTTGGATACTGTTGTTTGCTTGATAAAAAGAGATGTAACGCAGAGACTGAAGGAGTGATGGTCCATCACACTGAAACAAAGCCCTGCCTGTTGGCAGATGTGAATGAGATGGTGTCTACGAGCACCCCAGAGGAGAAAAATCATAGAATTGTAGAATACCAGGTTGGAAAGGACCACAAGGATCATCTGGTCCAAACTTTCTGGGCAAAGTCACAGTCTGTACAAGATGGTCCAGCACCCTGTCCAGTTGAATCTTTAAAGTGTCCAATGCTGGCAACTTCCCTGGGAAGGATCTCTGGGCAGATCTCAATACCAGGATGTTTTTTCACAGTACAGATGCATCTAATGCTTTATTTGAAGTTACTTGTGTCTTATGACTATGTGTTTTATTTAGGAGGATTTGTATGCCATGATGGGTCTGGGAGCCAGTTTTGATTTTGGTTTTCTCTGGCCATACCATGTGCTTTGCAGATCCCACAGGAGCTGTGGAGCATCCTCTATGTGTCGGCAAGAAGACCAAAGCTGCAGAAGGCAAATCCCCTGCAAGGTCCTGGTTTCTCCTCACCCATTCGCCTTGTGCATCCCCAGGCTCCAGCATCTGCCATGGGCGGGCGCTAAGTGACTCGCATCCCCTCCGTGACCCACACAACCACAGGGGACACGAGCCGATGCACAATCAGCCTTGAAACCGAAGAAGCCTCAAACCTGTCATTAAAGCAGCTGCACTGTCAATAAATTCAGTATTTAAAGCAGTTCATCGCCTGTTTAAAGTGCAGCGAGAGTAGCTATGGTAACAACTTCAACAGACTTTTATCATGATGAAAAGCGACCCTGTAAAGAAAGGATCCTGGAATCACCAACATTTTTGCTCTCAAAGGAAGGAATTAAGCCTGTTTCATACTGGCTAGAAAAATGAACCAGGCAAGACAGGCAGCTCAGTTACAGGCTCTAAATGTAAATAGAATTAGTCATAATAAAATGTTTTAAAATCTGAAAAAGGTAAAAAAAAAGGCCAGGTAAGACTTTCAGGATTTCTTTATTTTAATTTGTTTAGTGAAAAGGAGCAGGAATAAAGGCAAAGTTGAAAGCATTAGATCTGCCCAATAAATACAAAGGATACTATTTCTTTTCATTTTTTTTTAGTTGGCTTTCAATACTTTTTTGTAAAATTCTCATTATCTTCCCTAGATCAGCTCATGTAGTATTCATGTTAATGTTATCTGCCTTCACCACCCCACCTTGTGTAAATCACAGCAAGGGAGCAGCTCAACTGGGCAGATTATAGCCTGGTGCCTTAAATACCAGAGTTAAGGAGACCTGAGTGCCATTCCTGACCTAACAGGGACTTCTTTCTTCCCTTGACTTGGGAAATGTTCATAAAGTAGCTATATCGGCTTTCTCATACTCAGATTTCTATGCTAAAGTGTTTAATGGGGTCATCAATGTGCAGAAGCAGACACTACTGCTGAAATCTCTCTGCATGGCCCAGCTGACTATTCTTGCCCTACCTGTGAGTATCCCAACATGAGTGATTTGTGACTTAAGTACATTGAAAGATGGGACTTTTCTTTGTGTTATTTTACAATACAAGATGCTCCTAAAATCTCAAGCCAGCTTAGCTCAGCCCTGCTTCCATGGCTAAGAGTGTGGTGGAAAGGGCAGTTTTCACCACAGTGAGCGGTTCAGCCCATTCCAGCACCTCCAGGACCAAACACAAGCGCTTGGTGAGTGCAGACATTTCAAACTGCGATACTGGTCCCAATTGCAGGATGCTCGGGGATGTAGAAAGTGTGGAGACAGGAGGCAAAGTCCACTTTCCATGGTGGGACCCGATAGTGGTGAGAGGTATCTACCTGGTCTATGGAGACCACTGGATACTGGTTACAACTAAAGAAACACAACACCTGATAGACGTTTGATCCCCGCTTAGCATTACTGTGCTGTATCAAGTCACCTTCCCATGGGTAGTTTCATTCAGAGGGATGCTGAGGGCCAGAAAGAGGAAGGCAGGGATTCAGAGAGGAGAATTCAATCAGAGGGGGGTTTCCAAATCCCCTAGGTTCCCTTGGAAATCCCAGCTCGGCACACTGCCCACTGGTGTCTAACAAGCCTCTCAACAAAAAAATGCCATCAAACCCCAGGATTTATTATTAATCAATCCAGGTTCTTAACACCTTCTCTTGTGACCTTGGTTGCTAGGAAGTTTGTGCCAATATGGAAAAAGTGAAGTATTAATAGAAAGAAAGAGCAGCTGTAAGAGCTCTGCATGGAGCAGCATGGCCAGTGCAGGGACTGCCCTTACAGGACACACTAGCCTGTACAATCTTCCAGGCTACACATCTACTAGCAAACCAACCTTGCAGGGCCCCTTTCCTGCTTTTGCAGCCATGACTATGCATTAAACTCAGAAACGGCCTCAAAAACTCAGTTACTGCATCCACACTGCTCATTGGGAGCAGGCACCAGCCATATTGACTCCTGAACCATGCCTGGGAATTGTTTGGGCTAACATGGGCTGGTCTGGGTCAAAACCACACAGAGGATCATGTTTGTAATTTGTGATCCATGAAGATGCAATGCCCAGGCCCTTGATCCTTTTATTTCACTCACAGGTGTATCCACAAAGTTTGAGGCACAGGTTGGCTGGTGGGCAATGTTGAAATCTTCTTCCAAGCCTTTCCAAGCCTGGGAGCTTTGCTCCAGATTCTCAGTGTTTGCAGAAGTCCCAATTTGATTTTGGCAGGAGGCTGAGGGTGTGAGTGGATAACCCATCTCCTTGTGGGCACACATGGTTTGCACGTGGCTTGGGGACATGACGAATGTGATAGGTAGGGGTTAGAAGAGGACACTAACTGCAGACGACGCCAAGCCAGAAAGCACAGACCTTTCTCCAAGACCCATGTCTAGACTGAGTCCCCAAGTTCAAATAATTTCATGTTTTTTTTCCTACTGTGTGTCCAGCATGGCTCACCTCGCATTGGAGGGGAAGCTGCTTTTCATCAGCCGTGTTCAAGAGAAACACGATGCTGCTGGTTCAGGCACGAGTCCCATTAGGCTGACTTTCCTCTGGGGTGCTTTGTGCTTTATTTACAGGTGTGGGTGCAGAAATTGCGAGTGCAAACATCATTCCCACATCGTTCCCTCATGACAAGGTCTAACTTTAGTGAGGAGCTGGTAGGAAATGCTGGTGCCCCCTGCATGAGGTGGTGCATGCACCAGCAGGTCTGTGAGGGAGGAGGGGACCTCCCAAGCAGTTGCAGACAAAATTGCTAAACCTCACGTTATCTCACATTATCCCCCACTCAGCTGTTCAGCTGAGAGATGCCATGTGGTGTTCAACACCTGCTGCATTCCTCTTACGAGGTGGCTGCCATGAGATGTCTGGGAGGAGTGTGAGGGGAGCCCTCACTTGGCTCCCGCAAAACTCTTCCATCCCAGAAATGCTGCAGAATCACGGAATCACAGAATAGTTTGGGTTGGAAGGAACATTCAAAGCTCAGTGCCACCCCTGCCATGAGCAGGGACATCTTCACCAGCTCAGGTTGCTCAGAGCCCCGTCCAGCCTGGCCTGGGATGTCTCCAGGGATGGTTCATCCACCACCTCTCTGACCAACCTTGGCCTGTGCTTCATTGTAAAAAAAAATTCTTCCTCATGTCATGGGGAAACTTAGTGCCTCACATACTGCTACCCTTGAAGAGCACCTGCCGTACAAAAAGGCCCCATAGGCAGCACACTGCAGTCCCCATTTTACATGCAGATGACTGGAAGATGAAGCTGTTTGGTCCATGTCGTGCATTAGTGAGTGAAAGAGCTGGGAACAGGTCTCACACCTCCTTTTCTTGTGCTCTGTCTGCTGGGTTGGGGACTTTCTCTCAAACACAGAGGGTTAACAGCAACTGGTCCTGGACATATTACAGACAACGCAACGACAGCTTGGATAGCCTTCAGTTGTGTTTCAAGTGGTGAACAGGTCTTCAACGGCTCCATACTTCCACCTAGCGACGAAGAGCTGCTGCTCACACCTCCTGCTTTTCTCTATGTCCTTTCTGGTTGCAACTTGTGGATATTTCTCAGATTCCTGATGCTGAGCCTGTCCATATGCATATTTCTACTCATATGCCTAAAATCTGCAACCTCCAAATGAACAACTACAAACAAACAAACCCACGTAACCTGAGGTGATGTTTTTCAGCAGAACTTTCCTTCAGCAGGAAAAAAATTGCTTGCACGTATATACAAATATGCACTTATTTGTCAAACTGTATTGCTTTCCTCCTTGGTGGGTAATCATACCTAAATCTGTTCATTGGCTGGTAGTGGGAGAGTATTTACACTTCATATAACAAGACCCCTGTGTGACTCTACTATTCCTCTCCTGATCTGAATTACAGGTCTGTGTTTCTGGTTATTAAGAACGATATTCTTCACCAGCTTTCCTTACTTTTTGTGTTTCGGTTCCTTCAGGTGGATGGTTCCCTATGGAGTCTCTTACCTAATCGAAGTCAAATCCTTTGGAGCTGCAAACCTCATGTATAAATATTTATATATATATATATATAAAACATATAATATTTTATATATAAAATATTTCATTAAGATTGGATCACAATGTGCAATGCAGAATGTCAGAGGTGACAATTCATTTTTTTTGCCTACTTTCATCTGGAGAGTTTGAGTGACTGAGTATGTTGGGAGCAGAAACAGCAGGGCCCGAGGGCAGCACTAAGCCCTAATGTCCCTGATCAGCCCCACCTGGGACCCCATCCACACCCTGCCCATGGGTTCAGGAGCCCTACTTAACCTCAGTTTTGAGCCTGCACTACCCTCCTGAGCTATGCTGTAGCAACACTGGTCTTCAGTCCTGTTTCTAGTCCTGGCTTCTAGACCTGGTCCATCCCCTCATTTGGGGATGACAATGAACCCTGTTACCAGCATCTGGATCTGTCTATTGTATCCAAGTTATCATCTTTGAACTATTCCTTCTTTGGCAACTCTTTCTTGTTGGAGAATTCCCTCAAGTTTACTCTTCCTTTTGACTGTCTTTCCAATGTAATTCTGGCTAATAAGTAAACTGAGTGCAGACTACTGAGCAGGATAGGGTTGAGTTTCATTGAGTTCCTATAATCATTGGCTATATGCAGCTGAGACATTGGGGCTTGGTCTAAGAATAAAACCAAATACAACTGGTTCCACTGCTGGGCAGAACTCTGGAACTTCCCTGAAGGTTGATTGCCTGTGACTTTGTGCTGTTGTGCCTATGAATTGAGGCTGAGGAAAATCAAGCAAGCCTGTTTCACCTCCCTTTGAGGATGAGGTAAGAGTGTGCATACATACTGCTGTTGTTTGACTGGTGCATGGTCACTCATTAGCCATATAGCTATGCTGGGTGAGAGCTTCCTCTGAATTTCAGTGGAAACTTCCATGAAGGCATTCACATCAGTGCAGGGGCTCAGCAGCCCATTGTAGTTCTGATGATCCCACCAAAAAAACATCTGGGCTTCAAGCAGGTGAGTGTAGAGTAGGGTTAATGTTCACACAGCTATTCGGGACTTGATGTGGGCTGAGCTGGGTCTTCCCTGATCTCGGCAGGGGCATGTGGTTCTCCACAGGGGGAATGATAACACTCTGTAAGTCCACTGCATACTTTTCCTCCACTGATTGTATAAGGACCCGCAGAGCTGTGGGTACTTGAAATATAGTAGGAGGTCTGAACACCCTTTGGGTAGAACTCGTATCAAATACAGACACTGTTGGGAATGACATGGAAAAAATGTATTAAGAGTATACATGGAAAACTTGAAGTCCACTTGATGTGAAAGTCGGTCCTGGATTGGATATCAGCAAGGTCAGTCCTGGATTGGATATCAGCAAAGCATTCCATCAGTTTTTCTGTTTATGTTGGGGAAAAAAAGAGGATAAAATGAATTCATTCTCCTCCTGCTGGAGGATCTAGTCATATACCAATAGAAGAATAACAACAAACTACTTCCACTATTGTCATTAAAGACTTGGAACAAAACAGTTAATAGCAGCAAGTAGCTTAGGTTAATAATTAAGCATGCCCAATGGACGGCATTGAGCTGTCTGTGAGAGGTATTGAGCCTTTTGAGAAACTAGTCTGGTGGGTTTCAGCACACGGCGACTCAGTTACCCACACAGGGACTGAACTGGTGCCCTACACAACCTCAGACTGAACATTGCGGTAGAGCTGGAGTCAAAGGGATGGAGAAAATATGCTGGTACCAGTATGTCTGCACTTTGTTCCTTGGATGAATAGAAGAATAATAAATTTAATAAGGTAAGTAACACCAGAAAAAGTCCTAATTAGAATAATAAATGTAAACCTAGATAATCTTTCATGCACCTGTTTTGAAATGCAAAGTTTACGTGCATCAGGGTTCTTGACTCTGACCTCTACAAATTGCAGTTGTGTTGAAAAGTGCAAGAAATGTAGGGTGAGTTGTTATAGCAGGTTTTGTGACACATTGAGCAATGGAAGTTTAGAAGTTGGCTTTATGGGGCTAGTGTTTGCTGTAGTTACATGGCAACTGAAGATTTTGCCTAATTCTCACCTCTAAGAGTGTTGCTCTCCTGTTGTGTCCTTTCTAGGGTGCTGACTCACACATATTCTGCTGGGCAGCCCTGTGCATCCCTGCTCTGACCCAGCAGCTCTGAGGAGCCTTTTTGTTTGAGATTTCATGACCCTGTTGTATAGCATTTGGACAATCTTAAAATCATATTTATGGTAATACCAGTGGGGGAGGAAGGATATGAAAAACAACATCAGCTTTGCTATAGCGTTTGCTTTTCCTAGAGGACCAACCAGCAGACTTGGTTTCTTGAACACCCACTATGGATGCATTGCATTCCACTCTAATCTTACAAAACAGTCCCCACTCCTAAGGGAGGAAGAGGTGCTTTAGAGACTGCACAGGATCTCCTTTAGTGTCCCTTTTAGACCAGGAATGTATTCTTGAAGCAAGTCTTCTCCAGTTAAGGTGACTTGTTCCACAAACCTAAGTCTCTGTGAACAGATGGCAGTCCTTCTGGATGAATTAAACCAAAAATATGTTCCAAGCAACACTCCAGCCACTAACAGATGTTCAGTTTTGGAACTAGACTAGAATTATTGCTGTGTGTGACACCCCTAGATGGTTGTAGTGTGGATGTTGGGTCTTCAGCACCGGTTGTTTTGCTCTAAAGATCTGCTTGTATTGGGTTGTGCAACAAATGTGGATGTGTCTTTATTTGGATTCCATCCTCTTCAACCATTATCACCAAATACTTTGCTGTCCAGTCCTGAGCATTTATTTCTGTTGTCCATTCATTCCCTCCGTTTCCCACGAATCAATTTATTGCTATCAAAAATATCACAGTTACCAGATCAGTATTGGTTGTCCCTTTAGTATTTGGAGAAGGCTTCTTCTCCAGCCTCTTGCCTTGAAACTCCTTACTGCATTATCTCGCAAAAGCCAAACAGAAGCAGGAACAGAGAAGAAAGTTCCTTTCCCTCCACTTTCCTCTCATGTAAGGAAGGTACAATGCCTCAACAGTATCCAGCACCTTTGGACACAAGCTGACTGTATTTTCTAATCAGTGTTCAAGAGCACTTTGTGCCTGTAGACTGCATTTGTTACTTCTTTTTAAAAATTACTTAAAGCATCAGGTAATCTGAACTACTGTAGCAGCAACAAACAAAGAACCTGTCTGTGTCCCCCCCCTTTTTTTATTTGAATAGTGTTATTTTAATTAATATAGTTGTTAATCAACTCAGTTGGCTTCATTTTGATGGGTCTTCTGGACATTTACAGAAGGCAACAAAGCAGACAGTACCATAGAGAGTCAGACTTTCTCAGGTGACCTGACAGGCACTCACCAATGTACAAGAGGGCTTGAATCAGTGTAGAGTGCATGTTCATCGAAGCAAGACCACTACATGGAAAAACATACGAGTGCTGGTACCATTGTCCTGTGGAGGAATGGGACCTTTAAAGAGTTCAGATCTGCCCTTGTCCTTTTTTCCATAACTTACTGGTGGAGCAGGGATGTGAAAGGCTGTCTGACTTTACATCATTTTGCTCTTCTACATGCTCTTCTCTTCCTCGAGAATTATTGATTATACAGTGCCTCATACAGTGATTGTGAATTTTGCCCTTTAGATCCTACTATAAAAACAATCCAAAATTCGTTTTTTGCCATTTGATTTTATCTTTATGCCTGGGGCTTTTATGATCTGAGCTGAGTGTTAACCACCAAGGGATTTTCTGGGCAAGTGTCCAACTCTCTGTGTTCACTGGTGAGAATTTGAGGGTTTTGGTCATTTAAAACACCACTAGGTTATTTCCATACTAGTACAAAACCCAGGATGAAGGCAGTAGAAGTTAATGATTTATATTTTTAAAAGTTAGAATGATTTTTGTCGTAGCCTTTTAAAGGTATGACTGACTATGACAACAAGTAAGACCAAGGAACTTCACAGGTTGCAAGGACTAAAATGTTTATATTCTTAAATTATTAGAGCAATTCCCAGCACTGTTGTGATCAAGTCTACCAGTGCTCTTCCAAGCAATGCCTAAGCACACCTGAGAAGCCAGCATGGGCCATTCCTAGCATGGAGCTAGCTGTGGAAGGCTAGAGAACATAATAGTCAATAGTGCCTATTGCTGCTTATCCTGTCATTGGACACCACTGAAAAGAGTCTGGTCCTTCCTCTTGACACCCACCCTGGAGATATTTATAAACATTGATGAGATCCCATCTCAGCTTCTCTTCTCCAGGCTGAACAGCCCCAGCTCTCTCAGTCTCTCCTCATCAGAAAGGTTTTCAAGTCATTGGCTTTCAGAGCTGGAGAATGAGCATAGCACGATTTAATGTAATAAATACAACAATTTCACACAAAGCAGGACATAATTAGGAGATTTTAACACAGTCAGCTGTAAATCCTGCCATTGGTTTCACCAATTTGCCTGTGCCTAATGCTTAATCAGAGTCAGTCTCCTGAAATATGACCCAAGTAAGCGAAAGATCATCCTGAGCTTGGCTGGAAAGTGCTTGGAGGAGCATATGTTTTATATAGGTCTGTTAGGTGGGAGGAAAAAGAGTATGGTGTGCAATATATCGATCTGTTATATCATGTGAGAGGTGAATCAGTGTTTTCTCTGTGATTCCACATTGCAGTCCATCTTGTCTACCCCCACAGTTCTGCAATATGAAGAAATAATACAAATAGGGTTTATTTTAAAGTTACAGGGAAGGTGCTATGGCCCGCAGTCATGATCTTGGAGCCAGTTTCTTGTGAAATCCCCATCCAAAGTTCAAGATGCTCCCTTGGAGATCAACCGTTCTGAGTGCCGAGCTGATATTCTTTGCAGGTGAGTGACAGAGAGGTGTTGTCTCAACCACACTGGTCGTACAACACCAGCAAAATCCGGTGCTGCTGGGCTGGATACAAACTGTGAGAGAGATATGGAGAAACATTTCTAAAAGGTGTTGAAAATTGCAGTATATTGACTGCAGCATACTGGACGTTGTCCACCCTTAATGGCATTATTTCCATAGCCAGTGGGGATTTCTGGATTTGTTGTAAGTTGTCCCTGTTCTACCTGCATTCATCTCACACCTGTTGGTTTTCATTCACTAGATGATAGTCATGTTGCTGTTTGTGTGTTGATAGTAAGGGCTTGTGATGCAAGCGTGTCCGATATTTGGCTTCGGTGATCAATACTGATGTTCAATGAGATTGTATTCCTGTGCAGCTAAGAAGTTGGAAATCTCCTGAAATGCTAAACAGGAAACTGAATATCACTGTAAAAGGACTTCTTAAAATACTGATATTTGTCTACCAAAAAACCCAAATGAACAACACAACAATAAAAAACACAAAAAACCCAAACCAACCAAACAAATAAACCAGACATTGGTTCATCCTTGTTAGCTTCAGAGGATCAGGATAACCAAAGTAAATCATAAATCACCTTAAGAATTTGATACTTTTCTGAAAGGCACTGTATGATGAGTTACAGGTGACTTCATTTCATGAAACAGAAGTTCCTTTCCAGTCCTGTGTTTCTTTCATAAGAACTTCAACAAGAAGGAGCTGGACAGGCTGTCTCAGAGCCAGAAGAAGATGTATTTTGTGGACATTGTGTAAAAGTGAGAAAGCACATTTCTTGGAGAACTGGAGGAATAAACATGAGGTTTATTGTGTTAATTTTGATTCTTGGGGAAGACAAAGGGCTCAGACTGTAGCTTGTTCACCAAGCCTTGAAGGCATTAAAACCATCTTGAGGGGAAACAGAACTATTACATGAGGGACACAGTTGTGGGGAAAAAAAGGATGATCAATATGACTAATTTGGATACCTGCAAACCAGAAATGAGATTAAGGGTGGGATCAATGGAGAGACAGTGGTCAGACCACTATGTCTTATCCTGAATGAAATATTCTAGATGTTTGCATTGTACCTCAGCCTGATGTTTCTGGGTTGTTTTCGCAGTAACAGCCACAGGATTGCTCATTAAGCCCCGAGAGGGCAGTGTCGCTGGAGGAACATGGATTACCATTACCCTGGATGGTGAGTTTTAAGCTCTTATGAAGCACATGTCAAAATAACAGAGAATCATTCTGAGATTCGTGGTTGAGTAAAAAACCCTAAACAACAGATACAGGGGCTGTGGCACCCATAATTGGTGAAATTTGCTTGAAATTATTACTTCATAAGATATTACTAATGATTGCTTGTTTTTAAGTCCTTTCTAAGTGAGAAAAGTCAGATTTCTGCCTCATTTTTGTAGATGTGGAGCTAGAAATTTCTTCCCTGCCACTGTGTTTGTGGTTGTTATTGTGGTTGTTATTGTGGTTGTTATTGTGGTTGTTATTAGAAACACTAATGATAAACATGAGATCCGAGTAAAAATCACGGAAATTGATACACCATGCTCAGTTAGACCCAAACCTAGTTGTACAAAGCTGGGCCTGACTTTCTGTCATGCTGAATATTGATTCACCGGGAAGAGTCGGTTTCTGAGCCAGCTGTAGGTTCAGTTTAGCTGCTCAACTTCCGACACTCAGTCATTTATAGATATGATGAATGGTGCAAGTATTATTTGTCTGTATATTGTGCATTCCCATACAGATGATAAAATGGAGAGGAGAAAGGAAGCTCAAGTCTTCAAGGGAGATGTTTCTCCAACAGCACTATATGGTGGGCAGAGACAATCATAGCTAACAACTCACAGTTCAATTGGTCTCTTTGTTTTTGGTGAGGGGAAGTAGACAGCCAGGCCTTGGGAGAAGGGGAAAAACCTTCCTTGGACCAGGAGGAAATGTGCAGCTTGATGTAAATTCACAGAATCCCAGTATGTCAGGGGTTGGAAGGGACCTGGAAAGCTCATCCAGAGCAATCCACCCGCTGGAGCAGGAACACCCAGCTGAGGTTCCACAGGAAGGTGTCCAGGCGGGTTTGAATGTCTGCAGAGAAGGAGACTCCACAACCTCCCTGGGCAGCCTGGGCCAGGCTCTGCCACACTCACTGTGAAGAAGTTTCTTCTTGTATTTGAATGGAACCTCTTGTGTTCCAGTTAGAACCCATTACCCCTTGTCCTATCACTGGTTGTCACGGAGAAGAGCCTGGCTCCATCCTCCTGACACTCATCCTTTGCATATTGCTCATCATGAATGAGGTCACCCCTCAGTCTTCTCCAAGCTCCAGAGCCCCAGCTCCCTCAGCATTTCTTCTCACGGGAGATGCTCCACTCCCTTCAGCATCTTTGTTGCCCTGCGCTGGACTCTCTCCAGCAGTTCCCTGTCCTTCTGGAACTGAGGGGCCCACAACTGGACACAATATTCCAGGTGTGGTCTCACCAGGGCAGAGTAGAGGGGCAGGAGAACCTCTCTGACCTACTGACCACCCCTCTTCTAACCCACCCCAGATATCATTTGCCTTCCTGGCCACAAAGGCACGGCTGAGAAACTGATGTCATTTAAAGTGAATGTGTGGGATGGGAACCACCTGTGAAGATTGTGAGTGAAAGCAGAGTTGTCTGAAAGCCTTCTTCGTTCGCAGTTTTATTTCATTACACTAGAAAAATTAAGCATGCAAGATTATGTTCAAATAACACTTGACTTTCTGAAGATTAAAAGTCTTTGATCCTCTGGACAGGTGTCTCTGAAGAAATAAGCTAAACAGGTCTACCTTGCAGCACTGGTCAACTTGAGGCCTTGTCAACAAAGCTACACAAGACATCGGCAACTGCAAAAAACGTGTAAAATGATTCTAATTTTACAGTTGTATTAAGTACTTACAAGCATGATTTTTATTTTCTAATGTAGATACCTGAGGTGATTAAAACTCCCAACAACTGTCAATCTCTGCCTAGAATACATTTGGAAGAGACTAAATATTGTATTAGAGGCAAAAAAGCCATGCAGTTGCATGGTGTGATGAATTTGGTCTTAACATGAAGTTACACAAACATGGTTTTTAAAAGCCTGATTAGAGGTTCTAAGTGTTGCTCCTAAAGAGAATCTGGGTTGTACATCCAAAAATGGTCGTATCAGGTGTGACTGTGTGTGCGCGATCCTGTCCTCACAGAGCTCTTCTGGTTGGCTTTGATTACTTAGGTTCAACATCCCACCAGCAAGAATATGTCTCTTTGACCCATCGCTCCCAGATGGAGGTGTCCCTGGTGAATCCAGATCTGCCCAGGTTGCCATGTGATATCTCTCCTGTGTATTTTGACTTATCCACTATACGATGCAGAACAAGGTATGATCCACAACCGCAGTGTGGGTGAGACCTTGTCATTTGTCTGATAGGATCCTCATTTTCTTTCAGGGTTGTTGTAGGCAGTTTGGGAGTTTAAGGCATTTGCATGACTGCTACTGTGTCTGCACCTGAGCACCTCCTAAGTCGTGTTGCATTTATCTTTGTATCAAGTTAATGAAGCACTGGGCAAGTTAGCGTGAGAGTCAGAGTGAGACTTTTTGGAGAGGCTAGACTCAGATACACAAAGGTTTGCAGACGTCTTATTCTTAGATGCAAAACTTCCAAGAAAATGTCAGGGAGGGATTTTACCAGCTTGTGGTGTCTTTGACCTGTCAAAGATAATGGAGAGAGGTTATGGATAGAGTGGGAAACAAATATGGTTTCAAGTACCAACTGGACAATATAAGCTCCCTGTCTACCATCCTGCCATAACTTTAAAGAAGATTATTTGATTGGAAGACTACAGATGTCACAAGAGGCTGTAAGAGTGACCCTAACGGAGCTCTTCCATCTCTTGCTGCTATGATTCAGCTGGGAGTTAATTTTTCTGAATGCAGTGCTGAGAAACTGTGTGCATTAAGGATTCAGCATTAATTTACAAACCAGGACCAAGATACCCTGTAAATCCAGGCAGCCCTGGGTTATTTTAATACTAATGAATAGTAATTATTCATTAGTATTAATGAACAGTAATGAGCATGCCTGTATTTTGCATTAATGTACAATTTGGAGAGAGTTCTGATGTAGTCCTATCACTTTCTGCACTTAACTGCAATTTATTGCTATTATTCTTTTACACTGTAGTTTTAGAGTCTGGGTTCATATGCATAAAGTTTGGGTTCACAGTGTAAATTTGCTTTGCTCTATTGAAGCCTCAGTGGACCTGCTAAGAATGGAGGCCCTGTGAAGGACCTGGTGTTTACTAAAACATAACCCCAATCTGTATAAACATAATACAACCCATTTTCTTCCACCTAGGTCTTCACCCCAGGAGGGTTTGTACTATGTGGAGGTGATCTTTAGAGGACGTGTAATTAACAACTTGACTGATGTGGAGAAAGAAAACTATACTTTCAAGGTAACCACCAAGCAAGTATAGAAGTGGTGATAAAGGTTTCCAAATATTGAAGGGAGTCACACTCAGAGTTAATATCACTGATAATACATTGAAATAATATCTCTCATACTGTATGTCAGGACAAGAATTTAGGATGCTCCTTCTACCTCTTAAAACCAGGTACACTGAGGTACTCATCATTCTGGCACTGGGTAGACTAGATGACTAAACAAATCTTTCCAAATAAAAAATGTAGGTGCAAGTTAATCTGTCTCTACACTTAAGCCACACTGTCAGAAGATCCTGTTGTGTCAGAAGATCCTATGCTGGTTTCTTCTGGTGTTACTGTCCAAGCTGCAGGGTGACACTAAGGGGTAACCATGGGCAAGGACACCTGCCACGGGAACAGCTGGTTCTGGGAAAGGACATCTCTGCAGGTCTTGGACATCTCTCCACATGTAAGATGAGCAAGACCTGGAAAGCTCAGACCTCACTTGCAATTTCGTGCCTGTTGCTCAGTTATTTTAAGGACTCACTACTCCCCTTGACCAGTATTTTTCCCTTCGTCACTCAACGTCAAAATGTTGTTTCAGGAGGTTTGGGGTATGGTGGTATTAGACCAGATAATGACCACGGCGTCAGAATCTCTTTCAGAGAAGAATCCTTAACCATGGCTGTGTACTTCAGAGTGAGGCCTGGTGTGTTCAGAAGTCACATCCCACCTCAGTTCTATCTTTGAATATCGAGCAAGAAAGCCAAGCGTTTTCAGTAAATTGCACATTAAAGCCAAGAAGTCGTTGGGTGGTTCAGCTAGCTTAGAGAGTTGATGAAAAATCACCAGGGGATGCCGTTAATGAGGCACATTCCAAGCTAAATAAAACACAATGTGTCTCTTTGTTTTGGGACTGGGACCTGGGAGCTATACGTATTAAAAATTAATTTTGCTTCCACGTTAGATTGAAAAAGCCTGCTGCAGGCAGCAACAAGTCTGAGCAGCTCAGAAGGCTTGTGTCAGCTAGCAGCCTTAACTTTTATTTCATTTTTGGCTTCTTTCTCTGCATCAGCTTCAGCCCAGGGTATGGCATGATGTTCTTTTTCTTCTCAGTAGCCGCCACTGGAGAATTTGTAGCTACTTATTTATTTTTAACGTGACCATGAGGAGAAGAGGTGGCAAAGACTGAGCTTTGAAAGGGAATGGGATTCAAGGAAAATTCAGAAAAAAACCCCAACATGTGCAACGTTGTCTTTGATTTGATTCAGGAAACCAATTTTTTATGCTATTTATTGAGCTGACAGAAGCATCTGTAAGCTCAAGTGAGGACAGCAGAAGGGTCAAAAAGAAGGTGGTGAAGGTGATGTGTGCAGAATGCTCTGAGAAATGGGTGATTTGGACAATGGAAACACATGGAAAATGTACATTTTCTGTAGGGTGAATGTAATCAAGCAGCTAATGGCTTAGATGGAAACAGGATTTAGCCAGCTAGCGGTACGGCAGGTCAGATTTATGGAAGTATTTGTAGCTCCTAAGGAAGCAGAGAGACATGGATTTTACAAAATCTGATCAAGCCAGGTACTTTTATATATCTCCTTAAGCCCATACTTTGATGGATCTGACCCTTGTTTTTTACATAATGATTTTCATTTCCAGAGTGCCAAATTCTGCAATGGGGGAAGACAATGTCATTACTCTTATTTTCCAGAACAAGTATCTGAGGAATAAAGAACTGGTGTGATTTTGCCAAGGTCTCCCTGTGAAATGTAAGGCTGTGCCTATACTAGTTGTCAAGGCAGGGTCAGGATGTGATCTCCAACATTGTGTGGGATCACCTACCTGCTGCTCCTTGGTGCAGATTTTTCTGTTTTGGGTGATGGCAAGTCTGCTCCCATTATACTGTGTGGATCAGGCCACCTTCTTTTTGGTGTAGAGAGAGAATTTCCCTAAATGGCTATAAGCCACGCTGTTCCCTGGGCCAAATACGGTTGGGCTCGATGATCTTAAAGGTCATTTCCTACCTAAATGATTCTGTGATTCTAAAGGCAGATTCCAAGTTATTTTATTTACTCATATAGCCACAATCCAAGAGCCCACATTCCCTTTCTATAACTTCTTGTGGCTTTCATAGAATCATAGAATGGTTTGGGTTGGAAGGGACCTTCAAAGCTCATCCATTCCAACCCCTGCCATGAGAAGGGACATCTTCACCAGCTCAGGTTGCTCAGAGCCCCGTCCAGTCTGGTCTGGGATGTCTCCAGGGATGGTTCATCCACCACCTCTCTGGCCAATGTGGCCAGTGTTTTACCACCCTCAAGATTTTCCCAAGATATCCAACTATTTTTAATTGGCTGTCTAGGTACATTGCAGATGACACTGGACCACATGGTCTCAACTACAACAGCTTGTTACAAGGTGATGTGCATCTTACAAAACACTGGATAGTACTGGAGACAGCTCCTCATCTACAACAGGAATTCTTTTAACACTTTCAAAGGGTTTCCACTGCCTTTTTATTTCCTTTAGTCCTGGGATCCAGATGCTAAATTTGAACATAAGGCACTTTTTAGCGGCTGAAGCCATCCATTTGTCCTGTTTGGTTTGGCATCTTCCACGGAGGGTCAGCGATATTTACAGAAAATACTGGTTCCATGTAAGTTAACAGCATGTGGAGGACCATGTGTGCATCTGGCCACCTGACAGATGAGTAGTGCTCCCACACACAATGGCATTTGAATAGGACTGGTGTCAGCCTAGGCAAAAAAATTCTAGAGCAATTTTGGTTAAAAAAAAAAAAAATCTCACAGATTTTAGAGTTAACTGGAGAAAAAGGGCAAAACGGCTGCTCTACCAGTGGAAAATACAGTAAAAGTATGTGCCAGGTCAGGTATCCTTGTGTCATAGAGTCATACAATGTCCTGAGTTGGAAGGGAACCACAAGGATCATTGAGTCCAACTCCTGTCCCTGCGCAGGATAACCCCAAAATTCACATCTTGTGTCTGAGGGTGTTGTCTCATCTACTTTGGGAGGCTGATGATGACCTGTCTCCACTTGGAAAGGATCTCTGTGTGTACTCTGTCTTCCGAGACCCTTGTTTCAAAGGATAATCTTTCTGCTTTTTTTTTTGGCCTCTGTTTAATTCAAAAGTAGTACCCAACAACAGATTTCCAGTATTTCCTTGCTATTCCCTCAGAGGCCAAGGTAACGTGTTCCCAAAAACACCTCTAACATATTATACTGCATTAATATGGGCCAATACAAGCATTTTCTTTGCTATGCTGCTGTAGGGTATCCAACAAGCTTGCTAAAGGTTATCTGTGATGTAGCAATAGTTTTTAATACCGTACTATTGGGAAGAAAAATGATGTCATAATGGAAAGTAGAATGGAGGGCTCAACTTTGGATAAAGCACGGCTTAGAAAAACTATAGTGTATTAAACCGTGTCTTCTGGAACCAGCTCAAGCCAAGGTGGGCAACCTGGGCATGGAGGATGTAAAAATAGCAGTAAACCATACTCTGAATGCAGCGGTGGCAAGAAGGGGACATTTGTGCTTACTCCCTTCTTAGAGCAGGACTCTCTGCTTCAAAGATCATATCTGAAGTGTGAGTCTCTGAAATGTGGTTGCCAACTGTGTTGTGAGCAATGCGTAATCAGATCTCATTGGACTGCTGCGAAAATGACTGCCATTTAACTACAAATTCCTCTTTGCAGTTTTCAGATGCACAGACACCTGTGGTTTACCAAATTAGTCCACCATCTGGCATCCCAGGTACGGGACCTTTCTTTAAGCTGGAGCCCACTTTAATTATTATTTGATGTTCCATACTGTCTTTCTCCTTATGAGGGATCTGTCTTGCTGGGCATTGAAATAGGCACTTTCTGAACTTAATGTCCAAGCTCATGCTGAACAGGAAAATGGGTTTGCACAAGGGGAGGGGGTCTGCAGCTTTGGGTACAAGAGTGATGCACTATGGCCAGGTTATTTGGTACTTGGCTTCTGCAGCCTAACTTTGCCTGGGTGGAGAGATGGGAGGTCTAAATAGGCTCAACTTTTGAGTCATCTGACCTTATTTATTTAGTAATAGCCTTAAGAAGAATTAGCAACTAGGTGATGATATTGTAATGCCATACATGTCTTTTGGTTAATGGGTTTTGATCAGACTTTGAAGTTATATGAGAAGACAGTCGCTGTTTTTGGTCTGAACAGTTGATTGCCATCTGGAAGACCTTTTTCCCCCCTATTTCTATTGTTTGTGTTTGCTGGCTTCTTTAGAGAAAATTGAGATTCTGATTTCCAAAGTCAAGATTAATAAAAACATTTTGGTTTTGCAAGAGTGCAGAGAGGTACCTGGATGATTAGATCACATAGATGCTCCTAAATCTAAGTCCATCTCTCAATTCTAATTATTTTCAGGTGCAGTTCAGCTCCAGATTTTCATGCTTTGCTTTAGGGTGTCTATATGGAAGTTTCTATGTGTTAGCTGAATGTTGGATCTCTGAGTGTAGTTTTGGGAAAATATTATTGGGTGCAAGGTCACCTTGAACTATGGTAGAAGCTGAGACCAGTGCAGCCAATTGGGCACCTCTCTGCAAAATTTTCAAAGACCAAGGGCTTATTTTTAGAGCTGATAAAATGTGCAAATACAGATTCTCAGCTTCTAAAAGACTCTCTTGAATTCCTGTTTCCTTTTAAACAGGAAATTTAATAGAGATCCATGGGAAGACAATTGCTGAAAGATATGAGACCCTGGACTTCAATGTGGATTATATTGATGGGTAATTATATATCAGCTGCTATCTGACCCTGTGTCTGTAAACTGGTGTTTCTTCTATCAGCCTCATTGACAGCAATAAATTGCAACCAGTTGGCCCAGAATTGCCATTTACTTTCTTTGTGGTTTATTGCAGCTCATGAGTTGGGCTCCAGCAACCTTTGTTAATCTAATTGCAACTGGTCCATTAAGCTAGTTGGTTTGTTTACTGGCAGCACAGTCAATCACAGCTCAGTGTGAATTGTACTGTAATTGCATCTGGTTGCAGTAGATCTTATTTTGGCTAGCAAATTAAAATTTAACTAATTAAAATAATGTCAGAATCTAAAAGTTAAATAAATTTTCCCTTCCATTTGCATTTTTAGAAAAACTATTAGTTTGAAGCAGATGCTTTGGTGAGTTGAAAGACAAAGCAGAAGCGTTTTGAGACAAAGGGCTCTGTTGTTCACTGCTTTAAGCCCTCTCTGGTTGCTCCCTTGTTCTCAAGGAAGGTTTGTTTTTTATCTTCTCCTGCTCCTATGGTTACATGCAACAAAGCAAAGCAGGAAGATTTAAAAAATTTACTTCAGGCCAACAGCACTCCAAACACAGTGAATCCAAAATGAGCGTGAACGCTGATCTACCGTCTACCACATGTATTTCCATATGTATGGAAGCATTCTCAGATACTACTGGATTATGATTTCCTTGCACTTGTGTCAATGGCAGTGAAGAACTAAGCCCAGATAAGTATTTTAAAGATAAACTATTAATCTCTAGTTACTGTGTGGCATTTTGAGGATCATTTCAGGAGCCAGAGAAGGTGTGTATTCTCAGTAGTTAGATATTTTAATCGCAGTGGCAGATATTTGACCACTAGATGCTTTCTAAATACTTCTCAGGCTCAATGGAAACATCCTCTGCTAATTTACTAAATTCTCTGCCAGCATGAATGAAAGTCCAGTGCAGATTCCTGCCATGTCAGTTGCACCCATTTATCAGCGCTACTTTTTCAACCTCTAGATGTACATTAGCATCTTTTGTTCAATATTAATTACTCTTTTACCTGTTTCTAGTGGAACTGTGAAACCTTTGAGCAGTGGGAAGAAAGGCTGCTCTGTCTGACTCTAGGTTGGACGTGCCTACATGCTCCCTTGCTAGATTACTTATTTACAGCTTAAACACACTATTTCCAAAAAGGAAATGGCCTCAAAATTTTAACATATCAATCAGGTTCACATTGTAGCTTCACATGGATAATTTCCCCATTTTTGGTATGTTATTAAACATGCACCAGGCAATGACTTGGACTTGTCCAGAGCAGTCTGACAGTTAGTCATACTGATTCAGGATTTGGAGCAAAAAGGAGAACCATTTTATATTTTGTAGTGTGTTTTGGACACTTTTCCATGCTTTGTGTGGGATGCAACAGTCCAGTGATGATGAACCAAACATTCTGCAGCACTGATTTTTTTTCTGTTCATCCTTACAAGGAAAGGCATCTCAGTACTGTATTAAAAAAAAAAAAAAGCAAATTCTTAATAAAAGGTCATAAAACTGCAGTCTGAAGCATGGATCGCAACAAAGTATTTGCACTACATGTTTTAACTGAATATTTTTATTGAATATTTTCCTTAATTGTTCGTCAACTCTCAAAGAATCATTGCCAACCTTTGCTTAGTGTGCTAACTACTGTGAATTTATTGCTCCCACCTGATTCCTCCTCTTCAGTGGAAACTGTACCTTGCCATATTGTTTCTTTAAGGTAAGATAAGAGATAAAGGCTTGTCCGGTTTTCTAGGAAATTGATAAATGCTAGAGACAAGTGAGGTGAAATTTCTGTCCCATTTGAAAATATTGGCTGCTGATTTTAATAGGAATAAGATTTCATTAGTGAAAGTTTGCTGTATCGTATTTCATCTTCCCTGTTTACTTTTTGCCCAGGCCAGCTGTCCTTGTGGCAGAAGGAGATGGATGGACCAGTCTCTGCTCTTTTGCTGACAGGCGAGCTGGAAGAATGTCAGTTCTTGGCTTATCTTTGGTTTGTGTTGATGCAAGGGTTCAGCGCAGCTTGTGCACAAAAGAAATACTGAGCTTTTGGAGAAGCTTTTCTGCTTTGACTTAAGATGGAGAGGGACCATGTGGAGTTGACCATATGGTCTGTGATGGGTGGGTGAGGGTTACCATCTCTCTGCAACCTTAACTATAACCAGGTAGGACCAGGGGCTCTCTGGTTTGTAGATGATACACTATGCCCTGACCACATCTTCAACTCTTTGGACTCCAAAACAGCGTAGCCATTTCCAAGCTGTCTGTTGACTGTGGTCAATGATCAATGCATAGTCATATATAGACTCTAAGTTGAAAGGTGGATTAGTTGACCTGAGCCCAAACTGAGCAAATAGAACTCTAAAAATCCAGCAACACAAACAGTCAGACTCTGGTGCCTGGGCTCCAAAACTGCTCATTTACCATTATTAATATATCTTTGTCTTCTATAAGTTGCAGGAGATGTTTTAGCATCCTGGCTCTTGCACCCTGCTGAATTACAGAAAAAAAAACCCATGGATTCCACAGCAGATTTCTTTTATGAATGCTTCACTTCTCACAGTGCCTGTGAGCCCTGGAAAAGGGAGGCTGCTTTTACAGGGAATAAGGGAAAAAACCTGTTCCCACAGAAGTCAATACTAAGACTCCTGGGGTCCTCAGCAGACCCTCTTATTGCAATGTAAAATTCCCTCTAGCTCCCAGGAGGGGACTTTTAGGCAAATGTGAGCTGATGATGTGACTTGCTTTTTTCCCTGGCTCCAGAAGTTTGATGTGATTCCAGCATATCTGGTTTAATTGCTACTGGCTCCTTCTTTCAGATTAGGGACATGCAGAGGAGTAAGATGAGGGCAAACACTTTTGTTGTCCTCTTCACATTCACCCTGTTCCCAGACTTGTCTTCTCTCAGCTCTTCTTTCAAAAGGGGGTTCTTAAGGTTACCAACAGGACAAACTTCTGGTAACAAGGGTAAAGGAAATGACCTGGAGCTCTGGGTGTTGCTGGTAGGCTTACTCTTAAGCTCCTGATGGTCAGGGGGGAGATGGGTTGTTCCTCTCCCATCTCACCTGTTTCTCTCTTTTACTTCTAGAGATTAGCTCAGATGTGTAAGTCCATGTCTTTAGTTAGATGATTCTCACTGTATTTTGCTCCTTGTGCTCACAAGGCTTAGCGAAGCCATTTGTCTCTCCACAGCTACCCTATTTGGGCAGAGGATGGACGGGGGACCCTGCAGTGCCGGGTGGAAGGGAATCACATAGGTTGGTGAAAAAAGAGGGGAAAAAACGTGGGGATTTGTTATTCGTGCAGGTCTACAGGGCAGAGAGAAGGTGTCCATCACAAGTTCCCACTCTATCTCCAGTCAAGAATTTGGCTGAGGATTGGACCCACAAAACCTACTTCATGTCAGGGTTTACCATGGTTCAACAAAACCGTTGCAGTAATTCACATCCTCTGTACATCCTTGTGGAAAATGAAGTGCGGTGCTCAAGTGAAACCATGACAGATGATGTGAACATTGCTGACTCTAAGAATGTCATTCGGGCTTTTTGCTCAGTTTACCTTTTTTTTTTTTTTTAAACTATTTATTCTTATATGTGATAGACTTTCCCATTTATTGTTCTGCTGTTAGTGAGGAACAAATTAGGTGCCCACTTCTGTTTATGGTTCCTCTGGTAGCAGATTGGATCCCTTTCATTTCTGCTTGCTTGCCAGCACTCTGAAGAAGCTTCTGATTTCTTTATGAGGCTTTGTCTGAGCAGCAAGCTTCCTGCTTGGGAAAGTTGACCTGAGTTAAGTATATAAAATAGAATTGAATGTCTAGCTCTTATGTGATCACTGGTGGCACAATTCAATAGCTTGAAATTTAGAGATGTCTTAGGGTTTCTGGGATGTCTCCAGAGCAGTGTAGGAGGTCTTGAAGGATGTCTACACCTTCCTAGCACGGCAAGTGAAGTCAGATAGGATCCATGGAGTATAAAACAACGCAGAGCACCTAGGCAACCAAATCCTGCCTCTGAAATTCAGCTTGCAAGTTCAGATACATAACTGTACTTATCTATAGAACAGTGTCTGGCTATGATCTAAGGGTCTAAGCTCCCTAAGCTGATATTGGATTCAGTTCCTGCATGAACACTCTCCCACAATCAACACAGTTATACTGTTGTAAGGAAGAGGAGAATGAAGATGGGACACTTGGACAAGGTTTGGTAGGATGCGCTCTTTATGGAGCCCTCCAAACTTCTGCCATAAAGTATATTTCTTTTCTTTCCTCCAGGGTCCCACAATGTTAGCTTCTCAGTGTTTAACAAA
This sequence comes from Patagioenas fasciata, assembly GCF_037038585.1. Lineage (NCBI taxonomy): Eukaryota > Metazoa > Chordata > Aves > Columbiformes > Columbidae > Patagioenas > Patagioenas fasciata. The sequence continues at coordinate 121,759,548 of NC_092522.1, read as the reverse complement.
GGAAAGTGAGTAAATGAATATTTTTTTCTCTCCTTTTTTCTGTGGTTTTGCATGGCAAAACAACTTCAGGATAAGTGTACGATGTTTTTACTGAATCTTGCATTTCATTGCTTAGAAATGAAGTTTTGCTATCTTGAAGTTAATCATCAGATTGGGAATGAACAAGGGAATGTTCTTCCCCTGAAGCATTTCTGTTTTGGGGCTTTAATACCATAGCTTCAGTACCCAAATCATAAGCCATCTGTTAATCCTAGGTGAATAAAATCCTTTCACCTCACTTTAAACTCTTCATTCAAATGGGGAAAAAATTAGCCATAAAATGAGGTGAAAATGGGTTTTGACAGTGTCAAAACTGTACTTTACAGTGGGACAGTACTTCTAATAAAGAATTTCAGCCATGTAATGGAGTCTTTTGAATCAGTGCTTCAGTGTGTTGGCAAAGAGTGGTGTTGGTCCTTGTACATATGTTTCACTGTTTCTCTGGATAGTGAGAGTCCAGCTCTGCCAAAAGAAGTTCTACTTACTTATATGGTGAAGGATGTCTCAGACGTTTTCTATCTCTTGCAGGTCAGCAGTACACAAAGATGCTTGGCTCATCAGTGCCAAACTGGAGCTTTTCTTGTATCAAACACATTCAGGTATTTCACTGATTCACCTCAACTCCTGCACTGTCCCTTGGCAGTCCCAGCATGGTCTAAGGAGACTTTTCAATGTTGGTCTTCTCAAGGACATAATCCTGTTGTGTCCTCAGTTCGGGTGTGCCATTCCCCGCTAAGGGCTTGACTACACAAAAATCTGCAGATCAAAAATTTCAGGAAAATCAGATTTGTATGCTAAGACTGGTTGTGCTGCCAGGGGATATATCCTGCAACCACAGACAGTTATAGCTCCTCAAACAGGGATATGTTTGAACTTTGTTTTGGACAGCCTAACCTGAGGCAGTCAGAGGACAGCAGTGTGGCAGGGTTTGGGGTGACATTGTTTTTTCTATTTTTTCCTTTTCTGGTCAGATTGGTTGTAGACTGGACATGTTGCATGTAGACGAACCTTTCCCCCTTAAATCACACTCTGGCAAGGCTGAGATTTAGAAATGCAGACCTTAGGATGAGACAGATTCCCCATCAGCTACAAGGAGGAGATGATGTACAGCCACTCCAAGAATTGAGTTTTGGATGAATGGTGGATGACAGGTTACCACATCATTACTTAAAAATGCAAATAATATTAACGTACATTAACAACAATAAACTTTGTGACATTTACAGCTACACTGTAGACAGACAATGAAATCTTGAGCATCCATTCAAGTTTATGGTCATGAGCAAGCAGACTTCAACCTTAGCCAAAGGTTGCATTAAGCTGAAAGGCCACTTAGTTCACCTGCACAAGTCACCCGCAAGGTCCCATCAAGTTTTCCCATTAAGTTGACTGAAATTAATGTAAGGAAAGCTCTAGTTCCTTATGGAACACAGACAATAGAAGACTGCATTTTGCATATTGTTTATAGCATACAGCTTGTTTCATCTATACATTCAAACCACTTTGTAGACAAGGGCAATTTTGTGTCAAATTTTATTTACAAATTGAGGCACAGTAAAATGAAATAACCCTGAATGAAGATGATTATTAGCAGAGCACCAGCAGACACAAGATCTGCCAGATCTACCCAGTAGATTGTATTTCACTTGACAGCAGTCAATATCGTAAAAGTGAAGTCTAAATATCAGATAAATCAAGAAAAATACGCAATCTGGACAAACTTCCTGTATCTTTTTATTAGTCTTTTTCTTTCAGAACTATACAAATACAATTGGGTGTTTAAACTAGGACATCTAAGTTACTGTCATCAAAGAGAAAAATGGGTATCCAGTGTGGAATGGCATGAATATAACAGAGATAAAATCCCAAAAGATTCTCGTGGTCATGATGCAGACATTTGGACGTCAGATGTATAGCGCTCTCTAGTTGTCCCTGAAGCCTAAGGGATGATTGGAAAGTGTAGTAACATCTAACCCTATTGGATAAATTAAGAAGTGAGTCAGACAAGGTTATCCATGTTGTTCATTCCTGGTGTAATCCCAGTGGCTGTCAAAAACCCCATGAAGGATCAGTGTGATGCCTGTTTTATTCACAAGAGCCTGCTCGGGCTGGAAACAGTGGAAACACCCTGCTGGGTTGGACAGAAATAGGGCTTTCCAATGCTAGTTTTCAGTAGTATGTGATAGGATGAGAGGAAACGGCCTCAAGTTGCACCAGGAGAGGTTTAGATTTGATATTAGGAAAGAAATTCATCATTGAAAGGGTTGTTGGGCATTGGAACAGGTTGCCCAGGGCAGTGGTTGAGTCACCATCCCTGGAAGGGTTGAACAGACACATAGATGAGGTTCTTAGGGACATGGTTTAGTGCCAGTGTGAGGTTAATAGTTGGACTCTTCCAACCAGAATGATTCTGTGATTCCCCTTTTCCTTCCTCTGTAGAGATAACCTCTGTGTTCCCAGCCAGTGGGAGTCTTGGAGGAGGCACCGATCTCACTGTCACAGGGGATTTCTTTGAGGAGCCAGTGCAGGTCACTGTTGCCGGTAAGAGGAGAACTGTATTAAATATTTTATTTTATTTTTTTTAAATTTTGTTTTTTTCAATGTAGCAGTCGTGGCCCTGACCACAGAACCCAACTGATGCTGATGGATACCAGTGTGGGAGCTGTAGGACTCACCATCAGGAAGGTCCAGTTATTCTGACTGTGGACATGAACCATATTGCTTGCCTGAATAGTCCAAGCCCAGGCTTTTAGCAAAGTGTTGACACCTTTTGGAAACAAAATGGGTCCAAGATACAGCTAAGCTGTGTTTCCAAGTCTCATTTGTCTCCTTTTCTTGATGCCAGGTGTCCCCTGTAAAATCAAGCACGTCTCTCCCCAGCAAATCAGATGCACCATTGAGCCTGTTGACAAGGGCAGGAGGCTTGGCGTCCCCCAACCAGGTACGGTATTCAAATATCTGAAAGTCCAAACAAGCAAATACACATGGAAATAGAGGACAGAAATAAATCGGTGATTAATGCAATCAAGCGGCTTTCCAAAATGCTGTCTGCTTCGACATCACTTCATTTTCTCCCAGATTTGATAGGGAAGAGGAGCCTCAGAAATGATCTGAGGCTGGAACAGCTCTGCTGGGAGGACAGGCTGAGAGAGTTGGGGTGTTCAGCTGGAGAAGAGAAGCTCCGGGGAGAACTTAGTGTGGCCTTTCTGGACTTAAAAGGGGCCGATAAAAAAGATAGGGACAGACTTTTTAGCAGGAACTGTTACAATAGGATGAGGGGTAATAATTTTAAATTAAAGGAGGGAGATTCAGGCCAGGTGAGGAAAAAATTGTTTCCACTGATGGTGGTGAGAGCCTGTCCCAGGTTGGGCAGAGAGGTGGTGGATGAACCATCCCTGGAGACATCCCAGGCCAGGCTGGACGGGGCTCTGAGCAACCTGAGCTGGGTGAATATGGCCCTGCTCATGACAGGGCTGGCACTGGATGAGCTTTGAAGGTCCCTTCAACCCAAACTATTCTATGATTCTATAGCAAGGAAAGGCATGGTGGAGACAGCTCACAGCTTGCAAATGGGTGATGGTGGGAGGAAGGTCAACCTGGTGTGTAGTGCAGTGCAAAACGAGGGGAAGAAATATGGATAATATTTAGAGGAAGGATAGCTTAACTAGAGCTACAGCAGAGGTCCCTTGGGACATTGCTGGAGTGGAGCAGTACAGTAGGAAATTATTGTGCATAAAATGAGGCTCAGCTCATTTTCACTGTGGGTCATCCCGGTACCTTTTCCTGCAGGAGCAGACACGTGAGCTTGGTTGGCTGCCCTGCTCTCTGCAGAATTTTGTTCTTTCTGGTGAAAGGTTTCAAGGTAGAACAAATTCCCTAAAGTGAGATCTCTGTCCTGCCTTGGACTGTGAAAAAGACCCACAAACAGAGCCAATTTATTATTGAAATTTTCTGTTCTGGCCTGTTTCCTTACACCACTGATTCTAGCATATGCTCTGGGATTTTTGTTGGCTGCTACTGAGAACACTTTTATTTTAACTTTCTAGGAAACAGAGGGCTTCTCTTTGAAGTCTGGGATGATGCCTCTGATCTGACAGAAGCAGGTCCTGGATATAGATGGCAGTTTGTACCTAATGCCAGTTCCCCAACAAGATTTCTGTCTGGGGCAAAGAAGTCCTTCAGGTATTCAGTCATCTTAAAAAGAGATGAAACCACGGCAATCACCTGTACTGGTGTAAAGTATAGCGGTACCACCTGACACCTCTTTATAGCAGAGCCTTACTTCATAGCTTCTATAAATCAAAGCAGACCCTCTGTTCTAAGGTCCTTTTGAAGCTCCAAATATGCAGGGAAGGGTTTTATTTTCCCTCCTTTTTCTTTAAATCAGTATTTCTGCTCTACCTGGCCTAGATGTGGTGAAATACCACAAAAGGAATTGCTGCGGAGGTGGAAGGAGCTCCACTTAGAGGCTGTCTTGGGAGCTTTGGACAGATGTGGAGGGTCAGATCCTCAGCTGATGTTGGCAGCTGGAGTTAATGAAATAAACTGATTCGCCCCAAGATGTGAATATATCTGAACTGTATTGATGCTCGTGGTCTCTTCAGATACACCCTTATAAAGCTATGCAATGTGCACGAATGTTTTCATTTTTCCATCACCTCTCTGTTTTCCTCAGTTGATTTTGTGCATGATTTTGAGTCTTCTGCTTGCTCAGGGTTTAGACCTTGCTTGAGAAGAAACGCGCAAAAACATCATCAACAACAAAACCATACGTATCTTCACGGAGGTTTTTTTTGATGTTTGAAAATTTCTGTAAAGCATAAACAACATTTAATATAAAAATGGTTCATTAAGAGCTTCTTCCAGTTTTAAAACCTCTGAGTTTGGTTTTTATATCTTGGTGTCTCAGTCTTTCCTTATTAATCAGTGTACATGTGAAGGTGGGGTGTGGGGCTGGTTTTTGCTTTTGTTTGTGTTTTTTTTTTTTTTCCAGTAATTTTTTTGTATATTTTGGCTATTCTGTTTTTGCTTATGGGTGTTCACTTAGCTCCAGGCTTCGTGGATTTTTTGTGGCTCCTCAGACCAACAATTACACCTTCTGGATTCAGGCGGATGGTCAGGCATCTCTCCATTTAAGTTTGTCCCAGGATCCAGAACAAAAGGTATTACTCTTGGCAGAGAAAAAGAGGACATCTTGATAGGAAAGAGTTTTAATTAAGGTATCATAAGTGGGAATTTCCCCAGTACGAATTGGCTTATTGACCCTTATTATGAATCTGTTACAGAGTGAAAACTGTATGATTTGCTGTTTTGGCCCTGTTAGCTGCTCATCTCATAAAAAACACTCACTCTTGCAATCAGAGTCTTTGATTGCCATTTCCAGAAGACCTTATTTTTTCAGTTCATTACATCAGCATCACTAACAATCTGTGCAAGGGAACCTCAAGGTTTTTTATCTCACTTCCCCCATTTACCTCTTTTTTTTGCCTATTGAAATTCTGCCCTTTGAAGACATTGATCCTTCCCTTTGTAAAGCTGACAGGATGCTATAAATGAAAGTGATCTATTTCTCTAAGCTGTTCTTAAGCCTAGTAAAACAACAGGGATAGAGTAACATAAATTACTTCTCCTTATTTATCTTTAAAAAAGTAGCATTACTGATATTAATAATGGTAACTTACTGCATCTCAGAAGACTGTAGACATAGTTATTTTGTATTTGGAGGACATAAGATGTAGAACTGAAGTCATCCATAAAAAGCTGTATGGGGAACTGTTATTAGGTTCAGCCATAAGAATTAACATTATGGTATCAAGACTTAACTGAAGCTCTTTGAGATGGCAGCTTTTTCCTGTGTAATAGGAAGGAATGGGTCAATCATCAACGCACTACTATCAGCTATAAGCACGAGTCCGTTTTGGTTTTTTTTGAGCTGTGGACAAAGTGTCTTTTGGGGATGTAGAGATGTCTCTGTAACTGATTAATTTGTTTGATCTGGACACAGGTGAGAATAGCTTCTCTCCCTGCTGGTAATTCAGAGTGGTCCAAGAACTGGGTGAAGAGCTGGAGTGAGAGTTGGCAGCCAAAATCCCAGAAATTTGAACTAACTGCTGGCTCCAAGTACTACCTGGAAGCGCTGCACCATGGAGAGGCACCCAGTAATGGGATGAGAATCGGAGTCCAGATACATAACACATGGCTTAATCCCCATGTGGTGAACAATTACTACATCGAGAGGCATGAAATTCGGGCTCGTGCCTTGCAGCATCCAGAAGTCCAGGTCAGTGTTATGCGCTTGGTCCTGGCAGCTGGATCAGCCCTGGTTCAGTTGACAGGGATGGCAGCAAATCCTAATTATAAAGGCTTTGTCTGTGTTTGATGTGACCTTATTTTAATCTGCTAAGTATGCTGATTAATAGCATCATGAGCTGAAGATGTTTGTGGCTTTTTGGTGGGCAGATGTGAACCCTGCAGTTGTATTATGTGTTAAAATGTAAGCAATGCCGACTCCCCTCAGGTTTTATCTTTACATTAACACCTCATCTCATGACTTAACGCTAATTAATGCAAGTTCGAGATAGTTTTTAGTTCCTCCTCTTAGTGAGAGAGCCTTCAAAGTGCATGTTATCTGGCCAACCCTATATTGCAACCTGATGATGGAAACCTTCAGCTTCATTAAGTGTTCAGAAGTTTGTTCTGGTGGGTAAATCTCAGGGCTGTCAGAATATCTACACAGGTCCTGTACCCCTTGTGGTTCTGTTAATGTTAAGAATGGGAGCCCAAGTCTTGTGTCAGGAGAAACTGTGGAGGACAAGAGCAGTTTAAGAGCAGCTGAAGGTACTTTTGATTTACAGAGGGCTTAAAATACCAGATGTAAAATCCTCAGCAGAAGATCCATACACCAGGTTTGAAAACTGTGCATCTCATATATCATTTATTTATTTGTTTCTTTGTCTGCCAGATGTTGACTGTGTCTGGTACAGGGTGTTTCAGCATCTCCTGGAATAACACATCACGCAGATTGATCCCCACAAATGCTACGGCTCACCAGGTAGGCAACCCTAAATGCAGACACCCAGTCCTCTGCTGGGGTGTAATGGATGGAACTCTGGTATTTGACAGCAGTTAAGTGTTTGATACAGAAGCTGAGAAAACTTGCAGAGGTGATTTTTGTGACTGGGAGTGTCTCACAGTGAGATTTTTTGGGGGACTGATTCCCAGCTATATTCTAAGCATATCACAGCATCTGACCTTGGCCTGTCAAGTCTGCAATGAAGTGTGTGGTATCTTTAGGTACTGGACCCTCGGATTTCTTCTCTAAAATGAAATTTGTAGTGAATGGCTCTTCCTCCAGGCAGGAGCTCTAGTCTGGCTTCTTCAAAATCCCATAGGCAATTGATGCAGTAGTTGGTCACTGTCAAAACTACCTTGGGTGACTGTTGGACATCTGGTCAACACAGCAGGAGGAGCATGCAGATGCCCAGGCCGTGATATAATTTGTATAAGAAATCTGCACCTTTCTGAGGATGCCTCACACCCCTGAAGGGTATCAGACCTGAAATGCTACGATCTGTGTTGTAGATGGTAAAATTCATCTCCATTTGGTTACCTGTTCATTCAGAGCTGCCTCGCCACTGCTCCCCAGCTGATGAAAAACGTGTTGATGTGTGTTGGAGCTCTCTGCTGAAATGAGCCAGAAACTGTTGGACTCTGGGTAATTTTCATGTTCCTAATATTTTTAAAGGTGCAAACAGCAATAGAGGAACTTCTTTCAATAGGATGTGAAACCAAGACAACTTCTGCTAAAATCCTCTTCCACGATGGCTTTGAGAAAGAAGGTAGTGATCTTCTATGACAAATAAGCAGTATTTACTGTCAGAGCTGATTTCCTTTCATGAAATAAATGGGCTTCAAACTTTTAATGTCATTAAAAGTACAATTTTGATGGGTTTAAGTACATACATTCATGTTTCTCAGCTATTCATTATTTGGATGTATTCTGATACGGGAGTTTATAGAACCGATATTTAAACCAATATGATTAATGTAGTAATGAGACATTCTTTCTGAAATATGTTGCATGACGTGGTCATTGCAACACACTTATCAAAGCAGGTAATATGTTTTGGTTGTTAGTGCTGGGTCCTGCACTTGGGTCACAACAACCCCAGGCAGCGCTACAGGCTCAGGGATAAGTGGCTGGAAAGAGCCTGGTGGAAAAGGACCTGGGGTGACGGTGACAGCAGCTGAATACGAGCCAGTGTGTGCCCAGGTGGCCAAGAGGCCACCAGCATCCTGGCTTGTATCAGGAATAGTGTAGCCAGCAGGAATAGAGAAGCAATTGTGTCACTGTACTGGGCACCTGTGAGGCCACACCTTGATTCCTGTGTCCAGTTTTGGGCCCCTCATCATAAGAAATACATTGCAATACTAGAGAGAGTACGGAGGAGGTGATGGAGCTGATGAGGGGCTGGAGCACAAGTGTGATGGGAGCAGCTGAGGGACCTGGGGGGTTCAGCTGGAGAACAGGAGCTGAGGGGAGACCTTCTGATCTCTGAACTGCCTGAAAGGAGCTTGGAGCCAGGGGGGTCGGGCTCTGCTCCCCAGGAACAAGCGCCAGGAGCAGAGGAAACGGCCTCAAGTTGCGCCAGGGGAGGCTTAGATTGGATATTAGGAAAAACTTCTTCATGGAAAGGGTTCTCAGGGACTGGAACAGGCTGCCCAGGGCAGTGGTGGAGTCACCATCCCTGGAGGTGTTTAAAAGGCATTTAGATGAGGTTCTTAGGCACACGGTTTAGTGCTAGAATTCGGTTAGGTGAACAGTTGGACTAGATGATCCTGAGGGTGTCTTCCATCTGAAACGATTCAATGATTCTGTCGCTATTAGAGATAAAAAATCCAAGTTCTGGCGCATGTGAAATTATTGATGTTTCAATATGCCTGGTGGAAAAGCAAACCTGATGTAGCCCATGGCTACAGCTCAGGCTGTGGCAATGACTGATTCTGGCTCTGGAGCTCTTCACTTTCAGTGTTTCTTGATGACTGAAGCTGAAACAGTGCAAATATCTGTGTTATACTTGACTGGCCAGAAAAGGTGTAAAACATTAATTGCTTCTGTAAAAAATAATATATATTTATAATAGTTTACTATCATGAAGCCATCGTCCACATCAGAATGTTGCTTTAGTTTAAATACCCGACAGCAAGAACAGTGTCCTAATCCCATGCCAAAAAGCAGATGATTGCCTAGACACCTTGTCTCATGTCCTTGTATTTAGTATGGATGGAGAACAAGTCCTAGCCAGTAATATGGTATTATTTGGTGACTGGTTCCTTCAAGCGGAGGAAAGCAATTAATTAACTTAATTGTTAATGGAGGGAAGCTTTAGGCAAAAAAAATTGGAATAGAAATTGGACGTTCTTAACCTAATTATATGATCCCAAATCTACAATTCTACCAACAAAAAAAAAAAAAAAAAAGAGGAAAAACTTGAGCTAAAAGCCCATGATGGTTATTTACGTACTAAAAGACAGGAGAACAATGGTGAAATTGTGGCAAATGGATGACAGAAGAATAAAAGAGCAGCCACACGCATTCAGACCTACACTCTATCTACCCTGGTGTCCTTCCTTCAAGAGAAACCAAAATGGATGCCTAGGGAAGAGTAAAAACTGGATGACTATGTAAAATAATTCATCATTAATTCTTTCCAAATATAAAGTATTTTCAGCTCAATTATTCTCTTGAGGGTGGATTTTTTTTTTCTTTTAAATTTACTTACTTTAATGATTCTCCCTTCCCTGTATTTACATAGACTCCCCTTGAACACAGCCAAGCTACTGCGTTCATTCTTTCTTCCAGTGAAGATTTCACCAGGCCCATCACTTGTTGTGCAAAGAACCAAAATGACCACATTTTGATTTTTGCTTTCTTTCCCCTCAAGCCCTGCTATTAACTTCATTTGGCAAGCTTTATTTTTTACTGGGAGAAAAGTTAAGTTGTCGGTACTTTCCGATGAAAGAAATTCTCTTATGTACTAGAAACAGAAGAAATCCCAGCAGTTTTTCAACAGCATCATTGATAGACCAATGGAACAAACATTCCAAGGGGAAGGTGGATTCACTGTAGCTTTATACACAGTTTTCCAGTTTTCTCTGAGTGTTTTCTGGAAAGAAAGAGTGGGTTGGGTCAAAATAATCTATCTGGCTAAAGGCAGAGTTATTTGAGATGAGATTTTATGGTCAGAACAGTAGTTTATAGGTCCCTCCTGTTTTTCAGCACCCTTAGACTAGTGAACAATCATTCTGCAGATACTCACAATTTATCTGGGTAGGAGAATACCTAAGAAAAGGACTTTTTGACAAGTATTGGATACTCACTTCCTGTGTTTTCATGAATCTCTTGACTCTACTGGTATCTTCTGAATTACTTTCAAACCTGTCATCCCCTGTTGTTGTTGTTGTTGTTATTATTACTAATATATATCTATATTTATATTTATATTTATATTTATATTTATATTTATATTTATATATTTATATTTTTATATTTATATTTTTATATTTATATTTTTATATTTATATTTATATATTTTTATATTTATATTTATATTTATATTTATATTTATATTTATATTTATATTTATATTTATATTTATATTTATATTTATATTTATATTTATTCTGTCAGATATGAAGGACTTCGTTACCACAGGACACATTGTCAGTGGTACAGAACCTTTCTGTGGGAGATTCAGCATTCACAGACCAAGCCAGTTGGTGAAAACTTCCCCATCAAGTCTTCCAAGATATGACCTTGCTGAATACACACATGTAAGTGGGTGCTCCTGCTGAGCAGGCTGTGTTGGGAAGTGAATACTAAGAGCCAAATCTGACCTTGAGTAAAATATTTCCCTACTAGTATTAAATAGAATATAATGTCTTCTACGGACATTACTCATAAATTACCTGCTTTGATTTGTGAAAGTTTTTTTCTTCCCCATTTTTGCAGGTGTGTTTTGCACATAAAGGCCATATGAGCAATGTCCTTCATATCTCAGTGTCCTACACCAATGTCTCTTTATGTTCAGTGAAGAGGAACCTCACCTGCCTGTGGGATTTCAATGAAACCGACTCTAAAAGGTATCCAGATGCTTATAGTTTCCAGAGATGACACTTACCATAGTAAGGTGTTCAAGGAAAACTAGAAGTAAGTTCTTATATGTACAGAAATGATCTGTGAGTTGGGGGAAGCTCACACATCCTCTGGCGCTGCAAACGCATTCCTCTGACATAATTCCATTCTTTCTGAGGACTTACTGAGTAAATCTGGATGTTAGGACAAAAATCTGGTGATAGGACAAGCGGAAATGGTCTTGAGTTGTGCCAGGGGAGTTTTAGATCGGATAGTAGGAAAGGGTTGTCAGGCATTGGAACCGGCTGCCTAGGGCAGTGGTGGAGTCACCATCCCTGAAGGTATTTAAAAGACACATAGATTAGGTTCTTAGGAATATGGTTTAGAGGTGGACTTGGCAGTTAAGTGAACAGTTGGACTCAATGATCTTAAAGGTCTTTTCCAACCCAAATGATTGTATGATTATATAGATTTTCTGCAGTGAGACAGAGAAATGAATTTTTTTTTTTCTTGTGAGATCATTGGTACACAACGTTTTGAAAGTTGATGTAATCTTTGGTTTTCTTTATTTCACTTAAGTGAGTGGAAAACATTTGGTGTTAGAATTACAGTTAGGGGCAGGCAGACTTAAAAAATCGGGAGTCTCCAAAGAGCTTCAGGAAGAGATGTTGGCAACTCAGGTGTGTGTAAGGTGGTGTGAGGGGTGTGTGTGCATGCCTGGAAGGGTAAAAAGGGGTTTGGATTAAATTACTACATGACTGAGAGAGCTGGGAGCCTGGAGGAATCATCTGGTATTCCCAAGAGTCCTGATCTCTGGATTTACTCCTGTTGAGGTGAGTGATGTTATTGTAGCATTATTGCTAAAAATAGAGTGGCCGCAGGCATTCCCACACCCCAATCTTGTGATGCACAAGTGGATACCTAAACAGAGATCTGAATCTTTGTTTCTCACTAACACCCAACAGAGACACGTAGGGAGTGACCACAAGTCATCAAGTAAGTATCTTATGTATGAGTAATAACTGTAGTAATAACAGCAGTACCTGATGTCACCTGGAAGCTTCACAAAGCACCTCAAAAGTAAATTATTGCCACTACCTCACAATGAGAGCTTGCACAAACTTGGTGTCTTCCAGCTGGACATTCACCTGCACTGACCTCTGGAAGGGGTGTGTGAATTGCTCCACGCTTCTCCAGGACCTCCCTGCCAATTCTCCAGTGTTCGTGCATCAGATTGACTTGTTGAGCCCTGTACTTCAAAATAAGAAATCTGGGTCATTTTACCTTGATGAAGTCATCATCGCAGACAGAGCTGTGACTGGTAAAGGAATCTTTTTATTTCTTTTCTGTTAATGTTACAACCTTTCCAGGCTACTCCATTAAAATATTTAACGATGGGGTTGGTTAAAATTTTTTCAAAGGGAAGGCTATTTCACAACAGGTACAAAAGTAATTCTGTTTTCTTGAATTTGTATTTTTGTGGCAAAAACAGTCAAGAAGGAATTGACAAAAATAAGTGTTCTTCGGGTTTTTCAAATGCGTTTCTACAAATCTAATTCTTCAATTGTCTTGCCCAGAAAAAAAAAAATACAACAAAACAAAAACAACAACAAAACACCAAAAAACAAACCAAACCAAAAACCCAAGAAGCTGCATAATGAAAATAACTTCAGCATGAAGACAACTGTTTTCCTTGCTCTAATGAACACTTGTGCTCTTTTTCTTTCAGTTTCTCAGAGGGATCCCAAACCACCTTGGCTAGGAGGGAGAGTAGTGGAAATAGTATCTGTGGTGGGTTCTTCTCCCACTTACAATGTGTCCTGGATGGTGTCTGGCTGTGGTGCAAGTCTGCCCCTTCTCTCCTTAAGGTATGGACAGGGAGTAGATTATCTCAATACCTGTAATACCTCTTGCAGTTCAACCTGATACGTCTGGAGTAAGTTTTGTCCAAGACTGGGCATGAAAAGCAGTGGAGGATAAGACTGCAGTCTGGCAATCCTTGTGCTTTCATTGGGGTCTTCTCATCTAGGCATTTCTAATGGACCATGTTCAGACTATTTAGACTGAATCCCACACAGATGTCTGTATTCAGTAGATGGGCTGGAGTTCTAAGTTAAGATAATTAATTTCACTCTCAACCTGTGAGTGTTTTGAGCTCTGCTAACCATGTAGGATCTTGAACATATATTGTAGACATCTTAGTGAAGGTATCTGATTCTGGTATTAGTCAGATCTTCTGGTTCTTGAAGTTCCATTGTATGAGTGGCATTCAGTTGCTGAACCAGAGGGGCTTAAGATGTTTCAGCTAATCTAGGGTATGTAAGATATGCATGGACCACCATGATATGATGAAGGACTAGAAGGAGATATAAGACCTTCTGGAACAGTGAATGGAGAACAGCCAGAGATGCTCCCAAACAACTTTAATAACACATGTTGCTGTGTTAGTCAATGGAAGTCCACCTTATGTGGCTGTATTTACTGAGGTGGTTTGTGTTCTGGAAATCCCAACATGAAAGAGGAGGTAGAGCCAAAGGTTAAGCAGATCAGAGAGAACAACATTAAAGGGCCATACTGGCAGAGAATAAGTCCTGTAAAAGTTGGATTGTGTCCAATTGAGTCAGCAATGACCTGGTGGGGATAGAGCCAGGCAAGGTGAAGCTGGAATGTTGCAGCTCCTTTTCTACAACAGACAGCTCTTCATTTGGATCAGTTACTCCACTTATTGATTTGCCCAGGTGTCCACAGGAAGGCTCCTTTCAGAAGAAGGTGAACGTCAGTCTGCTGTGACTTAATTTGGTGTCTTACCTTGTGGTGTCTCTTCTTTCAAGCAAAAGCAAAGCAATGTGTTGTTAGTTTTGAGTGGTCCAGAGAAAGAGATATTCTCCTTCAAGCAGTGGCTAAAAATTGAAGAAAATTGGTCCGTTTGGTCTAGTTTCCAGAGCAGCCAAGTGAAATCCAAGGCTTTGGTGAATTCATCAATCACCTGCTGGGGTTCAGAGACATAATCCTGGTCGGCACAAAGGAAAAGACTGGTGTGAAAATGCCTTGGATGGAAAGATTTAAGAAGCTCAACGTTTAGCTTATCTAAAAGAGGATTATGAGACAGATTGATCACAGTACCTCTCAACAAGGAGAAAAAAAAAGTGTTTGTCACTGGTCAGCTTTTCCATCTCACCGAGGAGGAAATAAGAGAAACCAGTGTGTGATGCTTAAATCAAACCTGAAAGAGAAATCAGTTCATGCTTTAAAAATGGGTGGGATGGTCACTGTTCTTGAATGTCTTCAAAACAAACTTGGCTCTTTTTCTTAACTGAGCATGTTCTGGGCTTTATTATCACTTGCAACAGTTGGGACAGGAATATTAGCTAAAATCTGATGTACTGGCTGTACATCAGATAAGAAGGCTCGCAGGTCCTTTTGCCTTCATATTGTTAAAATTTGCTCTGCAAAAGCCGTGGCTGCGCTCCGAGTCTTCAGCTGTTAACCAGACACCTAACCACATGGTGGCATCATTGTATCGCAGAGAGTCTCTCCTTCAAAAAAAGTGACTTTTAGTGACAAGGGGAAAAAAAAATAAGTTTTTGAAACTGGGATTTGGGTGAAGTCTTATATGAAATATTGCTGCAATTCAGGGGAATTAAGATTTTAATAGACTCAAAGAGACTACAGGATTAAGTAAAAAAGCTTTATGCTGCATTGTTGGTCCTTTAAAAACACCAGTACTGGGGCAGGACTTGCTTGTGCTTGGTGCTGCATGAACTATTTCTTCTATCACAATTAAATAAAATATGTTTTTCCACAGTTTTCTGTCGTGTGTGTTGCCTACATCATGTAGGTATAACTTGGGAGTATTCAATTCTGTTCGAACTCTGAATGTGGTCTCCCCAGGTCCTTCAAGAATGTTGTTCCCCTGGGTGGTGGTTGACATGGGGGTGTCACAAGCGGGGTTCTTGGCCACTTATGTCTTCATGCGAACCTTCTCTGTCACGCAGAGGTGCTTTGCTTGGGGAAGGCTCTAAGGAGGATGGCTACCTCTATGTCTCCACGGAGGATGTGAGAGTTGGCCTCACCATTCAGAGACTCCAAAAGTCATCCCCACCTATCGGAGGGACTTTCCGCATCCACTTGGCCAACACAGTAATATCAGGTAAGAGAAGATGCAAGCCCAGTTCCTGGCTTCCCTTTGGAGGAAGCCAAGTGAAGAAGAGACAATATTGAAACTTGGAAATGCTTGGGGTACAGTCTGGCAGTTTAAACCTATTGTGATAGTTTCTAGATCTTTGCATTTTATGTCATTTGGGACAAGATTTAAGGATTATAGGCAGGGTAGTATTTCTAGGTGTTAGGTACGGGGTTGTTCCAAAATCCAGGCAACCACTATTAAATATTTTGCTCTAAAGAAGATTTTGCATCTCGAGATTTCATTATGCTGATGTTTCTCCAATACATGCACTTCTGATTTTCTTGTATGACAAGACCCTTGCAGGTTACAGGGAAATTAATTCTCTGCTAGGATTACCGGGATTGGTAATTGGTTTGCAGATACCACAAAAGGTTTTGTGGATAGAAGTGCTTGACTTGAGTTAGTCACCCTTTAGGTGTGCTAGGTTTTCTTGCATTTGGTATATATAATCAAAGAAGCTTAGGATTAAAGTGAGCAAGGCCAATTATAAAGTTCTTGACTGAGGAACTGGTGGCTCAGTTATAAGGTCAAATGGTAAAATAGGAAAATGCAATCTTAGAATATTTGTGAAATAACTCTTTCCTCTGTGTTATTGCTTCAGATTTTCTTGCAATGGCTGAAGGCCATCGCAGTAGTGCCCTGCTTTGAACATAATATTTTAAAAACATAGTCCATTCCTCTTACCCTGTTCCCAGGTCTTATACTTTCCCTGCCTTCTTATGAATTGGTTTAGAAGTATTTCTTGTATCTGCAGCTTTAGATGTCTACAGGTGTTTATGTCAAAAGAAATAAAACATAATTTGTATTTATTTGGGATTGAACTCTCCAAAGTGTTCTTGAGAGACTGGGTCCCCCATGCCCCTCACACCTAGGTAGGTTCTGACCTTTCTATTTTGAAGGAACATAACTTGCACACTGAAATTTCATGCCTCCCAAAAATGTAGGTTGTATGTAATGAAAACTATAATTTACACAAAATTTCTGATGGTCCCAGCTGGGAAAATGTTTCTAGGTTTTCTAAGCTATTAAATAGTGCAGATCTTTTGGCATTTGACACCCATTAAATTTCTCTCTGCTGCTGGTAGTTACAGATATTTGAACGACAACAGCCTCACACTGATAATGAAACATCTTTATTTTCTAGGAGCAGGTAGCTATAGTCTCCTAGGGATGAGGATATACATCTTTTTCTAACGACTTTTGCAGGCATTTCAGTGCACATCTCCTCCCACCATCTCCGCCAGCTTTTGCAAGACAACACCGACAGTCCTACAGCCCCGTACTTCAACACCAGTGACTTCATCGTGACCAAAGACTCAAACTCTTGCTATGAAAGAATCTGGACACTGACTTGGAAGACAAAAGCTGGGGACTTGCCCATTGTTATCAATGTATAGTAATTTCTTTTATTAACACCTACTTTGAACCCCTTTCAAGGCCTTGGCCTTGGCTGATTCATTCTCTCAACATTTGTTTTTACGCAGACACCGATGGGACCTTAAGTTAAGTGTCTTCCCATTAGGAATAGCAGCTTAAGCAAACTACAGATTAGATGATTAAAAAAGCAATTGTAGTTATAGGAGGAGAAATTACAGCTGCAGAGTCTGTGCTTCAAAATGAGGAGGCTAGATTGTAATTTCTGTGCTTGGTTGCAGTTTTGCAGAATAAAGTGTCTGCTATACTGAAATGAAAATAGTTACAATCACATAGTTCAGTAACTGAATCTCAACACAGGTTTGTGTCATCATTTATGGGACAGGAAGGTCTTTTCCTAAGAACTATTCTGTATGGGTTCATATATGGTTCTTGTAAACCACATATTAAGGTTCAGTTCACCCTATCCTATCTCAAGATTTATTAAGTTTTCCTTCAAGCACAAGTATCTTTTTTGAATAAGGACTCAGACTGAGCTGCTTCTTTCCCAGAAAGAAAAATATATTTATTTGTATATCCAGCTTCTAAAGTGTGAAATTAGTTTCGAAGCAAAGAATTCTCATGCTCAAGACATTGACCTGGATGGGGAAAAATACTTAGGCTGCATTTTCAGCTGTAGCACAGGCCCTTTTATCATCTAAGTCATGTATTTGAGAAGCCGATGTTTAAACCTATTTCCTTGCCTGACTCCAAAATATATTTCTCATTATTGCAAGTTTATTTGCAAGTTTGGTTCCTGAATCTCTTTGCCTCAATTTCTTACCTGTAAGGTGAGGATGGGAACAGGGAGGTATTGTGAAGTCTTGAGCAATGAATCTTTAGACCTAGAGATAGGAGTCACAGAAGAAGTGTGAGAAGAGATTTCCAGGAGTTATTTGCTGCCTTGTAATGACTCTGTATGAACCCTGGGGGAAAGATTTTAATTAAAAATCACAGGATAGAAAGGGGTAAGGAATTCAGATTCTTTGCTCTTTTCCAGGTCTCTGCTGAGAACCTCACTGGTCTGAAGCCAACTGTTTCTAGTCGTGTGGTTTATGATGGGGGTGTGTTTATTGGGCCAATATTTGGGGACATGCTTGCTACCTTCAATAACAAACCACAGGTGAGTTCATGTGCTGTCACACTTCCTATTGACTCACTTGGGTCAGGGAGGTCACAGGTATTCAGGTACCTACTTCGGCCATTAAATCCTTTCAGAAATCTCCTGTTCCGTGCTTTGCCATAAATCAGTCAGATTCATCTCCCTGGCTTGTGCAGCAGGACTTTCCTCCAAGAGCATATTGCAGGTGGGGAGAATGATCATCATGAGTGATGGAAGACAATCTGTTTCTTTTGAGGCAGTGGCCAAGGGCTGACATCTTTGTACCACCCCTGGGTCTTATGGTGCTGGCCACCAAACTCAGGAATGACACTATTATTCTGCAGCATTCCAGCTGTTAAACTAATAGGAAAAATAAATGAGGTGGTGGCTGTGGTACTAGTCTGTGAATTAGGCAAGTCCCTCAGCCTCTGTGGGTCTCAGTTCTTCATGCACAAAAAGAGAGTGAGGAGGGATTGCTGGCTGAATGAGTCTGCTGGATGGAGGCATGTGCTGCAGATGTTGTTGAGCAATGTGCATTGCTGGCTTTGCTCGCAGCAAAGGCTACTGGGCATTGCAGTTAAACCAGAGCTATGCTGGATGTGCTCAAAGCACAGCTGTGCAGCACTTGGGACTAGGTCATCCTGGTTTTTTTTGGCAAGCCTATTCCTCAGACATGACGACTACATCCTTACTTCCAGTGGCTCAACCAGCTATGATATCTCTTCCATCTGTGGTACAAACATACCCTCAAATAGACCAAATGAAACAAGAACAGAAGCAGCAATCGGAATTCCTCCTCATTTTTGAAGCTTTATTCTTGGCTTGCTGCTAACAGCAAGTGTAAAAATGTCCCTCTAATTATTATTTCTCTGTTCAAGCAGAGTACCTTGCAACTCTGCTCCCTGCATTTCTTAGAGACAGTCTGCTTTTGATTTTTGCAGGCATTGGTATGACCTCTTGGCACACACCCTTAATACCTGGGAGAGAGATGAAGTGGAGCTTTCCTACTCCCTGTGCTTTGCCACTTGACCCTTCTGAGATGTTGAGATCTTAGGAGAGATACCTCTTGATATTTCTTGTTAGATAACCAAGGTCACATTCCAGCTTTCTTGTTTCAGCATGAACAACAAATGAAAAAAAAAAAAAATGAGGGCTGCATGCTGCAAAGACACATTTTGAGATCCATTTTAATTAGTCTTACAGGGTGCTTTAATCGTAATAAACTTGTTCCCAAGGCAGGATGAGAACTCCTCGGGTATGGCAAGTAGGGTCTTCAATGGAGAGCAGGAGTTTGGAGGAGTTGTGGCTCCCAGCAAGATGGGAGATAGATTCCTGCAGACACTGAGAAAGGCTGGTGATAAAACATCCAAAGCTGTGCTCTCCTTTGCTTAAGACTGAGCCCTAGCAAGCCTTGCAATTAAATTTGTAATGAGTCTGCAGCAGGATAAACAGCTGCCTGATGGTGCTCTGTGCTGGCGCAGTAAGAATGTTCTTGATAGCTCAGTGTGGCTACTGGCATTGTTCTGCAGATCTACCAGGTAGATGTGGCTCTAGAAAACACTTCTGTCCCCTTCCCAGCTCCAGGGTGACCTTCTTCTCTATCTCCAGGTGGTGGTGGTGGTGAATGACGTCCCTGCAAACTGTTCTGGTTCGTGCTCTTTCCAGTTCAACCAGGAATTAACACCCTTAGTCAGGGATGTGGAGTATTCACCAGGTAATGGGGCTTTGTGTCTGAACTAAATGCCAAAAGCACAGTTCAGTGAAAAAGATCTGCCAGATGCTGATGATTTTGTGTGTGTGTGTGTGTGTGTGTTCTTCTGGAAATGTCCAGTTTTATGGAAATGGCACTTTCCAGTGGGGCAATTCCGATCAACCCCAGTCTTAAAATACATAGCACAGGTATGTTTTTACATTGACAGTATGATGACAGTGATAAGCTTGGTGCTTAAAGTGGAAGGTGGCTCTTAGCTCAAGTTATTATTAATAAAAAAATTAAGAAAAAAGGTAATAGCTGAACAAGGACAGATAGAAATAAGCATGACGAGGGACAATGAGAGATCACCAGTGTTGTACTTTTTAGGATGTCCCAATGAAGATGGTAAAAACTTTCACCTATTGGTTGAAAGTAAATCCTGTGCATTGCTACATCAAAATTCATGAGTCATCTTGTTGATTATGTTCCTTTAGATGATGGATCCGAGGCCACAGTCATTATCAGGGGTGCCGGTTTCACAGAGGAGAAGCCAGCCCTGCAGGTAGAGGTGAACGACGTGACGTGCCACGTCGTAACATCCAGTCAGACTGAAGTGGTCTGCCAGATGAAAAGGTTGCCAGTTGGAGTCTACCAGGTGACACTGCTGGTGAGACCTTATGGCTTCGCACTCAATGGCAGCACAGGAGAAGACATCTTCCTAAGAGTTGAGCCAAAGTTGGTAGCTATTGAACCTCCTACATCTTCAGAGATTGGTAGGTCCAAATGCCAGACCATCCTGAAAGGAACATCTGCTTTTTGTTTCTTGCTTTACATGGTGTGTTTCAGTTCTTCTCCTCTTTGACTACCAAGGCCTGACAAAAAGACATAATATTGTGTGTACCCAAAAGCACTGGGGCAAGTTTCTTACAATGAGTGACAAACTTTCCTTGATTTTTTTGTGGAGACAATCAGTTTCCCAACTAGTTTAGTTTGAGAATAGTAAGATCTAGTGCAGGTACCTTTATTCCAACAACCCAGAAGTCTATTAGTGTTTTGTTGCTTATCTTCCCCATATGCATTAGACACATAGCTTTATAATATATGAATTAATCTGGGCTTACTGTGAAATGGTTTAACTTTGATTCATTTCAGCCCAGTTGAAGTGAATTCATATTTTGAGTGATAAATGGAAAACTCCTCTGCGTTTAGATACAAAACTGAGAAACCTAAAGAAGCTCAAACTCAATCTCCTTCCATTTCCGTTACTCCTCATCTCCTTGAAACAGGAGAGGAAATAAAAGGTGATATATTCCACTCATGAAGACAAGAGCTTGGAAGATTTTCCATAGGATTCTTGGGCCAAAGGACCATTATGACTCTCATCTGTACTGTATGTGACACAGATGAGAGGCCTTTGCCTGGAAGTTCCAGCAAGGTGCCCAGTCAACTACAGCCAAGCCAAACCAAAGGCTGTAGAAAGCCATGCTTTCTTTTTTAGGAGTGGAAAGAGTCTCCCCAACCCAAGGGGGAATGTGAAGAACACTCTGGACACACCTGGGTTGTACAGTAAGCACCAATGGCCCCAGTGTATGACTTGTTTTCAAGCAGCCAGGAATGCATCTAGAAATAAGGTGACTGAGGTAGCCTCTGACAGTAAGAGTTATCAAGATTTTGTCTGGAAACCTCCTAGTTTCGTTACTGAGGTGCTTTGAGTTAATGCTAACAAACACCACTGAGAACAGGAGCTAGGCCTAGGTGCAGCACGAAGCTAGCTCAGCTCTGTGGCTTAGAGAATGGATTGTGCCATGCTTGGCCACCTTGGAGCAGGCAAATGGAGGAAACAATAGTCTGTGAACCTCTATGTGGATGATCCATGGGGTGGACTTGTGAGAATGTAGGGTTCCTAACCTGAAAAGCAAGAAGTTATGGCCACCTTTTTATGTTTTGTTGGAGCATATGGCAAGAAAGATATTCTAACCCTTTTCTTTCCTCCATTTTTTTTTCTTCTCCAGTGAAAGGGTGATATAATGCATAAGGTTGATACTCACTGCCCTAATTCATTAAACAAACAAACAAACAGAAACACATCCTAAAAAGAAAAAGCCAATGATATCAAGTTTCAGTGCTTGGGCCTTACTTCTCATTTCCTTCGCTGACAATCCAGTTCTCCCAATGACAGTGATTTGTCACTCATTAAAAAGAAAGCAAGTATAATGCTAACTTATATTACATATGCCTTGAACATTTATAATTGGAAAGAATTACAGCTTCCATCTGTGTTTTTAATTTCCTCCATTTAAAATACCTCTCTTCAATCTTATCATAAAGTGTACATATGCAGTATTTCATTACATATGGATATAAGTGTAAATATCAAAACTTAAGAGCATCAGTGTTTACTCAACACACATGGGTTTTGTACTCTAAATCTAAGGCTCTTTATCTGACAACTATCACATTAGATGAGTGGCTTCAGTTTTGAGTTCATGTTGTTTCTGGCTTTGCAAACTTAAAGTTACAGGAGAGGAAACCAAGAAAGCATCTTGTACTTTGCTGCATCAAGTTCTTCTTGTCAAAACATCACTGGCCTCAGTGGTACCATGCTTGGAGTTGCCTGTGACCCAACTCTATAAGAATGGGATGCTCTTCTAAAGATACTACCCTGTTCCAGTAAATGAAAAGAACTTGTTGTCAACCTATCAACCAAATGCTGCTATTTGCCTGTGTGTTCTGCCATCCTGGTGGTTTATAGAATTAATAAGGAATGATGCTCTGAGGAAAATGTATAAGGGACTCTACCATCCATATATAATGACCCTACCATAGAAGTCTGCTTACATCACACATCAAAAGAATCACAAAATGTTCATTGTGTTGTAATATGGTCAAGATGAAATAGCACATGCACATAAACATTGCAGTAATAAAAATTGTTCCTGAGCAGTCTGTCCAGCCACGCTCCTAAAACTCTGCAGTACTGATACCTAGAGCAAACGGCTGTAAGTTCAAAGGACAACTTATTTCTTTTTTGTCTCTGAACAACATCAAGGAACAAGGTACAGGTTAGAATTGCCATTAAGCTGCGTTCCTATTTTCTGCTTCTGTTTGAAATATCCCTGAGTCCTCTATTTACTTGAAAAAAGCAGAGGGGCACCTTGACTATTTGCATTGGAACTGGGTGCTGCAGAAAGATCAAGTGCAAGTCTGACTTGTGTTGGGTATGATCCCACATGTGATTGAAGGCACAAAGGGGAGCTGAGGTTGCTCAGTGCTTCACAGAATCAAGCCCTGCATGACTTTCCTCACAACTCTGCTGAGACTCAAGCCCTGCCAAGTCCCCTTTCCAGCCTAAGTTTCCTAGACACATGCTAAAGGCTTTTTTGACAGCAGGGTGCTTGGCAGCTATTTGAACTGTGAAAGCACCTGCTGTGTTAAGCTCATTTCCCATTCTTAGTGCTTCTTCCTTCCTTCCTTATTTCATTCTTGGGCTGAGGATCTTTCAAAGTTTGAGATCACAGGCCAGACCTTGCCGGCTTAAATAAGTATGTCATTAAAAAATAAACCGAGAAACAAACCGAGTCCTCCTGTATCATGGACAAGAATTCAAATATTAGGCAAGAAGGATCTGTGGTGAAAGAGCAAGACACAGCAAGGGTGGAAGCAGATCATCATCAGATCAAAGGAGGGACAGTGCTCCTTTTGTAGTCACCTGTTAAAAAAAAAAATCTTTGCATATAAAAATATTGTTTCATATCTTGAATGTAACAGAATAATTGTTTTTTTGTTTTTTTGTTTTTTTTTTTTTTTAGGGGGACTGAGAGTGACTCTCATGGGGACCAATCTGGAAGGGGTAAATCTGGTGTTGTTCGGATCTCAGCCTTGCCCAATTTTGAAGGGTGACCGAAATTCAACAAGAATTGAATGTAAAGTTCCCTCTCGAGTAAGAAACCACATTTTTTGGGAACACTGAGCAGCCTACAGGCCTTTCTATGTTTTCCTAGCCTGAGCTACACTAGAGGAAGGGCGAATGGTAACTCATCAGCCAAGTCTTGGCTGCAGGACAATTTACCATGGGCTTCACCTACAGTTTAGAACTGCTTAATTAACAATAGACAGATAGGCAATCTATGAAAAACAATGAAACAGCAAAAAATCTGGATTGTAACTTCATTAGCTAAGCCTCACATAAATAAAACTGGTGCTTTGAACTCTAGTAAAATTGCATGTCTCCAATTTCTGTTATCTGCTAGTCAATTAAACACAACTGGGACAATTGCTCCTGCTCACATCTTTAAATCTTCTTCAACTCCAAGTCTTCTACTTTACATCCAGATCTCCTTCAGACATTATCTGTGTGTTGTGTAAAAACATGCCTAGGGATTTTTAGCAGCAGTGCACTTTCCTGCATGGCAAAATTATACCCAGGATGATGCTGATAGTTTAAGCATAGGGATAACTGTCTATGTCTATGAATTACCTCTGTTTAATTTACTAGTATGGATATGGCAAGTGGAAATCTGCATAGTCTGAAATAACTCTCCACAGATGTCTTTAAAGACAATGTAACTGTATGCATTTAAGTCGAGTCCAGTGTACATACAAATTCCATCAGTGCCCATGTGCCTGATTCATTAGGTATGGGAGATGAAAGAATAGGATAGGGAAGAGGATAAGACAGGGAATAATGGTTTTTTTATTATTGGTGCATTCTTATCCTTGACATTTTTCTTAATTTCTGTTACCAGGGGACAGGAGATGCTGCTGCCCGTGTTACATTGATTTCTGGGTACCAGTCAACAACAGTAACCAACTTGTTCCAGTATGATCCTTCCTTAAACCCTGCTGTTGTATCACTGAGCAGAAACAGAAGTGGCATAGCAGGTGAAAAGTCTGCAAACATGCATTAGGCATCGTCTGTAGGAGTGTTTTTATTGCTGATGGTGATAGGGCAGAGGGAATTTATGTCTACGGAGTCTGGTGATCCAGCACTGTGTCTTTGCTGTTTCCTGCTAGTCCTGGTCAGTCCTGGTTGTTTTATGTTGGATTTATTCTAGCAGATGAGTTGCTTGCCTTAGGCTGGTATGGATGATGTCCGCAGGATGCCAGGCGGGGTATAGTGCTCCTTTTCTGTCACGTTTCTCTAACTCTGCTCTGAAACTATCCCACTCATTCATTCTTGGTAACAGGTTCAGCTACAACAAGAGGAATGAGCTCTAGAGAGGGAATTGATCATAAAGCACATCATGTGCATTTTGGGTTGTTGAAAGCAGAAGAGGCAACACTTGATTGTTAGTTCCCATTTCCAAGCCAGACTGTTTCCTCCAGTTTGACCTTGTGATCCTTTGGAATACTAACATGGACTTCACGGACTTTGGGGGTCCAAAATCCCAAGCAGATCTCATGGACCATGCAGCATTCCTATATTTTGAAAGTTTGTGCTTGCTTTTTGTTTTCAACCCCACAAGGTTTTGGCTGGGCATTGGGAATAGAAGGTATTAATAGTGAACCATAACCAAGGTTCCTAGTATCTGAAAGAGAGAGGAAGATAGGAGGAAGATAGAAATATTCCTGCTTTCCTACCCACCCCACTGCTATTCCTCCAAGGATGTAATAATCTAATTTATTTTTATTCTCTCTTTTTGTAACCTCTCCAGCACACCTTGATAAGCCTCCCACCAGCTTAGCAGTTTGGTTGGACTTAGAGGAGATGCAAGGAGTTAGGTGACTGCCAGCAATGAGATGCACTTCTTGCTGCATGCCTGGAATTTCTATTCATTTCCCCAAATGCCCTTGCCATTTTCTATTACTCCAGAATGCATAAATAAAAGAAAGCATCCTTTATCATCTGAATATTATTCAGATACCATAGCACCAAGGGGAGATTTTTCTAGCCACAGGCAGCCCAGGTGTAAGGAATTTGTTAATGTTACAGCATCTTGTGAATGGTGGTGAGGCTGAGTTCAATCTTCTATTCAGAACCTTCATGGCTTCAGCTTTTAATATAATTTTCCTACTATATAATAAAAAGAATAAATAAATTACACCGATGCCTTCCAGGCATCTAGGATTAAGCTGACAATTGACCAAGAGTCCAAAGAGTTCACATTATTAATACATCCAACTTCTCAGGCTTTCAAACTTTATTTGACTCTTTGTGCACGCAGAATTGAAAAGTACTGATTTCAAGACCTGCTTAGAGGAGCTGGTAGGTGAGAGGAGCTTTATACAGACTCTCTGGCTTTGTGAAAGGGAGAGACTTCTCCAAATCTGAAGCTGCGGTGCTGAATGTTAACGGGGACCATTCCTGCAGTGGAGGAGATGCTAAAACCAAGTGACCCTGGTCTCTGCTTGGGAGAGAAACTTGCTACTCTGATCTGAATCTCTAGTAAGGATGGGCTAACCCAAAAATGTTAATTTTCATTAAGACAAGGTGAGAATGTAAAGTAGTTGAGCTGCTCTTGATTTCTGTGCTGTGTACCTGGGAAAAGTGCCACATGCGTCATTGCTTTTAAAATGGAGTGAGATCAGTGAAGAAGACTGGGCAAAAATGAAGCTGCTCTGGAACAGCTGATATTCACCTGCTGGTCTGCAGCAACTCTGTGGGTGTTTTGGGCTTTCTGGCTCAAGGGGATGGTAAAGAAATACTAACACGTTTTGCTTGATGAATTTAGGAATGGGATTCATGTAATATAGCTGTCTATGACAGCAGGGAGTTGGACTTGAAGACCCCTTCTTGTCCTGCTTATTCTGTGCAATTGAACCCACACCCTTCAGAGAATATAGAAAGATAAGATTCATCTCCTAAACTTCTCTCAGCCTGTGCTTGTGGCTTGGATGTCTTAAAAAGTCACTGAAGAGAAATAGGTACGGCTGTGGTGGGATTCACCACAGTTATTTTGGATGTTTTCCTTACAATAAGATAAATCACACCATAAAGGGTCTGTTTTTCTTCACTCGCTACAGATATAGTGCTCTCAGTGAAAATGCATTTATATTTGGACTGAGGCATATCACCCTAATTTTTTAAACTATTTCAGGAGGGATTTAGGCTCTGAAATTCCCTTCTCTACTGCCCTTGTCCTTTTCTATTACTGCAATACACACAAATAAAGGAAAGTATCCTCTATCATACGAATATAATTTGGCTCACAGCAGAGGTTAAATAGGAGAGAAAGCCATATCTCCTGAAAAGTAGGTACTTTGGAGCATGCGGGGCGACTGACTTCAGGAACCCCAGGAAATTTTCATTTAGCTGTGAGAGGCTCCTGTTAAAGTTAGATGGCTGAAGAAAGAGTGAGATGCTGAAAAAATGTGATGTGGATTATTTGTCAGGAATTTAGGAAAAATCCCAGAACTCCTCAGCTCCAGTTTATGTGAGCTTTAGAAAGACTGGATTTGGGTCTAATCAGCTGCAGTTACTTATGGATGTTTACGGTAAGGGTGCACGGATCCCACCCTGACTGTGCACCAGCAGGCTGAGAGCGGCCGTAGATGGCCATAGCCAAGTTCACTGTGCCAACGTCCTGAGACAACTTTGGTGGCTGGTGATCTTATTAGGGATGACAAAGGATGTGTAGGATACAGAACCACTGTCATCTCCTAGTTTTTGTTTTGAGATGACGAACATGACTGGACTTCTTCTGGCACAATGGGACTCCATGGTCTTCCTTGGGCGATGGTTACGCATGGTAAAGTAACTCTTGACAGAAGGACTGAAATGGTTTCATCCATTCTCCTCTCTGCAGGGGGTCAGGAGCTTCAGATTGGAATATCTGAGTTTGCCAGCTACCGAGGGTCAGATATCAAGGTGCAAATTGGGGGCTCGTGGGCACAGATCCAGGCGCAGATGGACTGTGGTGTTAATGTGACTCTTCCAGCCCTGGCTGCGGGATGGCACAACGTTTCTGTCATCATCAACAACATTACTATTGCTTCAAAAAGGTGAGTGAAAGTGTGTACTTTCCCTAAGATAAAAATTTCATTCTTTGTCCTATTTGGTATTTTAGGGTTAATCTGAAAAGAAAGGTAAGAGTTTTCACAAATTCTGTACCTAACGGTGAAATCTGCAGTGTGGTATAAAATTATGAATAATTATGAAGGCATTTATTGATCTGTGGAACCCAAGTCAGCAAACTGCTAATGCTAGTCAATTAACTCCCCTTGGATCAGTAGGAGGCAGGAGAGAAACATTTTAGAAAAAAACAGTTGATTTGATGAAAAATGCATATTCAGGCAATCAAAGGTATTTGCAGATTCAGGTCAAATGCAGATAAAGCCTTCTGTAGGAAAACAGCAGAAGAAAAGAAACACTTTTCATGAGCAAAACAAAAGCTAGTTCGAAAAATAAAAAAAATGCTTTGTTTGGAGAATTTTTAAAAGATGCTATTTCCATCTTTTAAGGTGACACTTCAAGTTCCTGCCTAGATAAGTGTACTATAGATTAAGATGTGGGGGAAAATCGACCTGAAAGTGGGATGCAACAATGCATTCACAAGCAACACAGTTTTGCTCCTCAGCTACGCAGCTCTCATACGTGGTGACTGATAGGAATGATCCTGAAACCATTGTACTGGTGAGAAGGGAGCTGTTTTATTGCTCACAATCCACCCTAAGCTGCTTGTTGCATTAATGAACTTCAGAAGGAGAAAGCCTGTGGTCAATGGAATGGCACGTAGGGATTGAACCCATTGGATATTGGAATCTGTTAGCAGCACCATCACTTCATCCTTGGGCGCGAATAAGTGGAGGGAAATGGGGCATTTCAGAAGACAATTATGATCTCTGTTGGGCTGGATTGCATGTCTGGGTCGATCTGCTTCTCTGATGTCTTTTTAGAACTTGGGAATGTTTTTGAAAGGAGGAGGAGGAAAAATAGATAAAGGTGGGACAGAAACAGAGCTATACACTTATCTGAGTGGACTTCAGGAGGTTGTGTCTGGGTTTCCTCTTGCTGTAGATATCTCCTTAGTCTGGTGGGAGAATGCAAAAAGGGAAGACAGTTGGGATGTCTCTTCATCTTGCGTCTCCTGTCTGTGGGCATGGCTACATTGGGATATGTTTGGCAGAAACCTCATTATTGCTTCTTTTGATGGGCAATTCAGTTGTGCCTCATGAACTGAAGTTGACCTACAGGATGCC
Organism: Patagioenas fasciata; assembly: GCF_037038585.1. Lineage (NCBI taxonomy): Eukaryota > Metazoa > Chordata > Aves > Columbiformes > Columbidae > Patagioenas > Patagioenas fasciata. The sequence continues at coordinate 121,730,843 of NC_092522.1, read as the reverse complement.
ACTTGATCAGACAGTATTCATAACTGAATGAGAGGAAATGGTCTCAAGTTATGCCAGAAGAGGTTCAGGTTGGATATTGGGAAAAATTTCTTTATGGAGAGGGTTGTCAAGCACTGGAACAGGCTGCCCAGGGAAGTGGTTGGGTCACCATCCCTAGAGGGGTTTAAAAAACATGTCAATGAGCTTCTTAGGGACATGGTTTAGTGCTAGATTTAGGTTATGGTTGGACTCGGTGACCTTGAAGGTCTCTTCCAACCAAAATGATTCTGTGATTCTGATAGCTGTAGCTCAAATCACATGGAAAAATTTGGCATGTGGGGTGGTCTTGTCATTGTGGTATTGAAAAAAAAAAAAAGGATGTGTCAGGTGGGCATTTGGCCTTCCAACCTTAAAGGAGTTGTAATTTCTTACAGCATGATGCTGCAGTAAGAGAGAAAATAATATTAAAAACCCCAGCCCTCAAAAAAGTCTTTCTATGTTGCTTGTGTTTTGCAGGGTTGAGCCATTAATCCAGTACCTCTCAGAGATCTTCAGCATAGAGCCATGTTGTGGATCTTTTCTGGGTAAACTATGTTGCTACATCTGCAGCCACTTATGGAGGTTAAAGGGATCGAGGGCTTGGTTTTTCTGCAGGAATGGAAAGGGCATCCTATTTCACATCACTTTAAATGAGGGTGTTTTAAATCTGTGGGCCTTTATTATGCAGACATCAACCAGCCGACAGCAGCATCTGGAGACGTGGGATTGTAGTGAGCATCCCTCAATCTGGTTGGCTGGCTCAGTGGTGCGTCTGCTTTGAATTTGATTTCCCAAAGTGTTTGCTCATGTATCCTTGTGTGTTCCCATCGGGAAAACAAAGCGCGCCCACACCTGACTCATCTGTGCTGTTTCTTTCAGCCATTACGCCTCCATCTTTCAAGGTTTTCTGTGTGAAAGTTAGGTGGAAAGCAGGGTACAAATGTGGTTTGAAGCAAACAATAATTTCAAGTTATCTCAAAGGGGACATTAATTTTTAAGTTGAAAGGACAAAAAAAAAATCCCTTTTTTGATGTAAATTTAATCAAAAGTGAAATATTTATTAATCCCATTCCAAGCTTTTAAACATTGGAAATAATTTAAGGGTGTTTCAGAGCAAAACATCATTGAATTTAAAAAAAAGTTTTACTTCAAATCTTAAAAGGCAGATTTGAGGTGGTTGATTTATTTTGTCATTTGTCATTTGTCTGGGGTTGGGGAAGAGTTGAATTCCTGCAGTGAATTTTATATGAGCCCTTGGAAACACTTTTATAGAAAACAGAGAAATTCTTGTGATGCAACCTCAGGTCCTCCACAGATTGCTCTCCCAGGCTCACAACAAACGCAAAGATACAGAAACTCAGAGGTTTGGAGTTTATGTGATTGGTTTGACACTTTGTGAAGTACTCAAGCTGTGGACAGAGCTTGGAGAGCAAAGGCTATCAGTTTTGAAGATTAAGCTATAACACTTCCATTTGACCTGGCTAAGACTGTCTGCTGTGCTCATCAGCTGAATTGTCGTTTGCGATTGTTCACTGACAGTCACTGATTCGTGTCTTGCATATAATGTCCTCCTCCCTTGTTTTGCTTTACTTCTAGGTGGAACACTGCTCACAATCTCTGGGGTGGGTTTCAGCCAAAACCCTGCTCTGGTTTCTGTTTCAATGAACACACAAACCTGTACAGTTACTCACTTGGCAGAAGAGACAATTTGGTGTCTGACTCCACCAGCTGCTAATTTGTCTAATGAAGATTCACAAGACATCTCTGTCAGAGTAAATGTAGTCATCAACAGCAGTTCACTTCAATATACTCTTTCTTCAAAAAAACCCACCACCTTTAAGTACCAAAGAGCTTTGACTCCTTTGATTACCATTGTTGAAATGGAAATCACAGATCACAACCTGCTTTTGAGCATCCAGGGGATAAACATCACGAGATCTGTGGCTAAGCTTGGACACAGTGAATGTGAACTTGAGTTTCAACGTGGCAACAAGTCTGCAGTGTTTTATCAGTGTTCTTTGCCACTGAGCAGCCTGGAGCCCGGGACTTTCCCCATCCAGGTCATCCAGAGGCAGCTAGGATATGCCCGTGTGACAACTCAGCTGAAAGCCCTTACAATAACTCCACAGATAACTTCCATATTCCCACTGGAAGGATCAGTCTGTGGTGGGATGTTACTCACCATATCTGGTATTGCTTTAAAATCCAGGAGGAATTCGGTACACGTCACCCTGGAGGGTAATTATTCCTGTGAAATCCAGAACTCTAGTAACGATACCATTAGTTGTGTTGTCCTTCCAGGAGCCCATCCTTTGCATTACCAGCAGCTGGCTGAGGCATCTTGGACTCTCAATGTCACAGTGAATGTCAATGGGATCAGCAGCGTCTGCCTTGGAGACTGTACACTCCACCTTCATGAACAGTGGACCCCCCTTGTAGATGTGGTGACCTGGGAGACCAATGGAACATTCACCTATGTGACAATCAAAGGAGAGAGGTTAGCATGGCCAAGTGACAGCCCCGTGGTACGTGTGGATAACCAGCCTGTCTGCAAGGTAACTTTCTGGAATGAGACCAGCATCAAGTGCCAGGCAGAATGCATCGCCCCAGGGAAGCACAACATTTCCATATCCAACAGGAAAAGTGGGCAAGCTTGCTTCAGAAAGGCATCCAGCGTTCTCACCATCTTGCCCCAGGTGTACCAGTTTTACCCACAAAACTTCAGTACCAATGGTGGAGGCCTCCTCACCTTAGCAGGCTCAGCACTGAAAGGAAAGAGAATGACTTCTGTTCTCATCAATCACCACCCTTGCCTCGTTCTCAGTGTCACCTGTGTAGCTATCCAGTGCACGGTGCCACCAGGTAATGGGACTAAAGCTTTGAGTCTAAAAGTAGATGGCATATCCTCTTACCTTGGAAGAATAAGTTACAACAATGATTTTACCCCAGTTTTCCTTTCGCTTGCTACAACTGGTCTCCTTTTAACAGTGACTGTGTCACGGGTCACCAAGATGGACACCATCCATGTGTTTGTTGGAGACATTTCTTGTAGTGGTGTCACCATCACTGGCTCTACTTTGCAGTGCTCAGCTCCTCTGCTCCCTGTTGGCGAGTACCGTGTGTTGGGCCTCGATGTCCCCAGGGGCTGGGCTTCCTCCAACCTGACATTCACCTCTCATCTGATGGTGACAGCTGTGCATCGCAACTGGGGTAAGTCACAAAGACTTACTGCAGCTCTGTGGGTGGTACTGTGGGGCACTGTGGTCACCGGGGGTATTTTTTGCATGATAGCAAAAATTATGAATTCAAAAAAATACCCTTGTTGGCAAGGCTCTGTCTTAAATCCCATTTTCTGTCCTTTTCCAAGGTGGCTTGAATGGAGGAACAGTTTATCTGCATGGAACTGGGTTTTCCCCAGGGAGGACTTTGGTCACAGTCTGTGGCACCCCCTGTAAAATGCTGGACAACGTGACGACGACTGAACTGAGCTGCCTTGCCCCACGCTTACATGGTCAGCTAAGACACAAACCCTGCCATTGCGTTAAAAATATCACATAAAACATAGCTTGACCCAAAAGTGGGGGTTCCCAGTGTATCTCATGCCAGGGGGAACAGAGTGCAGCAGCAAACCTGGAGAAAGAAGAGGAACTAACACAGTATTGACCTCTAGTTCTGAGCTCCGTACAATGACAAGTGCTGCCAGGGGGAGGTTTTGAGTCAATGGCCATGGCCTTTGGAATAGATCCACCATGTGCCTGTGGTCAGAGTTGCTATACATGCTTTTTGTGTCTTTATGAGATGTTCACAGCAACAGTAGTTCCTTGTGGCAGCTATTCCTTGGAAAAACTGTCTAACGGAAAATGTGCATGAGGGCTGTAGGGTTGGGAACCCAAGCTCCTATTGACCATTGTGACTGGTCTAGTGAGCTGATGTCTTATTTTCTGTGGCCCCATACATTTTGTGGTTTTGCTGCATGGTGGGACTGTTTTAGTTTAGTAGGGGGTGGGAGGAAGAAGGTGAATGACTGAGAGAGTGAACAAATGATGTCCTATGGTCAGTTCATACCTTTGGGAAGGTGGAGATGGATTTTAATTTCTTGAGAGGAAGAGAGGATCATCCCACAGCCAGAGCATCCTCCTTAAATGGAGAGAGGCAGCACAACAGGGAACAATGCCAGGATCTCCAGCTGTCTCAGAGAGAAATAACCCTGTCTCAGTTTTGGAGGAAACTCTTCAAAATGCACATTTGCTGGGACAAGATTTATGTCCTTCCTCTCCGACAGGTAACACAACACACAGGCTTCTAAGATCTGGAAAAGGCAACACTTAAGACTTCTAAATCTCACTCTGAGACATAATGCCATTCCCTAAACGCTAAGCATGGAGCACCTTCCCTGGTGCTGTGATGTTGCAACTCTTGGTGCCATTACACTTCAGCTCTTTCATAGCTGTGATGCTGGGATAACATCCTGAGATCTACAGAAATATTTGCCATTCTCTGGCCATCCAAAGGTGGTGACCCATTTTCCATGGCCTCTTCTGCTTTGTGGACCTGGAAGAAAGGTGACAGTGAATTGCTAGGGCTTTGCTCCAAGGTGTATGGAATCTCTATCCTCCAAAAGAGTCAGAAGTTCACTAGATTAGTTGCTGAGAAACTGGTCCAATGAGAAATTTAAAATTCCTTCGAGGAAGGGTTTGGATGAGAGGCATCCAGGGGTCCCCTCTAGCATCTGTTATTCTGAAATTCTAAATTTATTCTTTTCATTTTGAATGGTTCCTTTCCATATCCATGAGGAATGTTAAAATGGACAGGATGTGGAAAGAAAAGGGCTTTAAATCCCAGCTCCAAGCATTCAAAAGGAGACACCAAGGGGTTGTTAGGACTCAGTTTTCTTTGTTTTAGACAGGATCCAGGTACAGTCCACAAAACTGCTTTTTACTATTTCTCTAACAAGAAAAAGACATGGTGCTGGAGTCCTCAAAAAATAGAGTATAAACCAAGGAAACCCTGTTATTGCAGGAAGAATTGTGGAATAAAATGTAATCAAATTGATCCAAACTGTGAAAATGTTAATAATTGAGTTCAAAATTCACTGAGTGGTAGGTGGCTGAGGGAGTCTGGGCAAAACCATCTTACAGTCAGGATCACAATGCTTAATACTAACGCTAGATGTCAGTAAGTGAATGCTGGTTGCTGTCTGCTTGTTGGTTGTGTTTCTGGAGAGAAGATGCAAAGGATGCATTGTGTCCAAGGCACTATTGCTTTTGTGCCAGTTACAAGACATTCCCTCTCTCCCCTGCTGTGGATTTTGCAGCATGCAGCCTCACAAATCTCACTGGTCAAGTTGCAAAAATGTTTCTCTGTCAATTAAGTATTTAAAAGAAAATATATTTTCTTTTTCCATTAAAAAATAATAATAAAAAAATACTTCCAGGCTGCTTAAATGTGTCTGCCAGGCTATTTCTACTCTCTGAGACAAATGTGTTCAGCCTGTGGACACCTACGTGCAACATTGGTCAATCTGCATGTAAGGCAAGATACTTTCCAGATGGCTTTCTCCTAATATTTCGGGGATTGTGCACCCCCACCACTTAGGGCATGAGTGGTTTTATTAAGTGCAGTTAATCCAGCCTCGCCTCGTGGTTTAGATGCTGCTGTTTGCCCAGGGGAGTTTGTCGCTTGGCACATCCAGTGCACAGGCATTTCTTTCATAGTCTTTCCACATGGGAGAGGTGGTGAAGTGGATGCAGGACCATGAGCCGTGAAGGAGAAGGTAGGGCCAGGTCTGTGGTGCCCCAGGGCCCTTTTGGTGCAGAGGTTGTTGTGGTTGGGTTGGACACTTGTCTGACATTTCACAGCATTGCTCACGGATGGGATGATGAGATGTGAAGAGTTCAAGCTGCGTTTCTTCTGTTACAGCGGGCTGTGAAGCAGAAACACCTCCCCTTGGCATTGGGGGAAGTCAGGGTTTCAGCACTAGGTCATGTTGTGTCTGGTCTGCTTAAGATTAGAGATGTTCACGTGGGAATCCCCAACCGGTCCATCTAGCTTGTGATCTAATCCGTAGGGCAAGGTTCTGCAGGTCGGCAATGTGACTTCCTTCCCATTTAACAGGAGGTTTTGTAAGACACAAGAAGCTACTGGTCTCAGCAGGATCCAACCATAAACCTTGCCCTGTGGGGTCATCTTTAGGAGCAGGCGTTGAGTGGGGCTGCAATAAGGTTTTGGTTTGATTATTGATAAGAGCTGGGCACTCTAAGTGCTGAGACACGCACAATACAGAGCACAAGGAATAGAAATGCAAGCCCAGATACTTTTATGAAGACTGTTGTTGCTTACAAGCTGCAGAAAAATCAGTACAGAGGTTAAATCTGATTTTCACACTAAAATACATAAAAAAAAAATCAACAAAATTATTAAAATTAACGAAAGTGAACTCCCTTCAAGGAAAAACACAACAAAAAAACCACTCAAACCAACCCACAAGTCTTTAAAGGTCTGGCAAAGGGGTAACTGGTTTGATCCCAAGAGCTTTCCCCTTCTCTTCTTCTTGCCTTGTTACTTGTGTCGCAGTGTGATGTGATGAGTGTAAATACAGTTGTGGATTCTGTTCAGCTCAGATTAAATTTACAGAACACATGATTAACCTCTGTGGGATTGAATTGTGCTCTTAAGAAAGATGGGAAAACTGACAAGAAGCTTAAGGCAGGTGAGAAAATAACTGAATATTCCTATTAGGTGATAGAATTAGTGCCATATATAAATTTTGCAGTAAATCAGTACCTGAGATCATATGTTTGACATTGGGGTGAGGGTAAAGAAGGCACCTTTAAAAGGAGGTGAACTGGTAAGATCCATCAGAGAAAAAGCTGGGTTTCCTCGTTGCACCAGAGGTCTTGGAATAAAGGTCTGGCTTTAGGATTTTGATCTAACAGCACTTGGGATCTTTGTTAGCAAGTCCTGGACTTACTGTTAGCCAGATTACATTGGTAAAAGTGGGTGTTCAGAGAAGAAGATTTAGATTTGAGGCTAGAAATAAATGGAGGCTGGTTTAAAAGAGGTATGACTTAGTGGGGCTCTTTGTATGGGGCAAGAAAAGAGGGGAATGAGCTTTGGTTGCTGCAATGTGGAAGTACCAAGGTGGTGCACTGAGCTGGGACCAAGGGGGACTGTAGCCAGGAAAACTGGGTGATTTGCATGAATAAATGCAGAAAATATTAAGAAGATGTGTTGTGGCAACTGAAACCTGAGTAGAAGTGAGAGCCTTTGGTGTTTGTTATGGACATCAACTCAAAGGATCCAAATGGTCCCTTCTGTCCTTCAAATCCCGAAATGAAATTAAGAAAGAGGGGCAAAAAAAAAAAAGCAGCATATTGATTACACAGCAGGAATATTCTGACAGTGAGATCTATCAGACTGTGGAATAGATGCTGGCAAAGCCACCTCTTGGGACTTCTGAAACCCGACTGTGTGAAATGAATGTCTCCTAGGGAACAATTCTTCATAGGCAGAGGTTGGACTTGATGACCTTAACAGGTCTTTTTTTTCATCTCCTCCTCATATTTTTTTTTTTTTTTAATTTAACCTTTGTCTTCTCTGCTAAGCACATGTCAATGTTATGCTCTGCTTTCCATTTTGTGAGCGGTGAATAACCGGGGATGTGCAGTTTGGCACCAGGACTTCTCGGGCAGATGTTCAATCAGTCTGCAGCTGCCCTTGGAACTCCTGGAGGTTTCAGCCTCATCACATGTCCAGCAGTTGTTATTAAATAGTGGCGCAGAACAAAGCTCTTGTTCTGAGCATCCCAGGGTCCTGGCTTAAGCCAAAGTATCCCTCAAAGACAGGGTTGGGGGCAGTCAGTCCCTAACCCATCACCAACATGCAGAGATTTGGCTGCCGTTGTGTCTGATCTCAGAAAAGAAGCCATAATAGGATGCACGCATTCATCTCAGTGATGGGATTGTGATACGTGTGATTAGCAGATTTTATCTTTATAGGGAACATAAAGAAGCTTCATTTTGGGGTTTGAACGCTAAGCAATTAATCAGGGAGAAATATTGGGTCCCAGAATAGACTGTTATTCTAGGGTATACAAAGTGTGTTACAATCTTGAGTTGATTTGTATTTTTTACTTCTTTTTCTTACTGTTGTGACAGGAGATAATGGCACCAATAATACCAAGGGATATTTGTGTTTAATGGTCAGAGACATGAAAGTCCCAGACTTCCTCTCAAGTAAGAAAAGTATTAAATCCTCTGGGAGCAGAAGCATAGGAGGACCTTATAGATCTTGAAGGAAGAACGAAGAAATGGTCTTCTCATTGAAGAGCAGTATCTCCATCAGATGGACAGGAGCTGTAGAGTGTGGAGAAGAGGTCCCTCTCTCTCCTTCCACTTCAGAGACAGAAAGCAGAAAGCAGTCCTAGGTTTGATTCTGAGGTGTATAAGGGTTTTCTTGGCTTTTGCTTCTGCTAATGTGTTTGTAGCCATGTTCTTTAGCTTAGATTTTATAAACTAATACATTAATTTGCCTGGTTTGATTTAAAATTTATTCCAGCAGTTTGCAGGATGCAAGGCCTCCAGTTCCTACGGGTATGTTAAGGCTGAGGTAAAGGCACTGGAACACGTTAGAAATGCCCAATTGCCACATAACAATTCCAGAGTATCCAAAAGGTGACAGGTTATTCTGCTGAGCTTTAAGGACTGTGCAGAAGGTGTCTTCTGGTAACCTACATGAGCCAGGCAAGATCTTTGACAGCAGCAAGGTATCAAGGAAAATATCCACATGCTGAGATTCTGTAGGTCACTTCTAACATTCATCCTAATATAGGGTTCAGCTGTTTTTCCACCTAGGAAAACTCTGCCACGTTCTTTTCAAGACCATGAAAGTAAACCACAAAAGAAAAAAACTCTTTTGATTAGCTCAGCAACCTGCTGTTTTTTCTCAAACTGTGGAATGTGAATTTAATCTTCCTTTGACCACCCACCTCTGGAACAGGCTTCCTAGAGAAGTGGCTGATGCCCCAAGCCTGTCAGTATTTAAGAGGAATTTGGAAAACACCCTTAATAACATACTTAAACTTTTGGTCAGTCCTGAATTGGTCAGGCACTTGGACTAGATGATCATGATAGGTCTTTTCCAACTGAAGAAATTCTCCTCTCGCCCTCTCCTCTCGCCCTCTCCTCTCGCCCTCTCCTCTCGCCCTCTCCTCTCGCCCTCTCCTCTCGCCCTCTCCTCTCGCCCTCTCCTCTCGCCCTCTCCTCTCGCCCTCTCCTCTCGCCCTCTCCTCTCCTGCTCCGCTCCTCTTTCTTCTTCTTTCCTTTGCCGTTCCCTTCCCTGTCCCCTCTCGTGTCTTTCTCCTCATTATTCATCTAAGGCAGCTGTACATTCTCCATTACCACATCTGAGCTTCTCATAACCTTTCGTGTCACCAGTAGAATAGAATATTAAAGCAAAAGGAGCAGTTACAAAAACGGAACAATTTCTTCTGTCTACAGGAAAGTTGTGGGTTTGTGGAGGAAGAAAGGGCAGTGCCATAGCTGCTTGGATATCCATCTTTGCTAGTTTTGAGAAGTTTTCAGCCTCTCACTGGCTGAAAATACATGCCATCTTGTTTGGAGAAATTCTGGTAATTAATTGGTTCTGCTGCAGGTTGTTGCAAAGACAAGCTCTTTGTAATATTTAGTCTGCTTGGATGGTATTCATTTTGCAAAACACAGACATTTAGTACCACTTCAAATACCCTTCAAAAGGCAGCCTGGATTCCCAGAAGACGTAAGTCTTGTGGGAACTATAGGACAACTCCAGTGGCTCTAGACATAATTCCTGGACAATAAAAGGAAAATATACGCATGGTTCTATCATTCCTTTAGGCTTCTCTATAACCTCTCTCATATTTATGTGTAGGTCTCTGAAGCAGGGATTGTGTTTGGCTGTGTTTGAATGGATACCAAACAAAAGAATTGTCCCTGAATTTGGCACAGGAAAGAAATTAAGCGTATTGCAAAATGTGTGAAGTAACAATTTGAGTAACTTTTTAATTACTCTAAATCCAGAGAAGAAAAATACAGAAAAATTGTGAGCTCTCTCTCTGAAGTTCAGAAATAATGAATTTGCTAGGTTTTAATATTAAAAAAAAAAAAACCAACAAACCTTAAACATTGAACTGCTATAAAATTTTCAAAAAATACCCCATGTAAAATAATATCTTTTAGCAACAAGCGCTAAAAGTTTTAATATATGAAATATAGCATTTTCATGTTTTTACCATTTCAAAAACCATTTTCAGAATTGCTTAGGAGCTAAGACATTCATTGACAATGACACTCTTCCAGCAAACAAGATATGTTTTGAACAAACAGGAATCTAAAAAAGCAAAGAAAAAAAACTCCTTTCTTGACAAATTCCCATCAATTTCTCTTCCGATATTTGAAGAACATTCTTGGATACTACAGAGTGTAATACTGTCCATAGACTTTTTCAAGAGTTCATTACAACTGTTGGATTAATTCAGGATTAACAAAACTTCTCCAAAAGTCTTTACATGCTTAGGGTTTTGGGAGAAACAGTTTTGATCTCTGGCATGGTTTAATGTTTAAAGGATTCCTCTTTTTTTTAAAAAAAAAGAAAAAGTCAAAACCAAACACTTCAACTGGTGTGAATTTTAGTGACAGTTCACAATTAAATTTCTTTGCATTCTCTGAGTTTAGAATAAGAAAACATAATTTTTGTTCTCATCAGTAGTTCCTTAAACAAACCTCAAAGCAAAACAGCAGATTCAATTACACTTCCTACTACATCCACAGAGTCAAACTCGGACCAAGTCTCCAGTCACGCTCAGGTACAAAGTAAGGAGATCCCAGTTCATACAAGTTTCCCAGAAGCCCTCCAAGCTGTGGAAATATTTCAATGAATCTGTTTCTGGATTTCAAAACTGTGATAGACCTTAAGTGATCACAACTCCCTGGTAAGAGATTTGTTCCTTAGATGTGATCTGTTAACACTGATCCATCTTCCCCAGAAAAAATGTCCATGCTCTTAGTTAACTACTTATGTCACCTCCTCCTGGACAGGGTCATTTGATCCCAAAGACCATCCTGGTGCTCAGCACACAAAGGAGGTTACATGCTTGTTCACACAAAGCAAAAGGGGCTGAAGAGTTGTGTGGAGACCTACTCATCCTCTAAAAGTATGCGCCTTGATGGACAAACACATCGGGAATCTGCAATGACAACTGTCAGTTGCTAAAATCTGTTTAATGTCAGTGATGGGTTGGCTGCATTGGGTTATGTTTTTCTCCCCTCTTGTCTTTGCAGAATCTTTGGCCATTCTCTGTGGTCTAACACATTCTTCTGTTGATTGCCAAGAACACAGAGCCACCTTCATTGAATGCGATGTCCAAGTCATGGTGGGTTCCTATCGCCAGAGAGGATCTGTGTCTTACCTGTATGTCTGTGAGGACAGCCCACCTCATTGGGGCATCAACCCACCCCGGAGGCATTTTTCTGGACTCTTTGCCAGGTTAGTTCTGCATCTCTCCAACAGCCAAGTGAGCCCATCCATGAGCGACATCCTCCAGAAGATATTCTACCTTTTGCAGAATTGGTCCCTGCCAGATGATAGACTGAAGGAACAAATTTCTATTTCTTAGGTCAATGCCAACAGAGCAATTCAACCTTGAGACCACTAGAGAGCTCCGCTGGGTTGTGAAATTCATTCCTTGTGTCTATCAAAGCATCTTTAGTCCCCCCTCCTTCCCTCCCATCTTTTTAGAGTGTTTGAGAGACATCAGAAAATCCATCTTGTAAACAGCCTGCTTTGTTCCTTCTTTGGTTTTAATATTTATCTTCTGATCCAAAGCAACATCTGGTGGATGCCAATGGGGAAAAAGATTAGGCATTATAAAAAACAGAAGTTGTCTTTTTTTTTTTTCCCCTTCTTCTCTCCAAGCAGTTTCATGAGCAAAATGTCACAGAGAAAATCCAGCAGGCTGTGCAATATTTCCTCAGCAAGGGTGCTCAGGCACTTACTCGAGGCTCAACCTTTACAAGTCCAAGGCCAAATTGCCCAGCAATATAAATTGGTGCCATTGCCTTTAATGGAATAGTGGGGATTTATACCTGCAGAGCATTTACTCCTAGGAGTAAGAGGGATGTCTGAATTAATGAATAAACAGATGAACAAAACTTTCTGAAAGATGTTAAACAAATAAAGAATTAGAATACCACTGTGATACATTGCACATGATTTGCTGTACATTGTAAATCCATTCGTGGTTTGTACATGATCCTACAGTCCAGGTATTTTAGCGGAGCTGCAGAGATTTGGTCCTCGTCCTTGTCTGTTCCTTATGTCACAGCTGGTGTTGTGAGTCACCAAAGGGAGTTCCAGATGTCTTGTGTATTTACTGAACAAAGACAGCAAGATAAGAGTTACACTTTTTTTTTTTTTTTGTTTAATTTATTTTTTTAAAAAAAGAAACAAAACAAAACCAAAATGTTACAGCATCTCCCTGTCAATCTGTCATTTCCTCCCCACCAGGTTTTGAGCTCTGGTCAATTTGAGCTGCATTTCATAAGGAACAGACATCTTCAGAATTACGAAATTCTTTTCAGTTTTGAGAAGATCTGTATCGGACAGAAAGAAATTAGTTTCGTGTTGGGGAAGAGGAAGGCAGAATTCTGTGTTGTTTGCCAGCAACTGGCATGTCCAAAGTCACATTGTGTATTGGTAATGTCCTATAACACCCTAGGAGATGAAGAGGACCATTTTGTTGAGAGAGATTTGGGATGGGGAGGGGGAATAATCCTGAAATTAAACTAACTTTACCAGTTCTATTACTCCTTGTTTCAAAACAAGAAAATCCAAAAGCCTCGTCTTGTCTAGCTGAGCTTTACTTTCCTTTTACTCACATCAGTGTAGCCCCAAACCAAGTAACCTACAAACTTGAAAGGAACAGGGTACCCCAATACCATTTGTTTGGTTTTGTTTTTGTTTTTTCTTTCCTGTTCCCTGGGTATCAAAATTGTGCTCAGCTATTGACTGATAAAAATGCATCTGCAATACTTTTTTTTCTCTTCTGGCTCATTTTCTTGGTTTGTGCAGCTATAATTCTGCTGCTGTAGCTGCTCCAGACTGGTCTCAGCAGGGTGAGCAGAGAGGGAGGTGGATGGAAAAGTTGTGCAGTCAATTTGCTGACTGCTTCCTTATTATTTTCACTGTGTTTTTGTCCAATTTAACTTTGATTGCCCTAGAGACAGAGTTTATTATCCCTTCAGGTTATCCCATCAGGGAGAGATTTCTGAATCAAATCAACCAACTTTTTCTTACCTGCTATTTTCCCATTCTTCCAACTTCTTCAAGCTCTTCGTTACTGTCATTAACTTTTCTCCCTATTGTGCTCATGCTTGTCTTGTATTTAGAAATTAAAACTTGGGCTGCTGAGGAATTTTCCAGAGTATTGATGTTCTTTTTTTCTGGTGAATCTATTTCCAAACGGGGCCTTTCTGAAAAGGAGTTAACGGCAAAGAAGATTGATTTAAGATGAGTTTCCTGATCTGAAAAATCCAGGGAGAAGCAGAGGAAGAAAGAATTTAAAGTCATCCAAATTACCTATTTCAGAGATTTTTGAAAATATTTTTTTTCAAATTTCAGTTCTGAAAAATATTTAGTTACAAAATATCAATGGAATTTGTAGCAAAGTGTTATAAATTTAAAATGCTCAAACTAGAAAAGAGCTATTTTGGGAATTCTTGAAATAATGCACATTGATTGCTGTAGTTAACAATAGTTACTAACAATAATAAAAAGATATGGATTTGAATTCTGTACAAATGTTCGAGACTTAAGACACTCATCCCCACATGGGGATAAAACTACCAGAAATCATTCCTGGCTTCGCTGTACATTAAATCTCTCCTTTTATTTCTTAGTAGTTTTACAGTATTTTGAATAAACCTTCTCCTAAGATAATCTCTACTATAGTCTATACTTTCTGAACACATAATGGCAAATGTATATTCCTTAGAAGAAGTGCAAGTCTTGCCATCAGCAACACTGGTGTCCAGATACACTCCTGAATTCCCTTTCACCCCTTCTTTTCTGGCATTTCCTTTAAACACTGCAATTTGTTGACAGTTTTCCAGCATCCAAGTTTTGGGATGCACCTGCTAGAGGACAGGGAAGAATTTCCTCTCTGCCCACAAGCAAAACTTGGTGACTTTTTGTACAATTCTGTTCACAAACACTCAGAGGTCCTTGTATTGTCTTAAATGCCTGGCAAATTGGGCCCGTGCCCTTCACCTGGCCAAGAATTACTCCCTTCTGCCTTTCTAACAGTTGGTTATTTTAAAGATGCAGCTTTTTCTTGTAGCGTTAAAAAGAAGTACTATGCAGTCTTGAGAGATTGCCCCGTCCATTCAATTATTGTACAGGACAAGAGCAGTTCTCAAAGCGTTGCTATCAAAAGCAAGAGTAGTTCCCTACGGCTGGCTTTTGATTATTGATACAGCAGAGGGAAAGGTTCATTTAAATATAGAAATAAAAATTCACTGTTTAAAAGGTTCAGTGACTTGCGGAAGGCTTTTTCTTTCTTTCTTTTTTTTTGTCATTGCTAATGTGGCTGCTTCCTTTAACACTTTAATCCTGAAAAAGGGCAACAAAACAAATATCCCCTGGATCAGAGCAGCTCTTTGTACATTGAGCTGCCACATGGTTTGAAAACTTCAGGTTCATCAAATCGTCCTGATCACCAAGCTCTTGAGAAAGCTCTGAGTATTGCATTTCCTTTTGGGTTGATTTTGGTAGAATTTTTGCTCCCAAGTTTGGCACTGTAGAAAATCCTGTTAGATGGGGCTATCAGGAACCTGAAGACCTCTGAAAATTCTACTCCTACCCATCTGATCTTCTGTTTTGTGCTCCCTGTGCTTTCTTAGTTATTCAGAAAAGTATGATTTCTGAGATGTATTGCTGTTGCTATAAATTATCTCCTTTCTGCTCCCCTTCCTGAAGTTGTAGGTGTGTATTTGATGGTTGGATGGGGTGGGAAGAGGAGGAAGAAGGATAAATGGCTGGGGAAGGCATGAGAAGTGACATTGGACCCCCTTGACCTGTAGAAGTAAATTGAGAAGTTTTCCCTTCATTTTGAGGAATATTGGATCCTATAGCACCCCACAACGAAATGTTACCAAACTCAGCAGCTGTCAACAGGAAGACCAAGGAAAAAAATGTCTTCCCCATCACCTTTTCTATCACTTCTTCCCCCTGTAAAAGGGGAGGCTTTAGAGCAAATGTCTGTTAGTATAACTCTCACATATATCGAATCTGCTTAGTCTGGGCTGTTAAGTAAGTTTAATTAATTTACTAAGTTAATGTTCCAATGCTAGCAACAAAGCGTCATTGCAATCAGCTGGGTAGCAGGAATTGGAACCCCTAAATGAGCTCATTTTTTCACAGTTGGAATTAGGGACCAGTTAGCCAGTTGTGTGTGTTTTTTTCCAATTTCTCCAGTTGCCCTAGGGGAGTTGCAAGTTATTCATTCCCTATTGCTAAGTGTGAGTAAGGTGGGGAGGGGGGACACACAAACAAACCTTACTCCATGTAGGAGTCCATCTTTGATCCTAGCACTGCTGATTCCCTGTTGTCTGCACTTATCTTCCTGCCTTGGTCCTCGAATGGCATTTGTTACTATTTGCAATAGTTTGGGGAAGCAGAAAAGCATCACTGAGAGATATTTACTGCATGTATTTTCATCCTGAGTGTGTGCAGATAAAGGGGGGAAAAAAAACCCAAATAAACAATAAAAGAATGGAAACAAAATTACAGAAATTTGCAAAGTTTGACAAATGGTGGCCAGGAGTTGCCACAAGCTAATGGCTTGCAATGATTAATAAGAGTAAAAATAATTGCATTTCATTAAGATTGATGACACCCCATTTAACCTCCCTTCTCGTTTCAGCCCTAAAGTGGAAAGAGATGAAGTTCTCATCTATAATAGCTCCTGTAACATTACCATGGAAACTGAGGCAGAGATGGAGTGTGAGGGAGCTAATCAGCCAATTACCGCCAAGATTACTGAGATATGGAAAAACTGGGGCCAGAACACTCAGGTATAATCAAATCTTTTTTACAGACTGATTCAAACAGCTTAAAATTAAATTTGTAATATTGTGTACATTTAAAGGGGACAAAAAAAAAAACCAACAAAACAATTTAGGCTGAACAGCAGCAATATATAATATTAAATGCTTTCCAAGTTTGAATAGCAGTTCTAATGCAGTGCAGCTGAATTAATGGTTAACTATGGTTAATCTTGTATTTCATGAGACGTAAATGAGCTTTACCTTATTTTGTGGGCAATGTATAGCTTTTTTAACACTCTCTTTTTTAATATAAATTCAGAGTCTGCTCTAGAAGTGTTATTTTCTGTTACTTGAGCAGAAACCTTAGCTATGAAGTAGAGTTTCAGCTCTCTGGCAGGGACTTAGCATTCAGCATTTGTAGTTTTTTTTGCTTTATGTGTTTTTGTTTGTTTGTTTGTTTATTTTTGTTTTGTTTTTTCTCTCCTCTTCAGTATCTGTATTAAAATAGGAGAGCCTTTCAGTGCCATATGTGGGTATAGCAAGAAGACATGCACAGATTTAATTACGAAAAACTATGACTCAGAACCAACATCATCGTAAGGCTCTATATCTAAAAATGTTCATTGCAAACCTTAAACATCCTTTTAGAGCCCTTGTGGTGTTGCAGAGTTTTTGGGGTGTTGAGCTGAATACTGGGTTGTGCCACCTGTGAGAAGAAATTCAGAGGGGCTGCATGTTTGGTGAATGCCAAATACCCCTTTGTCACCTTCGTTTCCTAAATAAGCGGTTCCTGAGAAGTGGTGGAGACCTACCACATACAGGGAAGAGTTACACGTTCAATGTGATAAAAAACATATGCTGTTTTTTATTTAGTAAATCAAATTATCATTCTTAGTATAGTTGAAACTTAGGTTGTTCAGCATTGGTGTTAAAGCTACTGTGGTAATTTTAAATTGCCATCTGCATTGTCATTTCCTTTACTCCACCACCCCACTCCAGAAGTAGTTGTAGAGTCCTGGTAGAGTAATTTTGTTGTGTTTCTAGCATCAGATTCTACACCTTTTAATAAAAGTCTCTGAATATTTACCCTGCACTTCTACTTTATGTGTGTGCTGCTATTGCAGCTGAATATCCCAAAATACAGTTGATTTTCTTCATTCTGTTACTGGTGTCCTTGGCCTGTGAAGGAATGCCACATGTAGGCTTTTATCTATCAGTGTCCATTTGCTAGTCAGCCTTGCTAGTTACACTGTGAGAAATGTGCCCAGCTAATGAAAAAACAAAGCTAAAAACAGTTTATAGTTGGCAAGTGCAGGAGGCCAGCAAAGGGAAGTGCTCGATGTGTAGCAGATCAAATGATAACTACTCCTTTAATTGATATTTTCCTTCCTGAATGTGATGAGGGCATCTCTCCCACCCTAAAGCCCAAGCTGCAGCTTAGAGGAGCTATTACCTGGTGTTGGCCACGATCTGAGCAGCTTGGCCATGTCACAGGTCCTGTAGTCTCAGTAATGAGATGATGACAGGTTGTCTTTTGACTCATGTGGGAGAAAGAATAGGAAGAAATACTGAGGTTTATGTCTGTTATGTTTTTTTTCTGCTCAGAGTGGGGAAAATACAGGAAGTCTTAAGTGTCCTGAATGAACGAATTCCTTCAGGGAGATCAGGATGAAACCAGCAGTGTTTTTAGATCTGGGATTTGCTGCTGCTTAATGAACCCAGTGGGCATTCAGAAGTATTTTATCCCTCTTCCCAAAACTGACCTGGGTGAGCAGAGGTGGATGGGTGGGGAGTTCAGATAAATGGTTTCAATTTTGGTCCCTTTTTTGCTGACAGCGTCCTGTTAAGATTTATGACCTGGTGCAGCATATGCATGTTTCACTGTAGAGGTTTAAATCATGTCATGTGAACTGGCCTTACCTTTCCAGTAGAAATAATAGTCCCCAGGTTCAGCACCAAGCAGCGAAATGCATTAATAGCACCACGTGTCTTAGGATAATGGTGCTATTAACAGGCAGCACAACTTGGTGTACAAGTAATGGGGCTGCATCTCTTTGTAATAACATCTGGTGCTTCTAGAGCACCCTTGTGCTAGCATCTCAAAGCACTTCATAAAAAATTTGGCTCATTCGTAGCTGCTCTCAGCACAGTGTTTTGTTTTCTGCTTACTCTTCTGCCAGCTGAAAGATGCCCAGACAGGTTGATAACTCAACAGTGTCTTAGCACAACTGGGCTTTGTGGGAGGATTGAAGTAGAGATGATTAGATGACGATGGAGCAAGATTAGTTCCAGGATGGCATTGGAAGTAAAAGGAGGTGTTGCAGAAAGGTTGGCAGAGGCTTGTCAAGAGCATGGAATGAATGGGCATTGGTAAGAAGAAAGAACCTTGGTTCAGAGTAGGAGGTAAATAACATCCCCCCCACAAACCAACCAACAAAATAAAAATAACCCCAAAAACCACCCTAAAAGCTGGTTCTAGGAACTTGAGTGTAAGGAATACAAGCTTCAAAGAGAAGTAAATTTTAGTCTTTATGAGACATCTAGTAGGACCTGTCCATAATTCTTAAAATAATAAGCAAGAGATTAATGTGATTAGTTGGGATTGGGTAGGCTGGAAATGAGGCAAACATAGACTGCAAATGTGGCAAAGTTTTGCAGCAACCTCCTGGTAGGAGAATGCTGGACATGAGGCTCCAGAGATGCCTGGGGAGGAGCATGGTGAGTTTATGGGAGAGACTGGGTGACATGACACCCCCTGGTAGCAGAAAACTGAACTCCAGTGACATGGTGATCTCTTCCAGATCTGTGTTTCTATGATGCTTTTAGCAGCCCAGTTACCAATAGCTCACAGACACAACTTGGGGACAACAAAGAGGAATCTGTGCATACGAGACATGTCCATCAGCTCGATCTACTTGCTTTCACCAGCAGGAGCCTTGCACTGGAAATAGTCAATTTTTCTCTTGCCTGACATTGCAGAACAGCATCTAGACAGTGAATTCACTCTGGATCTTTGTGTCAGCTTCATTAAGAATTGCATTAAATAGTTACTGTAACTCATCTAGGAATCAGACCTTAGCTGTGCTGGTTGGGTTTTGAATAACAACATGTTGCCAGACCCGTTCCTCCACTTCTCTGCTCACATCCAGAATGTATTTTATATGTTTCCATGGACTTCTCTCACCATCTGTTTGAATTGCAAGTGCATATGTAAAGCAGGGACACCAAAATTATCTGATGAGATGAACAAACAACAGAAGCACACAGTGAGTTGATGAGGTGGTTGTCCTTTGAACTTCTTTTATTCTCTTAGATGTACAAAAACTCCAAGTACTAGAAGATCATTGTACCTCGATACTCACAGGCACATTTTTTCCTCCCATTTCTTTAACTCTTTTTATCCCCTGACAAAAACATGTGAAAATCTATGTTAATGAAAATTAAGAGCTTAACTGTGGACACCTTAATTTTTGTATGATCTGCACAAGGATAGCTAACCTTAATTCTGCAGAGAGAAGAGGTCTTTTAACATCTGCTTTCAACATAACTTTGCTTGAAATGTGGGCTGCAGCTTTCATTAAAAAATAGAGGTTTTTTTTTTTAAATGTTGGCTCTCCTGTTCATGTTGTGCATGCTGCTCCCTTGAGTCAGTCACGTAAATTTATGGTCCTGGTTGAACCCCTTTGAAAACTTTTGGGCAAAAACCTCAGCCAAGGCAAACAACTGTATTTTCTGGGAGGTGATGCCATATCCATCACTTAAGTTTTGTCCTTTCAAATCTGGTCTCAGAGATGCTGCTTGCGCGGTTACAATCCGAGCTGGGCTCAGCTCTGAATCTAGAGGACCACCACAATTTTGGGGAGTTTCAAGTTGCTGACTGGGGGTCTGTGAGTTGCATGTCAGACTTCACAAAATCTGAGTTCATCAACTTGGCTTTTTCCTGGGGTCTGGTCTGATGACCCCCAGAGAATAGCTTCTGCGTATTTCTTTAGAAACTGATTTAGGCCCTTACCTCCATTTGTGTTTGAAGTATTTTACCCCATATGACTTAATTAAGTCACACAAAGTAAGCAGCAGGTGTCTGGCCCACTGTTGCATTCAGCATCATTAGTGCTTGCAACCTGCTCCATTATTCTCTATGGAAGAGTTGCAGAATTATTTTTATATCGGTATATAATGCAATTTAGCCTACCAAAAGGAGAGGAGAGGAAAAAAAAGGGAAGAAAAAAAAATCCAGCACTGATTGTATATCCCATAGGACTTAATTAGTTCACAGTTTCATGATACACTGGATAATGGGAAGATACGAATTAAATAATAAAAGGGAAAAGAAAAGTTCTAATGCTCGCTCAGTACCTGTCCGTTTCCACCTTGGCTGCATAATGAGATGTCAGCTATCCTGACACTGATGAGACATGGAAAACACACCGATAACACACGTAAAGGATGCTCTTGGGAAGATTTGACCAGGCTCGGATGTCTCCGAACCCATTATGCTTAGTGAGCCTTCAGATTTTTATTCCGGATCACTGGACCAGACCTAATCATCATGCGTAATATAATGTTTGTCAGAGGGCAGAAGCCACGTATATTAAGTCAGTTGTAGGGAAGCTGAACTGGTATACTAGTGAATTCTCTACAACCCAGCCCTCAAAGGGTCTCTATTAAGAAACACGAGGTTAATAAAAAATAACTTTCTAGATAAAAATGCCATCCTGGATTATGGCTCTGCCTGGGTCTGCTGTGCAGCTTTCAGTTTGTTTTTAAACAGGGCATTAGGGGAAGGGCTTGAGGTTTAAGAAGTTGCTTAGAGTATTGAGGATCTGTTAATGCTTACCAGGGTGATTGATACCAGGATAACTGCTTTGTGCTCTTCTGAGTCGAAAAAGATGAAAGAGAAGAAAAAAACCCACAGAGTCTGTGTCTGAGTTACCCACAGTCACCCAAGAGACCCTTGCCGTTCAGCTACCACTTAATGTAATCAGGACTAGCTCTCCAAATCCATTGGATTCCTCTGCAGATCTTAAAATCACTACTTCTTTTTTTTTTTTTTCCTTATTTTTCCCCATTTACTATCTCTCTGGATGCTGCAGTATTTGGAAGTGGGGAAGAAGATGAGATCATTTAACCCGTTGGAGATATTTGGTACTTTATATAGGTGACAAATCCTAGGTAGTTTTCTAGAGGGAATAAAAGGCTCTCTGGAAGCACAGAGCACTCTGGACATAAAGGGCTGTTACTTTATTTTTCACAGCGAGACTGATGTCGAATCTCTTGACCACATTGTCCATCTATGAGGGTTACAGGTGATGGGAGATGACACTCCCTTGCAGGAACGGGAGGTTCTTTGTGCTCCACGTGGTAGATGTGTGATGCTCTTTCACTGTCATTTTAGTGCTGTCCTCACATTGTGTGGATGTTTGATGGGCGTATTTTTGAGAGTGAAGTGCTCATAGTTGGTTACCCTTGGCTGTAGACATCTGTGGGCTTCCAGATGGTGGTCAGATACTTTTATAAGTATCTTCTATTTGTTTGTTTGTTTGTTTGTTTTTTAAAAAATCCAGTAACTTCAGTAGAGCACCAGTGCCTAAGGGTGAAGGTGGGCTATTGTCTTTCAGACTTTTTTCCCTTTGCTTTTTGAGCTTGGTACAGTCCTGGAACACTGTCATTCCTACACTCTGTCCCTTTGGTGTCCTTTGGAAGTCTACCTCCACCTGCCATTCTACAACACTGTCTGTATTTTTATTTCCTGGAGCAGCAAAAGCTGCCAGAAAGGACAAACGATCCTCTCTCTGCTTTCTCCAGTGTTCCCCTTTCCTGTAATACCCGTGAGGAAAACCACTACAGCAATTTGAGACTGGGTAAGCAGGGTGTGGATGAAATGTGCTGACTGTGAGGTTGGACACGTTTCCTCCTCACCCCCTTTACCTTGGCACAGAAAACTTTACAGGGCAAGAGGCAAAGCAGATTCTGGCTTGATATGCAGTTTTCTCGTAGCTCCTCTGTTCTCGAGGAAGAATTATAATAAGAAGTGAAACTCGGTTCCTGTGTATCCCTTTAGATACTGTAAAACCCCAGATCTCTTTATTTGGAAATAGTGATCACATCTGGCAGAGGCTGTGGAATATTTCCTTTGACTACAGCTTATTAGGGAGCTTCCCGATAGCACCTGACATTATGGTGTCTTGGGTTCTGAGTAGGGCTTCGACAGTGCAAAGAGCCCAATATAACCACGTTGCAGAGGACAGGATGGCTGGAGTAGAACTAGATTAAATGATTCTAAGATATTGCGTGTAGTTTTAACAAATACACACTTTTAACAGCCCATCAAGCCCACCCTTCCATCTCCATGTTCCCTATTTCTTAACCTACTATCTTGACCACAGTGTGATTTTCAGAAGGGGGTGCGGAACACAACGAAACCAACCAAGATTTTGAAGCCTGACAGAAAGGAAGCGGAGGAGTCTGTAATAATCTAATAAAAATAAAAGCACAAAGCCAGTCTTTGGTGTGTGGATGCTATCAGAGCAGAGAGAGGTACCATCTGCAAGGTTGTTAAGATGTAGAGAACCAAGATGGCCTCCCCAGTAACCACAGGCAATGTGAAGAGATAAATGGTTGACCCGAGCCCGTGTCAGGCTACGATTGATGCCACTATCAGCCCTAGTGCCTTTGCAATGATTTTTTAAAAAATCTCTGATAGAGTGTGTTATCTAGTTACTGGCACGAGGGCAATGGCCTGGAGGCAGAGAGGAGGAGGGGGAGGAAGAAGGAAAGGAGGAGAGAGAGAAAGAAAAAAAGGTCATTCCAGGAGGACAATCTCTGTTGGACTAAATGAGAAAAATAAGGGCCTTGCTCTGAAAGGGGGAGGTAAATAAATAAATAATAATAAAAAGTGGCTGCTAGGTGTGTGAGAAAAGGATAAGCAAAATTGCTTCTTTCTCTGTTTTCTTTTTTTTTTTTTTTTTTTCTTTTGTTTAATGGGATCAGCCTTGGGCTGCAACGGGAAATTTAGGAGATGTGCTTCTGCTGTGCTTTTTTTCCTCTTACTTTAACTTTTTCCAGCTTAATTTGAGGTTTAACTCTTTCCTCTCCTACTGTCAGATCAAAAAATCAAGGGCTGAACTACAGCTTTCTTTCCCCCCCCCCCATTTTGAACAGCTCTTTTTTTTTAAATTATTTTTCGATCGCATCAGCTTTCTAGTATGTCTCAGGAGATTGCTTCCTAAATTGTACATACCTTTTCAGGGAGCCCCCTTCTCCCCATCACTCATCCTGTTGCATTAAAAGCTTGTTGGAAGTTTCCTCCAGGATGGGAATCTGTTATGCCCAGGATTGGATGTTTTCATCCCCATGATGGGATGCTGCTAGGTCCTGGGTGGGATGCTGTTACCCCCAGGATGGGATGCCTGTCCCCTGTAACCTACAACACATCAAAGCCTTTCCACTTGCATTTAAACACACTTGTGTGAAATCAGAACTGAGCATGGTTCAGTTTAATAAGAACTACTTTCTTTCCCCCTCTCCATTTATTCCTGCTCCCCGCCCTTAAGAGAAACACAAATTCAGAGAGAAAAGTGTCATTTTGAAGAGACTTCTCCAGGGAACAGAAAGCAAATCTTTCCATTCCCTCACAAAGAGAAGGCTTGAATTAAGGTCAGGAGGGTGCAAGGAAGAGTTTCCTGGGAGACTCTGGTCATATTTTCTCTCTATTCGCTCCCAGGCTCTTGCACAGAGTCTTGTTGCCACTTTCCTGTTTAATTATGACAGGGACTCTAATTGACTCCTTTGGTGTTTAAGCAGTTTTGGAAAGGAACGGGTTCTCTGCAGTTGGAAGCACGGCTCTGGTTCTCTGTCTGCGGGACTCTGTTGATTTGGGGGAAGGGGATGGGGATGTTTGATGGCTGGGTTCATGCTGGGGTGCATGGCATCGGGCTCTAGGTGAAGTCAGAGGGAAGCTTTCTCTGTCTCCTCATCTTAAATCCAATAGGGAAAAAGGCTTAGTTCCTTGAAGACACACACAGGCCAGACTTGTTCTGCTTTGGAGTATAGCTTAACATACAAGAGCGTCTTTGCCCATCCTTAGGTGTGGTAGGGTCCGAAGATGCTTTCAGGCAGCTCCTTGCATCACTAACATAGAACTCTGTGTCACCATTTGACTTTGTGTCCTCTTCCTGATCCCAAACAGAGCAGTACTGTGGACTTGATGCTCCATGCAGGGGTTTTGTGTGGGGCAGAGGCATTGGCTGACATACAACCACTTCCCAAATGTTTCTGGGGCCTGGTTCATCACCTAGCAAGGGCTGGTCATGTGCTTGCCCTTCTTAGAAAGATGAGAGATTTTGGTAACATAGACTTCATCAGAATGGGGCCATTGCAGAGGCCCTTTGTGTGGCTGAATCACAGATAGAGATACTATCTTCATGTTGTTCAAGTACCACCAAAAGCGTGTGTCCAAGACTGAGAACCATTTGACCATAGCATTGGACACAGACCCGCGTCTGAATCACTGAAATACCAGGTCTCAGTGCGGAGTGTGTTTCCCTTGAGACTTGAGCGATGATCAGGGTCGTTTTATTTTTATGTTTTCTTAGTATTTGATTTTAGACACCTAAATCCACATTGAGGTCCCAAGTGACACACAAATTCCCAGTTATGAACTCAATTGAAATCACTCTCTTGATGTCCCGCTTCCCTCATCCAAATCAAAATTCATTTTATTTGATCTTACAAAATGCTGAGCCTACACATGAGTGTTGGTACATGTCAGGTGTCATGGAGGTTTCATATTAATGCAATTCGCTCCTCATTATTGGTGATTTATTCACAGGTATCTATGTAGGAGAACAATTTACTGCATATATACAAAGCCACTGGGTTCTCTGGGACATTCAGTCATTTGGATAAGCACTGACAGGATATGAGCCAATAACTCAGGTGGGCAGTTATGAGCCACGAGTTGCAGAGGAGGAGGTTCTCCTCTTTGTGTTTTCTACTAGGCCGTAGAGTGTATCTGAACGCGCTGTAATGCCTTTGTCATTTATGGAATTTGGTGTGATGTGGGTGCTGGATTACTCCATTTCTAAAGGGATGCAGCTCTAAAGACCTGAGTTTGGTACCCAGCCAGGCCTTGAGCTGTGAGTAGAATCAGGTTTCCCATTCAATCCACAAGAAATGGTAAGAAGCCTTGGACAGATCACCTGTGTGGGGGACAGAGTTGGGTTTTTCTTCATTGAGAAAGAAGTGGCTAATTCCTTAAGACGGCAAAACCATGAATAGTATGGTCTGGTAGTAAGCTATTGATGGTCTTGGACAGATGATTGTATTGTATCATGATTTCTTCTGTGTGCAGAGTTTCAGAAGTAAAGTAAGGGTGAATTGCGTTTGTCATATTGTTTTCTTTATTTTTTTCTTTTAAGTTTGATTTTCTCCTGTTTTTGTTACTGTTGGTGTTATCACAAAGTTCTTCATAGACTAAACAGTGTGAAGCAGGTGTCCAGCTAGAGAACAAATGAATTGCCACACTACTTCAGTGCAGAGAGTGTTTATTAAAAACTTGAAAAAAACTTGTTGTAACAGCAGGAAAGCCCAGCATGGTCGAGCTCTATGCCACAACTACTTTACTAGGGCCTTCCTTCTGTCTTTAAGGAAAGGGTTAATTTTATGTGATTACCAGTAAAAACAAGGTCTTTTCATGATAAGTCTGTAATAACTGGGTGATAGACTGACTTGCTAAAGGCTTGATACCTTCACTTGATTGGTGGCTTCAGAAGTGGAAGCCCCTCATTTCCAATCTGTCCTTCTGAATAGCTGCAGAGCAAAGCACTTTATTGAGTGAACGTAAGGCTACCTCATAAAGACTAGCAAATAATTACAGCGGTGATGGGGAGGAGGGAAGTGGATGAAGAGCTCTGTGGTCCCCATGAAGAAAAGCAGACATCCCAGGGCAGGGACACATCAGGTGAAGTGGATGTTAAAAACACTTTCCCGTGAATGCTGCGTCTTCTCAATAGAGTGGCAGTTTAGCCTGTCTATGGCCTTAACAAAATATTACCAGTTAACTTCATGGGTGGTTCAGGGCTGGCAGCTGTTAGCTCATATTTAGTTAAATTTCAAGTGTCAGAGCTCATTAACAGTGATTTTAGCCAAAGACAGTTTGCAAGGAGCTCAGTAAATTTGACTTCCTCAAACAAAACTGAGGAAAGAGATTGCTGTTTTGCTTATTGGTTTGTTTTCCTGCTTCACACATCTTCTTTGGGTCTGTGATGCTGATCAAGGGTCAGGCTCTGCTTCACCCACTTAGAGATTATGGTTCTCCCCTTTTCACACATATTCTCTCACTCTTTCACTTTCTACTTCTCATTTCTTTTCCTTCATTTCCTCCTGCCTTACCCTGTGTTTGGTGAGTGGAAGATGCAGTTTTTGCTTTCATCATTGAGGAAAGTTTTTCCCTGAGCTCACCAGCAACCCAATGTGGGCATGCACAGCAAGTCAGCGTGACTTTAGATGCTCAACCAAACTCTGCAAAGCTGGGTAGAGAGGTATGAAAAAACCCTATAGAATCATATAATGGTTTGGGTTTGAAAGCGACCTTCCCATCCATCCATCCAGTGCCACCCCTGCCATGAGCAGGGACATCTTCACCAGCTCAGGTTGCTCAGAGCCCCGCCCAGCCTGGCCTAGGATGTCTCCAGGGATGGGGCGCCCACCACCTCTCTGGCCAACCTGGGACAGGCTCTCATCACCCTCAGGGTACAACATTTCTTTCTCATGCCTGGCCTGAATCTCCCTCCTTTAGTTTTAAACCATCACCCCTTATCTTATTGCAACAGGTCCTGCTAAAAAGTCTGTCCCCATCTTTCTTATCAGCCCCTTTTAAGTGCAGAAAAGCCGCATTAAAGTCTCCCCGGAGCTTCTCTTCTCCAGCTGAACAGCCCAACTCTCTCAGCCTGTCCTCCCAGCAGAGCTGTTCCAGCCTCGCATCATTTCTGGGGCTCCTCTGGCCCCTCTCCAGCAGCTCCATGTGTGTCCTGTGCTGAGGACCCAGAGCTGGACCAGCACTGCAGGGGGGTCTCACCAGAGCAGAGCAGAGAGGCAGAATCACCTCCCAAACCTTCTGCCCACGCTCCTTGTGATGCAGCCCAAGATACAATTGGCCTCTGGGCTGCAAGCGCACGTTGCCGTATTAATTGTATCCTGTATTAATCATAGGGATGACGCACCCAAGATCTGTCTGTCTGGTTTGCTGTTCCTAGGACTTAGCTCCTTGTTATCTTGAACCCTTTTGTGTCAAATGAATCTGTGCGTAAGAAGTCTCTGAGCAGTTGTTGTTGTTCTGCAATACCTTTCTGGGAGCCCTACTGGGGTCAGCACAGGGATCTGCCAGGGAATGGAACCACCTGAGCTACAAAGTGGTGTCAAAGCTGAGAAAGCTCAGGCAGCTCTGCAGAAACAAATTCTCTATGCAGGAAGGACTGCAGTCACTGATCACCATGATCGCCCAAGCCACTGTTCATTTTTAGCCCTAGGAGAGGCGCTTACTGAATTACCAGGGCATATACCATGGGGTAAAAGTTTTGGATGAGTTTCTCCAGGTGGTGATAGATAGCAGTGGATAAGGCTTTTGGGGTTTGGACCGAGGCACTTAGATCTCCCATACGTACATCCTCATTTGGGTATGTACCTTAGTATGGTGCCTCTCTCTCCCTGAAATCAAATCTGCCTTTAGAAAATGCTACTAGGCACCCATCTGCATCCTTAAGCACTAGAATATATTCAGATGTTGGGGTAAGGATTCGCATATTGGGGTAAGGATATGCCAGCAAGGGTTCTTGGGAAAAGAATCTTGGATTTTATGTCCTGTCAAACAATTAACAGACAGATAAATGTGTGTGTGGGAGGGCAGACAGTGAAAGATGCAGAGCGTACGTAATTTCAGGGGATCTGAATTCCCAACAAAGATGAGCTGTTAGAGCCCTGCATGACAGAGGGATAGCTTTATAGCTCAAACAGCAGCAGTTTGTGCTGTCAGCTCAAAGACCTCTCAGTTCAGAGGGCAGTGTGTTGGTCAGGGTGTTCTCTCTCACGCTAGTCTCTCATCTTGTTGTCCGATTAAAGTGAAGTTTTGGGCTAAAATCTCTTGAAATGACAAGAGTGGTTACTGTCCCATAACGTGTGTGATATGCTCCTCAGTGGAGGCGTAGCTGTTCATGGCGTAACGGTTCCGTGCGAAGCGTATTTGATTAACTTCAGCTGCCTTCTGGATCATGTTGTGGTGCTGCCTTCACCCCTGCTGAAATTGCCTATCGTGTGCCACTGTGAGCTCAAACTACTGAAGAAAATATAGGTGGAAGCACTGTTCCATTGAGAATCATTTCTAACGTTAGCTATATAAAATAAATATGTTAAAGTAGACATATCTGCTGTAGATTTGTCCTCATTTGGAAGGTGTCTTGCTTCAGGAAGGTTCTCCTATGTTTATGCAGCTCCTTGCACAGTAGGATTTGAAGATTTATCTGGATTTATTGCAATTAAAGGGGAGTTCGTGGGTTTTCTAAACACCACTTAATGCTCAGATTCCCATTAGGACATGGCAAATTCAGCTCAAAGTGACAGTGCAAAGGGAGCTTTAGCTAAGGTGTGACATCTTAGCCATCGTAACCCAGTGTTACCCTATAGCTTATGTGACCTTTTCCGTAAGAGTTCCATCTTCACCTTTTTACCTTTCTGGCAGATAAGTGTTTTCGATGATGACAATAAAGATACTGCAAAGCACTTTTATTCTTGGTTGCCCCATCTGGGCTGTGTGTTTGATCCGAATGGCCGGTGTTCCAGTCAGATTGCACTATCAGATGGAGCTGGCTCTATTTCCTGCATTATTCTTCCTGGCTGTACCACATTATGCAATTATGTTTGCATTTAAACCTGAGCACTTACCTGTAATGATGCTGTAGTTCAGTACATGATACATTACAGCAGTAGATAATGCATACAGATAGGCTAAGAAAGCATGTTGTTGATGTGCTAAAACTAAACAGGACATTGCATTTGAAAGTGGACTCTGAAAGCTCGCAGATTAGGCTGAGCCATTTAAAAAGCTTGCATTACTGAAATAACAGCTGTGCAGGGTGGAACCCTCCCTGTGCTGGGCAGGTACAGGATTGAAAGGGCAGCTCAGGCTTCAGTCTCCAACACAGAGCTCTGGAAAGAGCACTGCTGGGTGCTGTCATCCACTTAGAATCACAGATAAGTTTGGGTTGGAAGGGACCTTCAAACCCATCCAGTCCAACCTCTGCTATGAGCAGGGACATCTTCACCCAGATCAGGTTGCTCGGAGCCCTGTTCAGCCTGGCCTGGGATGTCTCCAGGGATGGGGTATCTCTGGCCAACCTGGAACAGGCTCTCACCACCCTAATTTTAAAAACTTTCTTCATTATGTTTATTCAAAATACACCCTCTTTCAGTTCAAAACCCTTATCCCTTCTATCACTACAAGCTTTTATAAAAAGTCCCTCTCCAGCTTCCTTGTAGGCCCATTTTAAGTACAAAAAGGCCACAATAAGGTGTCCCTGGAGCTTCTCTTCTCCAAGCTGAACAGCCCAACTCTCTCAGCCTGTCCTCCCAGCAGAGCTGTTCCAGCCTCGCATCATTTCTGGGGCTCCTCTGGCCCCTCTCCAGCAGCTCCATGTGTGTCCTGTGCTGAGGACCCAGAGCTGGACCAGCACTGCAGGGGGGTCTCACCAGATTGGAGCAGAAGGGCAGAATCACCAACCTCCACCTGCTGCCCACGCTCCTTGTGATGCAGCCCAGGATACAATTGGCCACTGAACTGCAAGTGCAGATTGCCAGATCATGTCCAATCTTTCATCCCATTCAGGTCTTCCATCTCAAATGTGGAATTTATTTGAAAAATACATCTTAAACAGGTGAAAATGATCAGGGAAAATGTTTTGAAGAAGTTGCTGCAGTCGTTCAGCAGAAACTAAACACAGTGCTGTCAGCCATGAATTTTTCTTTCAGGATGTTGAGGCAATGTCCTCCTGCTACACAGGTGTCAGCAAACACGTCAGTTTTCCCTTCAACAGGATGTACTATCAGCAAGTTTGCTGATGACACTGAACTGGGAGAACTGGCTGACATGCCAGAAGCTGTGCTGCCATCCAGAAACCTGGACAGGCTAGAGAGTTGAGTGGGGAAAAATTTAATGAAATATAACAAGGGCAAGTGTAGAGTCTTGTGTTTGGGTAGGAACAACCCCAGGTTCCGGTATAAGCTGGGGAATGACCTATTAGAGAGCAGTGTAGGGGAAAGGGACCTGGGGGTCCTGGGGACAGCTGGATGACCATGGGCCAGCACTGAGCCCTTGTGGCCAGGAAGGCAAATAGTACCTGGGGTTGGATTAGAAGGGGGATGGTCAACAGGTCAGAGATGTTCTCGTTCCCCTCTACTCTATCCTGGTGAGACCACACCTGGAATATTGTGTCCAGTTGTGGCCCCTCAGTTCCAGCAGGACAGGGAACTGCTGGAAAGAGTCCAGTGCAGGGCCACCAAGATGCTGAAGGGAGTGGAGCATCTCCCATGTGAGGAAAGGCTGAGGGAGCTGGGGCTCTTTAGCTTGGAGAAGAGGAGACTGAGGGGTTTCCTCATTCATGGTTATCAATATGGAAAAGGTGAGTGTCAGGAGGATGGAGCCAGGGTCTTCTTGGTGACAACCAGTGATAGGACAAGGGGCAATGGGTGCAAACAGGAACACAGGAGGTTCCACTTAAATTTGAGAAGAAACTTCTTCTCAGTGAGGGTGGTAGAGCCTGGCCCAGGATGCCCAGGGAGGTTGTGGAGTCTCCTTCTCTGCAGACATTCAAACCCACCTGGACACCTTCCTGTGTAACCTCATCTGGGTGTTCCTGCTCCGGTGGAGGGATTGGACTGGATGAGCTTTCCAGGTCCCTTCCAATCCCTGACATTCTGTGATTCAACAAAACAGGGGTGGCAACCTATGTTTTTCTTAGCAAGTTGCTCCTTCCATCGTGTTCTGGGAGTCTGTGGATGGAAGGAGCTGTGACTGCATGAGTGTCATCCTATTTGTTTGAGAGGGAGGACATACAGGTGAAAACAGTAGCAGTAACAAAGCCTCTTACCTTCAGTTAGGTGTTGCTTAAAATGTTCTTATTGGTAAAAGATGTTTCAGAGGAGCAACACTTTGATGATAATGAAGTATTTTTCAAGATATGCCTGAATCTCTTCATGAAACGGTCAAAATGCTGTCCAACCAAAACAATTCTATAA
Organism: Patagioenas fasciata; assembly: GCF_037038585.1. Lineage (NCBI taxonomy): Eukaryota > Metazoa > Chordata > Aves > Columbiformes > Columbidae > Patagioenas > Patagioenas fasciata. The sequence continues at coordinate 121,699,461 of NC_092522.1, read as the reverse complement.
TAGAAGAAATGTGTTGTGTCGCAGTCACTTCAATGGTCTTGCTTCATTGACCGAGGAGATGTGGATGTATATATAGCAGTATCAGTGTTTGTCTTGGGTTGTGTAGTTTTGCTGTCTATATTCTTTATTTTATGCATAAGACACACCCAGTTGTAGCTGACATGCAGAACTTTGCCTCTTCAAAGCACTTTGGAGTGGTAAATCACTGAAAACCTCTTGTAAACCAGGTGGACAGTGAAGATGGTTTGTGTATCAGTTCGTTTGTATCCCCTACACCCCTACAGGAGCTGTGTGAAAGTCAGGGGCTGGATCCCACCCCAGCATTCTGACCTCCAGCCCACCCTCACAGCTACTTTGGGACTCTCACAAGGTTGGAATTCCTTTATTTGTTTGGTTGTTTTCTGTTTAATTTTGTTTTGTTTTTTCTCCTACCTGAGCCATCATCATCAGCTCCTCACTGACACTGTTGGAGTGGGTCAGCCTCATTCTTCTCACCCCATTTCATGTATATCTGCTCATTCAGAAATCCTTCCTGTTGACACATACATGTGTAGTTTATTTGATTTTCCTGCAGGTGGTTGCAAAATTGTTAAGCTAATCTTTGTATTTGCAGTATTTGCTCTCAGATTAAAGTAAGTAAAGATCGTTCACTTGTGAGACAATATTTACACAGTGCATAAGCAAAGTCCAACACAGTCACCAGGCTTGGTTATTCTGCTTGTGTAAACAACTTGATGTTGCAATTTTCCCATTACCGTTAAATTGCCATTTTTAAGTTGTCTCAGAAACCTTCATCCTTTGAGAAATCACTGATTTAGAGAGATGTGTAAATTATGTGTGCCCTTTAACTGTGCTCTGGAAAGGGAAAACCAGTCGTGTTGTATCTAAACTGGAAGACTGCACTGAATTCCCCGGTGTTTACGTGCACAGGATTTTCATGCAAGCTGGGTTTGAGATTAAAATACTCCACTGAGATACCTTCCAATGAAATACACTGCCTCTGAATATCAAGCCATAAATTAACATTAGGAAGATTCTTGTGAATTAACAATGAGTTACTGCAGAAAAAAGTTGCCTGTTGTGAAACTAGGCTCTTCTATAATTCTCTGACATGCTGAACTAAGTCACCAAAAAGTACAATCCCAGCTTTTTTTTTGAAGTGAATTGGAATTTTACTTGTAATTTCACCAGAGACAGCACTTTCCATCATCTGAGAATCTTCAGTAGATTTATAGTAGAGTCCAAAGTGTGTGCTTCTGTTACTGTATCTGCATCTCTGATTCAGTGATTTCCAAACATTTTCACACTTTGAGCCTATTTGGCTTCAGACTTTCCCATTCTCTTCTTGTGAGTTTCTGCATTTTCCTCAGACATTAAGGCATCAACAGCCAGGGCATCTTCTCCTTTACCAGCAGCTGCAGGGAATTTCTGCTAAAGCACAAAAAACCATCATGTGCTCAAGGGCGTTTCCTGTGTTTTCTTTCTATATTTGAAATACACATTTCTGTTTGTAGGATCAGTCTCTCACCAGAACTGTCAAAAGACCCTGAGAGACCCAGGAACAAAGCTTTGGGACTCACATGAGTGTGGTAAATAGATCTGGACTTTCCCATGGATTTGTTGGATTACAGAGTGGCTTAATGCTGCCTGTATCACCCCTATGCCCCTGCCTTATTTGGTTATTTTACCCTGTATTTGGGTGAGCTTTGTTGTCTCTGTATAGGAAGCCAACTTGTGCTATATCTGGGATATGCACCCCCTGACAACAGCGATGTCGTTTCAGTGCCCTCCCTATGAAAGCATCATTAGATCTAACTAATACTCCATGTCCTTAATTAAATACCTCTGGTGCAAAGAGCTTTACCTTCTGTGCTTGGAAATTGCAGTGATTACTCCCCTGCTGAAAAAGCCTTTTTTTATTATTTTTTTGGTGTGTGTGTTTTTTTTTTTTTTTTTTTTTGAGTGATTTTGCTGGTTTAGTTGTTTGGGATTTTTTTTTTTTTTAATTATTTTTTAAAAACAGGAATCAAGCTGTTTCTCATGCCATCGTCCAGTTGCAAATTGGCCTGAGATTGACTTGTGCCATGGGCTCTGACCTCCGAAACTGCCCACTCATTTTTTTCTGAACTAATCAGCTCGATGAACTATTTACAGTTGGCTTTTGGGTCTTCTCACTGCTTTTGTGGCTGCCCCTGTCTGAGTAATTAATGACAGCGTGGCTTGTTTATGGTCTTGAGTTACTAATGCTGTTGGCTGCAAATGCATTTTTACCTCTGGGACGTGCCAGTTTCCTGGTTCTAGTCCCACCTCACCAGCCCAGGTCAATTTTTTGTGTGTAAACAGATTTATCCTGTAATAGTTGGAGAGAGACTTGGGTCATTCATCAGTCCCACAGAGAACATGCCCAGCCAGATTCTTCCCTTTTTGTGCCTGCGCAACTCAGCAGAAGTCAGAATAATTCCTACAGGACAGCTAAAATTAAAAAGAGAAAGAAAAAATGAAATGTAACCCTTTCATCTTAACTCAGGGTAGAGGCAGTGTTGATTAGAAATAAAGGTAAAGAGAAGTTACATAGCAGTAAATGATGAAGATAGTTATAAAAACATCATCTTGTGGCCATGGAAAGGGTTTGTCGGGTTATGTTCCAGGCTTGTTCTATCAGAATCATGCCAAGTGCGTCAATTCACAAGGGAAAAAACAATTTGGTCTCCTACTGCCTCTGGAAACTTGTTACAGAATCTCAGTGCATGGATAGTCAGAAGCATTCTGCTAATTTTCAAATTTAGTTTATTCATAGCTACAGTTACTTCCAGACTTCTTGGAGATAATATTGCCTTTTAGAATAAATGATTCATTTTTTCCAATTGCATAGTTCTCTAGATGTGACTTGAGTACAACCATCCTGCCACTTTTTGTATAATTTCTTTCAGAAACTGGAAAAAGTTGGTCCCATTATCTATCCACCTTTGTTGCCCAGTTTGGTTACCAGTGCCTGCTCAGTTGGGTTCACCATGGGTGGTCTCTGCCATGACAATGAATTTGAGGTGAACTTCCTTCCATTCCTCTCAATCGTTAGTAAAATTCTTCAGTTTTGCCAAGGCAGTTTGTACCAACATCTAAAAACTATCACCCTATTCTTCGTTGATAAACTGGCATCAAGGATTCTCTTAACACATCGCTCAGAGAAGAAGGACCTCAGTGGTCAGATCATGTTGTTTTCAGGATCATCATCATATGAAATTAAACCAGGTGAGAAATTTCTCAAGGTTTGAAGCTGATGAACAACTAGGAGCCAAGAGATTGCCTTTCTTTGAGAGAAGGCTGAGAGAAATTAGAGAAGTTGAAATACGCTCCCAGTTTTTCCATATTCTTTCAAAGGACTTTCCAAATAGAACCAGATGAAATAGAAATTATAGAGGTGAATGTGGTACTTTTTACTAAAAAAAGGGAGTAGATTGTTTATCACAAGCTTCTCTAGCAATTCTTTTTTTTGCTATTTTCTAGTCCCTCATATCCAGTTCAGAAAGCTCCTTGGAAATGCCTTAACCAATGGCAAAGTTGGAGTGTTGTAATGAAATGCATGTGAATGGAAATCCTTTAAGGTGTAGCTGATCACATTGTAAGATCCACTAGACTGCTTTGGCACTCTGATTTCCAAATAAACTCAATACGAGTTACATTAATATTTGAAGGCAGCTTCTGAAATTCTCTGAAATTGCTGCATGGACAAAAGGAAGCCCGCAAAAACTGGTAACTCTTAACCTCCATCTTGTTTGCATTTCTGTAGTGAAAATTGGCCTTTTTGGAAGGAAAGGAAAATTGCCTAGGGTAGAGAATGGTTCACAACCTTGTTGATTTGCAGGTCTTTGTAGCCAGTTGGTGTCTGTTTACTGCACTGCTGTAACAAACATTATGTGGTATCCCCTGCCCTGAGACTACCTGGAGAACCATCAGGAATTTCTGCATTCATTATTAGCTCTGACCAGCTTTGGTTTGGCCATTCTTTCATTTCATAGCACAGCCAACTAAATTCTACTAATTTCTGTATGGAAGCCAAAGTCCATAGATTTGTCTATGAAATAAGATGTTGCACTGTACCGTTGCTAGAGAGAATATTTTTTCTTGCTGCTTATCCTTGGTTTTGTACAATGTAAGGAATTTTCTGTCCTCTTTGGGAAGACCTTTTTCCATCTTTCCCAAAGAGGCTGTATATGTATCTTCATTCTTTGTTAGCAGAACAGACTGCCGGGAATGGAAAAACAATTGTAAAAGTCCCTTTTGTTTTATATAGAAAAAAAGGATGTTTTTTACACTCAATGATGAAGTGCATGCAGCAAACAGTTTTTATAACAGCAAGATGAAGTTGTGCCCTATCGTACTTGTCTTGGGGATGCTGGTTATACAGAGCAAGACCTATCTGTGTCAACTGAAATTTTATGACTTTGTTTTGGTGAGTGTTTTTGTTTAATTTGGCAACTGGTTAGAGGTCCTACAAGCAGGAGAGGCAGGGAATGATGCCAAGAGACAGGTTCAGATTCTTTGAGCTCTGGGCAGTGTTTTACATGGTAACTCCACTGACCGCAGCAAATAACACATATTTGCAGCCCTTGAAGTATGTGTAGAAGGAGCCTGCACCAATTTGTATGTTTTAATTATAGATGTTCTACCCACCTTCCTAATTGCTCCTTCATTAAGAAGTAGCTTGTTGTTTCTTATTTCCCTAGAAGCTAAAAATAATCAACTTTTGTTTTGTTTCTGTAAATATTTTTCTTTTGCCCTTGAGGAGATAATTATTTCTATTGTTGCATGAAGATGCTGGCCAATACAGGAGGAATAATTAGAGCAGATGGCTGCAAATACTTTCCTTGTAAAAGGCATCTATTGTAATAAAATACCTCCCCTCCTCTTTTGTCTCCACATACATGTTTTTCTTTACTTCAGGTGGATGCGGGTTTGGTGGGTGGGGTGTAAATCTTTTCCTTGATGTATTAAACCAAGGAGCTGTCAAGAGTTCACAGCCTGGAAAGTGAACTGAGAGCCCTGTATCCATCACTGAAATTGGAGTGTTTTCAAATGTGACATTGGAGTCCTGGGTCTACAGCATGTAGAAATATTTTCTGTACTCCACCACTTAAAGTGTTAAACTTGTCTCTGTTTAATTACATTGCTGATTCTTACTTTAGTTTTATAATTTCTACCTTTTTCTTATCAGAGGATGAGGGCTCTTTGTAACTGTAATAGTTGTTGCAGTTCTCTTTTTCTGGACTATAGTCCAAAAAAATCCTCACCGAACCAAGCAAACGCAAAAGTTACCACAAAGCGAGGTCAAATGATCTAGACTGCATCTAAACAGGATCTTCCCAACCCTTTTAAACCCAAAGACTGCCTCACATTCTGGGGAAGAGGGAGTTAAAAATCACCAGATAACCACGTTGTGTCAGCAGAATGACTGTTATTTACAAAAATTTGAATGAAACATCGGGGGAGTGGTCACTTACAATCCCTTCCCTTTCCGAGCTCTTTGGCAGCCTGTGTGGGAATGCGAGTACATCGCTGCTATTTATTCATTTGTTGCAGTTGTGGATGCTGTTTCTGAGCCCTGGTAGTCACAGGCACAAGCTGAGAAACTGATGCTGAGAGATCATGTCCCCAAAGGCTGACATAAAGGCAACCCCAGGCTGGCTGACAACAGCAGCAGCTAAAAATATAAAATGGAAAGAAATCTGCCTGAAAACAGAGAAAAAAAGCGCAGCAGGGAGCAAGTGGGTTATTTGCTGAATTGCAAGGAGATTGTGAATCTTTTATTGTATACTATTAAAACATTATTTCACCTTAATTCATTCATGGTTTTGGATCTCTAATGGTGGAGAAGCTATGGGCTTGGTACAGAAGGTATGGGCTTGAAATGAGTTGTGCATGACACACACCAAGTGGAGGAGATAAGATATTGCAGGACTGCGCTCATTGAATTTTCATGTCAGATCCTTTCCCTGGTCCTTGTGGTCTTTGGTACCTCAGGAAGAACAACTAGCTTCTTAGGGATTCCCAGTGCTTGAGGTTCCCCACCCACCTGGGGTTTCTGCCCAAATTTTGCAGGTTTGGTTCCTTACTGAGTTAGTTTTGTCTGCTGTCCTCGATTCAAAACGTGAAATGTTGCCAGGGTGGGTTTCCTATTGGTGTCTGACATGAGGGTGCATCCTGCAGAAGTTTGTGTGATGATTTTAAGTGTTCAGTTCATGCTCTACTTCTGTTCCTTGGGCTTCGATCTAGCTACTGATTTTCTTTGACCTTGCAGGAATACAACATCTTTGTGCTCTCACTCCTCCTGTTAGACCTAGCTCCAGTTGGCCACGTTCAAGCGTGAGTAATGACAGTGACACAGATGGATTCAGAGATGTTGTGGTCTCGTAAGCTTTGTTTCCTCCAGATCATCTTTCCAGCTATCTGGTATGTGCTGAAGCCAGAGTGTGAAGCTACCACCTCACTTCAGCAGCTTCAGGCAGCTCCAGCTTCAGCATTCAGGGCTTGTTTTATACCAACTCCTCTTTCCCCTATCCTAACTTTCAAGGTCCCTGCCATCAGTTGTGCCCTGTGCTGAAGCTGGAAAAAGCACACAGAGAAAATGTGCAGCTTTCCTTGGCTCTGTGGCTTCCCCTTGGTTAATTCAGAAAGAACGCATGGGATAGAATCACAGGATCATTTCAGTTGGAAAAGACCCTCAGGATTGAGTCCAACCATAACCCAACCTAACTCTAGCACTAAACCATGTCCCTCAGAATCTCATCTAAACGCCTTTGAAACCCCTCCAGGAATGGTGACTCCACCACTGCCCTGGGCAGTGCCCTGAATGGTCACTCAGCCATGACCTTGGTGCTTGCAGATGCTGCTGCTCTTCAGCCTTATGGAGAAGTGTTTAAATTAAACACCATAAGGTAAATGCTGTGTGCGAAGCTGGGGAAGAAAATACAAAGGGAATGAGCTTTGCTTCTATGAAAAAACAGTGAGAGGAAAGTTCTTACCATGCTCAGACACAGGTAGAGGGAAAGGAGCTGGGGTCTCTTCATGAGGAAGATGTTTAGGATATGGTCATACAGCCCTTCAAGAGATAAGATGACTATCTCACTGTTTTTTCTTGGAGGTCTCAAGTGAGTTGGTCCATCCCAGTGCTTGTGAGAACATGCTCAGCCTACAGAGCAGGAAAATCTCCCATGCCACCTGTATCATGCAGAAACAGTGGTATTCGGTGCGTGTAGCATGGGCTACAACCTGTCCCATAGGTTAGTGCACCATGAACTGCTTAAAAGGAGCTGGACATAACCACCACCATTCAGCAAAGGAACTCAGAGAGTCCATTGGAGTTGGAAACTGCACTGTGCTTTTCTCCCAGAAAACAGGGAGAGGGTGATCGTATGGGATTCAGAAGGTCCAGGCAAACTGTACTTGTGATTTGGGGCAGCTGACCATTTCACTGGCCTCGTGCTGGATCACACCTTCTTCTTTCAAAGGTCTTCAGGAGGTGCTCTTTCATCTTAGGGAAGGGTGTAGGACTGCGAGAGAAGGGTCGCTGAATAAAATCTTCTGCTATCTCATTTCTCTCCATCAGTTCAATGTCTTTCCTTAGTTCCTACAGAGCTGCTTTCCCTATAACCCCCCACAACCCCTATGCATTCTTCTACTCTGTGGTAATGTAAAATATTTTCTTTGAGCAACCCCCCTTTTCTCTCTTCAGATTCTTTGGATTTATTATCTCCATGATAATTCTAGGATCGTATAAGCGATTATAAACAGCTCTTGGTACTGTGTTATTAGTTATGTTAATCTGTTTATATTTTTTTTTTAAAAAAAAGATAATACAAATCAGAAATCAGCTGAAAGATGCACATGCAGGAGATGCACATGGCAGCAGACTAAGCCTGTCTTCTCCTCACTGGAAACCTGTAGGTATGGTCTGGGTGGAAAAATAGAGATATTTATGACCTTAACGAACTCATTTTCTGCCTCTGTATAATCATTATTGTGTAGTAAACTTTCTTTCAAACAATAAAATCCATCTTTATTTAGCTTGATGGTGTAGGGACTGCCTCTTACTGTGGTCACTTGTATCTTCTAAATAACAGAGCACTTCGTTGCAGTGTATTTGTAGATTTTCTGAGTTATATTCTTAAGATCATTGATAGTTCTTAGTTCCTCAGATGGTTTCAACCTTTCCTTGTGCCTTATTACACTGGCATGTCTGAACTACTGGCTTTTTTGCCAGAGGGTATTGGTAAACTGAATGGGTGCAGAGTCTTCTAAGGTGACAGCAGAAACCTAGAAAGAATAGCTTAAACACTGAGATACAGAGAAAATCTTAAATGAAGAACTAAGATGTTTTCCAGTTAGAAAAGAGAGCCAACTTAAAAAAAGTCAAATTCAGAAGAGTTTATTCTTGCAAGAATTCTTCTCTTGCAGGACTTCTAACAACAGTTTACTGAGTTTTTGGTGCTAGCAAGAAATGCGGTCTGATACATTCTTTATGCCCTTGTTTTTCCACTAGAGTTAATTGGAGGCTTCTAAGAGACTTGAGGGGGTCAGGGTGATGTCAGAGTGGCTTTAAGCAATTTAAAAAACTTTCCTAACAAAATATTCTATGAATCCCACCATTTCACAACTGTATCATGCAGTATTTTGCTAGTGGCATTGATTGAGTTGTTGCCAGACAGAAGTTTATGGAATTTGTAATTTTGTGCTACAGTTGGCTTGATAAGCAGTGTATCTGGGAAACGTGTGTCTTTCTATGTGCTGTAGCCTCCTCTGTCCCCTGCTCTGAGATAAAAACAAGTTTAATTAGCTCCTTTTTCAGCGGGTCTATTGTGTACCTTTGTATATTGTGTATAATCTGGTTCAAAGCAGTATCAGTGAAGAGTAATTCACGGCATCTCTGGAAAGGCAGTTGGTGAAGGTAAACCTCATTTCAGCTGGAATTTTGTCCTAAATCTCTGAAATATGTAAATATGTGTTTGCAAGTAATGAAGACGGGATTTATCCTATTACACTTAGCAACCATGGATAAATTGTACTCTCTGTGACATTTGTGTACAGATGTGAAGGCTTATCTGTGCTTTGGTAATGATGGTGTTCACTCCCTCTGACGCCAGAGATTTAACTCCCCAGATGTTTTCACTGTGCATGTTAATGCAGTCCCAGGTTTCAGTCTAAAGTGAACCAAATAATTCCCTTTGTAGCAAAGTGGTAGAGTGGGACAGGAGATAGAAAATACCAGCATCTATACCCCACAGACAGGATTGACAGAAAGCAGTTGTATAATTTAGCCTGGGAACTGACACCTATTCCCTGGTGTAAATAATTAGGACAGTAGTCACCATATAATAGTTACCTGACTGCTCTAGGTGCTATGGTAAATGTTGTATAGAACATCAGGCACATAAAGCTTAAACTGACAATAGCACAGTCGAAAGAATAACTATCATAACATCACCAGTATTGATTCACCTAAACCACAGACATGGAGCAAAAGCTTTAATGCACGTGATGGAGAAAATGATTGAAAATGGAGTAACTATATTTTACTTTTGTATTGTGGTAATTTTTTCCACTGCTGTTTCGGATTAGCATAATCCAGTGAGGACCACAAATATTTCCATGTCTGGTTTCTTCCCCTACCTCAGATCAGCTGAGGCTGTTCTCACTAGTTCACATGCTAGTCCTAAAAAATATGTTATGAACGCCTATGTCCACACTTGTGCACCCACATCCATGCAAAAGTACGTACACATTCCTCAATAAACTGGTCAAACTTTCACTGTGAAGTTCTTGCTTAAAGTTTAGAGGTGAAGAGGAACCATGACTTGAAACAGGCGGGCATCATTTTGCCACTGCTCATCACGAGTCAGCCTATTTGCTGTTTTCGAGTTATTCAGTGGTTTATTTGGAATTGATTTGCAAGCCATGAAAGGAGAGGTGATAATAATACTGGATAAGCTGAGTGAGCTAAAAAGGTATTTGAAAGTAGGAATGTCTCTCTAAATGTGGACAAGCGGCAGGAGAGCCTTTGAAAAAATTTGGAAAGCAAAGTATTGCCCATCTAGCTGGGTGTTTCAATTCTGAACTCCGCAGGCTATTTTTCTGACAATGCCAGGAATTAACGTGCAGTTCTGCCTTTTGAGAGGCAGAGAGAGACACACACCAGGAAATCTGCGGACTTTCCGCAGCCAGACCTGCAGCGAGCCCCTCATTAACCAGAATAGAACAAGAGGCAACCCCAAATTGTGAAGGGCATTTCTGAAAGCTGTGAACCTCTCTGACCCCGATGTCCCTTCATCCCTTGACGTTGAATCCCATTGGGAAAGCAGTCAAAGTGGCGTTGTCTTCTCTTCCACCGCGTTCTTGGCAAGCTGGGTTCCCGAAGGGTGGAAAGGGTGAGTTTTGAACCTCTCTGGGTCTTTTTCTTTCCAGCTCGCCCTCCAGTTTTGTGGCCGGTGGGACGAGGACTCCAGCTGGCCCGCTGGCCACCCGCCGCGAGATGGCGACAATGTCACGATAGAAGGCCGGACCCTGCTACTGGGGACCAGCACGACCACCCTCAACCTGCTGCATCTCAAAGGTCTGCACAAGGAGGGGTTCAGTGCTCTTGTTCCTCCAGGGCTGGAGTTTTTAATGGCTGTGATCTCCCCTTCCCTTGCCCAGCTCCTGCATTGAGGAGAAACCTGGTCGGATAAGCTGAGTCTGCTCTTGGGAGATGCTCTTGGGGGCCGGGAGAAGCGTTTAATTATTATGTATGCAGAAGGCATTGTTTATGCCGTTTGAGGCATATTGACAATATGTGTAGGAAGGCTTTTTTTTTCCTTTTTCTTTCCCCCAACTACTGAAAACACCGCTGTCCTGAGTGGTGTTCAGTGATAATGGCAGCGCTGATAACAATAATCAACGCGATTTTGTTTGGCATTTTTGAGGGAAGCGTGTTGCAAAAACCTTTACAAAATTAACGATGTTACAGAGGCCACAGCTACTGAATGTAATAAATAATCCAATATCCTAGAACATGGTTGGTGGAGAGTAAATAACCAAGCACCATTATGAGGGTTTGCAGGGTTCACATACCCTGGGATAGATTCAGCATAAGTGTCAGAAGTTATATCTCTGTGGGTGTCGAAGTAAGAATTAAAATTACTAGTCATTCAGTAACAGAAATAGTCCTCCCAGAAAATTAGGCCCTGGTTGTGAAAACAGTTGTGCACATGCTTGGTATTAAGTGAATTAGTTGTTCTGGTGACATTGCTTACTTGAAGTTAAGCCTATGTGTAAGCCCCTACTGAAATGAAGCTCAAAAAATAGAACGAGAACGTTTTATATGTTTAAGGACCTGAGATTTTGCTGGTAAAAATGATTTATATTCAAAGGATGCTAAAGGTGTTAGCTTTTCATTGAGATGATGATGAAAAACTTGCATTTGACAATTATATTTTAATCTGTCTTTGAATTATTGTTCTATTAAAAAAAAAAAAAAAACAAACAACAAAACATACTTTGCAAGTTTGTCCCTATTATGAAAATATTTCCAAAAAAAGATTGAACTTGCTCAGTCTAAGTTCAGAGATTTTAAAGAATTGCTACATCTAGTATTATTCATGAAAAAAAAAAAAGAGTAAGAATTTGAGATTTAAAAAAATCTGAAAGATTTAGTACCATTTTCTTCCTTCTCTTTCCCAGTGACATTCTTAAATCTGGAGGATGCAAGATCCTTCTTAACCCCAGTGTGATTAGTAGAGGAGACAGGTCGCCGTCCCAGATCTGTCAGAATGGCTGCAAATCTGAATAGGGATTTTGGGGCTCAATCTCTGACTTTGTGAAGAAGCAGGGCATAATATTACACCAGAAACCCTTTGAACTTCGGGTCTACTCAAAGGCACATTTCATCTATGAGTCAGCACTCGTGAAGCAAATGGAGGTCTGATTGAATTTAATGAAGTCTGGAGCAGTATCTTTATGGCTTTGGCTCATCTGACATTCAAATCATTGCTCCTATTTATCATTTTTTCCAAGAAGCTTGGTTTATACTGTAGATTCAGTTAGGAAAGCAGCACTAAAATATTCAAGATGCTGTTATTTTCAGCATTGCAACATGCTAAACACAGGAACCAAACCCTTTAGAACCGGAAACCTACATGATAATTGTTAATCTGAGCTTCACCTTTGCTGAAGTTTACTTGTTGCATCTACCGCACTTACATGGGTGGTTTGATTATATTTGGAGTCAAGACATTACAGAATCACAGAATTCCAGAATGTCAGGGATTGGAAGGGACCTGGAAAACTCATCCAGTGCAATCCCCCCGGTGGAGCAGGAACACCCAGCTGAGGTTCCACAGGAAGGTGTCCAGGCGGGTTTGAATGTCTGCAGAGAAGGAGACTCCACAACCTCCCTGGGCAACCTGGTCCAGGCTCTGGCACCCTCACTGGGAAGAAGTTTCTTCTCCTATTTAAGTGGAACCTCCTGTGTTCCTGTTTGCACCCATTGCCCTTTGTCCTATCACTGGTTGTCACCAAGAAGAGCCTGGCTCCATCCTCCTGACACTCACCCTTTCCATATTGATAACCAGGAATGAGGTCATTCCTCAATCTCCTCTTCTCCAAGCTCAAGAGTCCCAGCTCCCTCAGCCTTTCCTCACACGGGAGATGCTCCACTCCCTTCAGCATCTTGGTTGCCCTGCACTGGACTCTCTCCAGCAGTTTCCTGTCCTTCTGGAACTGAGAGACCAGAACTGGACACAATATTCCAGGTGTGGTCTCCCCAAGGCAGAGTAGAGGGGCAGGAGAACCTCTCTGACCTACTGACCACCTCCCTTCTAATCCACCCCAGGTTCCATTTGCCTTCCTGGCCACAAGGGCACAGTGCTGGCTCATGCTCACCCTGCTGTCCCCAGGACCCCCAAGTCCCTTTCCCCTACACTGCTCTCTAATAGGTCATTCCCCAACTCATACTGGAACCTGGGGATGTTCCTGCCCAGGCATGCCGAAATCTACTCTGATCTGAGAATGAGTTGAATTCATCTTTCCCAACCTTACCTTTCTTTAAGTTGTCCAGCTCAGGGAAGTTTAGGCTCCTGTATTGATAGAAACATGCACCACCAAAGGCTTGCTTATCTTAAATAGAGATATCCATCTTCAGATGTATCATAGTTAGGTGATCCCCTTAGAGTAGCAACTACGTGATTCTGTGGACATGTCAAATAACTACTAAGCTTATCCAACTGCAGGATGGGCATGGCAATAAACCCCTCACCTGTAGGTGGGTGTAGCTCAGTGCTTTCATCAAAGTATCCCATTCCTCTTCTAGTTGGAGAGTTTTTCTTTGCTGGAGCTGGAGAACATGCTTGAATTCTAGTTCTGCTCCCTTTGATTTTCAGGAGTCAGCATCAGGCTCTCTGCATACTCACCAGCTGAAAATGTAACAGATTTATGGATGAAAAAAAACCTCTAATGCTACTGAGTCTGTTCTTCTGTGAAGACACTATACTGACCATTTTCTGGCTGTATCCAGCAAGCTCAACACACTTACGGGCCCATTTATTGAAATTCCTTTTTTTTTTTAAGCGATGAGTTTTAAGAATACTTCCCCTGTGGTGTCTCCTTATGATGATTTTAACACTCTGGAAATTGTTTAAAGAATATTGTAACAAGAATGTCAGCTACACGTGCAGCCTTAACGTGACCCTGCTTTGGCTGTATTAATGTATCGTGGTTCTGGTACTGACCAGACTGGACAGAAGATCTGGAGGCCAAAGCAATAGGATTAGGCAGCTGGGTCCTGCTCATTGCCATGGGGACTCAGCAGCTTCTGCCTCCCCCTCAACAAGCGGAGCTTGAACACGTGGTTATTGGTAGTGGAAAGTTTAATAGCCAGACTGTGAAACTGCTCAGACAATACTGATTGAGGAAGAGATACAAGATAGACAGATTGTAGATAACTCTGTAAATTCAGCAGATTGCAGTTAATTTGGAAACCCGACGTCACAAGTATGGAAATATTTATGATAACCCAGGACACATGGAAATTTCCTTTGCGTGGAGCTTGCATTTGAGCAACTCCTTTGAGTTTGATGGTTTGGTATCTCAGACATACGCTATTGTCTTTGTCTGAACTTATAGTGCTCCAGGGAGATCTGGAGACCAAGCAAGCTGCCTGGTGTTTCAGGAGTACCGTGGGGATGAATTTTGGGGTGACACTGTCAGTGTCCATTGGTGGGGTTGAAGACCCCCAGTTGCCTTTGCAATGGCAACTTTGAGATGGCCATCCTTGCAGGCATAAGGGAGAAGATTGCTTTGGATTCTATTCTAGAGAAGTCCAAATATCACTTGTCTTTCTCTCCCTTGTGGGCATTGCTTTATCTTAGCATTCCTATTGAAAACAGCATCCGTGGCCTGACTCTAGGCCGAGGCTTTGAAAAGATATGATCCACTTCATGTGCCTCTAAAAACTGTGCACCCATTCTCCAAAAATACCACAGTTAACAGGAGTGGTTTTAAATTTATCAATTTATTTTTTAAAATTTTATTTTCAAACTATGAGATATCAAGGGAAAAATTTAAAAAAGAGAGAACTGATAATCCCCAAAGATACACATGACATTGTCAGTTATTACCTGATTTTTGAACCTATGTCCAAAGAGCAATGCTTATCCATCAATATTTTGCATCTCTCTTGTAATCCATGCTCAGATCAGGCTGTGGCTAGAATGGATCCCATAAGTGGATCTGGGGAGGAGTGAAATCCAAGTATTGATTTTGCTTGACTTTTTTCCAAGGCTTTGATGCTTTTAGCAAAGAGCATCAAATATTAGCTGATACACCTACCTAAGTAACTATCAAATAAGAAGTGCTTCAGCAGCTGCTGATGATGACTGAGTTCAAATTCAGCAAAAAAAGGAAAAAGCTTTTCCCTCTGTTATCCTGTCTATGGCATCAACCAGTCCTTAAACTGGGTTTAAAATCCCTTGTCAGTAAGTATGGGTGGAAACCATTTGTGTTGCAATGTTTTCTATACCATTTTGCTCAAACAATTTGGGATCTGCATTGTGATACTTTTTGCAGGCAGTTTCTAGTTCATATTTTCTTTTTTTAATCAGGCAGAGACATTACAATTAAAATACCGTAAAAGCGATTCTGGCAGTATTGCAATAAGCATGTTTTTTAATTAAAGAAAGAACATGGTATGTACAAATAGTACCAGCTAATGGGAAATTTCATCCAATGTATTTTTTAATTGAGATTTAAAAGGAAGAAAAGTCAGGCCCATTTCTCACTGTTGTGGTGTGATATTTTCCTGTGCTGTTACAGTGAGGTGTACCAAGTCTGCAGTAATTAAAATCTCAGACTCTTAAAGTCCCGTCTGTTTTCATGGGAAAAAAATGAATGGCATAAGTTCTTGTATTTGTTAGTATAGTTTTCTGGCAGGAATTCAGTGTTGTTCAGTAGGGTGCAATTCAGAGAGATGGCCATTCCTGGATAAAGGGTTTTAAGGTCCCAAATCTGTAGCAATTTGTTGTTTTTTTTCATTTGTTTCCCCACCTCCTAACCCTGGTTCATGTTTCGGCATGGGCAGCAGGTTTCTCTTTCTTATCCTGTTGTGCAGCAGGTACATCAGATTCCCAGGGCTCTTGCTTGCCAATAAAATTGAATTTCCACAACTTCAGTAGCTCTTGAGACTCCTCTGGGTCATTGCAGGATGAGCAGATCAATGGAGGTTAATCCTGGCTGAGGAACCACACTCAGCTCCAGCAGAGACCAGGTTGAAACCTGAGGCATGGAAGGAGGGGATGTGTTTCTTTGAGGGAAGTAGATGCTGCCTCTAACCATGGGATTGAAAGATCTGCTGAGTCTGTCTCCATCTGTCCTGGACACTAGTCATGTCCTCATTACAGTAGCAGCTTCCTGCTGCTGGTGGATCGGTCCTCATGCACTTTTTTGTAGTACAGAAACACGGACATTGTGACCTGTGCAGGCTGGAAAGTGAGGTACAGGTCTTACAGTCATAGAATCATTTTGTTTGAAAGAGACCCTCAGGGTGATCAAGTCCAACCATAGCCTAACTCTAGCACTAAACCATGTCTCTAAGAACCTCGTCTGAATGACTTTTAAACCCCTCCAGGGATGGTGACTCCACCACTGACCTGGGCAGCCTGTTCAATGCCCGACAGCCCTTTTTGTGAAGAATATTTTCCTAATATCCAATCCAAACCTCCCCTGGTGTATCTTGAGGTCATTTCCTCTTGTCCTGTCATTTGCTACTTGGGATAAAAGACCAACACTCTTCTTATGGTTCATAGAATCATAGAGTAGTTTGGGTGGGAGGGGACCTTCAAAGCCACCCCTGCCATGAGCAGGGACATCTTCACCAGCTCAGGTTGCTCAGAGCCCCATCCAGCCTGGCCTGGGATGTCTCCAGGGATGGGGCATCCACCACCTCTCTGCCCAACCTGGGACAGGCTCTCACCACCCTCAGTGTCAAAAATTTCTTCCTCATGTCTGACCTGAATCTCCCCTCCTTTAGCTTAAAACCATCACCCTTTGTCCTATCGCAACAGGCCCTGCCAAAAAGTCTGTCCCCATCTTTCTTATTGGTTCGTTTTAAGTCTGAAAAGGCCTCACTAAGGTCTCCCCAGAGCTTCTCTTCTCCAGCTGAACACCCCAATTCTCTCAACCTGTCCTCCCAGCAGAGCTGTTCCAGCCTCGGATCATTTCTGGGGCTCCTCTGGCCCCTCTCCAGCAGCTCCATGTGTGTCCTGTGCTGAGGACCCAGAGCTGGACCAGCGCTGCAGGGGGGTCTCACCAGAGCAGACCAGAGGGGTGGAATCACCTCCCTCATCAGTCAACTTGTATGACTCATCTAAAAGCCACATGACCATGTCAACGGGGTGCAAGAAACAGGTCCATGAAATAATCAGTTGTTCATATTTAAGGCTCACAGAATCTACTCCTCTTCCTCTACACAGGAGGATCTTTGTTTTATTTTACTTTGTTTACCACTCAGGGATGCTTACCAGAAATACATCTCCACCCTGTCTCATGGGGGATCCTGTGGCTTTGTCATGTGAAACACCAAGTGAGAGCAACGGGTAAGAGCAATGTGGGAAGATTTGTTATCCGTGGTTGCAGGGTGGCCACAGCAAACCAAAGCAGATCGTCATTGCGTGGCCATGGGAGAGGGCAGTTCGGTTGAGGAGATGACCTCTCAGTCAGCAAATCCTTTTTTACAGAGATGAGGTTTTCTCTTAATTGAAGGGGTGCGATGCAGTGGTGATACGTAAGACAATTCTATTGATGCATTACTAATAACTGGGCAAGTATAGAGTCTTGCATCTGGGTAGCAACAACCTCAGGTTCCAGTATAAGCTGGGGAACAACCTGTTAGAGAGCAGTGTAGGGGAAAGGGACCTGGGGTCCTGGGAGCAGCAGGGTGACCATGAGCCAGCACTGGGCCCTTGTGGCCAGGAAGGCAAATGGTATCTGAGGTGGGTTAGAAGGGGGTGGTCAGTAGGTCAGAGAGGTTCTCCTGCCCCTCTGCTCTGCCCTGGGGAGATCACACCTGGAATATTGTGTCCAGTTCTGGTCTCTCAGTTCCAGAAGGACAGGGAACTGCCGGAGAGAGTCCAGTGCAGGGCAACCAAGATGCTGAAGGGAGTGGAGCATCTCCCGTGTGAGGAAAGGCTGAGGGAGCTGGGACTCTTGAGCTTGGAGAGGAGGAGACTGAGGGGTGGAAGATGGTGGAGGGTCCACTCAATAGGAAAGGAACTGGAAAATAATTTAGTAACACTTTGTCAGGGGTTGTGGAATGACCCAGTCAATGCCACAGCCCGGGTATCCAGAACATTTACTATGCAAAGAGGCTGCAACATGCACTTGTGAAAAAGAAACAAAAACAAACTGACAAAAAAACCCAAATAACAAAAGACAGAGGATGTGAGAGTTGCTGGGGCAAGTTTCTCCTTGCCTGTCATGAGGATTCATGCTTTCAGACAGAATAGTTTATAGTCCTTCTCAAAAACCTCATTAAAAAAAAAAAATCCTTCTAACATAGTTGTTCTCATAATGTATAAAAGAGATGTTGATATTTCTCATTTAGGTTGTGATTTAGAGTGCTCTAGGGATTTCCCAAACTGAGAGGGAAGCAAAGTCCTCATTCCAAAGTGAAGCTTGTATGTGGAGGGCTTTTTTATTACCATGTTTTGAGGCCACACTTTGCATTCACTGACAATACCAGACTATCCTGAGAAACAGAGTCTTTTTTGTTCTAACAAGCATCTCACAAGGGAGCCAGGATAAAAGTAACTATCACCAGATTTAATTCTGCTTGTTTATGTAAAGCTGAATGCAGCAAATACAAGCAAACTACAAGAACTGTTCTGGACAACCTTGATAAATCTTCACTTGATAAATCTTCAATTGTTACATTTCATTAAATTTTTCCCCACCCAGCTCTCCAGCCTGTCCAGGTCTCTGATGGCAGCACAGCTTCCAGTGTCAGCCACTCCTCCCAGCTTGGTGTCACCAGCAAACTTGCTGACAGTCACTCTATTCCCTCATCCAAGTCATTGATGAATACATTGAATAATACAGCCCCAGCTGAACACTCCACTAGATCCAGGCCTCAGCTGGACTCTGCCCCATTGACCACAACTTTCTGGCTTCTTCCCTTCAGCCAGTTCACATCCACCTCACTACCCGATCGTCCAGACCCCACTCCCTCAGTTTAGCTGTGAGGATGCTGAGGGAGACTGTGTCAAATGCCTTACTCAAGTCAAGGTAGACCACATCCATCACTCTGCCATCATCCATCCACCTCGTTATATCCTCATAAAAGGCAATGAGGTTGGTCAAGCACGACTTCCCCTTGGTGAAGTCATATTGGCTGCCCCTAATGACCCTTTTATCCTTGATATGCCTTGAGATGGCACCAAGGATAAGTTGAAAGTAAGAAACTTCTCAGTGAGGGTGCCAGAACCTGGCCCAGGCTGCCCAGGGAGGTTGTGGAGTCTCCTTCTCTGCAGACATTCAAACCCGCCTGGACACCTTCCTGTGGAACCTCAGCTGGGTGTTCCTGCTCCATGGGGGGATTGCACTGGATGAGCTTTCCAGGTCCCTTCCAATCCCTGACATTCTGTGATTCTGTGACTTCAGAAGTTATATTTATTTTCGTAAAACCAGTTCTGCCACTGGCATGATGGTGCTGTGGTTATTCACATAGCAGATTACAACCCCCACCTTATTATCAGGGTTTTTTTCCTTAATATTCCCTCTTCTTTTTTTTCTTATTTGGTCTGTTTCTCCCCTCCTGTGGGACAGAAGGAGTTGCCTCCAGTTTAGTTTTTCTCTCTTTTGTTTCCTTTTTTTTTTTTTTTTGTTGTAAAGACAGATAAAGAAAGATTTCTTTTCTGGGTAGAGAGGTGGAGGCTAATTGCTGGGTTAATTGAGAAGAATGGTGCTTCTGATGTTCTCATAAAGTATCAAATAGCCTCAACATATTTCTCCCCCCTCTCCCTCACTCCACCTAAAGAGACCCATTGAATTTGCACATTACTGTACAGAAGTGATTATGGGTTTAATTGTATTTATTTTGCTTGGTGGGGAGGCCATCATAACAGTAGTTGATTGATTTTTATAAAATCACCCTCAAGGTCACATGTAGGACTTTGCTTTCCTGTGCAGCCATAACAAACAATTTGAGGGTCACAGCCAAAGGCTCAGTTGAGCAATATTCTTGCGTTCTGCTTTCAGAGAAGAGGTCAAGTGCAATAAAAGAAGGGAGCATAACTTTTATTTTCTTTTTAAAAAAGGGGAAGACAATCTTGTAAAGCAGGAGCTGTGTATTTATTCTGACTCAATGAAAAACACAGAAAGCTGAGGGTTAGAAGGACGCTATGCAATTTTTTGACATAAGTATTTGCAAGTTTGGCTAGAGTTTGTTTTACCCTTAGACTTGGTAACTGCTTAAATGAATTCCTGCTAATGCTTTATTTTATTTTCTGTGATCCTACTTTTTTTTTTTTATCTTCAGCAATTGAACTTTTCTTTTTAGTGTTTCTTTTCCCCCAAAGACAATGATGTTACGATGTGACTGCAAGTTTAGCTGATTTATTTGTTTTCTGTTATTACATGTTGGGTCTGCTTCTAAGGGAAAGCCAAAGTATCACATACAGCAAATGACTTCTTGTCTTGATCTTGCAAATCTTTGCACCATTGCAAAGTGTTCTTGGGTTGCACAGAGTAACAACTAAAACTTGAAGTTCAATTATTATTATCCCTACATATGCAAATCTTTGCCTAGGGGTAGAAACCTTGATTCTTTGTAGGATTTACCCCACGATGGTCAAACCTGCAGGCCAAGCATGGCACAGTTAGTGCCTGCATGCCGGATTCTACTGAAACTCATTGGGACTGTTGCTTGGGTTTGTGCACAGTGCAGAGCAGTCACCATCATCCAAGCTTGTCAGACACCCAGAAATCTGTGAAAGGTATGGAAAATATTTGAATCAACATCAAGAAAAGTCATTCAGGACAATTGACATGCAGTTAGCCCATTACAAGGATGAGGAATTACTGGAGGGAGTGTAGTGGCGGACTACAAAAATGATGTGGGGTTTGCAACTCCTTTCTTAAAAGGAAAGGCTGAGAGAGCTGGGTTTGTTCAGCCTGGAGAAGGCTAAGAGGGGATCTTATCAATGCTGATAACTATCTCAAGGTGGGTGTCAAGAGGATGGACCAGAATCTTTTCAGTGATGCCCAATAACAGGATGAGGGGCAACGGGCACAGACTGAAACACAGGAAGTTCCATCTGAATATGAGGAGAAACTTCTTTGCTGGGAGGTGCCAGAGCCTGGCCCAGGCTGCCCAGAGCGGGTGTGGAGTCTCCTTCTCTGAGACATTCAAACCTGCCTGGACCCACCTGTGTGATCTGCTCTGGTGACCCTGCGTGAGCAGCTGGGTTGGACTGGATGATCTCCAGAGGTCCCTTCAACCACAACCAGCCTGGGATTCTGTTACAGTATTACTGAAAAATAGGGGATTTTAAAAATAAGAAAGGACACAAAAGGGAGATGAAGGACCGGTCATAAGTAAGGAGGCACACAGTGATTTTTAGGGGCTATGTGATGTTGAGCTACTCTTGACATGCTAAAGCCACCGTATGTGGAAAAGCACACAAGAGGCAGTGTAGAACTTGTGTTAACAACCATCCCAAAAGCATTAGCTCTTGCTGAGAAAGCCACTTCTGGTTTTTTGTTGGAAGAGGGACTCCATGTAAAGTGCAAACTGTCTTCTCACTCCCTGCTATTATAGTTTTCCAGAAAGGCAAGTGATTATAATACTGATAGCAAATCATGGACAAATTCCAGATCCTGGTGGGAAACAGACATCTTGCAGTGACTGCCTCAAGATGCATTGGAATGGCTGCAAACAAAATAGGATTTGAGAGTCTTACATCCCCCGATCCCTGTCGTCCCACAGGGAAGTGATAGAAGGGTTTATGTGAGGATTTTGATCGAATTTGCTTTGTAGACAGCTTGAAAATTTCAGATGGACTAAATATGGTTGAAACTTGGGAAAGATTTTGAGAAGGCGGTTTGAGGCAAGACTATGATTTTGCAATCAAAAGATAAGACAATTTTGGCTACCAGCCTTTCTGGTTCATTGGTACAGCACAGCAGCAATTAGAATACTCATTAAAAATTGTATGAGAAGTGGAAACAGAAATTACTATATTTCATTAGGAACAAAACATACGAAGTCAATAAAGACATTGGGAAAGATGTCTTTCGTATGTTAAGAATAAAATAAATTGTAGTGATTCATAGTTCCATTTCTAGACTACGGTGATAAAATTATTAACACTGCTGCTAAAAGGTCAATGTATTTAATAAATATTTCTGTTCAGTATGGGGAGGAACAGGACAGTAAATTATATCATAAGAGGAAAATGGACCAGCTGTCTGTTTATTACTGAAGAATGTCAATATAATAAAGAGATTAAATAATATGTTTCAGGAATACACATTCTTAAACAGGTCCAGTTTCATTCAAGAGTTTTAAAACTACTGGTAGAGACATCCTGTGGCCCACAAATATTGATTTCCAAGTACATCGAAAATTACAAAAGGCTGTAGAAGTTCTGATCTTGAGTCAGGATCCAGGCAGATAAAGGAAAAAGTATTGGCTGCTTAATCTGGTATCAAACACAGGTCAAAAAAAGAAACCTGTGTGAAGTTAAATGCTATTTGACTCCATAAATTACTAGCTACAGGAGTTACTGAATGACAGGGTAGATTTTTTTTAACAGAAAAAAACCACAGCAAACTTTAGTTCATTTTCTTAGAAACCAACAATTATGTTTGATGAAGTTAATTCTGTAAAACATGTGATAATATGATGACTGAGGATCATCTGCCAAGATCTCACGGCAGCTAACAGACATACAATGCATAACCTCAAAAAGTAAAATGTTAGTGGGAAACCATTTTTGTGTCTATTTGAATACCACTGCACATCATTGATGATCTGAAAGTACACGGAGAACCACCAATGATCACGTTTTGGGAATGCCATTGAAACCAAATGCAGATTTTCACAACTGATAAGAGAGCTGGGCAGGGAGCAATTAGGAATGAAAGCTGTGATAACACAATAAGGGATTTTGTTAGATAAAGCCATGATTGTGAAAAGGATCAGAAGTCAGCGTGGCCCAAGGATACCCACCCAATCTCCCAATGTAATGAAGAGGCAAAAGGAAGTAGTATGCTTTTTTTCCTGTGAAAAACAAGAGGCAGAATGTGGAGATAAACCAGTTTTGTCTCTATGGGCAGCATCAAGAACAATAGAGAAGCAGAAGGATTAGGAGGTCTTGCTTTCCAGTTTCAGAAGGAAAGACTGAAGGAGAGGATCCATTGTTTCATGAATTGGAGACCATTCCCTGCAGGGAGATTCTTAAAAACTTCATCAACGGGTCTGAATAAGGGCTGAAATTTGATTTTATTGTAAGTACTTTTATAGAAAATGCTGTTTTCTACACCTCCCTGCAGTGCAATGCAGGAGAGTACAAAGAAAACCACTGTTTGAAAGCTCATCCTTGACAAATTAAGCATGGAAATAAAGCAGAAATTGTGAACGGTAAGAGAAATCAACTGTTGGAAAAGGTGATCATAGAAAAAGGTAGAATGGTATTCCCAAGTCACTTAATTGATTGTCTGCCTTTCTGGAGGGTATGCAGCAGTCAAACCCAGACGACTTGACTTCCTTCAGTTTTTCAACAGAATGATGTACACAGAAGACATGATCTAATGGTCCTTTCAGTCTGCAAATGAATACCATTTCAAGCATTATCCCAATTCCAACATAGAACATTTTGTATTAAGAACATCTCATTTTTCTAGAGCTCTCAAATGTATCTCAGAATAACAGTCAGATATTTTGTGTTGTTTTGTATGAAACGAGCTGAAGTTTGTGCTTTTTTATTACAGTGTACTTAGTATAATTTGTAGAAACACTATATAAGAAGCTTAACAGAAATATATTGTATATTGAAAAGTACGTCTAGGGAAAGAGACAATTTACACATAGGGGAGCTGGTGTTGGTGGGAGCAATCCCATGGTTCCCTGTGGTTATAAACAAGAAAATGTGAGATTTATTTTGTCTATTACGCATATTCTGTAAAAACTTATCTTGAATCTACTGAAATCTGCAAATAAAATATTTAATGGAGAGTGCTTATGCAAACACTAGTTTTGTTATAAGACTAAGGAATTAGAACTGTGAATAAGTTGTAAGACTTTGCTAGACTAAGAGATCAATGAAATACGAAACACCTTCAATGCAAGAATAAATAAGGACATCAGGATAAGCAACATGTGTGGCAGGAATGGATGCAACTGGGTGGAAAAAGCGTCCAAATGTTGTGTATCTCCCTTACCACTGAGAACCACAAGACCTGATAACAGGAAGGCAATAATTGAAAGTTTGCAATCTGATTTCTACATTGAAACGTCTTCCCTCTTTTTTTCTGGTCTTAATACCGAAATTAAAGCAGAGGTCTAATCTCCCTTACGCTTTGTGCTAAGGATTGGTAACATCGTGTGGGGAAGGAAAGCCAAATTTTTTGGTAGAAATAGAGGTCACTATTAAAAACTGCTAAGACCAGTGGAAAGCTGGCCATGTTGTGATGTGACACGGTTATTAGCTAATTAACAAACAGGGAAATGTTGGGAAGGTTATAGACCTTTTGTAAGAAGGTCAGATCCGAGGAAGACATGTCCCATGTGCAGAATGATTAAGTTTCTGAGAGTCCATTCTGTCCAAATACATTATAAAGATAGTGACCGTGTCCTTTGCAAGAGAGAAAATACGGAAGGAGATAAAAAAATAAACCACTCTGAGATGATAGACTGGCATTGCCAGCTCACACAAGGCAAGACCAAAGGAGGCATTTGACAGAACAATGTCGAAAGCAAGCAGTGGAAATACTTTTCCATGCACTGTGTGCTTAAACCACAGAGTTCATTGCTTCAAGAAGTTGTCGAGGCTTATTTTAGAAAGATTTAAGGGATCAGGTCTATATTATTGACAGAATTTATCCAGTTATGCTAATAGATGGTAAAAGGAAAATATTGGCAGGGAGATGAAACTTGATGCTTTGAGAGGAAGCAAACCTCCGATTAGGGATTAAGATGAGGCTTTCTTGGGATGAGAAGATCATCTCACATCCAGCTAACAGGGAAAAGCTTTTTACACTGTGTTTTGAAGCATCTGGTTTTGAACAGCAGTTGGAAGAGTATGCAGGATTAAATCAACCACTAATCTAAAAAAGTTGCCAGTTCTTATGTTCCAAAGATGTTTTCCCCTCTCCTTGTCACAAGTAGTTTGTAATCTGAAAAGTAACATACAAATTTAGTAGCAATATCCCTTTTTAATGTTTGGAGAGTGGGTAGGTTAAGATAGGGGTTTTTCAAGCATAACTCCCCTGCACTGGAATTGGAGAGATTTAGATGTCTGTCCAGGATAAATGGCCTTGTTCAAGTCTAGAAAGAGAGCCTGTGTAGAACTGAAAAGTGGACTGAATTAGTAGGGTCTGTAAAGAGCTGATAAATCCATAAGGGTACAGGGAAAGAAAGCACTATTGTTTTATCCTTCATCTCATAATTATATTGCAAAAACCTTTATTGACCCACCTCTTACAGCTCTTTTCACTGTGAGATAATGACTGGCTATTGGACCTATAGCTACTCTTTGCTCTTCTGTTTTCTTCAGGTGGCAAACTCTTGTTTACTGGTCCAGGACCTGTAGAACTGCATGCTCATTACATTCTGATATCTGATGGAGGAGAGCTCCAGGTGGGATCCCCCACGGCCCCTTTCCGTCACAAAGCACACATCTATCTCTATGGAAGCCTCCTTTCTCCACCGTTGTTTCCATATGGGGTCAAGTTCCTGGCGGTGAGGAATGGAACCCTTTCCATTCATGGTAAGTACATTTTTTCTTCTCTTCAAAAGAAAAGGATAAATGAATAATAGAAAAAAAAAACCCAAAAGCAAAATATTTGGAGGAATGTTTTGCTTTATCTCCATTCTTGTATTGGGAGTTGAGTAATTTTGAAAATCAGGACCCCAAGAAGACAGAGGGTATCAAGTAGTTATGAAACCCTGACAGTCATTTAGGTGCCTAGAAGATGTTTTAATTTGTATGTATCTGTCTACAAATGAGTGTCTCTGTCCCTTGGAAACACAGAATCACAGAATGTCATGGATTGGAAGGGACCTTGAAAGCTCATCCAGTCCAATCCCCCTGCCGGAGCAGGAACACCCAGATGAGGTTACACAGGAAGGTGTCCAGGCGGGTTTGAATGTCTGCAGAGAAGGAGACTCCACAACCTCCCTGGGTAGCCTGGTCCAGGCTCTGCCACCCTCACTGGGAAGAAGTTATTTTTGAAATTTAAGTGGAACCTCTTGTGTTCCAGTTTGAACCCATTACTCCTTGTCCTACTGTTGGTTGTCCTACCTGAGAAGAACCTGGGTCCATCTTCCTGACACTCACCCTTTCCATATTGATCACCATGAATGAGTCACCCCTCAGTCTCCTCTTCTCCAGCTCCAGAGCCCCAGCTCCCTCAGCCTTTCCTCACACGGGAGATGCTCCACTCCCTTCAGCATCTTGGTGGCCCTGCACTGGACTCTCTCCAGCAGTTCCCTGTCCTTCTGGAACTGAGGGAAGCTGGACTTCAGATGGCTGTTTTGAACCATGTGTGCTTGGCCTGCTCCTGGAACGGGGTGTCCTTCTCCCCTCATCTCTCTGCACAACAAATGGAAAGTTTCCTCCCTAAAGAGGGCATAGATCTTGGGCTTTCCAAGAGATGATGGTCTGCCAGGTAGGTCCCATGGTGAGGCATGCTACAGTTAGTAACCCATGTCAGCTGGATGATACTCCTCAAAGCAGTAGCAAAGTCCTCTTGGCAGTGCGTTTTCCATCTCTCCATGCTGTGCTGTCATCCCAATGTCGTCGTTCTGTCTCTAGAGTTAGGAGCATAGCTGACATCTCTCTGTTTTCCTCGTGGGTCACACAGCCTCACCTGCTCAGCACAGGCTGCTGTCATAAATGACAAGGCCAGGGTTATGCAGAAAAACTGTGGTAATACCAAGAATTTCAGTCCTAGATTCCTGATCTTCTGCTCTAACCACTGGACCTGCCAGGGGAGGTTCAGGTTGGACGTAAGGAAAAGTTTCTTCACCCAGAGGGTGCTGGACACTGGAACAGGCTCCCCGGGGAGGTATCATGGCCCCAAGCCTGACAGTGTTCAAGAAGAGACTGGACAACATCCTCAGACACAGGGTGTGAACTGTGGGGTTGTCCTGTGCAGGGACAGGAGTTGGACTCCATGATCCTTGTGGGTCCCTTCCAACTCAGGGAATTCTATGATTCTATGGATTTTCTCTGAAAGGGACCCCTACAGGAACTGAGCTCTATGTTCCTACCAAGTGGAAGAGGCAGGAGACCTAAAGAACAGAAGATGGTTAGAGGTTTGCAGATATTGTGGGGTAGGAGAATTGAGAGACACAGCTTTATTTGGAAGGCTACTAAACACAGATATAAAATGACCATTTCTCAGTGCAGCAGATTTGATACGGAATTCAGGTCCAAACTCGACATCAAGCTCTTAACTAATTGGCTATTTTTGAAGACAGTATGTGCCATAGAGGAGAAAAAAAAAATCCAACTCATCTAAATGTCTCCTCTCCCCATCTTATGTTCTTGTGTGTCAACCTTCATATTGGTCGATGTTTGCATGCTCCTTGCAAATGGCTTTAATAATTTCACTAAACTGGCTTTGCAGAAAGGCAGAGTGTTTCTATCCCATTTCCTAGAGGGGCTCAGTGAGGGACTGCTATTAGATCATCGGGGCTGAAATGACTGACTGTTACTGGCCATTGAGTTTCACACAGTTATCCCCGTCTTGAGTTCAGTAAGTCCCATAAGATTAAAGCATGCCTTCCAGAAAGGCTCGGCCTTTGAGGACATCAAGGAGATGGGAGCCAGCATTTTCTATAGGAGCTTGTTCCAGCGGATTAATTTGGTTAATCATCCATGCTTGTTTTTTTTTTTTTTTTTTTTTTTTTTAAGAAGAGTATTAAAATGCCTGATTTGAATTTCCTTGGTAACAGCTTTTTCTGTACCACTTTCTGTGTCTTCTCCTGCTTCTTCAAAGTATTTTTCCCTTCTCTGTTTGACCCTTGTGAGAAAGTCAAGATCTTGTCCTTAAATTTTCAGTGCTTTGTAGCAAAATCCTTGCCTTCTACATGTTTTGTTCTCTAGCAATGTGGGCAAAGCCAATAGTATCTTCATGCAGCTCTGCTCCCTGTGCTGCTTCCCATTTCACCACTGGCTTGTGGCCTCCATCCTCACAGACAACTCATGATATTGCAGAGGTGAACAGGGCAGAAGTACTTTTTGTAGTGTTATCTTGGCAATATGATGAAGGGAAGTAAACCCAGGTGTCTATATCAGTACCTTCGAGGCATTTCTCACTGATATTTTACATATTTTACTTCATAACTCTCAGTGTTTGTCCAATCCTGAGGAAACCAGGAAGACGAGGTCTGTGTTAGCAACCCAAGCATTACTTAGATGGAGATAGATGGAGCCAGAGATGGCTTAGCTTGTTAGTGGAAACATCACGTTGTTTGAATTTCTTATAAATTCTTATTCAAGAATTCTTATCAATTTCTTATACAAGAAATGCAGACTAGCTATGAAGTAACTTCTGAACTTTGCGCTATGTACAGTCCCAGTGCATGGCTACCATTAAGATTCATTCAAACCATGTAATCCACAATTTAACATTGAAGCAGTAGTAGCCCACTAGAAAACAAGACCAAAAGGAATGTGTTCTTTTGCTGGATTCATATTGCTTACAAGAAACAGAAACATGTTGTTCTGTCTCCAATTTAACACCAGTGTGGTCTGTGGTATAGAACAAATTGTTGAGCGTGTATACATGTATACACGTGTATACATGAAAGAGGCTGACATGCTCAACAATATGTGTTTGTGAGATACCTATGTATCTACATCTATATATGTTATTTCAGATCAAAATCATTAAATAAGCAGGCTTCAAAATTCTTAGCTGTCTTGGTGAAGACAGGGCTGGGCACATTTTAACATCTTTTACTCTTTCAGACTGGGAAGTTTGAGGGATGCTCTGCAGCCACGGTTGAGTTCAGCTTGTTTAGTAAGCGCTGTCAGCTCCTCACTTTGATATGTTAATATGACTAAGGGTTTCCTACAATTCCCGTGTGAGTGTCGGTCCTTTGCTCCGCTGGTTGTAGCAGGATGGGAAATTTCACTGTTGCCTTTGGCTTTACCCAACTCCCCTGCCAATCAGAACGTGCCACCCATCAACCGCCCGTCAATCACACGTCAGTTTGAAAGGGAGTTTCAGTCGACTGGGGCAACTCGACTTTTTGACAATGTAATTACGGCCCTTGCATCCACGGTAGGGGCCTGAGCGGGGCTGAGAGAATTTTATTGATTGTTCAGAAGGGAAATTTATCACTGTCTCCAGCTCCGTTCACAATTTATTCCCTCAGAAACTCTCCTGACAAGCTTCAGGAGGGAAGTTTAGTGTGGTGGCCTTGGCTGTTCTTGCGCCTTTGTCCTTCCCAGAGAAACTGGACCAGGGACATCAGTAGATGCTGAGTGGGGGACAGGGACCAGGTGCAGGTGTGACCCAAGTGGAGATGCTGGGTCGAGGACACCTAGCCTGTCTTTCTGACAGCCTGATTTGTGGTCCCAACACTCTTATTACCATGGATGGAAAAAAATTTAAAGGCCTTTTCCATTCTGTTCCATTTTTCGCGATCCTGTGTAGATGAGGTGTCCGTCGTGTCCCCTCAAAGGAGACTGTGCCTCTTTGTAAACAGAGTCACATAAAATCCCAGAATGTCAGGGATTGGAAGAGACCTTGAAAGCTCATCCAGTGCAATCCCCCCATGGAGCAGGAACACCCAGATGAGGTTCCACAGGAAGGTGTCCAGGCGGGTTTGAACGTCTGCAGAGAAGGAGACTCCACAACCTCCCTGGGCAGCCTGGGCCAGGCTCTGACACCCTCACCAGGAACAAGTTTCTTCTCAAATTTAAGTGGAACCTCCTGTGTTCCAGTTTGAGCCCATTACCCCTTGTCCTATCATTGGTGTCACCGAGGAAAGCCTGTCTCCATCCTCCTGACACTCACCCTTTATATATTCGTAAATATTAATGAGGTCACCCCTCAGTCTCCTCTTCTCCAGCTCCAGAGCCCCAGCTCCCTCAGCCTTTCCTCATAAGGGAGGTGCTCCACTCCCTTCACCAGCTTGGTTGCCCTGCACTGGACCCTCCCCAGCAGTTCCCTGTCCTCCTGGAACTGAGGGGCCACAACTGGACACAATATTCCAGATGTGGTCTCACCAGGGCAGAGTAGAGGGGCAGGAGAACCTCTCTGACCTACTGACCACCCACCTTCTAATCCATCCCAGGTACCATTGGCCTTCCTGGCCACAAGGGCCCAGTGCTGGCTCATGCTCACCCTGCTGTCCCCAGGACCTCCAGGTCCCTTTCCCCTACACTGCTCTCTAATAGGTCATTCCCCAATTTATAATGGAAGCTGGTGTTGATCCTGCCCAGATTCAAGACTCTACACTTGCCCTCGTTATATTTCATTAAATTTTTCCCTGCCCAGCTCTCCAGCCTGTCCAGGTCTCTGATGGCAGCACAGCTTCCAGTGTCAGCCACTCCTCCCAGCTTGGTGTCACCAGCAAACTTGCTGACAGTCACTCTATTCCCTCATCCAAATAATTGATGAATATATTGAATAATACCAGCTGCAGTACTGACCCTTGAACACTCCACTAGATACAACAATTTTGCTGTGTATTTAGCAGAAACTTCATCAGTAGTAACACTATGATGATACAGGGCACAAATGTATGAGTCTGTTCCTTGCATTTTGACTAGTAATATATACCTCTCCAACTAGACGAAGATACTACACTTCAGATTTAATACCATGCTGCGAAATCTCCGCAGTAAAGAAAAAGCAGAGAGTTTTTGTTTAATATAATATTTATTTATAATCAGCATAATTAGAACCGAAATGTCAGTCCTCCACAGTCATGGAGAGTCATGCTGCAAAGAGTGTCCCTTGCACTTGCAATGGATGCTGGCTGTGGAAAATAACGTTACAGAGACAATTCTGCACTTCTGTCCTAGACTTCCCTGTAACTAAAACAATCTTATAAATTTTCAGGGTTAACGGGAAAAAAATATCAGTTAAATCAATTATTTATTTTAGTCACTTTTAATAGTAAAACACAAAATGTTTGTGAGCTGTGCACTGTGCTCTACAGTGCCTGTGTATTCCTCAAGAGACCAAACATTTAATCAAATGCTTCTTACTTTTCCTCCATTTAGCAGTGTTATGTATCTGTGCTGAGTTTGAGATTAAGAGATCATAGACAACATGAGAGAATTTGTTCTGCTTTACTCACACATTAAAAAGAAAATCTTCCCAGGGGAAAAAAAAGAAAAAGAAAAAAATCCATAGCAAGGGGATTCAAGATAGGGTGCTGAGATCTGCTGGAGATAAGATGTGCTTATTTACCTTACTGAAATGTTCATCCGTTCCATACATGTTATTTTCCACTGATGAAAACCATTGATTTGCACACACCTGTTACACCATGAGTTCAGATCCCTTTTTCCTTTCTGGAGTTACCTCCATAGATTACTTTCCCTCAGATGCTATTTATTCTGTGTGGTGTTTGTAGGAAGATTTTTGCCTTCTGTGACAGCATTTTTCCTTTAAAAGCCTTGACTTTAACATGATGTATTAAAGCAGATGGTTCTTGAACAGAAGACTAAGCTGTCTTGAATCCCCCTGCATTCACTGGAGAAACTGCACTTAGGCACTTCCCATGCAGTAACTAATATACAATGACTTGATCCTTCACTTTCTTATTCACAAATATAAGATGACCATCAGATTTTTGAAGACCTAGTGGATGGGAGAAAAAAAAAAAAAACAAACACAAAACCAGAGAGTTGAGTTCAGGGAAAGCTACTGCATCTTTCATAGCTTTTCCTTCTTCCTGACAGAAATGCATTGATTATCTTTAGTATAAACTTTAATCAGTTGCTCTGTATTTTGGTGCTGATCTTGATGAGGAAGACATGATGTAAAGGGGACTGAGAGATGGGTGCTAATACATATATAATAGAATAGAATATAGAGTATAGCTTCTCTATATCTATACTCTATTAGCTATACTCTATCAGCTTGTGTATCTTGGCAGGGATGAGGTCAGTGGATTACCACAAATGTGGATGCTTGTTGCAGGATGAAATAAATAGTCACCTCTTTTAAACCTGTGAATATGAAATTGAAACATGTCCTCCAATTCTTGCCCCAACTACACCTGAAGATTGGCTAGAGGAAGAGGAGCAATCAACATTAAAATCAGGGTGAATTTCCACCCTAGATGGGAGAAAGCCTGCAAAGTTTGGCAAGCTGAAAAACTTGGACCCAGATCTGGGTTTTGGCAGGGCTGCAGGCTGAGCCAGGCAGGGACCCTCCATTTGGGCTCATCTTCAATTTTCCAATGTGTCTAATTGTGTTTCATCGCATGCTGGCGATGTAGCAAACTGATCTTAGCATTTAAATGGTTGTGCCACCCTGTGTACCTGCTCCCATGGGCAGACATTACCCATCTCATTTAGTGACAGCTTGGGAGATTAACTGGCAATAATGCAAAATGTGAACAGTTGGCTTCTGTGTTTGAAGCAGTATGTCCCTGGTCTGTGTTTAAAGCGGTTTTCCTGCTTGGCACCTTTGATTGTGAGCTGTTTTCAGGAGTGGAGTGTGGTTTTGGTGTCAGGCTCACTGATTTGCACAAAGGCAGTGAAGGAGCTGGGAAAATCTTTCGCCTTCCTTTCTGGACTGATGTGACTTAAAAGAGTGACTGGGTAACCTCTGGTTAAAGCATTTGACACAGTCTCCCACAGCATCCTCACAGCTAAACTGCGGGAGTGCGATCTGGATGGTCGGGTAGTGAGGTGGACTGTGAACTGGCTGAAGGAAAGAAGCCAGAGAGTCGTGGTCAATGGGGCAGAGTCCAATTGGAGGCCTGGATCTAGTGGAGTGTTCAAGGGTCAGTACTGGGGCCTGTATTATTCAATATATTCATCAATGATTTGGATGAGGGAATAGAGTGACTGTCAGCAAGTTTACTGGTGACACCAAGCTGGGAGGAGTGGCTGACACTGGAAGCTGTGCTGCCATCAGAGACCTGGACAGGCTGGAGAGTTGGGCAGGGAAAAATTTAATGAAATAGAACAACGGCAAGTGTAGGGTCTTGAATCTGGGCAGGAACAACCCCAGCTTCCATTATAAATTGGGGAATGACCTATTAGAGAGCAGCATAGAAGAAAGGGATCTGGGGGTCCTGGTGGACAGCAGGATGACCATGAGCCAGCACTGGGCCCTTGTGGCCCAGAAGGCCAATGGTACCTGGGGTGGATTAGAAAGTGGGTGGTCAATAGGTCAGAGAGGTTCTCCTGCCCCTCTGCTCTGCCCTGGGGAGACCACATCTGGAATATTGTGTCCAGTTGTGGTCCCTCAGTTCCAGAAGGACAGGGAACTGCTGGAGAGAGTTCAGCGCAGGGCAACAAAGATGCTGAAGGGAGTGGAGCATCTCCCGTGTGAGGAAAGGCTGAGGGAGCTGGGCCTCTTGAGCTTGGAGAAGAGGAAACTGAGGGGTTCCCTCATTCATGGTTATCAATATGTAAGGGATGAGTGTCAGGAGGATGGAGCCAGACTCTTCTCGGTGACAACCAATGATAGGACAAGGGGTAATGGGTTCAAACTGGAACACAGGATGTTCCACTTAAATTTGAGAGGAAACTTCTTCATGGTGAGAGTGCCAGAGCCTGGCCCAGGCTGCCCAGGGAGGTTGTGGAGTCTCCTTCTCTGCAGACATTCAAACCCGCCTGGACACCTTCCTGTGGAACCTCAGCTGGGTGTTCCTGCTCCATGGGGGGATTGCACTGGATGAGCTTTCCAGGTCCCTTCCAATCCCTGACATTCTGTTATTCTGCGAAATGTTTGGAAATATTTTTAATTTTTGGGGCAGCACATAGGGATGGTACTTTTTCCGCAGTGTAATGGAACAGGAAAGATCAACAATGAGAGTTTCCTTAGACCTGTTTAGTCACACAGCCCTTCCCATCCTCAGTCAGATATCTGCTGCTTTCTTGAGGGTGCTGTTCAAAAATATGTAAGTGGAACTGCTTTAACGTAAAAACTGTATTTTCATGAAAGTGAAATATTCAGCAGGACTTGGTCACATTCAAGGATATTTCCTACTGGAGAAAATCAAAATGATTCAATTTGTCCTCTCATTCAGATAATGTCAGTTTGGTTTGTTTTTAATTTTTTTTTTTTTCCTCCAGTGGGAGAAGGAAAAGGTGTTTAATGCTATCATTTTGCTTTCATCTGGATTTCATATTATTATTTTTAATATTACATCTGTTTTGTATCAACATTTCAACACTAGTGAAATGCCGCATTTTTACAGAATAAAAATCAAAATGACTGAACCTCCAAAGTGACATTAGTATTAATACAGAGGAAAAAAAATGTAGTTGTTCCAAAAAGTAATTTTTTGGGGAGGAATTTTTGTTCTACGGAAGATGATGAAGGCTTAGCCTCGTTTGAATCTAGAATGTCAAGCTGCAGGTTCTGATTTCATCCTCCAGAACCTTGTTTTATGGGGAAGAATCATCCTTATTTTACAAGAGAAGGAAGGAGAAGACAGAGAGATGTAGAAGTTGTGTCTGCATTGGGCCTTGAATGAGTGAGGCACCAGGCAGGTTAAAAACTGATGGGGCATGAGGTGATGGTTTTAAGCTAAAAGAGGGGAGATTCAGGCTAGAAAAGAGCAAGAAATTTTTGACACTGAGTGTGGTGAGAGCCTGTCCCAGGTTGGGCAGAGAGGTGGTGGATGCCCCATCCCTGGAGACATCCCAGACCAGGTTGGACGGGGCTCTGAGCAACCTGAGCTGGCGAAGATGTCCCTGCTTATGGTAGGGGTGGCACTGGATGAGCTTTGAAAGTCCCTTCCAACCCAAACCATTCTGTGATCCCAAATTCCCCGCTCCAGTGATATGCAGCATCAGAACCTCTCCAGAAAGAACTTCTGCCCAGACCCAAGCAGACGATAGCACCGCAATGAAGATGACACATGGTGGCCTACATGAAAGAACCAAGTAGCTCCAAATTTCCCATCTCCATCTCCCCATTGCTCCCATAAAGCTTGTGCCTGATGTCAGGGTGGGTCCCACACAATGGGTAAATCCTATCTAAAATACAACTCCCAGCACCGAGGCTGCTGCATCTTGCCTGTACAGCAGTGAAGAACCTGATGAGCTCCTGGGTTTCCCAAGGGTTAATGAGCAGTTTTAAATTAGAAAGGACCTCACATTTTACCTCAGGGTAACACCAGTTTGTCCTGCAGGGTTGCATGTGGATGGAAAGACATCTCTCACTTTCAGAGCAAAGACATCCCTGACTTTTTTCGATGTGTAACATGAAAAACAAACCAAATCAACCAACCCCAAGCCTGACTCCTCTCATTGCAAAACAAGCTAGAAACATTGTGCAAATGCTTAGGGAATATACCTAGGACCGGAATTAACAGAGAGTAAATACAAGCTGAAAATATTAAAGTCCAGAGGGCTGAGGGCTCGTGGTTCAGATACGTGTTTTTAAACACCTGTGAAAATGGAGGGAAGCAGCTCTCATTTTTGTCTGTTTGTTTTATTAAGTGAAACAGCAGTAGCAAAAATCTATGTCCTATATCTATCTATATCTATATCTATATCCGTATCTATATCTATATCTATATCTATATCTATATCTATATCTATATCTATATCTATATCTATATCTATATCTATATCTATATCTATATCTATATCTATATCTATATCTATATCTGTATCTGTATCTATATCTATATCTATATCTGTATCTATATCTATATCTATATCTATATCTATAATCATCTATCTGTATCTATATCTATATCATCTATCCATATCTGCATCTATCTATATCTATACCTATACCTATATCTATATCATCTATCTATAGTCTTTTCTGAAGTACCCATTTCTAGTGGCTGTATTGTCATTTATTACCTTGGTACTGGAAATTTTAGGAATGGCCAAGCTAAATTTGAATAGGTAGTGCGATTTGGATATGAAAAAGAGAATAATAAGGGATTATGAGACTGGAGAAGAAGCTGGATTCCTTTGGCAGTGTGACACCTGAAATGCTGCAGTAAATTGTGTTGTATTTTCTTATTGGAGACTATATAGTGGTGTTTTTCTTTTGTGTTTATTTTATTATATTATATTATATTATATTTTATTTTATTTTATTTTATTTTATTTTATTTTATTTTATTTTTTTGTTTTGTTTTGTTTTGTTTTGTTGGGGTTTTTTTGTTTGTGTGTTTGGTTTGTTTGTTGTTGTTTTTTTTTTTAATCATAGCTAAAATCCATTGCATTACATTTTTAACTCTGTCTATTGCAAAAACTGTCTTCTTTTTTTGGGAGAATGTAAACTGCTTGTTTCTTTTCATTTGTTCATGGGAACTGAAAGATCTTATTCTCATTTACACTAAAGATTTACCATGTAGCTGCAACAGATTGACAGATTATCTGCTGTATAACTCATAGAGTCACGGCAAGTAGATTGTGTTTCCGAGCCCTGCAGTTCTTGTAAATCCCTTTTGTGGTATAAAGGGATCTCATTACCTCAACTCTAAAGTGCTAATAAACTGTCAAAAGGTGTAAAATAGCTTTATAGTTTGTCAACACTACAAAGAAACTGTGTGTTCATAACCAGAGTTAGTTAATTTGTGGTAAATAGGAGCGAAGACGTGATGCAGCAAGATCCTGGCCCTGTGTAGTCAGGGAAGAGTTCAGATGATGATGTTCCGTGCTGGAAGGGGAAGACGGTTTCAAACCTTTAAACACCTTTTCGGAGAAAGATCAACAGTCCCATTGCAGGTTTAAGGCTGGAATCAATCCCGCAACTAATTTAAGGGGTCTACTTTCTACCAACACCCCTGTGCATAATTCACATGCTCCAGCTCTGCCTAACTCTGGATGTGCTTCACACTGGTTCCTGTCAGGCTTGATTAGGAGGTTCCTTGGGTATCTAAAGTTAGGTGGCAACACATGCTCCAGAAAGTCTAGTTTTCAGGTCAGGGACATCTGTTTTCCATCTAAGTAACATGTTATCTAGTCACCTAAATTCTTAGATCTGGAGCATCCCATAGATTTAAGGTGGAATTCATCTAAACCAAATAGAAATATGTGAAAGGCAAGAGCTTCCTTCAGAGCAAACTGATGTTTAGGGAAATCATAGGGCAGTGAGATCTGGGGTTTCAAACGCATTCTGGTTGCCACTGGAGTAAGAGCATTAACATCTTGTTTGTGGATGCAAATTGCAAGAGGATAAATCAGGCACAGAAGAGTGACTGTGCTGAATGTACTCTGGGGAAGGACTCTTGTATCTTGAAACAGCATGTTCTTGAAACAAAGTAAGTTGAAAGATTATGGTCAGTAACTCTGAAAATGCTGGAGAAAAAACCATCACCACAGGACAGACTTACGAAAGAAGCTGAGCTATAGAATAAAAAGACCTGAAGGCTTTCTCTAAAAGGGTTGCCACTGGATTTACTCGTTGCAAATGTTCACGGAGGTGGTGATCACAAATGCTTAGAAGAGCTGAACGCAAGTTTTGTTCAGGTACAGACTGACTCCTAGATAGCCTTGGGGGCTGGAAAGAGAAAAGGAGGAGAAGCAGAGGCAGAAACTGAGAAAGTCACGGGGAGAGGCTTGAAGGTGTCTACAACAAGATGACTGAATATCAGTCTTGGAACACAGTGCCCAAAGTACAGCTTGGCTAGAAGAAAGAAGCACCAGTGGCCTTGGCTGACTTTGAAGAGGAGAAGCCAGGAGGCCAAAGGAGCATTCTCCAGGAAGAAAACTGTAGACAAAAAGAAGGCAGATTGAGGGAGGAATTCCTGACATTCCTTGAGTTTTGATGTGATTCTGAGACATTTCTCTAAAGGTCGAATTCTCATTTCTGGTTGAAACAGGTCTAGATGAAATCAGTTAGTGAAGTCATATAGCATCCTACAGAGATTTATAAAATTCTTTGTGATACAGACTGTAAGAAATTAAATTTGTACTATTTTTCTTTTTCCGTACTTGACTTTGAAAAGAGAACAGCATTGTACACATCAGAATTGCCTTGTTCTTAATAATTTTGCCCAGCCTATACAAGACTGTATCTTCACATCATGCTTCCAACAGGAAGCATAAATCAGGGTCCTGGTACAAAGGTATTCTTCATGCTATGATTTGTGATTAATTCATTTTGGAATTTGATTTCAAGTCCCTTGCATTTCTGTGTCGCCATTTGTCATCGTGGTTCTGCTCTGCCCAGTAGCTGAAGGTGTTTCTGTCAGGTCATTTAGTAAAATGTTCGATTCTCACTTTGCCTGCGATAACATTTTAAGTTTAAAGGTTCTGTCCAGTCCCTTTAACATGAAGGTGCTTCTGCTTTAGACCTCAAGATGTGTTGTTTTTTTTTTCCAGTCTGAGATTAGTTAATTATTAAAAATGAGTTCAATAATTGAGGTATTATACAGAGTTATCTATTTTTCAGTACTTTAGAGTGTTTCTGCTTGCAGTACTTTTTTTTTTGAGAAAAAAAGAATTTAAATGTACTGCAGCTGTTGGTCTTTTAAAACTTCTGTTATCAAACAAACCATTTATTTACCTGTTGCACAGTCCAGCCTCAGCCACTGAAGGTTATTTATGAACCCTGCATGTTTCATCTGAAAAAGAGTTTGTTTTCAAGGGGAAACAAGAAAAAGGGTTCTGGGCCTCCAAAGGGTGGTCCTGCAGACAGAATGCAGAGGGAGGGGTCTTTGTTCCAGGGAACTCTCTTTAGGTATTTATGATCTTGGTAGGGACTTTGTTGGTTCTTTGAAGGAGAGAAGCTGAAGAAGACCTCTGGGAAATGAAGCTTGTCTCACATCCCTTCTGAGGTGTTCATCAGCACATTTCATCTCCCCGATTTAAAAGCTGAGTGTAGGAGTTCCTCTGAAAAGTGATGTCAGCCCAGTCAACCTACTGCTGATAGGTGAGCAGAAGTCTGGCAACTTCTTCAAGAAGCAGTAGCAATTTGATTTGGCTCTCTGCCGTCTATTTATTCATTTACCTGAGTGTTAATGCAAATCATAATTTCAAACATCCTGTGGTCTCCAAGGTATCTGTGAGGGTCTGGCAGGTAGGACACAAGACTTAAATCATACCAATGTCTTTCTGGAACAGCAACTGAAGGCCAATTGTACATCCCAAATGACCTGTTTAGGCACCCAAAATCAACCCACAGTCTCCAAACTAAATCAAGGCAATGGCAGACACCACAGGTGACAGTGACTAAAGGGCTTTGTGGGTGTAGTGCTCTTATTCGGGTTATCTTCATTTAAACTTGCTGGATACTGAAGTTGGAGAATATGGAGGTTGCACGTTTTCCTATAATTGAAAGTGTGTGAGATATAGGTAGCAATGTTATACTTATTTTTTTTAAAATGTGAATTTTTAGGGTTACCAGCTGTAAATTTGTTTTCAAAAGGGGAATGGGTGATTTTAAACATCAATGAGTAATAACTGCTCGACAAACAGTGTAGAACATTTCTATGTGAGTGTGTGATGGGCTCCCATCAACACTACAGGGCCAGGAATATATTACAGTTAAGGTAAAGAAGACTCAGTTTTGGTGTCACCTAGATGAACTGAACAGAAAACTGTGTGTGTCACTTGTGCTGCTCAGGATAGAGGAGAATCTGACCTGTGGGTATTGTTTTGTGCGGGAATATAAATGGGAAACAAGGAAAGAGGAATGTGACAGATAAAAATACACTAAAAATGTCGGAAGTATCCTAGCTCACCTAAATCATCAGGAAAAGGTGACAGAAATGGGAATGGGAGACAGAGAGGGAGGCTGGTAGAAC
Organism: Patagioenas fasciata; assembly: GCF_037038585.1. Classification (NCBI taxonomy): domain Eukaryota; kingdom Metazoa; phylum Chordata; class Aves; order Columbiformes; family Columbidae; genus Patagioenas; species Patagioenas fasciata. The sequence goes on along the minus strand of NC_092522.1, from coordinate 121,659,794 downwards.
ATAGTAAGAAGTGAAAAAAAAAAAAAGAAGTTAGAATACATTGAATACGCTTATTTTTGAAAAAAAAAACTCTTGACAAGTTTTTCCTTAAAAAATTTTGCTTCAGAGCTTGGAAGTGGAAAAAAAACCTGAAACAAGTCTTTTCCATTGGAGGATATTTTGACTGCAGAATGGTGGTTTGCACCTCTTAACGAGAGGAGTTGTTGCCCAGCAGTGCTGCTGTAGTATGTGTGTGAGAGATGCACACGATGGGAGCCCGTTGTGTGTCTGGCCACAGATGCACACAAACACACACGTGAACACACAAATCAGTGCTATAAACAACATGTCCAGAGCTGGAGAAAAACTCTGTGCTGCTCAACATGCTGTCGGTTGTTTGCTTTTATGTGAGTCCTAAAAATTCACGAGGTTCACTCAATGAAAGGAGGTAAATGAATAAAGATGATGAGGCTGCTGCTAGTAAAAGCATGCACATGGGCTGATATCAAAAGATTTTTTTTTTTTTGAGTTATCTAAAGCTGAGGATGAGGTCTCACAGGGAAAATCTTTGATGTCTGTGCTCATGAATGGTTCAAGGTGAGTTTTGGCTATGTCTGCATTAGAAAACAGAAGCAGATTGGTAGAGTGAATGAGGTAGGTGTTGAGGATGCAGAGTCCACTCTGTAGATGTTTTCAGAGTAACCATAGAGCTATTCTAGTCTGATTCCATTGGCATCTAAAATGTATTATATGTCCTCCTGGATTACAGCTTCTGTATTAGTTTCATCTGAAAGAAATCCATTTTATGCCTTCTAAAATAGTTCCATGGTATGAAATGAAGAATATGAAATGAAGGATGTCTGGGAGATATGCTTAGCTGTAAGTTGAGAAATTTCAAGTCTGATTTAAGAAAAAAGTAAAAGACAATAAACCAGAAGGATCTCAGCTGGGTTTGAATGCCTGTCATTGACACAGAGCAGGTGCTCAAATACACTTCAAAGTGCTGGAGTATGAAGACTTAATTCTTCCTTCTCTCATTCTGGTCTAGATTTATTGACTTGGAGGTACCACTCCTTATTTCCATCTTCATTAAGGAAAGAATTAGGACACCAGAGTACAAGCAACGAGAAAGTAAAACAGGACATGGAGAGAGACAAGCTTGCTTAAAATAATTTTAAAATGTTTTGTTGGATGCAGCCTCTACCATCAGTGATTTCTGGTGCTATTACTTTTCTATAGAACAACCAGGGAGGACAGTAATTTGCTGTGGGCTAAAGGTAAATGATGATCTATTGCAGAGGAGGGAAGGAAAAGCATACTAAAGGTGAGTGCATGAGGAACATACTCTCCCCTGATGGTGTTCACTGTCTTGGATCTCACTGGACCAACCTGTTCCAAAGCCTAGAAGGGAAAAAGAAACGTGAAGAGTTGAAGCAAGCTGCATGGAATTAAGAAGACAAGGTGTAATGGCAAGATGTTTCATTGCTGGGGCTTGTTGCACACAGACTTAGTAGTATGTCCACTGAACAGGAGGTAATTTGGGAAACTGCAGTTGCAATGTTGCTGTTACCTTCTAGCGATGCCCTCAGGTTGCTGATGCAAGGGGCTCTTCTTCATCTTGCCATTGTGCTGAACTATGTATTCATACTTCTTGACAAATCTCTAACCCATCCCCATGCTCAGGGATGTTCTGTGACCTTCACATCAACTGAGCCTTAACATTGAAAATACATTTTCAGGTCTAGCCAGACTAAGGCCTCACCAAGAATATGTTTCAGCAGTGTTAGCTAAGATTCAAGTTTTCTGGAAAAAAATCAGTTATTACATTTCAAATAGTATGTGATGTTATTTCTGCTTTTGGATGAAAAAGGCTGAAGCAAATTCTTTTAATATAAAATGTTTGAGTCACTTAACCCAAGATTTTGAAAAATGACCCCTCGTTTTGGATCCTCCATTGGATACAGTTTCAAGATGACTTCCTGTTGCTGGCTGAGCAACCTGTAGTCACTCCTAAAAGTTTTTGAGACTGGTGATATTTGTCTTTCCATATATCACTGAAATCTTACTAATAGAAACATGTTTGTGTGAATGCAAGTTACTTGTGGGCTTAGATTCACTGCATGTTGTTCTGTATACATGACTGGGCAATCTGATAATTCAAAGTGTTTTTGGAACTAAAGAAGCATGACGGTCCCTGCAGAAACTGCTTTTCTCCCTTGGTTATAAAAGGTGCGTAAGAAGAGGGTGTTTCTCACATATAGAAGCCAGTTTGGGGAAATCAAACAACCTCAGGTTCCATTGCCTGTACAGCAAACTTCTTTCTGGCATGTTTTTCAGCTTTTTGGGACCAATAGAGACAAAAGACATGAAATGAATATGTTGTTTGGAAAGTGTAGAATTTCTGATCCAAACAAATATGCACAAATCCTACTCTGTAGCATCGATCTCATCTCTCTTATGCAACATCAAAAAGAGATGAATGACTGTGGAATGATTCAAGTGAGGCAGCATTTTCTAAGCATGTTACTCCTGTTTTTTTTTGTGTCAACTGACTTGGTGTTTGTGTGGGGATTTTTTCTTCCTTTATTTTTTTTTTTTGATTTTTTTTCAGGCTGGGTGCCCAAAGTAGCTTTCACACACTTAAAATCATCTGCTCACACTAATGACACACGACTAGTGCTCCAGGAAGCTGTTGACTGGCAACCCGGCGATGAAATCTTGGTGGGAAGGACAGACCTTGGAGATGCCCAACAGCAAGAAGAAACGGCTGTTATTGAGTCTGTGAATGACACGGAGCTGTACCTGAGATCACCACTCAGGTAGCCTTTCAAGGGCCAAGGGGATTTCACTAGCAGAGAGCTAAACGAGGGGAAAATTTGGTCAAAGTGAGGACATAATAATTATGTAAATCCCTTTTACAAAAGTGGTCAGAGATATTTCACTTCCTCGCTCTCCCTAAAGCTAGTGGACGTTCAACTCGGAATGTTTCTATGTTTAAATTCTGTATCATAACCATGAACTCAGAAAACCTTTGAAGCAGAAAACACTTATAGCCAGTAGAGTCCAGTGGCCTGAACACACAGTTGACAAGGAAATTTCCTGCATAGTTAATTTATTGAGAAAGTGCATTTTTTCACAAAAAGTCTCTGACTTCTGTATAAATAAAATCAAAACAAGAAGAAGACAAAAAACTCAAACAAAGAAAGCACGCAAACAAAACCAGAAATGAAAATGAAAACAACAAAAAAATCCCAACTTCCCTCCTTGACTGATTTACTTAAGCTGATTAACAACACACTTAAAATTAGTTACTTCAGTTTGGAAATACTGCTTACACATTTCCAGTGAGCAGTTGTTTCACTGTCTTATGTTGTCTTGGTCTTTTGTGTGTGGAGATCTCGGACAAACTCTACTTTTTATCATCATCACTTGGAGCCCCAGTGTTAAAATGCGTTATTTATTTGGGAGGCAACCCAAATCCAATTCCCAGGAAAATTAATGATATTATTTTCAAGAAATATTTGGGACTTGAGGAAGAAAGTACTCATGGTTTTCAGCCGAGCATACTTTGGGAAGAAAATTCAAAGGCTGAAATATTTTGTTGTAAATATACATAATCTAAAGAAAATCTGCAAGCTTGAGAGACAAAAGATGAAAACAAACATCGGCCAAAGGAAAATACATTTAGCTCATATACACAGACACATTGGATGTGTCACTGTCCATAATGAGAAGAAGGCTGAAACCATCTCTGAATTTGGGCAGTTGGAGTCATAAGCTTAATGTGAACATCATTCTTGCCATCTGACAGGTGCAGATCCTTTTGTGCCTTTTTTGTGTCTTTCTTGTGTCTTTCCTTAGGTGCTCCCACAGTGCCAGAGAAGGATGGGCGAATGACCAAGGTCTTCCCTTTCATGCTGTGGTGGCACTGATTAGCAGAAGGGTCGTTGTTCAAGGAAATGTCACGATAGAGAGGATGTCACACCTCAGACAGTGTGTAAAATCAGGTGCTACAAGAGGTGAGGAGGCTTTTTTTCTCATAGGAATGTACTGAGGAGGAAAATTAGTCCATTAAAATCACATCATGGTATCACTGTGTATTAGAACTAATTCTTAATAGGATAACTTTGAGACATACCAGTGCCAGGAAAGCGAGTTTATCTTTCCAAATATTGTTTGACATTGAAGTGTGAAGTCTTGGGAGCTGAACTGCATTTCATTGTAATATCTCAGATGTATTATTTTCACACTGTTGTTTCAAGCCATCTTGGGAAAGGCTCTTTAGTTTTGCCTGAGCCTAAGGGTGTAGAGAAGAAAGTATCTTCTGAAAACATGTTTCAGTGTACATAATATATTAAATTTTTAATTGTGTTTACTGTTTAGTTACTTGAAGAAGAAGGAAAAATAAAACAGCCCAATGCTGTTTGTACGCTTCAGTGTAAAATATTGAGACATTGTTTAGTGCTTAGGGATACCAACAAAAAATAACGGGTGATGTTTTCTTGTAGCATATAGTTAACACTGGTAAAACAATGTCAGGTGTCTCAGTTCTCCTTTAGTTTCACCTGTATGAAACTCTGTGAAGTTTGACAGGTGGCTTCCTGATCTAAACCTGCTGATGAGGAAAGAGAATCAGACATGGTGATTACAATTTAGGAGAGTCAGGTTATCTGGCAAGCCAGATGTAAGGTTTCCTTTAACAATAAAATGCCTTGGGCTTTCAGACTGTGACACAAGACTTCATTTGATATCCAGCAGCCAACTGCTTATATTACTCATGGATTTATGGTCCATTTTCTGTGGAACTCATAAATATAGACTCTGAAATGTGCTAACCGTTTGAGGTTTTTATTTGAGTTAAAGGATAGAAGGATTTCTCAGAGGAGTTACCAGAAGATGAGTAAGCAGTGATTTTTGTGGTTAATTTACATTCTTCAAAAGAAAAATCAGCATTACTGAGCACAAGCAGGCGGTACTGGAATTTGAGATTTCCTCTGTACCTTCACTTTTATAGCCTGAAACCCCTCTTGCCAAAGCATCCTAAATACAGACCCATGGAAGAATGACTTTCAAGAATGTTGATACATTTGTCAGCCCTATGATTTACTTTCCTTGTCTTCAGACTGCGGGTAGTAACAGTTCCACATCCATCTGCCCAGAGAATCAGGAGAGCAAGAGTTTTAAAGAAATTTCAAAATGTTCTCATTTCAGTTTAACTCAGTACATCCGTGCCCAATCTCCTTTTCAAGAACCTCACCCAAGGTAAATCAATGTCAAATCCATCTTCCCCATGCATAGGGCTATTTAAAATTGAACACAAGGAACTTTCCAAGGCATAAATCTACCACAGCTTCCTGCTGGTTTTAATATGTGTTCCTCTGAAAATGTCCAGACTCTTAGGGAAGGAACCATGACAGTATTTAAAGGGAGCATCAACATCATTAGAAGGCGGGGTGGTCAGTAGGTTAGAGAGGTTCTCCTGCCCCTCTACTCTGCCCTGGTGAGACCACATCTGGAATATTGTGTCCAGTTCTGGGCCCCTCAGTTCCAGAAGGACAGGGAACTGCTGGAGAGAGTTCAGAGCAGGGCAACAAAGATGCTGAAGGGAGTGGAGCATCTCCCGTGTGAGGAAAGGCTGAGGGAGCTGGGGCTCTGGAGCTTGGAGAGGAGGAGACTGAGGGGTGACCTCATTAATGTTTACAAATATATAAGTATCATGAGGATGGAGCCAGGCTCTTCTCGGTGACAACCAATGATAGGACAAGGGGCAATGGGTATAAACTGGAACACAGGAGGTTCCACTTAAATATGAGAAGAAACCTCTTCCTAATGAGGGTGCCAGAGGCTGGAACAGGCTGCCCAGGGAGGTTGTGGAGTCTCCTTCTCTGCAGACATTCAAACCCACCTGGACACCTTCCTGTGGAACCTCATCTGGGTGTTCCTGCTCCATGGGGGATTGCACTGGATGAGCTTTCCAGGTCCCTTCCAACCCCTGACATTCTGTGATTCTGTGATCAAATAAGCTTGCCTGTGGCTGTTTATCTTTGGGCCCACATTTAAGATCACTACTGGAGACAGAGTCTCACTGAGTCAATGTGGTGGGTCTCGTGATGTTGCTTGGGGCACTTTGCACACCCTATAGTGGCCATGGCCATACTGACAGCTCCCACCAGCTTGTATTCCAGGTGTCTCCAGGTGTCTGTACAAGCGAAGCGAGAGGCAGCTGGGGTCTCAGGACCTGGGGGCTGTGGTGGTTGTGGAGGCCTTCCAGGGAGAGGCAAGTCGGCTCCGGATTGAGGGCGTCCAGTTCCGCCACGTGGGTCAAGCATTTCAGCAGCACCGCAGTGCCCTGACAGTTACTGGCAACGCATGGATGGCAGGTGAGGTGGCCACACTGGAGGTGGCCCTGAGTGACCTCAAATGTCCACCTTCTCTTGCCCAAAGCTGAGGCACATGTCCTCAAAATCTTCACAGCCCTCAGGTCAGTTGACAAATAGGACTGGTAAATGCAAGAAATCCTTATCCATAGTCAGCCCAAGTGAAATTTGATGGAGGGCTTTAGGCTCCTTTGCATCTCTGGACAGCTTCTTCCTAAAGTAACATTTCATTTTATGCCACAACTCTGAGTTGGTGTGCAACTTCTGCCTCTGGAAATGAAAGCACTAATAAACTGTGAGGGAGCCCAGGGGTGGCTCAGGGCTGCACAGTAGCATAGGTCAAAATTTAATTCTGTCAGCTGAAAGTTAAAGACCATATTAAGTTATCTTGACTTTGTCATTGATAAGTGCAAAATTCACTTCTGTGGAGGTGGCAATGAGGGCTTTGAAGACTGATGGTGACAGTACCAAGTTAGGCGGGCTCAAATAATGTTTTAAGAATACTAGATGGGACTGCCCCTTCCATCTAACCCATACTTAAACCTCTCCTATGCCATCTTTATCACTGAATGGGGATCTAGGCTTCCTGCTGGCAGAAGACAGCACTGACCACGATCCTGGAGCACAGTGGGCAGGTCACCATACCTGGCTAGACAAGGTGTACAAGATACCTGTCCTATCCTCATGTCCCTTCTCAAACGTTCCTCCTCTCCTTCAATCCCACTTCAGTCATCCAGCTGCTTGAGCTCATGACATTCTTCACTCTTGGGATCTTGTCCTATCCTTTCACTGGATCTGCTCCTCCTTCCTCAGAATGCTGGACCACATCCATTAACCAGTTTCGGCGCTGCTTCTCTCCTGTGTCCATCTCGGCCGTGCTGTCCTGTTGGCAAAGATGTGCCAGGTGAATGAGGGTGGGAGCCGCAACTGGGCAGTCTCATGGGAGCCGAAACAATTAATCTCACAGTATCAAAGCATGAGGAGCTAATATAAAACTCTCCCAACCTTCAAGCTGCAATGTGTTTTTTGCTCATAGCGCTCTTTTCTTTCCAGACTCTTACATACGTGGCTGTTGTGTTTTGGATTCCTTTGGCCAAGGACTCCGTCTGACTGGGATCTCAAACCTTAGCGTGGAGAACAATGTTTTCTGTAACATTTCAGGGCATGGGCTTTTATTGGGTGAGTAAAGCAAGAAAAACAAACAACAACAAAACTATCCTACGAGTAATAGCAATGTGCCAATTACCATTTGCAGGAAAATGCATTTGTAGAAAGAGTGGCAGATCCTTAACTGCACCCTGAAAACTTTAATTACATCTTCCCCATTTTCTGGTATCAGTGAATCTGGAATGAAGGTTCCGTGATTCCATATGAAACTGCTAGCAGATATTTCTGTTTGACCATATAGTCTCTTTCATCAGACCAGTCTTCACTTGATCTGGATCTCTTCTTTTCAGTGTACAAGCGGAAGAAGATTAAAAAAAATCTCCTCTAAAAAAAAGAGGATTGATTTATCTGTCTTTGGAAGACTACCATCATGCAATATTTAAGATCCCAGCTCAGTGAGGCGTTTAAGAACATACTTACCTTTAACTTCAGTCATTTGACATCGAAGATAATGGAGTGAAAGCATATGTTAAAAGTTAAGCAGAGGATTTAGCACTTAAATAAATTGGAGCTTGGAGCAAGAAAAATGTTAAACAACAAAATATTTCTCCTAACTAACCATCAGGAGACTGACTTGAAGCATCTTCTGCTGGGATCTCATGTTGCCTGAATACCGAAAGATATAGCTTGATTTTCATTTTCCCTCAGAAATGGAATAAAAATTACCAATTTTAAGATAAACGGAGGGTGGAAAAAAGCCTTCAGTCCTGATCCTGCAGTTCAACACATAGAGTGAGTCCCTATGTTGGGTCCCGTATGTAAACCTAATGAGAAATGATAGATTACAATTTAAACAGGGGAGACGTATAAAAGGAAAGTGATTGTACACATCTGTCGAAGAGAGCTGGCCTGGAGAGATTCAAGGAATCTGTGGCTGTGGGGAAGCAGACAAGATCTCCATCCTGCAGGCACACCTATGCTCAGTCTTACTAAGACATATGTCTAAGTTAAAGATCTCTGAGCTGAGCTGAACATTTCCACTGAAGTTTCAGCCTGAATACACCTTATCCCCAAGATGTCTTTAATGGCTTCACTGTCAGCAGTTCTGGAGGGACTGATGGATGAATTTATGTATGATTTTGTTGCCTGTGAAGGAATATTTATTATAGCTGGCTATTTGCAGCTCCAGAATTGGATTCCTTCCATGGTTTCTCATTTTCAGGGGGGTTGCAAGGCAGTCATAAAAAGTCGCTCTGGGCTTAAAATTAATTGACACACCAGGTCTCAGCTTGGAAGCCAAGACCTTTTATGCCACCTCAAAAACCTATATGGCTATTGCAAGGGTTGCTTTAAGATCCTGTTTATGCTCTGGTAGTGGCATTGTTTGTAATACATACACCTTGGAAAGGAAATATTTACTAAGTGGATCTTGTTCTGAAAGTGAAGAAAAGTTCAAAAAACCGAGAGGGAGGCCAAAAATAATTTCAACCATTCCCAAAACCAAAGGACAAATGTTTCTCTGTGAAGTGGCTTACATTTGGGGCAGTAATGATAGGGGAAGGATCTGTATTTGTAATAGAACTTGAACAGGTATAGTTGAAGACATTTATGTTTGATAAACAAAAGTAAACAGATTTAATTTCCTCCTGATGTAGGTCAATCAGAGATGACTCACTTAGTATTCTGCTTCCAAAACACAAGAGCAGGGGGACATACACTGATGTGTCCTGCTTGGACTTGTCCTGTATGGGACTATGGGACTGTCCACTTTTTGCCATTGGGTGGCATATCGCTTTATGGTGTATCTTAAAAAAAAAAAAAAAAAAAAATATATATATATATATATATATATATATTCCCCCCCTACCCCGCCTCCTACTTTAATACCGTTACTAGATCTGGGGTGCCTCATGGCTCTGAGTTGTGTGATCAATTGCTTGATTGATTTTTCCTTTTGTTTCTCATACTTCATTGCTTGGTGGGGGTAAAACACCCACTCTTGTGCAGAGTTGCAGTGGATTTTTAAGTCTATTTAGAAACTTTCTAATGTGTAAGTAGGGCGGTGGATGGAAACACAGGAGATTGTAGGTACAACTTTGAATTCTAGTACTGCCAGAAGCATACCTGTGTGTGCAGAGGTGAGCTGCTTCCTCACTCTCAATCTTTTTCTAGCTGTAAATGTGCTTTATAATATTCCCTTTATTCCTTTCCTCCATAAACCTGCAGTACAGTATGGCTGGTATCATAATCATACATAACACCTGGTACAGGGTATTGTGAGTATTGAATTGCACAATCATGGTCTCTGTTACCTGTTTATATAATATGTACTGTAGTATTCCTTTCCCTGATCGTGTTTATCTAAGTATAATGTAAGATGTTTGTGGCAGGAACCGCCGGTTTTTGTTTGTTTGTTTGTTTGGTTTTTATTGTTTTGTTGGTTTTGTTTGTTTGTTTCTTTGTTTGTTAATCATATTTACAATGTCGATCAGATCCTGCATCTGTCCTGCTGACATTCCCTTCCCTTTCCATTCTCTGCACTCCTGTGTCAAGCAGTTATGGCATTTTGACCATCTCACAGCCATCTTCTGCTGAGTCTTAAACACAGGTTTCTAAGTGCTTTTCAAACTGTGACTTATCCAGCAACAATTAGCAGGGAAACCTAATTCCCAGGTGGGCCATGTCAGCAAAGCAGACAAGGCAAAACCTGGCAAGTTCTGTGACTTCTGTAATAGAGAGTTTCCAGCTATATTTCCTTTCCTTTCCTTTCCTTTCCTTTCCTTTCCTTTCCTTTCCTTTCCTTTCCTTTCCTTTCCTTTCCTTTCCTTTCCTTTCCTTTCCTTTCCTTTCCTTTCCTTTCCTTTCCTTTCCTTTCCTTTCCTTTCCTTTCCTTTCCTTTCCTTTCCTTTCCTTTCCTCTCCTCTCCTCTCCTCTCCTCTCCTCTCCTCTCCTCTCCTCTCCTCTCCTCTCCTCTCCTCTCCTCTCCTCTCCTCTCCTCTCCTCTCCTCTCCTCTCCTCTCCTCTCCTCTCCTCTCCTCTCCTCTCCTCTCCTCTCCTCTCCTCTCCTCTCCTCTCCTCCTTTTTTTCTTTCCCCTTTTGTTTTGTCTTTTCATTTTTCCTTTTTTTTCCTTTTTTTTTTTTAATTTAATTTTATGTTTTGTTTTATATTTTTGTATAAGGAGAAGGACTGGAAGAGAACAGAGTCATTAACAACCTAGTGATTGGCCTTTCTGGGACAGACAGTTTCTCCAACATTGAGACGTTGTCACCAGCAGGGATCTACATCAGGGCTCCTGCCAACCACATCAAGGTAAGAAGTTCTGATATAAAATCTAACTTCTCTTTTCTAATCAAAGATATCAGAAAGATACAAAGCTTCGTTTATCTGCAAGATCATATGCACAACAGTGGCTTCTTGGATGAGCTGTCAGAAACTGTGCTCATGATAGGATATTAAAACAAATATATATTACAAAATAAATTATATTCATGACAAATCTTACTATTAGTTAAAATTTTACTGCACCTGAGTGGAACAAAATATTGCAGTGAGATCCTTCATCCTGAGATTCTTTAAAATTGTTTTATTTTCTAATACTGATAGATTCATAAAAACTGGAAAAAGGTTAGGCTCAGCTTCTCTAGAGTTTTCTCTTCTGTCATTATTAAAAAAACCCCTCAATTTTAATGGGCTGATGACAAACACGCTAAAATTCAGCCATATCAAATGCACTCCTGTCTGGATTTGAAATGAACTATGTACAGTCCAAGTTTTGTATTCCAGGGTGAAAAGGACAATGCATTTCCTGTCCTATGAAAATGACATTGATTTTAAGAGAGACCAAGCTTCTTTATTCTAGATAGTGATAAACCCTTGAACTCTTAAAAAACTAACAGGCTAACAACCCTCACATCAAAAAGTTGAGCTCAATAAAAAACTTTTTGTTCAGTAAGTCTTAGATGTTTTCTTCTAGTTCATATTTTTTTGTCATATTCAAGTCACTTAATTCCAGCATAAAGAGTCACTTTTAAGTGTTTCATGGAAAAAAATTGTGATTTTCAGTAATTTCAAACCATTTTACATTCGAAACTGTTTTGAGTCTGGAATTTCATTGAAACTGACCTTTCTTACTGCAGTTTCAATTGTGACAAATGCACATTTTTGTAAAAAAAAAAAAAAAAATCTGATCTGTTCTTAACCCATAGAAACCAAACCAATTATTAAGTGCATGTGGAGACCTAATCACCCCCCAGGCTTCTGTTCCGATAAGAAAGAATTGCACCTAAATTTGAAGGTGAAAAAGAGACTAACACATTTCCCATGTTAGTATGAAGACTATAGTGTGCTCAGGAAGAAGGAGAGGACTTTTCTGCAATTCCCTCAAGGGCATATTTATCATTTTTAAGACCATCAAATATAGTTAAAAAATACAGCAACTAGGCAGAATCGCAGGAATTTCAGCTCCACTAAACACAGAGTTTTGTTCTATCGTGCACTGACTTACCCTGGAGCTGTCTGCTTGATCGCCAGTGGCTCAGCTTTTGAAAAGGTTTGCTGCAATTATCTCTATGGGTACGTGCGAACTGACTGCGGTGGGTTTTCGGCACATTTGTTTAGCTCTCTCGGTTCGCGTGTCTTCCTAGATACGCCCAAAGCTGCGTCTGTGGCTGTGTACCCAAACATCAAGGTTAAGTCTGCTCTCCAAAGATGTGTTACTCAAGGCAGAATGGCAGATGGCCCTTGAAGGGTTGCTGATAAACCTCATTTTTGTCAGTCTCTCTGAGTGGGTTATTTGAGGCGTTGCAGCAGCAAAAGGAAAATATGGATTAGTTGCCTAGCTTAAAATTGTTATTAGCTGCACTGACTGGTCTATAGTACCAAGCAGGGCTCAGCAGAAGACATGAAAGGACATGGATTTGAAGATAAAAGGTCACACTTCTTCCAAGCAAAACACCTGTGTCTTGTGGACTTTTTCTTAGTGCAATAATAACCATCGAATGCAAGGCATGCTGGTCCAGCACATCATATATTACAGAGTTTCAGCAAAGTTATCTGATCGAATGGCTCAATAACTGGATATTGGCTTTTAGGTGTTTATAATCTTAATTTAATAGGGAGGTTTGAAGGATACAATATGAAACAATCATCTTCCCACTGCCTGGTTTCCAGACTGTGATGTGGAATAGAAATTTCCCCATCTAGATTTTAATGTTAGGTGATGGTCGACTTTTGCGTGTATTTGTTTTTTGTTTTCAGATTGCCGTCTTTCTAAAGTCGCAGGCTGCAATCTTTAAGGCCAGGATTACAGATTAGACAGAGAGCTCCAAGTCCATCCTGCCTTACATCTTCTGTGTGTGATGGGTTAAGCTGTCCACAGTGATTCCTACAATAATATTTTCATAATGACTTCGTTTACTCGGGAGCCTAAATTTGCATTGGTGACTAAGAGTTTAAATTTCCTTGAAATTTCCTTCCTAAATGGTTTTGAAATTGGGACACAGCAGTCACTCAAAGCTGAGCCTATGAAGACATTCAGACACCCTGTTCCTACAGGTTTCCATTTGATTTAAGATCTTAAGTGCATTTATGAATCAGGCTGTTAGATAAAATTTTATAATCATAGAATAGTTTGGGTTGGAAGGGACCTTCAAAGGTCATCTAATCACATAATCACACAGGATAAGTGAAAAATGATTATTGCAAGGTTAGTTGTTTGTTTGTTTGTTTGTTTGTTTGTTTTTATATAAGGTGTGGAAGCCCTCTCTATCACTTTTTAGTGTAATAAGATGATTTCATTAGCAGGCTGGTTTCTTGCCTTTTAGATGTTATCAGCATGAGGAACTGAATATGTCCCTCTTTGATATTAGCTCTTCTATGACTGAAATACATGCCTTATGTTCCTGGTTTCATTTTTGTGTGCAGGAAAAAAAAAAAAAGAAAAAAAGAGTAATTTTTTATAGTTTTCTGTTGGCTCTCTTGGGTCCAGCGGGTGTTGGACGTTTTGTAGTAACTTCCTATTCATAAGTGTTCAATGTCCATAAACCCCAGAGCCAGCATACAATGCTCATGTTTAACAGCATATAGACCGGGTTTAAGAAATTCAACAAGCATCATCCCTTTCCTTCCTCGACATGTTGTTGAGGACTGAGAAACAGCTGAAATGAATGAACGGGGCGGAGATCAGCCTGTGTTTCCGTGTCAGGGGTGTGACTGATGGTCACGCTGGTGATAAATGAATTCGTTCTCCAGTATCACCCAACCCAGCCATTCTCCATGGTACCAAAGAGGTGAGGTGCATCTGTTTGGCATCGAGTGTTTCTCACCACTTCATCCCTCCTGAAATCTTTTCTAAAACCTTCTTTAAGGTGAGCAGATGTTGAAGCAAACCCATTGTGGGTACCGCTCGCATTCTGCCAGGTTCTGGAACAGGAGGAGTGATGCTGGGCACATTCTTCAGAGTTTTAATGTCATCGTGAAGGTTTGAATCTCAGCTATCTAAAAAAAAATCATGAAATATTTACATCAGCAGCGTTGTACGGTTAAGAGACACTTAAAACGTCAGCCACTTTATTTTACTGACTTGTGATGTGAAGCTCCAGGTATTTGGTATGCTTGGGGAGGTAATTTCTCTCTGGAATTTTGGTTGCATGGACATTCGTAATATACTGACTTCCACAAAAAATTGATTTCCACACAAAATTTCCTGCTTGCCTAAAACCCCTGCCCTCCAGCCACTGAATAAATATGCAGGTTTTTTCCTTATGAATCATCTGTAGAATGCACGATTGGAGCAAGTAAAATATACTGGAAATAATGTGACTGGACTGCAGATTATTTTGTTAAAGGAACAGAGTCTGTGGTTGTACTTTTGGAAAAAGCAGTGGTTTTACCAGGAGATCAAGTGTTATTTTGGGTACCAGCATGTCTTTGTCGCTTGGCAGATGTCAGAGATCGTGGCTGCAGGGAACACACTTGGACTGAACAGAAGCAAGTGATGGGTATATGGAGGATTCTACCTCTAGGTCACCAGGCTCAGTTGTGATTTGGACCATCAGGCACCAAAAGCTCATTAGTGTTTTAACACCATTCAGTGACCTGTGAATGGTAGTGGCTGGTGTATCTTAGAGAACAAGTTTTTCTAATGGCTGCAAGAAAGCTCGTTTTAGACTCACCTTAGAGATCTAGATACCTCCAGAGAGCAATTATTGTCATCTAAGGATAGACCAGAAGATTGGTCCTCTGGACATCCCTATGCCTTATTTTTTTTTTTTTTTCCTGGAAATGGAGCCTGGGTTTATCAGCTTAGATTTCAGCATAAAATTTTTGCACATCTAAGGTGAGAGAGATCATGCCCAGATGTGCACTGAAAACATCACTGTATGGACGCCATCCAAAACCATTTGGCTGCTCTCCAAATGAAGCAGGTTAAGAGCAGGATTTTGCCCTACAGTAGAGAAGCTCTTAATCCACTGTAGATCCCCTCACACAACCCACTTGCTACAGACTCTGTAAGTACCAAACTCCCAATTTAAGGCCATACTCACTTATTTTGCACTTCTTGCAATGGTACATGTAATGCAACTCCATTATTTCTTCATTAAGAGATATTAAGTGACAATAACTTACGTGGTTATTCACTTACCCTGTTAATCCAAAACAAGTAATTTACCACAGTTTTGAGTAAGTTTGGTTGTTCAGCCATTGACATATCCTGAAGATGCAATTCTCTGTTTTCTCTTGACTTTCAGGGAGTCTTGTTTTTTTGTGTCAATGTTTTTTCTTTTGCTGTATTTGCTTCGGAAGGCATGAGAAAGATACATCTGAGAAGTAAATCAGTAAACTGAGTAGTTTGTGGTTTACCTTTATGTCATGACGTTGTCTTCCTACTTAGAAGTTATTTTATAGGAGTAGCAAGTTTTCCACACACTTTTTTTCTTACGTACATTTTGAAGTATTATGGCAATACCATTTTTCTGTCATTTGTTTCTATTGCTTGGCCGATCCTTGTTGTCTGAGTTGAGAACAGGTTTGCGTTTTTTTTAAGGACAGAGTTAAAACAGGACTCAGAAACAAGGTACCAACTTCTACCAGCCACACTTCCTAGAACTTGAATGGACTTCCGCTTGGATTTTAATTTCAGTTTTTGTCAAGTTTATTTGAATTTGCAGAAATCTGCGGTAATTCTTTTTTTCACAATCACATATGTTTCTCTGCAGGGTAACACAGTGTGCGCTGCTGGTTACGGCTATTTCTTTCATCTCGCCCCCGAGGGACCATCCAAAATGCCTCTCCTGTCCTTCAGTGAGAACATAGCTCATTCCTGCACAAGGTACTTGGAGATTTTTGGTTAAGGAGATTTTCCTTTGGTGCATGGTAGTGCTGACTATGATTGCAGTGGTGAGCAGAGAAGGCTTTGCCCTTCCTTTCTTTTTTTTTTTTTAATTCTTGTTTTGTTTTTTTCTTTGATATTTTTTGTTTTTGTGTGTGTGTGGGGTTTTTTGTTTGTTTTGTTTTGTTTTGTTTCTTTTCCCCTAGTTTTGTACCCATTTAGGAAAGCAGTCTCAGCATTTAACGGTGATGTGGCTGGGGATGTTTTTCAGGGTCTGATCATGAATGGTTTCCTTAGTAGTTTCAATATGGCCCTTTCTTTGTTCATAAACCCAATTTATTAACTTGCAGCATTTCCCAGTACTGTTAACAAGCTCCTCCAATTTATCCCCTTGTTTAAATGATCCTGATGTAGTTTCAGGTGCCACATTTAACACATTTCCTCGTCAACCATTTAGCAGCAAAGCACTGAAGCATGAACTCATGTGTTGAATTGAAAGTTTGTTTTTAATTATACCAGACATTTTGAGTAGAAGAGGGTGGTATGCAGGAGAGCAGATACACGATTTGTTCCTTACACTCTTCCTTTAACATCTCCTGTAGGCCACCATTAGAAACATATTTATACAACCTGGACTGTCGTTTCTTACCTCCAGATGCTTTGTATCATAGCAGTATGAACACCCAAATATTAGTGTTTGGTTTTTGAACAAGTAGATTGAAATGGAGACTAAGCACTTTGCAGTCCAACGGGATAAAGGTACTTTAAGTATGTCAAATATTATGTATAACAGTTGTTCTGTGGTATCCAGGAATGACTATTCACTAGATCTTTTGCCTGTGTTTCCCTAGAATAGAAACAATAGTAAAAAACAATGCTGTGCTCAAAGTCAGTGGACAGAGTCACCTGAATTTTGAGGAAATCTGGATATTAATCTAAATTTAAAATCCCTGAGAAGGTCAAACCAAGGGCGGCATTCAGGAATGCTTACACTTGGAATGGACTCCAAGTTGGCTGAATCCAAGATCTAGAAAAGCCTTATAGAATAATAGAATAGTTTCATTTGAAAGGGACCTTCAAAGCAGATGATGAATAGAAAAATCTGCTCATGAATACATGCAGTGTAAAGGAAGAGTATCCTTTGCTTTCTTTCCTGAACAGGTATGGGTTGCTGGTGTACCCAGAATATTTACCAGAAAACCCAAACAGACCTGTTCAGTTCAACAACTTCACAGCTTGGAGTAGCCGAGGTGGAGCACAGGTATGTTCACCTTTACAAATAGATCACTTCTACACTTTTGTCAAATTTCAAGGTTGCAAATAGGCCACATTTACAGTAAAAGCTCTTGTACCTGCATGTCCATGTCCCTCAACCTAATGCTCCTATTTTGGTGATAAAGGCAAAACTAGAATTTGTGTGATGTGTTCTTGCTGATTTGATGTAGAATCGATACTACTTTCATCAATAGCTGGTGTCCTCTGTAATCATCTAGCACGTGCCACTAGAATCATAGAACCGTAGAATAGTTTGGGCTGGAAGGGACCTTAAAGATCATCCAGTCCAACCCCACTGCCATGGGCAGAGAAATCTTCAACCAGATCACGCAGCCAAAAAGATCCTCCCAGTGGATTTGAGCTACTTGTAAAGATTACAATTGGTAGAAGATCTGTTACCTTCATAGGGTTAAGGATTTCCATGGGAATTTTTTCATCCTTGTTAAAAATCTGCACTCTTTGATGTTTGAATAGTGAGCTATTGTAGCTCATGATTACCTAATATGATTAAAAAGCCCACACCACCCTTTAGCATCTGATACTTTCTTCCTATACTAGTGCTTAGAGGCTGTGATCCTCTTAACTCCTTGTCTGAGGACCTGAAAAGATTACATTTGTTTCTCTGTAAGGTATATTTTCTAGTCTAACCCATCCTATGGATCTTCTTTGAAGCTGTCAGATTTTTCAGGGTATTTTGTTGGTTTGTTTGTTTGTTTGTTTGTTTTTCTTCAGACTGGCACATTCTCTTGTGTTCTACAGTTTTGTTTTTGTGCTTTTCTCTGTTTAACTTGTAATTTCTTTGCATGGTACTGACATAGCACAAATGAATAAGTTTATTCTGATTCTTTCCATGGGCTCCCTCTAAGAACAGTCTTCTTGCTATTAGGTGGCTGCAGACAATACTTCTGGTTATTTTTGAGGCATCTTTCTGCTACAAACATTAACTTCTTAACCATGCAATTCTTTCCAGTAATAAACCCAAAAATATTCAATGCACTTTTACCTTATTATTGTTACATCAGTTCTGATTTTCTTTCATACTGCTCTCTCTTTTATTTTCTTTTAACATTAATATAAGTTGGGACAACGTACAGTTTCATATATTATTAGTTGAAAGCAGAAATTAGAAATTAAGGGGGGATTCTCAAATGTTAGATATAGATTCAACACTTCAATGTGTTCTAGCACTTTACCTTTCTACTATTTTCTAAACAAAGGGGTTATAAACCAATTTTTTTTTTTTAATTATAATTTCTTTGTTATGCTTTTATATAGATATTTAGAAGCAGCAACCTTGAACTTCAAAATTTCCGGATTTATGCTTGCAAAGACTTTGGCATTGACATCACAGAAAGCCTGGGAAACACTTCTATAGCTAATAGTGTTTTAATTGGACACACTGGGCAGAAGGTAAGTACTGCAGGAATTATTTCAGTGTCTCTTGAGTTGCATAGCATCACTTCAAATAAGCATGTGGAGAAATAAGAAAGCAGATTTGGTGACAAAGCAGAGAAAACTGGAGCATCAGTACAGCTCTCCTAGCTTGCTGGAACCAAGGATTTTGTTGCTTTTGTTGGCAGCAGCAAAAATCTCATTTGATTAGCTGGATCCTGCATCATTTTTCAGGTGCTTCACTTATACCAGCTGATGGTAGAGCCACATCAACATCAGCTGTTGAGAAACAGCGTTCTGGTTGCATTCTGTAAGAAAATTCAGCATTTTTTCCAAACATCTTTTTAGTTCAGTATGGAAATTTTAAAGATTTTTTTTAAACAAATTTGAAACAAGGACTCTGATTTTTCTATTTGAATGTGGAACTGTTCAAAGATTTTGTATTATAATGCATATTAATATATGTTCTTTATAAAATAACATTCAAAACTAAAGCCAAAATCACACGACTGCTCAACTTACGAGGTGAAGTATTTTAATAAGATAAGTGTTAATTTTTTCCCTACTTGCAGTTATTTTCCTTGGAAGATTGACATGATCTCAGAAAACTCTTACAGTCTCACAGAACTTGAATTATTGTGAGAAATCACAATTTTTGTTTAAACAAGCTTTTCTAGCATAAATTAATGCATAACTTTTGCTGTAATAAGCAGACACCATTTAACAATACACAACTGGGTTTAGTTCAGTGATTTGAGAATAATGAGCAGGAACAACAGATTTGATTTCTGTCCAAGTTAACATTTTGGTTTCCTCTGCTGTCTCACAGCATCATTGGTCCACCTGGAACACAGGGTACTGCCTATTTACTTAAGAATGAAAAATGGCATCAAAATGTAACATTTTTATTTATTCAATAAATTAATTCTTCCATTATTTCTGTAGGGAGCTGGACAAAGTCCTTTGGGTACTACCAGGTTGTTAACAGATTAATAACGTGGATAACAAAGGAATTCTAGTTACAACTGGCCACAACTGCTTGTTCAGGATTTTGAGGCCTTTTTTTTTTTGCTCTGCTCAGTTTTCTACTGTTGTTTATGAAATTAATTTTCTCTCTGACTGGTAGAAAAAGAGTTTTAAATGAGTTTTTTTTCAGAAGCTTGCAGAAAGAGACCTCTGTAGTGAATACATTGCAAGTGTGTAGCTCAGATATAATCCCAGCCTCACCAGTTCAACCTTGCAGCATCCCTGTGTATAGTATACATTGGTTCAGTTATGTATTGCTGGATGTCTTTGTTTTTAGTGTGCAGGATCCATGGAAAGACTCCGATGTTGCACTTGTTAAGAGATTTAGAGGCGCTCAGCTGTGCCTTGTTTCTTGCAGTACCCCAGGGGGGTGATTATCTTTGATTATCTCATGATAAGAGCCTCCTTGTCATAATTTACATCTTAATTTATGTAATTCTCCCTTTAATAATGATGTCTCTTTAATATCAATTAAAACTTTATGACATTAATTTAATGGGAACCCTGGATATTCTCTCTCCTAGCCCTTATAGTTTTTCAAAGAGGTGCTTAAAAACAAGATTGTTTTCTGGAAATATCAGCGCGTAATAAAATTTGAGCTTTGATCAATTAAAACATTAGTGGCAGGGCTAAATCCAGGGCCTATGAAACCCGAGGGAAAGACTTTCATTAGTTTCTTAGATATTCAGCAAACCTCTTCCATACTTTCATAAAAAAAAACTCATTGCCTTTTTGGAGCTAGTTGAGGAAAAACATTTATTCCTGAAACAGATAGCACATACAAGGGAGAAATTATGATCTCACACCCTTCTTCTTCTTGCTATTTATTTAAATAAAATGAATTAAAAAAAAAAAAAAATAAGAGCGGTATGGAAGAAATGGAAATCGTAAGTTAATAGTTTCTGACTAATTTGCTACCAGAATTCTGGGGATTTCTGTTTAGCAGTGATTAGGAAGAAGATGGACCAGAACCATAACCTCAGGTGTTTTGACCTCAGAGTAAAAGACATGATGAAGCTGTTCTGTCTTCAGGAGACAGAAGATAAGACCATCTCTTTGAAGTGATAAACTATTAAAGTCCATTTCATTTTACATTTTCTACTAGAGAGAGTGTTTTCACAAAGGGTGGATTTCTCAATTGATTCTTTACTATGGCTTTTGAGAGTTGTTCTACAAAAGTGGTTATTTATTGGTCTCAGAAACCACAGAATCACAGAATGTCAGGGATCGGAAGGACCTTGAAAGCTCATCCAGTCCAATCCCCCTGCCGGAGCAGGAACACCCAGATGAGGTTACACAGGAAGGTGTCCAGGCAGCTTTGAATGTCTGCAGAGAAGGAGACTCCACAACCTCCCTGGGCACCCTGGTCCAGGCTCTGCCACCCTCACTGAGAAGCAGTTTCTTCTCAAAATTAAGTGGAACCTCTTGTGTTTCAGTTTGAACCCATTGCCCCTTGTCCTATCATTGGTTGTCACCAAGAAGAACCTGGCTCTATCCTCCTGACACTCACCCTTTCCATATTGATCACCATGAATGAGTCCCCCCTCAGTCTCCTCTTCTCCAGCTCCAGAGCTCCAGCTCCCTCAGCCTTTCCTCACACGGGAGATGCTCCACTCCCTTCAGCATCTTGGTGGCTGCGCTGGACTCTCTGCAGCAGTTCCCTGTCCTTCTGGAACTCAGGGGTCAGGAACTGGACACAATATTCCAGATGTGGTCTCCCCAGGGCAGAGTAGAGGGGCAGGAGAACCTCTCTGACTTACTGACCACCCCCTTCTAACCCACCCCAGGTACCATTGGCCTTCCTGGCCACAAGGGCCCAGTGCTGGCTCATGCTCATCCTGCTGTCCCCAGAACCCCCAGGTCCCTTTCCCCTACACTGCTCTCTAATAGGTCATTCCCCAACTTATACTGGGACCTGGAGTTGTTTCTGCCCAGATGCAAGACTCTACATTTTCCCTTGTTATATTTAATTAATTTTTCCCAACCCAACTGTCCAGCCTGTCCAGGTCTCTGGATGGCAGCACAACCTCTGGCGTGTCAGCCACTCCTCCTAGCTTGGCACCATCAGCAAACTTGCTGATAGTGCACACAAATAGTATCACACATTCCTACCAGCCCTTTTACCCCCAGGCTACGCACTACACACTATACACTTGTTCCCAGCCTGTCTCCTGTCTCTTCCTGGCACCTTCTCAGCATCATGGCCTACAATCCAGTTTGTCCATTGTGTTTTCCATCACTTGTGGGTTTTTCTCTTCCTTTTCTCATCTAGTCAGTAGTCAGGTTTTTCTTACGACATAAATTAAGATAATGAACTTTGCAGAGCAGGGAGACAACACAACGTAAAGTGAAAAGGATCAAAACCACATCTGCTCACTGTGCCTTCCAGGTGGATTCTTTCTTCCCAGGGAATGTGTAATTTCCTTTCCCTTCCAATGTCCAACTTCAACAAGTACGCAACAACCCTGACAAAGCAAACAAGGCAACCGCTGCACTGAATGCAATACTATCACATACAACAGATGGGGAATTAAACAGATGTTACTTGTCTGAATTTGCAAAGCAATAGCTTAGATATGTCCTTCAAATAGCACATGCTGCCCCACAACCATGAGTGAGAGTGCAATCACACCCTATTGTCCCAGATTCTGCATCCTGGACTAGTTAGATTTGGAGATTCACATGACGGTGTGTTTCCCAGCATTCTTCATTTCTTCATTGCAGGGTGGGACCTGTATGTCAGCAGGACTAAAAACTCCCAAGAGGTATCAACTATTCATCTCCAACACAACTTTCAGGAATTTTGATGTCAACACTTGCACAGCAATCAGGACTTGTTCTGGCTGTTACCAAGGGCAAGGTGAGTCTGGCTGACTCCGATTTAGCAGGGTTTCCACAGCCCTTGACTTCCTTCTATTCCAGATTCAGATCTTCAGAAGTTCATAGACAAACATTGATTGATATTCACAGAAAGGGTTGTCAAGCAGTGGGACAAGCTGCCCAGGGAAGTGGTTGAGTCATTTAGATGAGGTTCTTAGGGACATGGTTTAGCGCCAGAGTTAAGTTAGTGGTTGGACTTGATCATCTTGAGGGTTTCTTCTGACCAAAATGATTCTATGATTCTATATTTCAGTTGAATCCTGTAATAAGCACTTTATAATAATGAAGAGTACTGGCCCCAGTTTTTCTTCTGTAGTCTTGTCACGATATTTGTATCAAGAGCTAAATTTTGCGGTATTTGCATACCTGCAAGTTACACATACTAAGTAGTTTTGAAAAGTGTCACTCTCTCTATTTCACTTCCCCAGCTGAGACTGAAAGATAATAACTATTCTTCATTTACAGGGAGGTGAGGCATGAGATGGCAATATGTAAATGCAAGATAAACACTATGTGTGGTGTGCAGCTCAGATGAATTGAGAAATGTAGTGATGCATTTTGCTGTCACTGCTGGCAAGCTGAATTTGACCCTTTAGCTGCTCTGCAATGGCTGAGGTTGCAGGTTCTCTCCAGAAAACCTCCCTTAGAAATAGCTTCATCCTTTAGTTGGAGTCACATACTGCACATATTTTTAAGAAAAAGGTAGCCTCGTTTTTGCGCTGATTAAATTTTTGCAGTGGAATGAGTTTTTATACACTGATTTGTTACTGCCTCTTCCTTTTGGGAGGTACAATTTGAAGAGCTATGATTTCTTTAATAGCTACGAAATATCCTCACAGAATTTTGCCAAGCTTCTACCTCAGTTCAGCCTAAATCTTAGGTGAATTAGCCTAAGATTATGTGTAAACTAAGCATCATTTTGAGCTTTGAAGAGGTGTCCAAAGGCTCTGTGACGCAAGTTCCAACTGCAATTACTTCTTAAATATATTTATATATAAATGTATACTCTCCTACAATAACATAACAAAGAAAAAGACTTTAGGAGGTGAGATCAAAGGACCGGAGGAATAGTAAAATATGACTCAGAGAGGCTACAAATGACAATATGATATTCAAATAGTAACCAACTGTGGTGCATGAATGCTCCTGTTAAGGCTGACTTGTTACGTCCCCTAGGGTAACGATTTTCTAAAACTCTTGACAATATTAGAGTGTTCAAAAACTTCCTGTGCTTTAGCCCATGTGAAAATTCCTCCGTCTTGTAGTTACCTGAGTTACTTTTCAGACAGGTGCTGCACATGTGCACACTAGTGTATTTACACACGCACATAAGCAGTCCTTATCTCTAAAGAATTTATCTTATACACAAGGCAGAAAGGATCTATAAGAATCACTGTTTTGGGAATGGCAACTTTTGGTGATGGAACTTGTGAAGGAGCATTTGGAGTCACTGAGGAGATGCTGGTGGGACCAGGAGCAGCATCTGGATTAAGGGAGTATCTAACCACAGGTGCTGTCACAACAGGGGCTGTACAGGTAAGACTTGGCCAGAATATGGCAATGGCAATTCCTACAAACATGTTTATTTATTTATCCATCTAATTATTGATTTATTCATGAATTTATTTATTTTCCTGGATCTCTGCTTTTTGTTGACTCAGCAAATATTTTTCCAAAGTGAAGGTGAAGCTAGTATCTTTTTTCCCTAGAGATGTCTTCAGGTCTACTGTTTGAAGAGGTCAGTCTCTGTTTCTGAAATGTTTCTTGTCCCCCGCAGGTGGGTTTACAGTGAGAGCTGAACGTCTGACCTTCATCAACTCACCTTTCCAAGTGTCCTTCCCCTTTCCTCACTCCGCCATCCTTGAGGATCTCGATGGTTCTATCACAGGGCAGAAGGGAAGTCGTCTCCTCCCTTCCACAGATATCCTTCCAGAATCTTGCACAGCCAGTTCCAACTTCAGCCAAGCTTCTGGTGGCAGCGTTTGTGGCAGCGATGTTGTTTTCCACCGTATGACTCTTTATTTGTAAGTAACTATTCCACTTCTGAAAAATCGGCATGAATGTTACTAACTGTGTTTTATATGAGACAGCTGCTGGGTTTGAACACCGTCCCAGGACTCCTGTCCCTCTGTTGTGTCCTAAACTAGGTCAAAAGCCTGGCATGCATTAGTCTGTATTGCTGTCTATGTGGTCTCTGGCACTGTTTTTGTTCTGGCTGCTTGTTCTTGCCCAGATAGTTTAAGAGAGCATAGGGACTCAGATGTTGTCCCAAAGAACATGTGCGATCACCACGCAGACACTGTCAATGTGTCCCATTACAGCTGCTGGGAACCTGTGTCCTTGATTTGATTGCCCATGGAGAGGTGTTTAGTGCCACTTAGAATGCCCTGTGATATTTCCCTTGGCTTGTCACTCTGTGACAGAAGGACAAGGATCTCCTGGAGACACTCTGCCAGATCTGGCCTCTCACACCAAAGTTTTTAATTGTTTGGAGCATTTTAAGCAGCACGAGATACCCCTGTTCCTTTGATCTTCCTCTTGGGCAGTTTAGCTGACCAGCCCCTTTTGGGTTTCGACTGTACTTACTATGGTGCTATAGTGACTGTAATGGTCACGCAAAGCATATTTAAATATCACTAAACATATAGGTGTCTCAGTCCTAAACTGAATGCTGATTTTCACAGCATGGTTTTGACCCAAGACAGCTATCCCTCACCCAAGCAATTCATGGGTAGACTTTAGAGGTCAGTGCAACCCAAGGAACCATTTCCAGCAGGGCAGGTTAGATGTCCTCATGCTGTCTCAGAGGCTGAAGGAGTTTGACCATATGGATATGGCCAGGCCATGTCAGAAAAACTCAAGACTTACATACGCTATGAGCGGATGAGATGTTACCATGTCTTACCGTGTAGGCTACACACCCTCCTTGCTGGTATCTCTTCACACTTCCAGTAAATCATGTCTAAGTTTGTAAGAGATCTCCACTTCTTTTTTTTTTTTTTTTTTTTTTGAGGGATAGAAAACAGCTTTTTACAGTTCAGCCTCCTACTGTCGCTGCCTCATATCCCACACTTGCAATAACCCAGTCCTGAGATGCAGCCAGGACTTAATCATCAGCTCTGATGATCATACAGATCCCAAGTGCTGTCCCAGCCCACTCCTGTGGCTGTATGTTAGGCTGGACTTGTTCCTCAGCAAAGTACTGCCATCACTTCTGTTGCCCAGGAAGGACACTTGCAAGTTCCTTGTATAAAAATAAAGGGGAGTGGAAAGGGTTTTGCAAAACTAAACACCACTCCTACTTTTCTTCCCATGATCATTTTCACTTCCCAGTTCCTTGTTCAACATTTTACTTTCTTTCTGAAGTACAAACCTGAACCATTATGAATTAAGAGTTTGGAATCATTCTGATCTAACAAAAAGAGTGCTAGGTAGAAGACAAAATACAACTGTGCTAGATGTCTTACTGGACCAGATAACCGTGAGGTCTTAGGCAAATCACTTGCCTTTTTAGCCTGTGTTTACTTTGACTATATGGACTAACAGCTCTTTGGATTGATGGTCTGTGGGTGGATAGAGCTTGTCACAACGTTGCCTGTAGTGGGATATGAGTCCTTTTGGATGCTGCCACAATGTAAATGTCAATAATGGACGACAGCTAACATATTCAATACACCTTATTCCTCTTTACATCAAAAGGTGATTAAAGAGCAAATACAAATGGGAGTTCATCTGCACAATTGTTGTTGAACTCTGGAAATGTTTGAGCCCTCACCTAAATCTTGACTTCCTAGTAAATTGTTTAAGAGTTTTAGATTAGTCATATCGAAGGCTGGGCACTTCTCAATCAACCTTTTATTTCGAGCAAGTTTTCTTTTTCCTTCTTTATTAGTCATTTACATGAGCTGGGAGTTGACTTAGATCAAAGATAGTTGGAGTAGCAGAGGCCACGTGTTATCTTGTCCTCTCAAGGACTATGTACTTAACAGAGAAACTCAAGAGACCATGAGCAACCTCTCTGTGCTGCTTCCAGATCCTCTCTCTTGAGTAGCTCCCACCAGCCAAATCACCATCTCATTAAATTGAAAGACTGTCAGCTGGTCACCAAGTAAAAGTGGTGAGTCAGGGAGACTCTGGTCACAGAGACAGAACTCTAAAATGATGGAACTTGCAGAGGAACAGGGTGGGGAATGAAAGGAGCTGGAGGGGATTAAGGATGAAAGCCAATTAATAAAATATTTGCAGCACAACCAAAGAATGAGGATGTGAGGGGAGAAAAAGTATGGGTGAATTTTGTCCAGATGTATTTGAAGAGTGTTTGCAATAAAAGTGAATAGATTAGGATTAACACAACAAAAGATGAGTAGGTGCAATTGGCAGAGGTTGAGCAGAGATAGCAAAGATAGATGGGTGACAGGAAGAATTTCCAAGCAGTGCAATATCTTGGATTCATCTAATCTCAGTAAAAAAGATGGAAGTACCGTTGCTTGGCTTTCTTTAGTTTCTGAAGAGCAAAGATTTTAAATTGCTCTGGAAGAAATCCAGAAATCCTTCTTTTGTGCTCTACCAAGCTACCTGTCAGGTCTGTAACTTGCTAGCTCCTAGTTGTACTTACCACTCATGGTAAGTCCTCGTAGTCAGTAAAACAGGGGTGCTATTAAAACAAGCGGTGAAAAACAGATTTCAAGCCTCTGAGCCCAAGTTTTATGCACTGAACTCACGTTTGCTGATCATCAGGCCAAAATGACAGGAGAAGAGCATCTTCATTTTGATGTACGAGGTGAACTTTTCAGGCAACAGCATAAAACAGTCTCATCTCCTGGGCTCAATATCTCCATCGTGGTCCAGAGTGGTGCATTCTTTGTGTTCTTCAATAGAAAGCATGGAGGGGCTTGAGATGATGGGTTTTTGTTTCCCCTGAGTTTCTGCTCCAAAAATCTTAAAGGCTGAGGTGAGCAATGGATTTTGGGATGGGAGTTCTGGTATGACAACCTTTATCCCAGCAACCTCAGGCTCATTCCATCATCCTGAAGGCAACTGACAAGGCTTGGCCATGTTGGCCATGGTTGTGTTGTTGGCATTCGTAGCCTCCAAAATATCAGGGAAGTAGCATCAACGCCATGTTTTAGGAAAGATCCCTAGGATAGGGTTGGTTGGCACAAGCTAAAATCATGTCTGGGACCATTTCAATTATTTAACAGTTACAATGTGGGCAATTAAATGCAAGTGCATGCAAATTAACTCTTTATTTTTGTGTTGTTTAATCTACCAGAGTATATGTATTAGTACTTTCCCTAAAAAAATTGTAAGTTTGGGGAAAAAAAAAAAAAAAGGTGTGAGAAACCTTAGAAACCCAGTTTTTTAGAGAAAACAAGTATCTTGAGCATTTCTTGACTCTCTGTTCCGAACTGCTTCACCCAACAACTTCCAGGGCAGTGCGGATCCATTTCCAAGCTTGCACTGCTGTAACAAAATCTTCTTCACAAAGTCCACTTGAAAGTTAAAATAATGCGGCACTTAAGCACCCTTTAAAGAGCGTTTTTATGTCTTTTAAAAATCTAATTGAAGCTTATAAAAGTCTTTATAAATTTATATGTGAGAAAGTTATTGAGTAGTCTGAAGAACAGCTTATGCCACGACACAGTACAGCATGGCCGCAGGCTAGATACGGCTGCTCCAAATGCCACTGCTACCCATATTATCATGAAAATATGACTCTCTATTAATATTAAAACAAATTTTCATTAAAAAATTGTCATAACATGATTAAGTGACTTTAAAAGTTTCTTCACATTATGCAGAATTTTTACAAGAGGAGAGCATTAGAATAATCGGTAGCCGGGCAGCACCTTGTGGCAAAGGGGACTCCAAACACTTTGAGGTTGAGCACACCAGAAGGAAGTTTTTTTCTCGTTTTCTTTTCTTTTCTTGTTGTTCCCTTTCATTTGCTTCCCCCTTCTCACTGCAGAAACCTGGGACTTGCTCAACACCAGTCTTATAGTTCAAGTCTTTTATTGTTGCCCTCCTCTTAGCCTGCTGCAGAGGAAAAGATTAACTTTCTTCTTTATAGCCTTAATTCCTAAATCTGGTCTAATATCCTCTCCTGTCGTGCATGCATTCAGTTGCTGCAAACCCAGCCGCTGCTGATGGGTTAGTGTGAAAAGAATAGCGTACCCCCTACCTCCATGTCTTGGAGTCTTGAAGAGAGTTCAAATGGTTACTCCAGTTCTGCTTTCCCTTTGGTATTTACTTACTTCAGATGAACACTCACCTGCTGCGAAGCACCCTTGCAATCACACTTCTTCTCTCAATGTGTACATGCTCAGTTGCTCTCTGGTCGTGTATTTCCCCTGTGTAACTTGACTGTGTCCACAGACGGGGCAGCTCACACCTTCACTTGACCTCAGAATTCAGACCTTTCAGGGCTTCTGTGGCATAAGGTGGAAGGCAAATATTGAATCATTGGTTGTTGACTGTTCAATTAGCCAATGCATCAGCTGAACTTCAGTGATCCAACGCTTAACTGCACTATATTTCTGACATCTGAGACATCCCACCAAAGCAACAAAGAGAAATTTGCTTCCCAGTGTAGGACACCTTTCCATTTAGCATTCAGCCTGGGTTCAGAGAATCACAGAATGTCAGGGGTTGGTAGGGACCTCTAAAGCTCATCCAGTGCAATCCCCCCGCCAGAGCAGGAACACCCAGATGAGGTTACACAGGAAGGTGTCCAGGCGGGTTTGAATGTCTGCAGAGAAGGAGACTCCACAACCTCCCTGGGCAGCCTGGGCCAGGCTCTGTCACCCTCACTGGGAAGAAGTTTCTTCCGAAATTTAAGTGGAACCTCTTGTGTTCCAGTTTGAACCCATTATCCCTTGTCCTATCATTGGTTGTCACCAAGAAGAGCCTGGCTCCATTCTCCTGACACTCACCCTTTCCATATTGATAACTATGAATGAGTCACCCCTCAGTCTCCTCAAAGCTCAAGAGCCCCAGCTCCCTCAGCCTTTCCTCACACGGGAGATGCTCCACTCCCTTCAGCATCTTGATGGCTGCGCTGGACTCTCTCCAGCAGTTCCCTGTCCTTCTTGAACTGAGGGGCCACAACTGGACACAAGATTCCAGGTGTGGTCTCACCAGGGCAGAGTAGAGGGGCAGGAGAACCCCTCTGACCTACTGACCACCCCCTTCTAATCCACCCCAGGTACCATTGGCCTTTCTGACCACAAGGGCCCAGCGCTGGCTCATGGTCACCCTGCTGTCCCCAGGACCCGCAGGTCCCTTTCTCCTATGCTGCTCTCTAATAGGTCATTTCCCAACTTATACTGACAGGAAAGCCACATTCTGCACAGGCTGATGAGTATGCAAGAGAAGATGTTTCTCCAGGTCTGTTCCATCAGCTTGACCATTGCTTGGGGTGTTTCTGGTTACAGGGAGGTATATTTAGCATTGAGGCAGAATTTGTTAGTCCTGCACTTCAATTGCTTACAAGGAGAAGCCTGACAATCTGGTTGGATCCTTGTTGAGGGCTGGATGGATCCAAGCCAGATATGCCAGCTGGCATAACGAATATATTATTAGCCTTAAAATTGTATTAATTTGTAGAGGACTGCAAGTGAGCAATGGATGTGCAGCAAAACTATGCCCAGAGTACCTGAAGTCAGATTTTCAGATCTGCTTTGGATGCTTTAGATCTCTGCCTGACATGGGATGAGTGGAGTGACAAAGTGGTCTTCTGTAGATATTTCCTATGCTTGCACTGTTTGAACTGCTTGCTTACCAGCCACTGTCCAGCTCAGAATTTACATCTGATTTTAGTTTTCCTTAAAATATCAACCTGTAAACTGTAGGAGCTGGGGAACTGATGTAAGAACAGAGAGAGGTTTGAAAGCCAGGGGTACCAAACTTAAAGTTACTTTGAATGAAACCATCTCAGCTTGTCGGTCACAACCCAATCTGGGAGGTCATCTCAGTTCTTTTTCCACTTCACATTCAGGACACCTATCGCATAGTGTCTGCTCAGGATCAGGGACAAAGATCTAATTATTTTTGAGAAGACCCATACGTGCAAAAATGTGCTGATGGAAAGGATTCATAATATAAGGCAGACTTGAATCATGTCTCTCAAGGAAGATACACACATTTACTTAAAACAGCTGAAAATTCTTAACTCTTGGCAACTAAGATAAAAATAACTGGTTTTGAGCCCGGCATTAAACCTGTAAAGTGTTTGGTAGGGCCATAATTTGGAATCAGCCTCTATTTGGCCAACAATAAATCAGGCTGTTGCTATAAACATTTGGTGTCCCGTTTGAAGTTCAATGCTATATTGTTTCCTGTTTTGGAGAGGGATAATCATAATGGATTATACACAAATGTATCAAAAAGAAAACATTTAGAGCTAAACACAGTGTCTGTCTTCATACACAGAGGTACGGACTCAGGATAAGTAAGTTAATGGTAATCATAAACAGGAGAGTTAATATTTGTTCTACTTGATGTTATCGATTGGTTTAACAAATCCTTTGTGGCTCGTCTATGTTGAGCAGTTCTACACAATACACTTCAGCTAAATTACATCACAGTTTATACAATCACAATTGATAAATTGTGGCTCAGACTGTAAAGTCCTATCCAGTAATCCTGCTATATTTCTAAAACAAATTGCTCCTTAATTGAAACCTGCTTCAATATAAAAATACAGGCTTTTCAGTGAGTCATCCTTTTTTCTTTTTTTTTCCCCCCTTTACACTTTGTAAAGGCTTCCAGCAGTTTAAAGCGAGGGTTAATTTTGCATTAAGACCGTTGCCTCCTAGTTTCTTTCAAATAAAGCCAGGGGAAGTAGAGGGGAAGGCTCTTTCCCCTGATAATGAAGCTCTCTGTGTTAATGATGCATTCAGGCTCCCTCGGATTCTCTGAATTAGAAATACTCATGTGTGCGTGCTAGTCTGCTTCATTAACATTAAGGAGAGGTAGATTGGTGGCTATTTAGGGCACAGTGAAATCGCTGGCTATTTAGGGCAAATGGAAATGGTGCTAATTGTGGCTGGTAATTCCCTTAGTAAGGTACTTCCATTTTGGTGTCGGTTTGGCATAGAGGTGAAAAAAATCCAAGCACACTGACATTCTTTCAAGGGGAATGTAGTGTCAGGCTTATTGTTGGTTTGTACCAGTTAATTTCTCTACAGACCTTGTCACGGAGGGACCCCAAAGTTAGTTTTAGGCAGACAACAAGGTCCGAAACAGGCTTTTATTCTGTCCAGGAAAGTCCGGGAAAATGGGAAATGGGATTTATACAATTAATTAGTACTCCGGTAATATAAAATACAGATTTGGATATCAACTTGAGAAAATTATTTGGGGTACAGCAAAATAAGAATAATGGAGATCCACAGTGTGTATACACGCACTCGCAATAAACAACGCCAGAGCCATTCTTGACCTCAGGAAAAATACACCCATGTGTTTAGTGAGGAATTATATTAAGGATACATGCTTGCCGGAGCCTGGGAAGGAATTATTAAAGAAAATACACATGCTTATATTTAAGCACAGAAAACACTGCTGGCCCAGCGAGGAAAATACAAAGATATATCTAGTAAGTTATCACTCACCCAAACCAGATGGCAAGGCTGTCCCGATCACAGAATCAGGGAATCCCAGAATGTCAGGGGTTGAAAGGGCCCTGGAAAGCTCATCCAGTGTAATCCCCCCACTGGAGCAGGAACACCCAGCTGAGGTTACACAGGAAGGTGTCCAGGCGGGTTTGAATGTCTGCAGAGAAGGAGACTCCACAACCTCCCTGGGCAGCCTGGTCCAGGCTCTGCCACCCTCACTGGGAAGAAGTTTCTTCTCAAACTTAAGTGGAATCTCCTGTGTTCCAGTTTGAACCCATTATCCCTTGTCCTACCATTGGCTGTCAGCGAGAAAAGCCTGGCTCCATCCTTGTGACACTCACCCTTTATATATCTGTAAACATTAATGAGGTCACCCCTCAGTCTCCTCCAAGCTCCAGAGCCCCAGCTCCCTCAACCTTTCCTCACACGGGAGATGCTCCACTCCCTTCAGCATCTTTGTTGCCCTGCACTGGACTCTCTCCAGCAGTTCCCTGTCCTTCTGGAACTCAGGGGTCCGGAACTGGACACAATATTCCAGGTGTGGTCTCCCCAGGGCAGAGTAGAGGGGCAGGAGAACCTCTCTGACCTACTGACCTCCCCGCTTCTAATCCACCCCAGGTACCATTCACTTTGCTGGCCACAAGGGCCCAGTGCTGGCTCATGGTCATCCTGCTGTCCCCAGGACCCTCAGGTCCCTTTCCCCTACACTGCTCTCTAATAGGTCATTCCCCAACTTATACTGGAACCTGAGGTTGTTCCTGCCTAGATGCAAGACTCTACACTTTCCAAATTTTTACATTTCATTAAATTTTTCCCCACCCAACTCTCCAGTCTGTCCAGGTCTCTGGATAGCAGCACAGTCTCTGGCGTGTCAGCCACTCGTCCCAACTTGGTATCATCAGCAAACTTGCTGACAGTCACTCTATTCCCTCATCCAAATCACTGACGAATATATTGAATAATACCGACCCCAGCACTGACCCCTGAGGCACTCCACCCAGGAGGTTTCCTTAGGCAGTGATCCTCCCTAAGGGGAGGCTTCTGGCATACAGACCCACTGCTCCGAGACGACCACAAATGGTTCATGTTGCCCAAATTTTTGTTTTGGTGAGCTGACCCTCCACCAGGATTGGGGTCTGTGGTTGTGGGTCGCAACACCTCGAGCAAGGTATGTAAAAGACAAGGGAACAACATTCCAGGTCAAGGAAACCCCAGAGATTTAAGGCCATGATGATATCTCATGCTTCCTTTCCTTCCTGGGTCATGAACAAACTTCCAAGTGAAGGTCAGCGAATCCAGACTACCATGATGCGAAAACATGTGAAGACTTATTCCTCATAAAGGCTTTCTGACACTAAAAAATGTAATTTTCAAACTAAAAATTCTCCATTGAAGATGTATTTCACTTCACTGTAGCCATGTGAAAGTTAGCTGTCTAGTTTAATATCTTTATCTGGGGTGTTTTTATAACCTCTCATCAAGACTGGTGTCCAACAGAGTTGGGTTCACATTTACATCACTATTTAGTGAATTTGTGTTCACATTTGCTAGCTAGTGGATCTACACAGCTAGTGTGGGATTGCCACCAACTTGCTGACAGATCAATCATGTGTCTTGTAGCTCTTGTGTCCCTCCCTATACCCCTATATCCCTCCCTATACCACAGCAGAATTTCTTCTATGTCTTTAAAACTTCTTGAAAGTACTGGGAAGAAATGCCTGAGACAGGCGACTCAAGCTGTCTCATCAGACTTCTCCAGTGACAAAGAATGAAATGAATAGAGCAAAACCATGCAGATTTATGTTTTACAGAGGGTGAGGCTGAGTCTCCATCACTTGCTGTGGTGTTGTGCATCTTTGTAAATCAATAAAGTGATTTCTGATGCATGGGAGAGTTTAATGTTTCATCTCATTTTGTGTGCTGTGCTTCTGCTGCTAGAAATGTTTTCGTGAATACCTGTGCAGGTGCTGATAATTCTGGCCATAATGCGCTTGTTGTCATTTACTTGCTTAATTAGCAGCCTAATATCCTGGTCCAGTTAATGCCTATAAGAAGAGGTTTATTAGTAGTACAAAAGCTGTTTAAGCCTTATAAACTCCTTCCAGTCAGCTTCATTGGTCTGCCAATATCTTCTGGTTGAGCGATTCCTTGCTGATTCACGCTTCTCTTTGCCATTGCTGTTTCTCAGCTGAATGTTTCTAGGAAACCAGAAAGTCCTTTGACAAAGTGATAACCACCAGAAAAGCAAACAAACACAACTAAAACTAATAAACAGAAAAAAAAGAACTGATTTTAAAAGACACAGAAAAAAATCTGCAGGCAATCCTCCAAGATGACTGCTATTGTAATTATGAGATATCTCCAAAGCAGCAAGACGAAAAACAACCAAAAATTGCAAGTACAGCCAGGCAAATTGCAGGATGACATGAGTTTTAGTGTATGACCCAACCTTCCAAACTGGATATGGCTTACTTACACAAGAGTAATCAGAAAACTCTATCAAATTTTGTGAAGATCAAGATCCTAAAAGTTGAACCTGAGGCTCATGAATGATATGCTGAGATTTCTAGTTGTAGAGCAATACTCCAATTTAGAAAAACTATTTTAGCTGTGCTTAAAAGAGATCTTTTTTGTTTGTTATTTTTGTTTGTTTGTTTTTTGTTTTGGTATGGGTTTTTTATAAGATTAATGTCAGCTCAAATTTCAAAACTGACTACATGGACTCAAGGTGAATTTGCCAACTTACCTTGATATTACAGCAGCACTTGACTCGTGTATAAATCTGCTGCATTCATCTTCATGGCAGAACCATGGCCTCAGGGTAACCGGCAAGCCAGCAAAGTTTCTCCTAAGCTGATAACTAGATCCACAGTCCTGGGATGTGTATTCCGAGCAATTTCCCATGTATAATGTGAAGGATGCAAGAAGCAGGAAAAAACTTACGAGTTTCAGTTGTGCAGTTGCAACCCAAATTTCCTTATAAGAATGTCTAGTGCTGGCAGGGCCCTGATGAACCTTTTGACTGCTCAGATGTGAGTGAGTAACCAGAAAACTCTTATCAAATTTCGTGAAGATGAAGATCCTAAAAGTTGAACCTGAGGCTCTTGGGTGTGGCAGATGGGGAAATAGCCAGACAGAATAGGAGTTGGCACCCTGGCTGTTGCCATTGCTCTGCTTTGGCACAAGGTTTTCTCCTCTGTGCCTTTATTCCTCTACCCTTTGTCTCTCTTTCTCTTTTCACAGCATTTCAGAGATTGTTTCTCACCATATTTGTAAAGACCTACACAAACATAGTCACGTTCTGAGAGAGAAGCAGCATATACTACTGTAATTCAAACAAAAACAGAACTGTAAAGGTTGCAAAATGACAGAGTTCAGTGAAAAAAATGTGATTTTTTTTTTTTCCTACAGAAAAGAGGCTCCAGACATTCCCTATAATTTAACTGTGACTGACAGTAGGAATAAGACAACCACAGTCAATTATGTCCCCGATACTTTATCAAATCTGTATGGCTGGATGGTTATCCTCTTGGATAAAGAGACTTATGCATTGACATTTGACAACTCTTTGGTCAGCAAACAGCTCAAGGTAACACAGGCATTTTTTATAGTTTCAGAATACTTGGAAGAGATAATCATGTTCTCATCTAATCGCATGAGCAGAGAGAGGAACAAAGTAAATGCGCTGAGAAAATCTCGGTAGATTTATAGGTAGGGCTTTGATATGATGACCTGGTTTCTGAAGCTCTCAGTAGTAACTTGGAGCAGGAAGATAACTTTGGATGTCTTAGATGAAAACTCACTGTGGTTCTTAAGGATCAACAAAATTTATACTACTGTAAGACATACCAAGGCATGGTTGTCAGAAGGCATTGTTCCTCTGTACCTTTTAAGGGCGATGAGGGGAGTTGATTTTGTCCGCATTCACCTTCTGCTTAATTTTACATCTCTCTTCCATGTTTCCAATACATAGTTTACAAAAGAATATATTGCATGTGAGAAGCACCATCCCCTTTATCCCTTCACACTGCACTCCATGGAGCTCTAATCACAGAGACAGAAATGTTCACTTTAGTTTCCTCTTCTCTAGTATTCAGTGACATTTAGCAACTTCATGGCTGGGAATTACTTGCTGGTGGAACACAAGGACCTTCCTGATCATCCTGAGGTTACGGTGTCCTGTGGGACAAGGTCCGGACAATCACTTCAATCGCTGCCTTCATATGCTCATCATAAGAGCTGCGACTGGTATCTTGACAGCAGATTGAGGAAATTAACCTATTTGGGTAAGTGCAATATGAGGGATATAATGTACCTTTTAGTTCAAGTATGGTGATAGAGCTGATGCCTTTTTAATTTCAACCCCCAAACCACACAAAGTCTTAGAAACACAAGGCCATCTTTCCTTGAGTGAGAAGTCCTTCAAAATCATCAGTCAAATAGGTCACACCAGGTTCATTTCTATGCAATCTGTCTGATGCCTATTGTGCTGACAGGAGGAATGTATTATGAATAGTAGAGTAACGTGACATCAGTTGAATTTGAATTGGTGTTTTGGAGAGGAAAACACGTTAAATTCCACTAATGATCTCTGTTGTGAGATGGTCCCATATCACATTAATAAATTATCCTCAGTCTGTCTAGGCTGAGCCCACTAAGGCAATAGGATTATTGAGCAAGGATTTTTCCTGTAAACTTTCAAAGGTGTCGTAGACCTTTAAAGTTGGGTATGTTGGCTTTGTACACTAGATCTAGAAGTGTGGTAGTCACTTTTTTAAGAAATTCAGATATTTACTGATATTTATTTGGGTTGTCAATACCT
Organism: Patagioenas fasciata; assembly: GCF_037038585.1. Taxonomy (NCBI): domain Eukaryota; kingdom Metazoa; phylum Chordata; class Aves; order Columbiformes; family Columbidae; genus Patagioenas; species Patagioenas fasciata. Next base: position 121,622,989 of record NC_092522.1, on the reverse strand, counting down.
TATTCTTTTAAATTTGGGACACTTACTGTGATTCATGTTCTCAAGCAAATGATTTTATAAGGGTCTAAGTTCTATATGTAAAAGGCAAGGTAACGATTGTTGCCATAATAAATAGTAGTAGAACCTGGAATCACAAAAACATTTCAGTGCCTTTGGGAAGAATAGTTTATCCTGTATGATTGTCATACAGGGAAGCCAAAGTAGAAAGATAACAATTTTCACAGTAACGGAAAATTTTGTTACTGATTTAATATTAGCTTTAATAAATTTCTCGTGATTTGTACCTACGCGATATTATTCAGATGGCTTTCTTATATAGGATCTCTTTAGAAATGAGCAACTAGAACAATAAGTGGGACAGCAGAGAGGAAAACATAGCTGGAATGTGGGCAGGCAACCCCTGAGCTTCATCTGACAGCAATGAAAACCACCCAGTGTGCATTTGATGAGAAATGGGGAATCCCATATCTTAACCTCAGTCTGAGGGCCACACTTGCTGCATCCGTCTCTGGTTCTGTGGCCAGTTACCTACTGAAAGAACCAATACAGGGATTTTACTATTATTCAGTTTACTTACAGTGTAAATTTTGTTCTTTCAAATATGCAAGTCAACCATTTACGGTTTGGACATCTTGAATTGATCATTCATAACTAGGCCAACATTGGATAGCTCAGAGATGGCAATTCTTGGCCTCTTACTACTATTGAAAACAGAGAAGATAATGATCTTAGGAAGACTGGGACAAAGTGATTTGGCTGTTACATGTAACTCTTCCATCACAGATACTTTTTAGTCCTTCTCTTACCTTCCTTTCATCTTGATTTTTATTATACGAAGAGCTAGTTGTTGTTTCTCGTTTTAATACAGAGAGAAACAATCATCCAAAGAACATGAGGAGAAATTTATGAAAGCACCTAACATGTATAATTCACAGCAGGAACATTATCAGTAAGGACTTTTATAGCAGTGAGATCTATAATTCAGTGCTGGGCACCTTTTAGCTAATGCTGTTGGTAGGGTAAAAGTCTGAAAAAAAGCAAGCAGATTCCTAGCCCTGGTGTGCCATTTAATTTCTCTCCCGATCTCCGCTGTGCAGGCTGAGGATAATTAACCATGAGAGCAGACTCGTGGCATGTGGTGGACTTTCCATCACTCAGGGTCCTTAGATGATGCTTGGCCATCTTTTCAGAGAAATATACCCCAGCTCTGCAAGAAACCATTAGAAACCTCATGAGGCGAGATTCATGCTCCATAGGAGGTCGGAGGCGGCTGCCACAATAGTCCCTTCTGGCCTTAAAAACCCACCAGTGCACCCACTGACCCAGAGAGGACAAGACTTGAAGGTCTGGCCTTCAAAACACATTCCTGCCTAACTCTGCAAACTGTTTTAATTATTATTATTGTTATTTTTAATTTACATTTAACTCTATGAAATAATTAGCCAACTAATTAATCCTGTTTACAAGCTTTGTCGGATTCTTCAGCTGTCAGTCATGCCGGCGTTGAGTCTCAGCTCCCTCCTTCATCCGACACGGTCTCCATGGCTACAGGCTGCATCTGCTGACACCCCACTCTCTATTTACTGCTTAATTAAGAATTTCACGCTCAGCCCTTATCTGCTGCTAAGAACAAGAACACACTGTTAAGAAACTCCAAATTTAGGCTGCCGCACAAGGAAAGCCTTTCTTGTCGTCCTGACTGCGCGGAGCCTCTTTAACTACCCTCTTGGCAACTGCGCTGCTGCCCTTCAATCAAAAATCATTAAATGGGGCAGAGATAATGAGCATGTAGCATATCAAAAGGAGGATGTTTGCTCGGGCTAAGGAGGAAAAGCTGTAAGGGCCTACAAGCAGCCGCCACTTCAAAGGGAGAAGGGGCTGATAAAGAGTCATTTGTTCCTGTTTGACTTATGTAAAAGGTCTGGAATGTCAGAGCCCCGTCTCGCAGACGCGGGTCCCCCCGTGTCGGTGCTCGTGTGTCAGCGGCCAGGCAGCTGGGCCACAAACAGCATCAGCCCAAGCGTATAATCACTCGACTCCACGGCCACAATGGGCACTTGTAGGGGGTGGCGGAGGGAGGGCCAGGGGGACAATGGGAAGACAATTATTGCAGCTGCTCGGGAGGGCCATAATTCTTCCTGCAGAAAGTAGCCGGCTCTTGCAAGGGCGGAGGGGAGAGCTCCACCGTATTAGTCATCCCTCCGACTTTTTGGAAGCACTTCGGTGGGGTTTCGACAGCTGCTGGTGTAACTGCCTCCTTCCAATAATTGCGCATTCTGGCAAGGGTCAACTTACTTTTGACCCTCCGCTTTTGTACCCTTTTAGGGCAAACCGTGGGGAAGTGGCAGGGGTGTGTTACATCCAAAATTAACATCGGTAAATACGTATCAGATGCCGGCTCATTCATGAGCAGGCTCCTGAATTCACACAGCCTTTTGCTCAGGCATGGCAGGGGAAAAAGGGGAGAAGGGGAGGGAAGACCCCACAACTGAGAAGATATTGTTATTCAAACAAAGCAGGCAGCTGAATGAAGCCACCTTGGCCAGCAGTTTGCACAGGCTCAGGCTTTCTCCATGCCCCTGTCATGCAAGTGTTTGTTTGTCTTTGGGGGAGAAAAAAAGGCCTGTCTAACACAGAAGACAAGAAAATATACCATATGGAGAGGATTAAAGGAGTTAAGTTGCCCTGATGCTTTGCACGCTTGCAGTTCCGTAAATTAGAGCTGGGCGTGGGACAATGCGAGGGATGCTGAATGAGGAGAAATAATTGTAATTGAGAATTTTTCCTCGATGCAATGATCCTGTTAACAAAAGTACTCACTGCTACCTACATACATCAACCTGTTAACTAACCCATGTTCTCCTTGGAAAATAACCTTTTCAGACCATTTTCAACGGATTCTTACTGAAGGACAGATAACCCTATGTGGATTATCTACCTATCCATCCAACCCTGATGGATGCTGGGTGAGGAAGAAGTGAGGAGGCTTAGGGCATCCCATGCCAGTTATTTCTACATTGGCAGCTCTGCTCTGACATTATTAATCTTCACAGAATCTTCCAGATTTTCTCTGGGGTACCCCATGCCTTGAGATAAGTGCTCCTCAATGGTCATTGATGGGCATTGAAATTGGTATATGGGTCCCTGAAAGCTGAGGCTCAACCATGGTTCAGGAGGTTGGTCCTAACATGACGTGGCCATGCGGAATCAAAAAACTTACTTAATAAGGGATGTGAAAAGAAATACCTCACTGGGACATCTGGGATATTTTTAGGAGAAATGTCCTGTGTAAATTACAATAATAACATTATCAGCTTTTTAAGTCTGTTGCAAACATGAGCATATGGTGCCGCAGCATGATATTGCTCCTTGGTTAAGGTCTCTGGGCAATTCTGGAATTGGCTAAAAACCAGAGATGTTGTTTCCTTTTTGTTCACTTTGGAAATATTTAAACCCTTTTCTTTTTGGAACAAAACAAAGTGTTGGCTTGCTCCATCTCCAGATTTCTTTTGGCTTTTTACTCAAATGGAAGTGCTTGACATAAATATTATTGGAAACATCACTGAAAGGATGATTAAAATTTTTATTTACCCCAAATACATTTTTCAGTAGACACAACTTTTATGGAGATGGATCATCCTGCCGACTTTGCTTAAGCTACTCATGTGTGAGTTGTTAGGAGGTCCTGAGGCCCAACCTCACATTACTGCTGTGTCAGAAGCAGGCTTAAAGTTTCCATAGTTCTTAAAAAAAATAATTTGATTACACTTATTGTCTCTGCTGAATTCCTGAACAATGATCTCACTTCCATTACACTCTGTGGGTTTCTGTAATTGCTTTGTACATGAGAAAAAACAGGACCTTTAGAATGTTTGTTTCTAATATTAAAATATGGAAAATAAATAAACAAATATATTTTCTGCAGCCTTATTGCTCAAGGCTAAACGAGAATCTTAGGTGAAAGGCCTAAATAATGGAGTTAATTTGTTTGAGAGGACTGGTTGTACAGCCATGAGTCTCTTCTTTCATCAAGATAAAACTTACCCTGTATCAGTTGTTTCAGAAGAGCAGTTGACCAGATACAGGCTACTTTGTGGAGTGAAATGAAATGCCAGTTCTCAGCAGAGAGATGGCCTTTCTAATGGACACAAAGAGAAAAATCACAGAATCACAGAATCACAGAATGTCAGGAGTTGGAAGGGACTTTGAAAGCTCATCGAGTGCAATCCCCCCGCCAGAGCAGGAACACCCAGCTGAGGTTCCACAGGAAGGTGTCCAGGCGGGTTTGAATGTCGGCAGAGAAGGAGACTCCACAACCTCCCTGGGCAGCCTGGGCCAGGTTCTGGCACCCTCTCTGAGAAGAAGTTTCTTCTCATATTTAAGTGGAACCTCCTGTGTTCCAGTTTGAACCCATTATCTCTTGTCCTACCATCAGTTGTCACCAAGAAGAGCCTGGCTCCATCCTCCTGACACTCACCTTTTACATATTGACAACCATGAATGAGGTCACCCCTCAGTCTCCTCTTCTCCAGCTCCAGAGCCCCAGCTCCCTCAGCCTTTCCTCATACAGGAGATGCTCCACTCCCTTCAGCATCTTTGTTGCCCTGCGCTGGACTCTCTCCAGCAGTTCCCTGTCCTTCTGGAACTCAGGGGTCAGGAACTGGACACAATATTCCAGATGTGGTCTCCCCAGGGCAGAGTAGAGGGGCAGGAGAACCTCTCTGACCTACTGACTACCCCCTTCTAATCCACTCCAGGTACCATTCACTTTGCTGGCCACAAGGGCCCAGTGCTAGCTCATGGTCATCCTGCTGTCCCCCAGGACTCCCAGGTCCCTTTTTCCTACACTGCTCTCTAATAGGTCATTCCCCAACTTATACTGGAACCTGGGGTTGTTCCTGCCTAAAAGCAAGACTCTACACTTTCCCAAAAATCAACTTTCTCCTGGCAGGTGAGCTCCCATGCTTCTGGCATGGCACCAGAGGGACCAGAGAACACAGTAGTTACAGAAATAAGATGATGAAATGCCCTTAAAATCATGCCAGGGATGGTCTTCCAACTATGCAACCTCTTCAGGAGGAATTTCATGCCTTCGCCTTCCATCTCTCCAAATATTCATCTGCTGTACGCAAGAATCAGTACTAATTAGCCCAAATCTCTCTTTAATATATATATACACACGCATATATTAATGTATGCGTGTATATATATATATATATTTACATCTTCACTCCTTTCTACAGTGTCCCCATTATACCACATTTCTGGATACCTCCTCTAACAGTCCCTGGTAGAGGACAACAAAATATCTCATCTCATCTCATCTCATCTCATCTCATCTCATCTCATCTCATCTCATCTCATCTCATCTCATCTCATCTCAGGTTCTCCCATTTCCAGAGGTGTGTCTCACTGTGTTGTTGATTGTGCTGTCTACAAGTTTTGATTTCCCTGTGATATATGTTAGTCCAATTGATGTTAAATAGCATGGAGTCGCTTGTTATTTGTAAGTCGGGCTATTGGATCCATTTGTTTTAGTTTCAGCCTGTCCTAATATCCACAGGCAAAATTCACCATCACTGCAAAGCTGATAAAAGACTAAGTTGCTCCTCCTTCATGTTCACTCAAGGAGCCCTGAACTAGAAGTTACTGGGAATATCCTTAAGAAGACCTGTATTTATGATTCACAGCCCAAACACCCAGGAAGGGCTGTAATAAGACAGAAAATTGATGAGCCTTATAAAGGTTTTATACAACCAAACCCTGGAGCCTTATAACTACATTTTGTGAAGAGTCACCTTAATTCAATGTTTACTAATGACGTCCTTCATCTGTGTTGCCTGTATCTCTTCCTGTCCTGTACAGAAACAATGATAACATGCTTGGCAGCAAAACAAAACAACCAGAAGTACTATGTCACTGTAGTCTTGATTATTCCCAAGGCTGTGTTTTGATCAGTTTTTAGGCGTATTCGTGGAAAACGACGACAAAATATTACTGGTTTGCAACCATTGCTCTTTACACCCTATTGACGTTAATTCTGCAAGTCAAAGGGTTGTGGAGAATTCAGCCCCCGATTCCCACACTCATGTGGAGGGTATAGATGACTTACAGTGTTTTGAATTGTCATGCTCTGTGGCTGGATGGAACTTCAGATGTGAGAAACTTTTATCCTAGTCCTGACTTTGGACACAACTGTACTGAGTTACATCTTAGTGGTCCCTTTCTTCACTGTGTGAAGGAGCTGAACCCCTTTATGAGGTCTATAGAGCATATTGATCAAGTTTCGTGTCCCCTCAGGATTTAATTGTGACAATTTTTCTCTGAAGAATACAAACATCCTTAATTAGCTGATTGCATTGTAGAGCCTGCAAAATTAAGCAAAAAAAAAAAAAATCCAACAAAACAACCCAAAAAACCTGACAAAATATATCTGTCAAAAAAAGAATAGTGTCAGAACTTGTTTCTCTTAATTTCCTAAGACTGACAAAACACCTTTGACTCCTCATTTGCCCTGATATAAGATAGAAGGAAGGCCACCATAATCACACTACCCATAGAAGAGCATTGTCTAAAAGCCACGTGAACTCTTTGTCAAAGACTTTAAATTAGCATCTTCGCATCATTCTTTCTCCTCAAAAGCTCACCTTGTGGCTACCAAAAGACATGATGCTGTTCATTTTGAGTTCTGTGTGATGATTTGGGGCAGATTGACTTGACGGATATATGGATCAGATCACAGTTACCTTTGGGAGAAGGTGTCACTGAAGAACAGGGCTCAGGCACATGATTACTAATTAATCAGACATGAGAAAAACCTCATGGAATCAGTTTCTATTTAATTATGGAAGCCTCATTTGGCATAGGAGCATATGCTGCTAACTCAATCGAGTGCTTTCAACTGACATCAAATAGTAATTATCAGAAAGAATCAAGTTTTTTGATTATTCATACTAATTTATTGAACACTTAAAATTAATGAACCTCAGTTATTTTAAATTTGCTCAGTTGCATTGGGAGAAAAGGAGGGAGGTAGGGAAGGATGATTCTCACAATTTAAGAGTACAGAGACTTGTTTAAAGATAAAATAAGTAAATTACAATATGGCATGAAATCCCATCTGTGGGTTGACACAGAGGAAAGTTCCTGGCACGTTCTGGAGCTGAGGAAAGCTCTGACAATGGCTTCATTTGTACAATTCTATTGCCAAAAAAATCTTCTGATGACATTTTAGGGTCACCATAAGGCGTTGGGCAGTGGATTTATGTTTGTCAGAGTGTTTCTATTTTAACCTACGGTTGTTCCAGTCTGGTGACTCAAAGGAAATGCCTTCATGAAGAAGAGGAGCCTTTTAGTTGGGTCTGAAACAGTTTTCTCTTGCTCCTCTTAGTTTGATTTGCATTATTCTGGCCCTTCTCCTGCTGACAGTATATTGGCACAAAGGTTACGACTGTGATAATTGCTCCTGACCTCTTTTCACGGTGGAGAACACAGAGTCCCTGTCTTCAGTCTGTAAAGTCTGACTAATTAAAGCATTTCTTTCAGATACCAGATTTTTGGGGGAAAAAAAAAAAAAAAAGAAGTCAAAACCAAACTACAAAACAAAAGCTGTAATTCGCTGTTTGAGCCAGTTAATACATTATGCATTCAATGGTGTAGTATCACTTGTCTTAGTGGAACTACTGTGGATTTATAGTGGGATAAATGAGATTTGTGTTCCAGCCTAGAATTTCTGATTGTTGAGTGTTTTCTTTTAGCTGTTTCTAATGAGTTGTCTTGAGACCCTGCATATCTATAAATTAAAACATTTGTTTAATCCTTGCTCAAAGTACAAAAAAAAGACGAAAATGCTTAGAGAACATGCATAGTTGTTCTTAATTTTTTGTTTTGCTTTTGTAAGGTGCTGTCAGAAAATCACACGTAGCAACTGATTTACTGTGATTTTGTTGTTGTTAATTTGTAATGTCTTGCTGTAACTCCCTGTAATTCTCTGTGTTCAGTCACAGGAGCTGAATTAATTCAGGTCACACTGAAAGAGAAGGAAAAAGTGGCTTTACCTACCCCAGGTATGTAACATTCTGTGTCTGAAAAGCTTGGTCTGGGAGTCACACAATTTCTTTTTTACTGCTTTTTCAGAAATAGATTGCTACTTTTCACTACAGTATTTTGCACATCTATCAACCCCACATGAGTTCTTGGCATGCATTTAAGCATTTCGTTGAACCATATCTACCTTTGCTTGAGATAGATGTGCGATTCCACAGTATAAAAGACTATAAACTTTTGCTAAAATATACCATAGCAGATCAGGAAGGTCATGGAGAACGTAAGACTGCAGAGTGTTTTAGTGCTTCATAGTGATTTCAATGTAATAGTCTGACATTATTGCACAGTTACGTGTTGAATCAGACAGAAAAATGATGATGAGATGATGATGATGATGATGAGGGGATGAGATGAGATGATGGAGAACTCCACAGTTTGGTCTTAGTTTCATAGCTGTCTCGCTGTGTATTAACAACAATAATCATTTATGTGGCAATAGAGTTTAGAGACCTTTTTGTAGAGTGTTTCCCTCTGAACAAACCCAGCCTTAAGGAGCTCCACCCAGGTTTAATTTCTCTGTGTTTCCCTGTGCTGGCAACAGAAGGTTTTTTTTCTGCTCCACAGTGTTGCTGAGCTGGGTTTAGTCACCTCAGATGTAGGCAGGAGCTTGGTCCTGTGGTTTCAATACTGAATGAAACCCTACTCAAGTAAAAAAAATGCCAGAATTTCCTTTACAGTGTTAGGACAAGGTAGATGCTTGTGAAGGCCTCCAGAGGGAGGCCCTGCCTGCTTTAGTTTAGGACTTACCCAACTTAGTGTACAGGGTCTTCTTCCTCTTGCTAGGGCAGAACAAAGGTGATTAATCTATAAAGAGTTGTTCATTATCTGTCTCAAATACATGTTCTAGTTAAGCACCTACATTTTGTGAACTTAATTTCTCCTGATATTTTCCTGATGTTTAAGCTCAGGAATTTCCTTTTGGATTGAACTGAAAAATCTTTGGGCGATGAGCAGGAGATGCCACGTGTCTCAGTCAAGTTGTTTTCCCAAGGCAGGTCTTAATTACCCCTTGCAATGGGAAAGTTCCTCCTTTTCTGAGGGCTAACAAGCTTGTGAGACTTGATAATTCATTTTTTTTTTAATCGTTAATATTTTGGGAAAGTACAAAAATTTCCATACCCTGGGAATTTAATCTGCTTTCTAGAGTACTGGGGAAGAAAAAAAGCATGAGAAAAATTGACACCTTCTCGTAAGGTTAGTTACTATTTTGATCATCTGATTTTGCCGCCAAGTGCAGGCAACTGGCTTTTATTTTCATTTGTGCATCTTAATTTTATGTTCAAAGTGCTCAGAGCTCTGGATGGCATAAATAAAAATAATGAAGCAGTTGCTTGCGAAGCGTATTCACAATGCATAACATAAGCTACATATGATAAACCTTAAGGTTTGCTTCGCTTTTGATGAGTCCCAAAGAATTTAAATCTGTTTTTTTTTGGTTTTTTTTGGTTTTTTTTTTTTTTTTTTTTTTTTTCATTTATCTCCCTGCCCTTTAACTCTGGAAACATGGTCCTGGGAGATATATTTATTTTCCATATTAAACAGCTTCCTTTAAGCATGGAAGATAACAAAGAACAGTTAGTGTTGCTTCATCAGTGACAAAAGGAGGATGTTAATGCCACAGATGCTTGAGTATCAAATAAATGGTAATTCTCCCAGCTAGTGAAAATGATAATTCTGTCTCTGCGTGTCCTGTTTTGTAGTTCCTTCTGATGCTGTCTTGAAGTGGTCGCACCCGGAGACATGGAATGATGTGGAAAAAGGCTGGGGTGGATCCAACGGCAGCGTCCCAGGCCCTGGGGAAGATGTCATCATCTTACCTAGTAAGGAAGGAAGGAAAGTTCTTTAGTTTCTGTAGGGTTACTGGGGTCTCTCTGCAATAGGATGTGTATTTGTATTGCAACATGGGCTCCTTGGCACCAGTGTCCATTCTAGCAGGGCACCACATTTGCTCGTTGTTGCTATGAAATCTCAGCTAGAGTAGAAAAGTGTAATTTTCACAAGAGAATAACTATTGTTTTCCATTTATATGTGCACACAGGCATGCTATACTGAGATTTAAACTAAAGCATATGCAAGGACTTTGTTTCAGGAGTGAGACCCAGAACTGCAGCTCACAAAGAACTCATATCTTGACCCACCTCTCTGTGTTCTGTGCAGGGACCATACTTTACATTTCAACAGTTACACCACCTTCCACTTTATTTTCCTTTTGCAGTTCACACTATCAGTGATGATCTCTCAAGCCTCCTAGTCATTTTAGCCTATGCTAGTATTTCGACCTCAGACTTGACTTATATTTAACTCCTGTATCAGCTTGCAAACTTATTGCATGAACAATTTTCTCAATTCTAGCAAAAAACCTTTGACAAATTGCAATGAAATCTGGAGCAAAAAAACTTGTGATAACCATTTTATATCATAGCTGACTCTGCTCTGATCTGGAGCTCCCTCCAGACATAATTATTGTATGACACTATGAATACTGTGTGGTATGTATCTGACAAACTTTGGGACTTCTCTATCTTGTGTCATTGACAGAAGCATATATATCTATAATTTCAGGTTAAATAAAGAATTATGTTCAACCTTCAAAGAATATTTAAACTTCATTTTCCAGATAAATGTGGAAAAAAAAATCCATATTGTTTGAAATAATGCATTTCTTCACTTTCTTGGGGGAACTTACATTGAAATGAAGAATAGGTGATTTCAATTTTCTGGTTAGATCCCTCTTTTCTGTCAAACAAGCACAATGTGGTTGGTTTTTTTTTTATTTTTTTTTTTTTTTGTTTGCTTGTTTGTTTTTTTTAATTCTACCATCTCAGTAGATATAATGCATAAATGTGGTTAAGTGTTTGTAAATTCAGAGGCCACAAGAGGCACAGAAATGTCCCTCTAGGGGGTTGCTTGTGTCCTATGTACTTCTAAGGTGATTGTGAGGATATATGTTTAGTTAAATTGTTGCTGATCATTACAGTTAGTAGAGCTGGAAGAGTTACTGGGCTGACTCAATCATAGAATCACGGGGTGGTTTGGGTTGGAAGTGACTTTAAAGATCATCTAGTTCCAATTGCCTTGCCATGGGCAGGGAGACCTTCCACTAGACCAGGTTGCTCAAATGTAGGTATTTAATGTGAACTGAGTTGTTCTTCACCAATGGGATTATGTAGAGCTCCAGGGCTCAAGTCATATATAAAGGTATTTACTGTTGTTTGAAGTACTCCAGAAACATCCTGCCTAGCCGTGTGAAACTATACATGGTCACAGGTCATATTGAGGTGTGGAAATGACCTTACAACCCTTGAGGTTGTAAAGAAGGTATGTAATTACAGCACTGGACACACAGGGGATAACTCTACCCAGGATGTGTGTAAATTTTCAGTAGCTGTGATCTTGGTTAAATGCAGTAAAGTGTTAAATATTAATGAATGTTCTAGGAACACCTATACATATTCATAACCTGTCCCCGAGAAGGCGGTTCTTATTACAATGAGCTCAGGAGCCCATTGCCATGGTCTGCACCTCCCGCTCCTCCTGGTTGCAGCTGCACAGAGATCATGAACCCAGGTCCTTTTCTCTGTACACAACACCTTTGGTCCAGTGTAATGAGTTGGTTGGGACTCAGACTGCTGAGCTGGTTAAACTGGCGTATCTTCTGTCCTTTGCCCAAGTTTCTGTTCTCTAGTTCACCCAAGGATGCACCAAGGATTATTACTCCTGTTTCTCATACAACAAGTTACACAAAGCTCAGCAAAGCTAGGCAATAGTGATGTGGGTTAAGTGTTAGCTCTCTAAATGTCAACTCCTTAGTTCTTTAAGTGTTAATTAGTTAATTGTTAATTCCCTGTATCAATATTTGCCAGTCCTGTGTGTGGTCTCAAATATCAAAGACCATTTCAGATAGTACTAAATATTTGAATGAATTTACTATAGTGGGAGCTTAGACACGTAACTCCCATCAGACAGCTCAGTTCAGGTACCATAAAGTGAGGCCTGAACCTCATTTCTCCAGAGTATTTTCAGGAACACCTGAGCTATGAAACTTGCTTGCAGTTAATGTGTGTCCTCTGAACCATGTTGTGAAGACCTACATCTGTTTTCCTTGACAGTATCAGCAACACACCATGTAAAGGTCTTGTCAGTTGGAACCTGCACCAGAACAGGGGATTGATCCCAACCTCCGAAGCCCAAGTGCAGCACCCAACACAATGGACTTGCTTTTCTCTTCCAACAGCATTACCCCAGATGTGCCACTGGTACTTCATGTCGAACATGTGTCTGTTTCCCATCCATAAACACAGAAATTGTCCTTTCTGTCCTATACTCCCTGTTTCCTACTCCACTCTCAGCTCCATTATATCTGACCCCTTATGAAGACATTAAACAGTGGGATATTTCTCACGCCCTTGATTGTCTTTTGGAGCCTCTTGCCACGGTTAGATTTTTCGTGCCACTCTGTATTTTGTCCCTCATAGCTATTGGAGAACAAGGCCAGAGATGACACTAGATCACCTGCCTCAGCTTCTTTTGTATCACATTATAACCAGTTCATCTCTATCAGCCCATGATTGTCAAAAGACCAGATCATTTCAGTCTTCAAAGTAATGTGTCAGATGCAGATATGAAGAGGCACTAGGATGCCACCGGTAGCTAAGGCTTCTGCACTCACGGGGATTTAATTGTGTAGACCATGATCAGATGGTCATAGGAGGTAAATCACAATTTACACAGAAGCAGAAAGTAAAAAAAAGTAAGTAAATAGAAAAGTTTGGCTAAGGATTTGGAGTTCTATTGTTTAGGTTAAGAGAGTGGAAGCTGGAGACTTGTGATGTTCTTTTGGTGCTTTGCAAACTCACCTATGAATAAAATTCCTCTGTGCTTCCTGCAAAGATGAGTGTAATCCTCTCAATGAAAGAACTCATTTTAGCTTCCACAGGAGATCCTGTCCTTGGCCTTTGTCATATACCACAAGACCCTTCATGACTATGCTGTGGCTGAAGAGTTGCACATTGCTGCCCGCAGCCCAGCCCAACTGATCTAGTCCTAGGACTGGAAACAAAACCGCTGCATCAGCGTGCTGATATACCAAAACTAATTAGCTCTCTTGAGAGGCAAAGCTCATTAGCTTAGGCCTGGTGCTGTACAGCATGACCACACAGTCTTTGGGGTCAGGACTAACGTTTCAGGAATTTAGAGCAGTGCTAGTTTGGCCAATTAAACGGGGGGATGTCTGCAGGGTGTGATTCTCTCTAGTATACTGGTGCCTACTGGTTGGGAGGGAGCAGGATAAGGATTGGACTGTTAGACATAATCTGTGTTTTACTATGGACAGGAATGTTCTCCACTTATGGGGAACTGAGGGTCAAGAAAAATAAAGCTTGCTCAAAACCAGAACGCGAGTCAGTAAGCAGCAGGCATTGGAAATGGTGGATTCACCATCCTTGGAGGGGTTTAAAAGATGGATAGATGAGGTCTTTAGGGACATGGTTTAGTGCTAACATGGGATTAATGGTTGGACTTCATGATCTTGAGGGTCTCTTTCAACGAAAATGATTCTATGATTCTATTCGATGAGACCCTGGAGTTCCCAGTTCTGAATCACCATGTTTAGCTGCTTAGAGCAGAGGGATCCACAGTGTACAATAAAACCATCTCTGCTCTTCAGAGGAGCATTATGGAACAGCAAAACCACAACAAAATACTTAATGGGTGAAAAGGAAAGATGCAAATGATAAGTGAAAATGAACTGCCTGCTAGGACCAGTACAGAGCCATACTCTGTGACTGTCATCTTCTCATCAGCAATAAAAATCTCTTAGCTCCTATCACTGGAACAGATACGTGTGTTTATTTGGTGAGCAGAAACTATTCTCTTCTCCAGTGCCTTTCTGGAATTATATTTCAATTTTACCCCGAGAGTATGAGCACAAACAATCTATCACCCACTCAATTTGGAGAGACAACTACTCTGCTTCATGCCTGCTTTTTCTGATCATACTCAACTTTCTTTTTACTCAACTGATCATAGTCAACTTTCTTTTTACTTTCCCTCTTTGTTCTTGCTGGCTTGAAGGTGTTGAAACAGTCATTGATTGCGGGTTACAATAAAGTGCAGGATGTCAAATTGGAGTCAGCATCATTGGTATGATAAGGGCACTGGATGGGTTGCTCAAATGGTGGCACCTAAATTCGATTGTAATAGGTATACCTTGCTTTGCTGCCACAAGTGTATACATGAGTTTTCAGTTGCAAAAAAGTCAACCCTCTGCTTGAGTTCAAAATCTAAAATCGTTAATTTCTAAATTTATATTTGACCATGGCATTTTATGGATGTTTCTTTTTCTATTTCCACTGGCTTGTGCACATCCTGCTAAAATCAGAATGGCTCCAGATGGCTTCAGAAAAGTGAGAGTTTGTTCTCACTAGAATAACAATTCTGCAAACCACCCAAACTTTGTGCTGCTATTCACATCAAAATAAGTATTTGCGATTCACTCCTGGCAAGATGCAGCCATGACCCACTCTCCACTGTCTTTTGGTTACTTTAATTCTCTTCTGGGAGACATCTGTAACGACTTTTGGGTTGAAAGCCAAGACATGGACCTACTTTTGGTATGCTGTGCATTACTGGGCAACTGATTTCATCTCCCAGACAACAGTTTTAGACTCTTATAAAGACAAATAATAGACAATTAGTGCTCATTTCTAGAGTGAAGATGCACAAGGGAAGACTTCGGTCCAGGCCTGACACGATGTTGAATTCTCTGAACGAACATGGATTCCTGGAGTTCACCAAAGAGACAGGACATTGCCTAAACTTAGCTAATAGAGCCTTCAATTTGCTTATTTAATAAAATAAGCAGAATTGTATCACTAAGGCTACCTTGTGGGCCAGACTCAGGGAAGTCTGAAAAGCAGGAAAACACCTCCATTAGCAAATCATTCATATTAAAAACCAGGTTTGTGTTGCTGCTTGGTGTTTGCTTGACATTTAGTGGATGTTTTTTGGAGAGCCTGGGGTTGTGTAGTGAGTCATTCAATTTTTCGCCCTATTATGAAAGCATTGATGAGACTTGAGGAGTTCATAGACTTCTTTGTACAAGGATGAATTTCACTTGTACCAGAGGCGAGTCCTTCATGTCCAAATAGCTTTTAGTGTTGGTGTGTTACAGGTGTTCCCCACCCCCCTTTTTTTTTTTTTACAGTGGTAGAATTCGCTCCGTTATTCATTTTCTGATTTTGATTTTCTTTGAACTTCTTCTTTTTGAAGAAATGAACGCTTCAGTGCTGTATCTCATATAATAGCTCTTCTGTTGTGCCTGGTTTCCACTCAATGGCATGCTATGGCATTTTATATAGTGATGCAGCTGATCAAAGGCGTTTCGTGTCATTGCTAGAGTCATTAGCAACTTCTCAGTATTGCACATCTGAATATTAAGACTGTAGCATACCTGTGAGCTTTTGTCTGAAGAAAGTGTATGTATAATGAGAAGTATCCCTGTGTGCAGGCTCGATCTATGGTTTGCTGAAAGTGGTTGTTTGCAATTATATGAATTTCTAAATGGGAGAAAAGCAATTCCAGTTTGCCTCTCTCTGAAGGTAAATCCCTTGAGCTCAGTGACCTAAAGTTTTTAATTTTAACTCCTTAGTCACAGAATCACAGAATGTTAGGGATTGGAAGGGACCTCAAAAAATCATCTAGTCCAATCCCCCTGCTGGAGCAGGAACACTTAGATGAGGCTACACAGGAAGGTGTCCAGGTGGGATTTGAATGTCTCCAGAGTAGGAAACTCCACAACCTCCCTGGGCAGCCTGTTCCAGTGTTCTGTTACCCTTACTGAGAAGAAGTTTCTTCTCAAATTTAAGTGGAACCTCTTGTGTTCCAGTTTGAACCCATTACCCCTTGTCCTACCACTGGTTGCCAAAGCATCACACCCCAGAGCATTGTTCTTTTAACTGAGGAAACCACAGGTTTGCAGAGATATCTCTGGACAGGGGAATTTCTCACTCCTGTGTCTCAAGGTTCGCAGACTTGATGCTACAGTTACAGGGCAGTCATCATATCCTTTATAAAACGTTTTTTTTTAGAAAGATGTGCAACTCAGCAAAAATATCTGTTCTAGACTGAAACTTGACATATAAATGGTATGCCTAGGAGCATTTCTTCTTTTCCTTGTAAAAATGTTTCAGTCTGTGTTTGATTAATATACTTATGGCCTTTGTCGAATGCAGCTTTTTGCCACATTCTTGAGCTGTGATTTCATAAACTAGATTCCCCTTCTGTCTGAGATACTGTTTTAACAGCATCTTCTCTTCTCTTCTCTTCTCTTCTCTTCTCTTCTCTTCTCTTCTCTTCTCTTCTCTTCTCTTCTCTTCTCTTCTCTTCTCTTCTCTTCTCTTCTCTTCTCTTCTCTTCTCTTCTCTCCTCTCCTCTCCTCTCCTCTCCTCTCCTCTCCTCTCCTCTCCTCTCCTCTCCTCTCCTCTCCTCTCCTCTCCTCTCCTCTCCTCTCCTCTCCTCTCCTCTCCTCTCCTCTCCTCTCCTCTCCTCTCCTCTCCTCTCCTCTCCTCTCCTCTCCTCTCCTCTCCTCTCCTCTCCTCTCCTCTCCTCTCCTCTCCTCTCCTCTCCTCTCCTCTCCTCTCCTCTCCCCTCCCCTCCCCTCCCCTCCCCTCCCCTCCCCTCCCCTCCCCTCCCCTCCCCTCCCCTCCCCTCCCCTCCCCTCCCCTCCCCTCCCCTCCCCTCCCCTCCCCTCCCTTCCCTTCCCTTCCCTTCCCTTCCCTTCCCTTCCCTTCCCTTCCCTTCCCTTCCCTTCCCTTCCCTTCCCTTCCCTTCCCTTCCCTTCCCTTCCCTTCCCTTCCCTTCCCTTCCCTTCCCTTCCCTTCCCTTCCCTTCCCTTCCCAGGAAGGTTATATACTATACCTATACCTGCCCTGTAAAGAGATTATAGACAGGAATTAATGCCTGTAAAAATGTATCAAGTATTAACAGTATGAGATTTAAGGAAAAAAAAAATAAAAAGATTGCATTTGCTCTGTAGAGACTTATTGCATTTGAATGTTGTGAAAATTTTACATGTTTGAAAGATGCTTCAGCCCAAGGTTGCAGGGAGTTTCTTTTGAGGAGGGGTGTTCAGGGTAACCATGAGTTGCTGCAGTACTTGGTATAGTCCTTGAGAACAGAGGTCCTGGTCTTTCAGGGTGTCCCTTGCTGATGTCCAGAGAGAAAGAAGGAAAAAAAATAAGAAAGTAAGAGGTGGGATGATTGAATTACAGGGATAGAGTAGGAACAGCTATGTAGAAGAGACAAACAAGTCTGCAAGTAGACACAGAACCCTGGACCATGCAGAAATTTCCTCACCCTTGAAGCTGTGAAATTTCAGGGCTACAAAACCAAAAAGAGTCAAAAACTAGGAAATGGTATAATTAAAGATAGCCCACTAATATTTTCTTCAGTCTGCTTCTGAGTGTATTTTATGCAGGTTTTAATTACGTTTCCTGCAAACTGGTCTTGGAAAAATTTTTAAACGTTTCTACTAAATGGCATGAGTCAGCCCCTAATTACATGTTTTGGGAAAAGGACTTTCACTGTGCTACCTGTTGCATGGTCATTAGTAACTTCATCCAAAGTAGTTGCTAATAGCTATAGGCAGAAGCAAAATTGCGAAGAAGCTGATCCTCTTCCCAAGACACTTCATGACCTTTCCTATGTTCTACATCAAAACTGTTTTAAGTGGCCCATTCTCACTGCTCAGTCAAAATCCATTGGAAAACATGTGTGTTCCTTAATCTCTCCTTTTTGTATATCTGTGCACTGCCCTGGGTCTGCTGGCCACACTATTCCTGATACAAGCCAGGATGCTGGTGGCTTTTTTTGCCACCTGGGCACACACTGGCTCATGTTCAGCCACTGTTGAGGAATACCCCCAGGTCCTTTTCCACCAGACACTTTACAGCCACTCTTCCCTGAGCCTGGAACGCTGATGCCTGGGGTTGTTGTGACCCAAGTGCAGGACCCGGCTCTTGGCCTTGTTGAACCTCAGACAATTGGCCTCAGCCTAATGATGCAGCTGGTCCAGATCCCTCTGTATGATCATCCTGCCGTCCAGCAGATCAACACTCCCACTCAGCCTGGTGTCATCTGCAAACTTACTGAGGTTGCACTCAATCCCCTCATCCAGATCATTGATTAAGACATTAAACAGCACTGGCCCCAATACTGAGCCCCGGGGAACACCACTTGTGAAGTCTGGTTTCCTGCAGATTGTGTTGATGTAAGCAAAACTTTCCCGCTGGTTGACTGGGAAGAAGCGGGGTTTTGTACACAAAACCTGAGGGAGCAAGACCTAACTGCAGAGAAGGAAAAGCAAGGACAGGGTGTCATTGGAGGTGGGCTGTGGCGTGTGGCTTCAGGTTGTCACTCTGGTCACTGCTGTTGACAAGGTGGGGACTTGCAGACTCTCTGTGGTGGGGAGCACCTATTTAACACTGTTGGATTTTTTCACTTCCATCAGTCTTGTTCTCTTCAGTGTCACAAAGGAAATATGCCATCTGGACACAGCTCAGCTTAGTCCTATTTCATTGCATTGGATGATCAAGATTTACTTTCATTAACAAAGCCAGATTCACCCAGAGAGGCTAACAAGTCTCTGACTTGCTGCCCTTCTTAATGCTTCAAGCAACATTTCACGAGACTTAAGCTTGCAACAATATCATTGTAAATGTGATGTTATTATTCATTTGTCAGCTTACAACCATGCCATGGAGCCTCATTTCTAGAGCCCTGTTCCAGTAGTTCTAAGCAAAAACAATCTAAATAAAGCAAAAAGGTAATGTTCTTCACCTCCATGACATGATAGGCTGCCATCATTCCAAACAACCCTCTGCTTTGTTTCTTAGACCGGACCATCTTGGTGGATACAGCTCTTCCCCCTCTGAGACGTCTCTACATCCTGGGGACCCTGGAGTTCCCCAGCAACTCCAGCAATGTCCTGAGTGCCACCTGCATTGCGGTGCTGGGGGGTACCCTCAAAGTGGGTAAGTTATCAGCCTGTCTTCTGGTGCCCAGGGTTTGTTTCTGCTCTTGATAGAAAAAGAAGGTGGCGTAGTAGTATTATAAACCTGCTGGCCATCTGTCACGGTCCATTTGGTGATGGACTCGTGATGGCTCGTTTACCTTGATCTCGAAGTGCAAAATTAAGGTGACCAAAATGCCAAGGGGTTAAAATTCAATCAAACAGTGTTACTTTATTGTTTTACCTGTAAAGTGGCATGCAATAGAAAAAGTGGAGAAAAAGGGAAAGAAAAAGAAAAGGGGGAAAGAGGGCTGGTTACCACCATGGGTTCAAAGGTGTTCCTATGGTTCCAGGTCCTGAACAGCATCCTGCCAGTCCTCTGTCATGATCCGAGATCTCCATGATGTCCATTTGGGAGTCATCTTTTATGCTTATTCACCCCACCTCACTTCCATGGGTCGAGGCCAATCTCCGCCTTTGTTTCACAATCCAGGCTTAACTGCACAGACTCGAAAAATCCCTGCTTCACTTGCCAGAACCCATCTGCACTTGCGAGGCCTCATGTTTAGGGATCTCTTTCAGGTCCATTGGGTGACCTCAAGACCCTTGTTGAGCCTCTGCACATGCTCTTCTTTGTTGGCCTTAGTAACAGGAAGGAGGTGGGGGCAAGTTTGGCTGAGACAGCAGGTGAAAATCCATCTTCTGGACAGCAGCTCTTGTCCCCGGGTCAGAGAGACCCATGAAACACAATTCTTCTCCTCAGGCCTCACTCCAAGTCATTGTCCATCTGTTCTTGATGGCGATGTTCAGGCAGATACTGCTCTTTGGATTGACTCCTACACCATTGTAGTCCATCTGCAATGTAGATCTATACCAGGTGCAATGATTATCCACTGGAGCTAATTGCCTGTTCATTTAATAGTGGTATGTTACAAACACTGCTATCCTCACCCCACTGAAGTCAGTGGTGAAACTCCCAATATCCTTGTGGCTGAAATTTTATCTGATGTATGTAAAAGCCCTCCCTACTTCATGTGAGGTTGATTTATGAGACAGCTGTTCCTCAGAGCAGGATCTACCTTTGTGTTCAGATGTTCGCTTCTGTCTGTGGGCTTTAGTAAAGCAGTTTCTAGGTGACGTAGAAGTATTTAAAGCAAAAATAAATAGGGTTGCAGAGAATCTCCAGAGTGTCTGGAAATCCCCCTGTTGTGTGAAACTGGTACAGTTGGATTCAGCACATTTATTCCTCTCATCCTTCTGTACCGACGAGCACCAGGACTTCAGGCAGGTACCACCTTGCCCCTACTTCTAATGGTTTCATAGTCTCCAATGTCACTTCGGCTGTTCCACATTATTTGCAATGGACAGGATCAGTATTTTTCCACACAGAAGTAATTACTCACATAATTCCCTTTAAAAATCAAAGCTCCTAAAGCCAGGCGTTGTATTTACTTACAGGAATCTTTAGGATGCTGGAGATCACATTGCTGATCACTGCTTGACCTTTCTCAAGATTGGTTTCATGAACTTTAAAAAGAGAATTTGTTTGTGTAATCACCTCCTGAGGAAGCCTGCTCCAATATTTGTTTGTTGTTAATCTCAAGGGACTGTACAGTTAATACAGTACTGGCCAAAAGAGTTATTTCACTGCCTCATGTTTTTCTTTCAAAAAAGGGTTTTGAAAGCCTAATCTAGGAGGTTAATATATATATATATACTTAAAAGGGTCTCAGTAATTTTTTACTTACATTCTTTTGTAGTTTAAATATGGTTTCATATTGGTTTTAAAAAAGACCCTGTGTTCGTTGCTAAAAACACTTATTAAAAAACATCGAGGCAATTCTTTGCTGCACAAACTCCCCTCCAGCACATCTGTGAGTAGTAACGATATTAAAAGCCAAGCAGGTATTTACAACTGTCGAATCCTCATCTGGCATCTTCTGGAGAGCTGTCCTTGCTCTAGTTTCATCTGAGAGATGATGGGTGGGTAGACACTCCACAAGTTTCCCACATCTTACACCGGATTCTATACTTGCTTGTAAAAATGGAAGTACATGTTTTTGGGCTTTTTTAAAATTTCTCTTTCTTTTCCCATGTGTTTGAGGCCTAAAGGCAACTTCTTGGAGCCCATCTGTCCAACCCTGACTCTTCCACGCCCCAAGGAAGGTTTTGAAGCCCATCTGTCCAATTCTACCACACCCCAAAGAAATCCCAACACGAGACAGTTTAGTGAACAGATTTGATAGATGTGGACATCAACATGCAGCGTTGCCCAAACAAGATCTGAAGTTGACATTATGTGAGGCAAATCCCCAGGTCTTCCCTATTGTGTAACTTCTCCATGTCCTGTTTTCAGCACAGAAATCTTTGTTCACACGCCATGGGCTCTAATTCAGTGGCCTGGGACAAAGAATTTCTGATAGTCTGAATATTTTGTTCACTTAAACTTCTAGAGAACAACAACAAATTCTACAAACAAATCCTGTACTTTGATGCCTTTCAGAGCACTTGGCTTCTTATCTGCAGGGAAGAAAAAAGTCAGATGGTAACATATGATGATAAGTACACAGAAACTTAGTGATGATTACACATATATAACAAAGGGGAAAAAAACCAATGTAAAATTGGAACTTAGGAAACGTCAACAGGAACCTCATTAATTTTATTAAAGCAATAATTTGCAGGGAAATTGGCATCAGGAAATACAGTGATAGCTGGGAGATCAGAATTCTTGGGACACCTTTGTTCCTGTAGGGTTTGTCATAATTCACTTCTTCAATGTATGATCGCAATCCAGCGTGAATTATGATCAACAGAATCACTGGGAGATGTGATATGATAAAAGCTTTGTAAAGGACTGCAAGAACTCTATTAGAGCATTCGGACAACCCAGAAGTAGAAGTGTGGGTCTGTCACCACCTTAACTTCTCTGGGTGCTCCAACCACCTTCAGTGTTGCTGGACCCAGAGAGATTTCCTGATTACTTCTTCTCCAGTTACTTCTTCTTCATTATTTGTTCTCTAGCTCCCCGATAAGAGGCCTCTCTCTTTCTCTTAAACTTTAAAAGTCTCTTCTTTGATGAAAATATTTGCAATAGCATTTTAGAAACACTGTTTATTTCTACCTCCTGTGTTGCCATGTTGTAAAACACCAGCTATTTTTCCAGTTTTAGAGGGAGAGTTTGAGGATCAGAGAGATTAAGTGACTTGCTAAATATCGTTAGAAGAAGAAAAGACTTGCTAAATATGTCAGAAGAAGAAAAGAAATGTTGAGCTCAACATCTCAGAGATTTTTTTTCAGTTCTCTGCTAGGGTAGTTCCATTCATTTTAACCCATGAGTAAGCACTAAAGCACAGATGATACGTGCACAAAGCGCCTTGTTCCTGTTATGAACAAAGGCCTCAGCTCCTGAAAAGTTTGCAGAAAATGCTGAAGTTCACTTTCCACAAATTGATCCATTGAATCCTGAACTCCACTGTACTCAGCTAGTCTTTGCGGGCAGCCTATATTTGCTTTTTGTAGTAGAGCTCACCAAGTAACTATCCAGACGGGATTTCTGTTTTCAGTCTCAAATTTTTACATTCTTTTTTTGGTTTTTGTGGGGGATTTTTTTTTTTTTTTTTTTCATATCTCACGATGGCTGCCTGTCAGTCATTTCTCTCATTTGAGGCAAGAAGCCTAAGGTCATAATTGGCTCATGGCTTCTCTGTCTGGAGATGAAACCCCAGACACCTGTTATCTTGCTTTTCAGTACTAGTAAGAACCCCCATAATGACTTCCCAAAGGATACATCACTTTACTTCATGAAATGGCCGTGTGTTAGTGATGATTAATGCTCAGTCTAATAAAAACGATTAGGACACAAGTGAGTTTCACCAGCTAACACTTCTTTTCCATTTTCTCCAGTTCCTCTACTGTGTGTGTCTCATCTGTTCTGTCCCAACAGATGGGATGAGGGATGAGTTAACTCTGAACGAGACACGCGCCCTGACTCAACAGATGAGACCAGGTGTGAGTTAACTCTGGGTTAATTCTGCATGGTTATGCAAAGTGAATGACAGACAATCATTTCAGGGATCCAATTCAATTATGAGTTTACTAAAAGCACGTGTTGGAAATACTAATAACAGCAAATAGTGGCTTGGCAAAAGTATAACAGCAAAAGTCCTTCTACAAGCGATGTATTGGCAACCATTAGTAGCTATTGTGCAAAATTTAACAAGAATCCAACAGTGGAGCTTAAGATGATGTTACTCATGTGTTCAAAAGGAAAAGAGAGAAAGAGAGTGGTAGAGAGGGAAGGAAAACTAAGGTGTAAGAGAGAGAGAAAGAGAGTAAGATATCACCACTCACAGAAGGAGAGGTAAAGAAATAGGGATATAGAAGGAAAAAGAGAGAAGGAAAGAGCAGAGAGAAAGGAAGAAAGAAAAGGTGAGGGATCCAGCCGCTCTTACGGCTCTGCAGCATGGATGATGAGACTTGTATGATGATGTATGGGTGGTGGGTTCCCCACCAGTGCTGTTTTAGGTGAGTTTTTTCATAGCCAGGATCCTTATCAGTACATGACACCACCTTCAGCTGGGAGCTGAGTCCCACCTTGTACTCACATAGCATTCCTGCATTCAACTTATATAAAGAAGAAATACCGTAGATGTACCGAGCACAATTTTTCATCCCCAGTCACAGCAAAAGTGGTTTGAAAAGTCCACTGCACCATCTACATCTCCTTCAAATAATCTCTCAACCTCCTTCTGGTTTTTATCCTTTCCAAGCCAAATGATCTCTTTTTTCTTTTTGTTTCTTTTAACCAATTGTAACATCTAGGGAAGGGATTCAGTTCACATGATTAAGACACCCAAATTTAGGTGTAACATGTAGACATCAGCATGTGAGCTGGCTGTTTCAATAGAGCTGTAATCAATCCAGTCCATGGAGCCACTGTGGTGGGACTGGCTGATACAGGTATCTGGAGCAAATTATGATCTACACTGTATTGCCTGATCTCTGTTAGCTCAGACAGCCAGAGGACGTAGAAACACCTACTTTAAGAAACCTAAATGTAGGTATACGAATCTCCCTGGAAATATCCCTAACAATAGGGATATTGTGTCACTTTGGGCACTCTCGGGTGTCCCATGTGGCCTACAGCTTCTGCTTAAAAAGCCACTGTTCTGTCATTGATCCCTTTCTTGTATCTACCAACTTCACATACTGAATTTGGAGGACACCAGGGCTCCCAGGTGGTAATCTACACCTATATTTAGGCAGCTGAATCCTAGTCTATGTGTCTTGCTTATTCCTTGGTGTTGAGGTTTTGATTGCGGGGTGACAATAAAACCATAGCAGATGTATTGTTAGTCCCCTCTCCCCCCACTTCCCCTGGTGATCGAGAGGGAAAGAAGGACAGAGACAAGGGAGTTGGGAAAATTTAAAATGTTTTACTAATGCTACCAATAGAAATAGAGAAAATTATACAAAATATACAAAACCAATCTTGAAAGTCCTGGCAACTGCAGAGCTGGCACACAAAGCCCTGGACTGGACTCTGCAGCTAACCAGAGCTGGATTCAGTCTGTCACTAGCCCTCAGTTTTCAGGGACGACTTGCAAGGTCCTCTTCTAATGTCAGTCATAAGGAAAAAAGGATGAGATCCTCATGATCTCCTATTTTTATATGAAATATTCATGTGAATGGGATGGACTACTTCATTTGGTCAGTTTTTTGGTCACCCGTTTCTCATTGCCCCTCTTGCGAGATGTGCATCCATCCTTATCAGTTTAGTGACCTTGCATTCCATTGCTATGTTTACCAAAACATGTATCTGGCTTTCAGGAAAGCAGCTGATACTTGCGGTAATCACTGCAAGACACTTAGCAAAGTCTTCTTGCCAATGGGATCTTATCTCAGAGATTTCCTTGCTCTTATACACAACAGCTGTTGCAGCGTGTTATGTGGTAAAGAAAGGAAAGGCTAGAAGGGATAAAACAGCCACTATTCTAGGAAAGAACTGAGTTTTGCTGTGGAAAAAGAGAAAAACACAACAAAAAACTGTCAGAAGGAACATCTGGAATAAAACTGAGACATGAAAACAATGGAAAATGCTTTTGAAACTCAGCTGCAAACTAGATCCAGGCTGCAGTCCAGAATAAGTGAAAGTCTATGTAGAAAGACACACCTTTTCTCTGTTATTTTATTTTATTTTATTTTATTTTATTTTATTTTATTTTATTTTATTTTATTTTATTTTATTTTATTTTATTTTATTATTTTATTTTATTTTATTTTATTTTATTTTATTTTATTTTATTTTATTATTTTATTTTATTTTAATTTTCACATACTAGGGTTTTATACTCTCCAGCAGTTAGACCTGATAAAGGATTATGAACATTCTTCACTTTCCTAGTTCTTTGCTTCCAAGTTATTGCTGACTTTGCTGACCCATCTCTTTAATTTTTATTTATTTATAACTTTTTTCCCTTTTGTGTCACCTTACCTTGCTTATTTTCAGTATCTTCACACTGCTTTTGGTCATTGAGAAAATGTTAGATACCACAGGGCTTCCAAGACCAAACCTGCTTTGGTCAATGACTCCATTCTAGTCAGTCAGTCTGTAAATTAATGTGTAATGTGTTCATGTTGTACTCGTGTAGTTTGTGAATCAGAAAGTTTCGAGTTACTAAGTCAAGTGCCTTGGAGAAGCCAATTATATTAAATCAAAGCTATTATCTTTATCAACTAAACCTGTAATCTCATTAGAAGATGATAACAAGGAAGTTTCACAGGACCTTATTTCTATAAAACCAGATTGATTGGCATTAATTATGTAATCCACCTTTAATGATTTATTAATTATGTTCAGAGTTGGACATTCCATTTTTATTTATTTTTCCCCTAGAATCAGTGTCAAGTTGACAGGCCTGTAATTACCTGGGGCTCTTACTTTTATCTTTGTTTGAAATATTGGCACAATATTCGCTTTCTTCGTGTGCTCTGGAACAACGTAAGTGATCCCAAACGTGTTGAAAAGTCCAGCTTCAAAGTGCAATGAGTTTCTGGGTTCAGTTTTCTGTAACGTTTGCGTTCAAGTTACTGAGATCCACTGATTTAACTCCACAGAACTATTAAGGGAAATAAGCAAGTATTATTTTTGTTCTAAATACTTAAGTCTAACATTTCTGCTCATAGATATCTCCTATATTCATTTATACTATTTACAGTTTCCAGCCACTGAAGCATTTCTGTAAACATTTACTTGTCATTTTTAATTTTTTATCCTAATGATTTAATATGGTGATGAGCTACTATGAATAGTTTTATTATAACTTTTTTGTTTCGCACTCTAATTATATTTTTGATTTTGTGTGTTTGTTTTCTTCTTCAACAATGGCAACATTAACCTATTGAGATGCTTTTAAAGATTTAAAGTCACAAATTTTAGCTAAATGTAGATGTAATTCATTTTAAGGTGTAACAGCTTCCAGTTCAAGCCTTCAGAATTCACATTTTTCCAGCATTTGTTTGTGATTGCTAAGCCTGGAAGCCCAATTAAAATTTGTTTTAAAATCGAGCTGAGTATAGGATATATCATAGCTATTTCTAACTAACCTAATTATAAGAAATAGTAAATGCTTTGCAACCAGCAGTAAAATAATAATACCAATAATAACACCAACAGTAATTCATAATGAGAGTTAATAATAATCCTCCACTTTAAGGGAATATCATCATGATTAGGAAAAATTGTGAACAACATAGCAACATTGATATAAAGTTCTCAAAAAATTTTTGTTGAGTCTTTCTTCAGTCTTCAGTGTAGTTAATGTCCCCAGAGAAGATATGAGCTCACTAATGAGAGATATATTAGATGGGGAGCACGCGAGTCTAGTACTGTTTGTCTTTTACTCATTTAAAAGCTGTACAGAGACTTTAAATACCCATATATGTCAGTCAGATATCAGTGGGGAACAATTAATTTATTTACTGATTTCACTTAATTAAAAAAACGCTCTTAAACAGGAATGGTTTTTTAGGATAAAAAATCACCTCCCCTTTCCAAACTAGTAATTTTTAAATATTAAAAGAACATGACAGGACGGCTAATTTTGTACAGATATGTATATATATTTTAGTTCTACATCTGCTGCAGTTTTCTGTTGCATAATTGATTTAATCTCTAATTTTAAAGGAACGCTGAACTCTTTTACTGGACTCGACATACATTTCTCCAGGGCAAAAACTGTCCTACTTTTCCCTCCTTAGTATCTGTTTAGTGCTGGGCCATTTTCTTCTGAAAATATAAGCTACTCTCAGTGAAATAAGTGAAGTCACAATTGGAATATATTTTACTGAGTGGATTTATCATCACAAGTTGAACAACATCACACACACCAAAACTTCTTGGGTATTTTTCCTTTCCCCTGTTCATTTCACTCTATTGTTCAATTTTTTTGAAAGACCATTTTACCAGTTGTGGATACACAACTCATGATTATCTAGTATTGAGGTTTTGATTGTGGGGTGACAATAAAACTGTGGCAGATGTATTGTTAATCCCTTCTCCCCCCATTTTCCCCTTTTTCCCTTCCTTCTTCCCCCCTTCCCACTAATTACAGGCAATTGGGAGGGAAAGAAGGACAGAGAGAAGAGAGCTGGAAAAATTAAAAATGTTTTACTAATGCTACCAATAGAAATAGAGAAAATAATACAAAATATACAAAACCAATCTTGAAAGTCCCAGCAACTGCAGAGCCAGCACCCGAAGTCCTGGACTGGTCTCTGCAGCCAACCGGAGCTGGATTCAGTCTGTCACTGGCCTTGGTTCTGAGGGATGACTCACAAGGTCCTCTCCTAATGTTGGCCATAAGGAAAAGGGACGAGATCCTCGTGATCTCCTACTTTTATATGAAGTATTCACATGAATGGGATGGAATACTTCATTTGGCCAGTTTTTTGGTCATCTGTTTCTTGTTGCCCCTCTCGTGAGATGTGCATCCATGCTTATCAATAACCTCACATTCCATTGTTACGTTTACCAAAACGTGTATCTGGCTTTTCAGAAAAATGCAGCTAATCTGAAAGCTTTAGCTGACAGGCAAATTCACTAAAAGAGAAACTTGTTTTTAACAAGACCAGCACACCTGGGAACAGGTGAAACTGTAAAGGAGTTGAAAGGCAAAAATGGGTCAAAGAGGAAAAAGCTCCGTCGTGTAGACCTCTGAATTTGGATTCGCGCACCCCAGTGCCCCTTCCCAGTTCACCATTACAAAAGGTATTGATACTTCTGTGGTTGTTGCTGTCGTCTCTTTATTGCAGGTGATTTTCAACACCCCCTAGAAAGGGATTCAAAGCTGCTTGTCCTTCTTCGTGCATCTGAAGACATTTATTGTGATCATCTGAAAGGAATAAATGTCCACCCAGGGAGTATTGGTATGAAACACGAGTTTATCTTTTCATAAGAAACCTATTTTAGGCAATAGGCAAATCTACCACTGTTGAACCTGTTGTTCTGACATACAGGGAAACATCTAACAAAGGTACACATTTCTCTTAGGATGGAACAAATTGCCCTCAAGTTTCTGGTCTAGGATGATGAGTTTAAACTCACATCACTAGTTTAAATGTCCAACTTGAGTGAGATGAATTACATCCAATTACACCATATGGATCCAAATGCATACAGCTTAATATTTCCAAACATTTGAACCCACAGATTGACAAAAAGTTTATATTAACTTTTACATGTCCTCATGTAATTATGGCTGAGAAATAAGCTAATTTTTCTGCTTTCCACATTTTAAAATGTTTTAAACAACACTTGAGCATCACAAGACCTTGTTAATTGCTCAAGTTTTGGAAAGACGGTACAAATTGAAACTGTTCTTAAGAGAAATTTCCAAAGTCAAGATTTGTAGGATAGTAAAGAAGTTCAGGGGAAAAAAATGAATAGAGAAACAAAAAAAATCCCTAATTTGTGTTGTTGAGAAACTACTGCATTATAACAACATTGAGAAACTATTGAATACGTTGATCAAGCAATTAAGTGGAATGTTTGGAAAACAAGAGGGAAAACAAATTGACAATGAAATCAACTGTGAGGGTTTTTTTAAGTTTAAATTACTTAAGAGTTGAAGTATAACAAGATATAGAAATTTGACTTTCCACAATTTTAAGGGCTAGAAAATAAAATATATGTGTTGCTGTGGCTTAATGCATGATCAAAGATCAACTGAGACTTCAGTATTGTTCAATATTCCTCTTAAACATGTCACCTATATGAAAAGTTTCTATATTTTGGCTTTTTGCCCTGGTTTTCGATCCCCTTTCCAGAAAAAAATGATTTCTTTACAGATCAGAAATATAAATAATAGATGAGTAATTTTTCCTATGTTTAATTCCCACTGTTTCTACTTAATTTGTTTTCTTAGATAGATGATGTTTTCTTTTTAAGGCAGATACCTGTATCTGCAATTAAAATTTGAGTTAATGAGACTTCTATGGTGCAATCCTCCTTACCGCCTTGCCATGTGATAGTCATTTTACTTTATTAATCCTTTATTACTACCCAAATTCCTGAGTCCCTCCAAAACTCCTGGGTCCCCCCCAGACGCCTGTGTCCCTCCCAAACTCCTGGGTTCCTCCCAGACGCCTGGGTCCTTCCCCAACTCCTGGGTCCTTTCTGAAATCCCTGATCCCTCCCAGAGATGTGGGTCATTTCTAAACTCCTGGGTCCCTCCCGGATGCCTGAGTCTCTCCTGATTTCCTGGGTCCTTCCTGGACAACTGGGTACCTCCCAAACTCCTGGGTCCTCTGGACAACTGTGTCCTTCCTGAACTCCTGGTTCCCTCCCAAACTCCTGGGTCCCTCCTGAACTCCTGGGTCCCTCCCAGACACCTGGATCCTTCCTGAACTTCCAGGTCTCTCCTGAACACCTGGCTCCCTCCCAGACTCCTGGGTCCTTCCCAAACAACTGGGTCCCTCCTGAACTCCTGGGTCCCTCCCGAATTCCTAGGTACTTTTTAAGCTTCCATGTCTCTCCTGGGTCCCCTCTGCACACCTGGGTTCCCCCTGGACTCGACATCCCCAGATGCCTGGGTCCCCTTCCAGATGCCTGGGTCCATTCTGGACACCTGGGTAGTGTCATAGACACCTGGGTTCCCACTGGACATACTGGTGGCCTCAGGTCCTTGAGGAGAAGTTCGGGACACATTGGTGGCCAGAGATCCTTATGGACACATTGGTGGCTCATTGGTGACACTTTTGGGACACGTTAGGGACAAGTTGGTGACACGTTGAGGCCCCACATTGTTTGGGAGACATTGAGGACGAGTTGGTGACCACAGATTGTGGAGGTTCTGCGCTGTTTTGGTACTTTTCATAAAATACAGAAACATGCTTTAATAAATTTAAAGATTCCCATGGTTTTAGTTATTGGTTCATTTCTTCCCAAGTCTCTACCTTAACCTTTGTTTTTTTCTGTTTCTCTAACTCTATTTCTTTCCAGGGGTTTATGGAAAGGTGCAAATTTATAGTGCTTATCCCAAGATGTCTTGGACACATCTGGGAACCAATGCTGTTCCTGGCAATGAAAGGTAATACCTTACGCAAATATGCCACCAAGTATTAAGTTTGGGCTCCTGTTGCTATGATTTGTATTAATGTTACTGCAACTTATATTGCTCTTTACCTTTGTGATAGGCTCTGTTTCAAATATGTCTAAATAGAAAGAGAACCATTATGTTACACCTTGCAAGAAAATGATACAATTTTTCAATTAATTTGAATTTTAAAGAAGAATGAAAGTGAGATTTTCTTCTTTCCTCCTCTCCTTCTTTGCTTCCTTCCATCTTTCCATCCTTCTTCCTTGCTTTCCTACATCTCTGTCTTTGCCTTTCTCATTCTTGATTCCATGTCACATAAAATTTTTATTGCTTTTCACTCTAATTCTTCCAAGTACTTCATTTTAAACTGAAATACGTGTATTCAAAGAAAAAAACCCAATTTATCAGTTGGGCATAACAAAAATTCCTTGGAAGAGTTGAAAGAGGTGAAATATCTACATTTAGGGAAGGAATTGTTGGGAATCTCATTGTAGAGATGGGCAATGGAAACACAAAGACCCCACAAGCAGGATTCAAGATAGTTTTCAATGCTAATTCAAACCATGAAAAATTAGAATTATACTCTGGAAATTGTTCTTTTTGCCTGATTAAGATCAGTGTTCACAGTAAGCAGATTCTTGACCAAAATGTACCGGTTCAACACTTGGTGAAATGGAACTAGGCTGGTATTGCTCTGCTGATATTTTTTGCATGAAATATCATGAGGTGCTAAGATACAAGTATTCAGAGTTCATTCCTTGGTCTTAAATAGGGCACAAACAATTATTTCCATTGTTAAAAGAAATAAAAAGAAAAAAAAAAAAAGAGGTATTTGTCATGAGAAGTCTACTAATAGCCAGCTAAGACTTAAGGTGCTTAGGTAGAAGGAATAGGAAAGTCAGCATTAGTATATGGAATCACAGAATCACAGAATGTCAGGGGTTGGAAGGGATCTCAAAAGATCATCCAGTGCAATCCCTCCACTGGAGCAGGAACACCCAGATGAGGTTCCACAGGAAGGTGTCCAGGTGGGTTTGAATGTCTGCAGAGAAGGAAACTCCACAACCTCCCTGGGCAGCCTGGTCCAGGCTCTGCCACCCTCACCAGGAACAAGTTTCTTCTCAAATTTAAGTGGAACCTCCTGTGTCCCAGTTTCAACCTGGTACCCCTTGTCCTATCATTGTTTGTCACCAAGAAAAGCCTGGCTCCGTTCTCGTGACACTCACCCTTTCTATATTGATCAGCATGAATGAGTCACCCCTCAGTCTCCTCTTCTCCAAGCTCAAGAGCCCCAGCTCCCTCAGCCTTTCCTCACACTGGAGATGCTCCACTCCCGTCAGCATCTTGATGGCTGCACTGGACTCTCTCCAGCAGTTCCCTGTCCTTCTGGAACTGAGTGGCCCAGAACTGGACACAATATTCCAGATGTGGTGTCACCAGGGCAGAGTAGAGGGGAGAAGGAAGCAAGTGGCTTGTGCATTGACAGTTGGGAGTGTTGATGGATGAGAAGTTCAACATGACCTGGCAACGTGCAATTGCAGCCCAGAAAACCAAACATGTCCTGGGCTGCACCACCAGCAACATCTCCAGCAGGCCAAGGGAAGTGATTCTTCCCCTTTGCTCCTCTCTGGTGAGATCTCACCTGCAGTTCTGCTTCCAGATCTGAGGTCCCCAACATAAAAAGGACACAAACCCGTTAGAGCAATTCCAGAGGAGGTCATGAAGATGATCAGAGGGCTGGAACACCTCTCCTGTGAAGGCAGGCTGAGAGAGTTGGAGTTGTACAGCCTGGAGAAGAGAGGGCTCCGGGCAGACCTTATTATGGCCTTCCAGTACCTAAAGGGGACCTACAAGAAAGCTGGAGAGGGACATTTTACAAGGGAACATAGCAAGAGGACAAGGGGTAAAGCTTTTAAACTGAAAAACAGTAGATTTAGGTTAGATACAAGAAAGAAATTCTTCCCCGTGAGAGTGGTGAAACACTGGAACAGGCTGCCCAGAGAAGCTGTGGATGCCCCATCCATGGAAGTGTTCGAGGTTAGTGGTTGGACTCGATCTTGAGGGTCTCTTCCAACCAAAATGATTCTGTGATTCTGTGAAGACCAGGGTGATGTGGTTTTAAGTAACATGGTCCAGTGGAAGTTATTCCTGCCCGTGGCAGAGGAGTTGGAACTAGGTGGTCTTTAAGGTCCCTTGCAACCCAAAATGTTCTGTGATAGCCTGTGGATTCTTTATGAGATCTACCTAGGCAAAATTGTTGTCCATTTTTTAGGAAATCCATCAGCATAACTGATAATTTTAATGGAATTTCCCTAATATCTTGGTGTTGCAGGATTTTTGTGGAAGATGAAGTGGATTGGGATCATGGTGGAGATATTGTGATCAGCTCTTCCTCCTATGAAGCCCACCAAGCTGAAGTAGTTACACTTAAAGAGGTCAATGGTCCTAGCATAAGAATTCATGAACGTCTTCTGCACAGGCATATTGGTAAGGAATCTGTGTTTCCATCTTCTGACGCATTGACTTTCAATTCCAGATCTCACAAAGATCCAACCTGTTGTTTTCTTGTTGATTTGATGCTGAAAATGTGATGTTCGGTGTTGCACAGAATAACTGATTCTAACTTGAATTTCTGTGAACAGAATGAATTTAGTGCTAAATACTTCTGGAAAACTTCCTGGTGTTTCATGTTTTAAGTAGAACCGGTCAACAGAGAGAGAAAGTAACTGAAATTTTAAAGGAAAAAAAAAAAAGCAGATATTTTTTAGGTCATTTGCACAATTTATGTGATGCGCCAAAAACTGGTGTAAAAAATCAACCAAATGCACTCCTTTTTTTTTTATAAATTTTAAAATAAGAAGACTTATGGAGTTTTGAGTGTAAAACTTTATTAAATCCATGGAATGAAACTAATGTATTTGTAATCTAATACGTGAATAAATGTGAAATCTGTATTTAGCTGTATTTCCTGTGTGGATTATATGGGATCTGTATTTAACTGGATAAAGAGATGAAATTTGATAATTTATTTAATTTTATTTAAGCCTATAAAGTATATTTACTCCCATCTATTTAACAAAAGTAAAAAGATCCCAAACCAGGATTTGTCATATGTATTACAATTGCTTTTTGTTTGTGTTTTGTTTGTTTTTAATTTTAGTCTTTATTCAAACTAGTAGCCACAGAAGTTATTATGATGGATAAATAGGTTCAGAAATATGTGTTTTAAATGGCTATACCTGTGCTAGTAAATAAAACTTCACTTGGAACTGAGCCCTGTTCTGCAATTATCCATAGTGTTAATCGATAATAGACTCCATAGCACAGTTTTATATGACAATTGCATTGTGCAAAAAAACCATGTAGTTCAAAGGATAGCACATCTAAACCCTATTTCCAGTATTCTATGCATGACCTTTCTTTTTTTTGCTAGAGAAGGAAGAAACTTGCCAGAGAATGTTTCTTAACTTATTTTCTTAGCTAATGTAGATATAGTAAATATATCCTGAGATGAAATTATTACATACGCATTGACTACTGCAACAGTCGTTAGATATAGCTGGAAAAAAAAAAAAAAAAGACTGATGGGAGAATTAAGAGCTATGTAAATACTGGGATTCACCTGGGCAAATGTAGATCTCTACAGCAAATGTTCACACATGAACTTGTCACTCTCAGCTCCCTTGATAACCAATGCAGAAAAATACATACTGCTCACTCGTATTTCATCTCCCCCTAAAGCAGTTGTATAAAATAGATAAAAAGTTGCACTTGAGAATTGCCTGTTGCTCTCCATTGTACATAAAAACAGTCTGGATGACTAAATCTTGTCTGTAGATATCTGAAGTCAGCTGAGATGAATTCCAAGCTAGACACCTGCATAAACTCTGAAAAGTCTCATTTAGAAAACTGTTTTAGAAAAAATACATAGCTAAGACTCTGTAGCAAATTGGTTTTTTTACATTGTTGTTGGTTTGATCCTAATGAGAATTTATGGAGATCAACTCTGCATTCTTTGAAGAATAATTCCAGTACATATAGCTTAGGAAAAATAATGAAGTGTGAATCTGTTCATTGATTTGTCATCTACACACCGCAGGGAAAATATTTAGCACCTTCTTTTTCTAAAGATGAAGTATGTTGGTAAAATATAAATGCACGGTGAATATTTGATGGGCAAGTGGCCTTTCTGGTTTTGTGTTGATCCACGTAGATTGTGCTGTAGGAAAAACACACCTGAATGTCAATGCAGATTCTGCAGAGAAGCTGTGCATGAGCTGTCAGGCTTTATGTCCCTCACAGTGCTGGTTTATGGGTAGGATAGACACTTATCACATTTTCTCTCTAAAACTCCCCAGGGCTTTCCCATGACACAGGAGATGGAAGACGCATCCCTTTGGCTGCAGAGGTTGGACTCCTAACACGCAACGTGCAGATCAAGGCTGATGTGGCTTGTGCTGGGAGGGTGTTGGTGGGACGTGTGACAGATTCCAGTGGGACAGAGTTCCAAGGTAGTTGAGATTCACCTGTCTTCAGTGTAGAGTCTTGCATCTGCTCAGGAACAACCCCAGGTCCCAGTATAGTTTGGGGAACGACCTGTAAGACAGCACTGTAGGGGAAAGGGACCTGGGGATCCTGGGGACAGCAGGGTGACCATGAGCCAGCACTGGGCCCTTGTGACCAGGAAGGCCAATGGTACCTGGGGTGGATTAGAAGGGGGGTGGTCAGTAGGTCAGAGAGGTTCTCCTGCCCCTCTGCTCTGCCCTGGGGAGACCACACCTGGAATATTGTGTCCAGTTCTTGGCCCCTCAGTTCCAGACGGACAGGGAACTGCTGGAGAGGGTCCAGCGCAGAGCCACGAAGATGCTGAAGGGAGTGACAACCAATGGTAGAACAAGGGGCAATGGGTACAAACTGCAACACAGGAGGTTCCACTTAAATATGAGAAGAAACTTCTTCTCAGTGAGGGTGCCAGAGCCTGGCCCAGGCTGCCCAGGGAGGTTGTGGAGTCTCCTTCTCTGCAGACATTCAAACCCGCCTGGACACCTTCCTGTGGAACCTCAGCTGGGTGTTCCTGCTCCATGGGGGGATTGCACTGGATGAGCTTTCCAGGTCCCTTCCAACCCCTGACATTCTATGATTCTGTGACTCTGTGATTCATCAGCCAGACCATTTCTGTCCAAGAAAGGGTTGTCTGACAGCAGATGTACCCATTTGCACGTGCTATGCAATTCTAAGCAAACTGCGACCATGTAACGTGTATGAAGCATGAGTACTAATAATATTTCATAAGTAATGGAATATTTTATGAGGGGCTGTTCTGTGGTTAGCTGGTTTCTACTATAACTTTATATATAAAATACGAACAAATGTATATTACTGAATATACTGACAGATATTGCCTACTGTTTTACGCTCGAGTGCTGTTTAAATGGGTGTCATTCTTAGCAGTTCTTAGGTCATTTTGTTCGCTTTTATTTCACTATGCTTATCTCACTGCAGGTGTCCTTCAGCTCTTAAATGTGGAATTTTTGAACTTCGGGCCTCCTCAGCTTTCTGCTGTCGAATTCAGGAATATATCCCAAGGGTCCTTGGTGGTGTCATCCAGCATTCATAATAGCTGTGGCGTTGGCATTAAAGCGGTCATGAGCAACTGGATCACTTTGCACAATAACACAGTGCTCAACACGGTTGGACCTGGCATCGATTTGGAAGGGCAAAATCATTCTCTCATCAGGAATCTTGTCATTCTGAGTAGGCAGCCAGAAGGCTTATTAAACTGGATTGCTGGCATCAAGGTGAACCTTGCTGTTGGTGTCTCCCTCTGCGGCAATGCCGTGGCAGGATCTGAGCGAATCGGCTTCCATATCAGGGGTGAAGAGTGTTTTCTAGATGGAGAGTATTGCAGTGAAAATGTGGCCCATTCAAGTCTCCATGGTATTCATCTGTACCAGGGAGATGGATTTCAGACCTGCACTAGAATTACAGGGTTTCTATCCTATAAGAATTATGACTATGGTGTCATGTTCCACCTTGACAGCAGTGTCATTGTGGACAATGTGGTGCTGGTGGACAACACTGTGGGTCTCATGCCGGTAGTGCACTGTCTCTATGCCGAGCAATGCCACACGGGGGAAAGACTCATCGAACTTAGAAACTCCATCATCATCGCAACAAGCTCAACCTTTGACTGCATCAATGACAGGATCAAGCCTCGCTCAGCTGATCTAACAGCCAAGGATCGACCACCATACAACCCTCTAAGAGGTCGCGTTGGGATTTTATGGCCTACATTTACCACTGTTCCTGGCCAAAGGCCAGATAACCCATGGCACAAAACCGAACATTGTCCAAAAGTCCTGGGACTCATGAAGCTGAAAGGTTGGTCTTCCGTATCCACTGACCAGACAATTTTGTCACTGTTTTTCTTTACTAATTACATTTTTCCAGCTGAAGTTGTAGCCTTCCACAGCCGCAAAGGGACACGGTGTGAAAATCCCAGCCTCAGTGATATTAATAACAGAATTTTCTTCAGTTTGATACACTTAAATAACAATAATAATAGAAAAAAGATTGATATTTTTCACTTCCTGAATCTACTGCAGTATAATTATGTCATGTATGTATTTCACCATTAACATGCCTGCCTTCTGTGCTATTTTTACATTTGATTTATTTCTCTGATCTATAGTTACCTCTAGCTAAATAAAGATAACAAATTTGAGAAGGGAATAGCGTACTTTGTGTAGAATTTGCATAGAACATAATGACTACAGCTGCACAGAAACAGTTATGGCTTTTATTGTTATAAGGGATTGCACAAGAGGGATAAACGTCAGTTATGTATCCTATGTCTCTGGCTCAAATGGATTTTATCGTCCCCAGAGTAATATTTGCATTTAGCAGAACACAGATAACAGGTTGCTGTGGTGGGATCACAGTTTTTCATGTCTTTATCCCTCACTGCTCCCTACTTTTGTAAGAAAATACATTATGCTCTTTTTACTGAGTAAAAAGGGAGACAGAAAAACACAAATAGACTTGCCCAAGGTCTCACAGAAAATTTGTGGCAAAACATGGGTTTTGCAGCTGCACAAGAGTTCAGTGGCACAGCCAAACACATCTCACCAGACCCAGCTCATCTTATATTAACATCTGGCAAGTGGATAAACCATCTAAGTCAGGTTGTCATTAATCTAATTCTGATTCAAATGAAATTTTATTAAACATATTTGGTTTTTGTTTCTTTCCCACTTACTGTTTCCTTTGATTTCACTTCCTACAGGCATGACTTGGTTTGTGTCAACTTCAGATATAACTTAGCTATGGAATATTCTAAAGGTGACAGAAGATTGCATTTAGTCTGATCTAAAAATGTTTTGTACATGTTTATATACACATTTATATAAGGGGGCAATTTAACATGGGAAGTGTCATAGAAAGGAGTCTTTCTCTCTCTGGTTCTGGCACTCCTCTAACCTCTTTTTCTCACTTGATCTTCTCTTAATACCTGATAGGAGTCACCTTTAATAGTTTTACAAAGAGCTGCTACAGCGAAGACAGGGATGTCTGCATCATGTCAAACGCTGACCACTCAGGCGTCATGTCTCTTATCACAGCGGAGACATCAAGGATGTTAGATGTCAATGAGAAAAACAAGTTCTACTTTCATCCAACAAGGTAATATGTTTTATTTTGAACTATCTGTTTCAATGGTTTATGAAAAAAAAAAAAAACCAACAAAAACACCTACAGTTTTGGGACTATCCTCACCTCTGTTTGTATCAGCTGTCTTTTTGTAGTTTCTTACAAAGAGCTTAAGCAATTACTTTAGACTGGAAGCCTAGCTGCAGATCATTCCCATTCTTTGTCTCT
The DNA here is from genome assembly GCF_037038585.1 of Patagioenas fasciata. NCBI lineage: Eukaryota > Metazoa > Chordata > Aves > Columbiformes > Columbidae > Patagioenas > Patagioenas fasciata. The sequence continues at coordinate 121,584,400 of NC_092522.1, read as the reverse complement.
GTCTCTACTCTTGTACTGCTCCCATCTGGCAAAAACGAACAAGCTCAGACATCAAACAAACATGCACAGAAAAAAACAAATCCAGAAAGAACAAACCAAATAAAAGAAAAACCAAGCTTAGTTTAGGAGGTTCAGATTCCATCAAGGTGCGTTTCCAGACCAGTCCTCTTGGATTTCCCCTTTTACTGACATACATATAGCAAAACAAGCTTCACACATCCTATTTCTTAAAACTCCATCGTGAGCATCTCTGACTTCTCAGCCTCAGGCTTCAGAAAATGTCAGGACCTCCAGCAATAAAAAACCCCTGAGACAGGGAATGTCCTTTTGGTCAGGGAAGCGGAGCTTGATTTTTGCCCGCGAGATTGCATCAGAAATGTTGATCAGTACCAGGCAAGGCTGTGAGATGTCAAATGATTGCCAGAACTGCTTCTGCCCAGGGAGAATGTCATCTCCATGTGAAGGAACGTGGAGAAGGGAGGGGAGAACTCCATCTGTAACCTTAAGTTGCAGCAGTTTAAACATACCACGTCCAGTGGAAAGCACATGCCTATTTATTTATTACATCCAGTGAACACAATACAGAGGCTATGTCAGGAAAGCCTTGAAGTAGCAAAAAAATCCAGCGTGGACTCCACTTGCCAGTCAAAAATAATTGGAGGTGTCCCACACTGCTATGTTTAGAGCCCCTCCAGCTTTTTTGCCAGAATTTTTATTTTATTCTATATTTTTGCTTTTTTGCTCTGGGCATTACTTTGCGTGTGGATTTCTGAGACCTGTCCAGCTTGTCAGCTCTCATTATGTTCCACTCTTGTATCCATCCCGCAATATTATACTATTAGTGAGCTGCTGAATACACAGTCCACTGTGAGAGCTGGTGATTCTCAAACATGATGAATGCACATGGATTACTGAGTGTTTTCTTAGTAGTCTGAGGTTGATTTGGTTCTCTGCCCTTCTCATTTGCTTCTCTGCCCTTACTGTAAATCTCTGCCTATATCTTTTTCTGACATTCAAAATATCAGTAATTGAGTTTTTCCAACCTGAGCGCAAGAAATTCTAAGTTTTCTTCAAGACTTCATGTGTATCCACATGGTGATCTGAAGATGTCTCCATGGAATTCGCTGGATTACAAGTCGTTGTATCTCATTCTGTTTTGTAAAAGGAGTGATATGACCAGTTACTTGAAGCTGTGTTAAACCTTAAGTCAAAATGAGGATAAAAGCACGTAAGATCCTTAATATGCGATTGAGCTTACTGCACTTCAATGATCCAAAAATTAGGCGTGTAATATAACGAAAACACTAAACTCATTCTGTAGTCAATAGAGACCTGTGTCTGGGAAATTATTAATCTCAACTGTCCTATATATGTTTCAGGTGACCTGAGTTCCCCTCCAACAAACCTGCCCTGTTGCAGGTACTTCCCTCTGTGAAAGCCAGTCTTTAATGATCTATATAGGAATTTATAAGCTTTTCTGGCTGTTTCAAACCACTAAAGTTACAATTTACTCCTGAGAGTATAGTGGTCATAAAATTGGATAAACTTATTTGAAAATTAGATGCAGTTTGCAAAGATAATTCATCGTGCTACCCAAAAAGAGCTTTGTCTTAGTTTGGACTGATGCTCTGAAACCTATTTCCTTATTAGTCTTCTTTTCAAAGTAGAATTTTATTATATTCTTAGTATCTGAACCTCTCATTAGAAAGAGTGAAATAGCTATTCATTGTCTGGGAGACAGTACTGGCGGAATAATCACTTCCTACTAGATACGTGTGATTGAGTGAGGAAACCGTGGCTCAAGTGTAGCTTTGAGGTGAGATCAATGCACAATTCACTTTAAGCCCATCAGAACCACCAAAATGACATTGAATCTCTAAATCTCCAAATTATTAGAACATAAATTAGGGCAGACACAGTCGCAAATATGAAATAAAATATGAAATAAAAACAACTAGAAAGAAAACAGGTTCATAAACACATTAATCCTTATGGACTGTGTCTTATGAGTTTTCTCTTTCAAGATTTTTTTGTCTGTTTGGATATGAAACAGAATTTCTTTTCAGAGTATGCCAGACCTCAACTGATATGCTTAGGTTTCATTCATTTTAGCCTGGTTTCCATTTTTTTTCTCTCTTGGACATGTGAGTTCAGCCAGTAAATATCAAGACATTACATGTATGTTCAGAAGTGTTTGTGGCCAGTGTAAATAAATTACAAACAACAGCATAATCTTTGCT